>NC_089257.1:88150870-89350870 GCF_963930625.1 Muntiacus reevesi
TCTAAAATATTAACTGATTAAGCATTTTAAAGTGAAATAGAATCATATTTTAAAATCAATAAAAATAGTTTTAACTCTGTCCACAAATGACTTATTTCTCAATTGATCATGGAAATATTTGTATATTTTTTTAAAGTTACCAATGTGCTGTATACATAGTTATTCCTAAATAGTATATAATATGTTAAAGTGCCACTTTCCAGCAGATTTCCCAAACAAATGTGACTAAAACAACAAATAACATGTACCTACACTATTTGCATATATTTGGTAAATTCATGATGAACAAGATGTGAAACTGCTAGCTTAAAGTCCCTTACTTCTTTAAGTAGGAAACATGAAGTTAGCTTTATTCAAGAGAAATATCAAACATTAAAAATGTTTTAATGGAAGGAAAGGGAAAAGTTTCCCTTCTCATGTAATTGGGTTTTAAGCATGGCATTTTCAAACTTAATAATAAGCCCACTTCTGCTACCCTATGCTTATATATGGTTAAGTATAGTGCTCTTCTTTATATAGTTAACAATGATAAAATGTTACAGATTTTATTGAATGTAGTTACACACAATTTATTGGTTATCATTATAATTTCATTTCTCTCAAGAACTGTAAGCTTTATGTTTAAATTCATAGTGTTACACCAGTGACTTATACATGTTAAATAATTTCAGGTTAAATTAGGCATTGACTTTAATTAGCTGTTTGGATTTCATGTGTTCTTTCACCTTCTGGATGTGACTTTCCACAGTTAACTGAGATGTCTTTATCCCCCCAGGACAAGACGAGTGCCTTGAGCCTGAGCAACGTAGCAGGCGTCTTCTACATTCTGGTTGGCGGCTTGGGCTTGGCAATGCTGGTGGCTTTGATAGAGTTCTGTTACAAGTCCAGGGCAGAAGCGAAGAGAATGAAGGTGGCAAAGAGTGCACAGACTTTTAACCCAACTTCCTCGCAGAATACCCAGAATTTAGCAACCTATAGAGAAGGTTACAACGTATATGGAACCGAAAGTATTAAAATTTAGGGGTAGGACGTAGGGCCACTACAGTGAGTGGGTGATGCATTCTGTAAATGGAGTGTTGTGACCTGTCTGTCCAGTGATGGTACTGCTTGCTTCTAATTTAGAGCTTTATATTTTTGAAAACTTCAGTGCAAAGTGGTTCAGTTTTCTTTGGCTGCAGATGTACTGTTCAAAACTTTATGTTACCAATAGATATCTGCATTGAAAGGGTTTGAAAGACAAATAAACCTCCAGAATTGCTCTGTAAAATGATTTAAATGGCATATTCTGTCTGAAAATTGGGAGAAATTTGAAATTAGATCTGAATTTTCTTGTACACAGAACAGGCTTGTCTTCTCTGGAACAATCTACTGCTAACAAAATAAGCATAAATTTTTTTTCAAATTATCAAAGCCTAGACAGTTGCCTATTTTGATAAGGATGTGTTGTTCTCTGAGAAAATACATGTAAAATCTCCAAGGCACATAGTAAGCACTCGGTGAGTTTTATCTCCTCTTCTGGTTTCTTTTACATTAGCCATCTTTCTATATTTTTAGAGGGAAACCCTGAAGTTTGTTCATCTGGCAGTAGTCCTTGAATCAGACCTTTAGGCAGGAGTAACCATCAAAATATTGACTACAATTCACGTTTATTAGATGAAATTCAACTTTCATTTTCACAACATCGCTAAAGTGAATAAACATTTTAGGCAATTTATCCATCAAAAATGTCAGCAACATATTTTCTTTAGGAGAGACACAGTAAAAATAAAACTTGCAGTGAGTTTTTATTGACTTTTGTTTTCATTTCAACTGCTTTTGAGTGAGCCAGATCTTCTCACCATGTGACAATAAAAAAATTATAAGCATTCAGTGAAACACAGGATGAAGTTCATTTTTTAATACTCTAAATGTCCAGTGCTTTTTCCTTTTGATGATAGAAAATGAATTTAAAATAAGATCTAGAAGCATTTGTTGTTGCTTTTCTTAAAATCAGGCCTCTAAAACCCATTTTCTGAAATTGTATATAAGAGCCATTCTATTACAATAATAAATGAAAATTTGAATCCACAGAAACATTTAGTGCCTGAGGTATCCTAGAGTCAAACCCAAGAATTTTTCTAATAAGATGTACACCTGAAGTTATGCCAGATAAATGTGCTCAATTTTTATATTTATATATTTTAAAAAGCTATTGAGAGAGTTCTCTGGTAGCCTAGTGCCTAGTAATTAGGATTCTGGGCTGTCACGGTGGTGGCCCAGCCAGGTTCAGTCCCTGGTAGGTGTATTGAGATCCTTCAGGTCAGGTGGCACAGCCCAAAAAAACCTACTGAAATACTTGTTAGTATCTCAAAGCAAAGAACAAAAGCTACGCCTTTAAATCAAGATCTAATTGCTTTTATCCATAATCTAGAAATAGAAGAGTGACTGAGTACAATTGCACATAGACAAGCCCAAAGTTTTTCTTTCAAAATTTTGTGGAAAGAATCAACCATGAAATTGTCAATTCACTCAGATCAGAATGTTTAGAGCATGTCTTTTCTAATAGCAGAAAAGCAAACTGATAAGGTCAAGGTTTCTTAGTCATTATAGTAATGCTTTCATCTTAATATTTACAGAACTGAGAAGAGATTTCTCCAAACAGAAAAATGATATGTGACAAGTTTAGAGCCAATTATTTGGACTTCATTCTGCGATGAATTTCATAAGATATATTTTTAAAGTTTCCTTTAGCATAGCAAATGCATTCTAGAAAAATTCTAGATATGCTCACATATGACAGTTCAATACAAAGTCCTGGGGAATTTCTAGAAAGAGATATGCATTTTTATAGGAAAGACTTAATGGCATTCAGAGCAAATTAAATGATATGCGCTTGTAGGGATTTGAGAGTAAGCATTTTTAACTGTACTCCCATATTACATGGCTTTTTCCTTTCAAAAATTCTACTGAGCATAATTATGAAAATGACTGATAATTTAGATAATATTTAGTGTCAGAATTTCAAAAACAAATCTGAATGTCTACTCTAAAAGTAATCGTCTCTCAAAGGAACACATAAATAAAGTTACAGCTGTTGCCACAATGATCCAGCCAGACTCACTATATGGTAAATTTATAAGAAAGTTTTCTAGTTTGAGTAGTCTCAACAAGGTCACATAAAGGTGAACAGAAATGACATTTTATATAAGAAGCAGGAGATTTAAGTGTAGAATATAAGAATCCTGAGAACTAAGAACACGAAGATTTAAAGAGAGAATAAGCAGTTGGCAGAGTTATCAGCACTCAATTGCATTAACCTATAGAGAAGGAGAGATTACTTGAGAATATATGGAATCCTTCCCATTTTTGATATTTTCATTTCCTTATAAAGGCAATCAAGAAAATAAAAGGAAGAAACAGATTTTATGACAAATCTTCCTGAAAAGTCACAATGCTTTTATTACGTATTAATTAGTATTAATAAACACTAAATTCCATCTTCAAAAAATCAAAACTAATAGATTTTTTGCATAATTATTTTACTTAATATTAAATGTTGAAAAGGAATATGAAGAAACAAATTCAGACTATCATCTTGCTTGGTTTGTTTTAATTTAGTGATGAGTAGTTTCTAGAGAGATTGTCTCCTGACTCCTGATTACAAAGATAAATCGATTTTAATTTTTGAGACTGTTCACTAAAGGCAAACTATAATAATAACCTTGGTGTTTATCATAGATATGTCAGTAGCATTTTGACTTCAAGTTTCTGAAATTATCAGGGTAAATGATCATTAAACATTTTCATTATAACATTTTTAATCCAATTTTTATTTCACATTTAATATATCATTATTCTAATATTTAAGGTACAAGGCAGAATAAATACAAGGATGGAACTTCCAAAAGAACTGGGTAAACTTAAATTCACGGCAAGGAATTAAGATATAATATGAATTATGAGAAAATTATGATCTAGGGAATATCTCCTTTACCTTATTTTCTCTTGAGTTAACATTAAAATTCAGCAACCAGAAAGAATTTAAAGGCATGAATGAACAGTCAGTAGATTTCAATAATGATGCTGCCTGTTTCTCCTCAGTGTAGTATTATTACCTGCTACCTAATATGACAGAGCAAGAATATAATGAGAATTTCAAAGACCTGACCCCATAACATCAGTCTGGGAAGTTTCCCAGTGATGACCATTCAATGAAGCATTGAAACATGCCCCCTTTCAGTGCACTTCCCTTTAAGAACTTAAAGCTTCTTAAAATATGAGACTTAACTTCCATTATAGGCATAGAATGAACTTTATGTGACTGATTTGCCTTTATATAGCAGCTTTAGTGAATGAGTGAAAGCATCTGTGGATAGATCTGTGTTCTAAAAACAAGCTCTGTTATAGTCTACATAAGGTTCCCTTAGACAATTCATCATGATTTTAAGAGTAGAATCATTTAACTGTTAAGATATTTTCTAACAGAAAAAAAGAAAAGATACAAAGAAAGATTGTTGTCAAACCTAAGGAAACTTCTAAGTTCAACTGGAAATACTAGGGTGTAGAGTGCAGCAAGTTAAAAGATGTGTCCTGCCCAGATTTGCCAAACAAAATCTTGCAGGATTTTAGAAAATTAGTTCTTAAACAGGACCAGTAACTCTGAGTGATTTATTCTTCCAGGTCGTTGAGCTTCTTTTTCCTGTGAAAAGTAGTTTTAATATGACCGAAAGAGTATGGGGGCAAAATGCAGATGTCTAATTATTGATATTTTGGTGTTGTTGTGTCATCTTTTGCTGAAAAGACAGAAATATTGTAACACTACGCATTCTTTCTGTTTCCTTTCCATGCAACCCAGCTGACCTTTTCTGAAGCCATAAGAAACAAAGCCAGATTATCCATCACTGGGAGTGTGGGTGAAAATGGTCGTGTCTTGACACCCGACTGCCCAAAGGCTGTACACACTGGAACTACAATTAGACAAAGTTCAGGATTGGCTGTCATTGCATCGGACCTTCCATAAAAACCAAAAAAATAATTGAGTGCCTTAATTAAACTCTGTTTGTGACTGATGGAAACGCAGCCCTGAGGGACAGGCTAAGCGCAGGTCTTCGCTCAAACAATCCTTTGGCTGAGAGCGGGAAGTTCGTCCTAAGGCGCCAAACATCAGCAACGTGTGCATGAGCTCAGCTCGGAAACCCAAACTCAGATTTTATATCAGGAAAACTCACAATTTAGATTTTTTTTTTTCGGGTAGTGGGGGTGGGTGGGGAGCTGGGATGGGTGTATCAACAGCAACAAATTTCACCTGAGTGGACTTAAAAACTAATCAGACATGCAAGTTAGCACATTACAGTGTGAAGTTCTTGCTCAGAAAGGCCTCAGTCTTCACTTCAAGGCATAAAATAGTTATAGAAGTCAATGAATGCGCTAACCTGTGTCTCCAGAACACCCATATATTCAATGGAAGACTATCCAGCTGAGAAAACAAATCACTATACTCTGACAAGAAATAATAAACAAACATGTAAATCCTGTGAAAAAAAAACTTAAAGAAAGTAATTACACTTACTTTGGAGAAAACAAATACTGAAACATGCTTGCTTTTTAACTGACATAAATTCAGTAGAGGACAACACAATTCTTTTTTCTAACCATCTTAGGGAAAAATACATTGCAATAATTGAAATAAATGCCATCACTGTAATAAACTTTAGAGACTTTTTTAAAAATAAAAGTTGTTGGTCATTTTGTTTGCTGTAACCTTCACTCTGTCACATGAGTCAGTGTCCACAGATTGCATTTGTCTCACTACCAGGAACAAAATGAAGACAACATTAACATAAAATCATCAGTCTACAATGTAGAATCAGAAGATACTATGGGTCATTTATGTTATCAATATTATTTATAATCTTGTTCTGTGTACAAAATTGTGGTTTTTGTACCCACCAAAAAGAATAAACAATATTTACATTCTTACAGTATTTACAGAGCTTAAAGTTTTTTCTTATCATTATAAAAGTTATTTGAGAAATTATGAGACTATGGGTGGAATAGTAAAAGTAAACTGTGGGCCATATTGGAAAATGTATCTAGCCCTTATTATTTTTGCATAATAAGCTAATTTTTTACACAGATCTTTGCCTCATTAGCAGTTGAATTGTCAAAGATGGAACGTTTGAATTGGGGAATTTAATCATTTTCATAATAACAACATACCCCATAATCATGTACTGAAATTTTACTTGGCTGTATTTTGCTGCATAAAATAATGTGTCTTTTGAGCTTCTCTCCCCATTCCATATAAATCATTTGAAGGCACTGATCATAGTTTGTGGTAGAAACATAAGAAGAATTAGTCTTTGTTTATACATGATTTTTGTTATACATGATTATTTACAAAAATCACCTTAGTTATGTAGGGATTAAATTAACTCAGTTCAAAAGAAAGCTTAGATCATTTGAAATAATAAGTACAATATGGATAAACATTGCAACACTTAGAGATCTTGGCAGAAAGCACAAGATAAGATGATTTTGGAAGTTTGGCCTTGAAGGATGAGTTGAGTTTCATAGGTGTTGAAAGCCTTACAGGTGAGCAATGACCCAATATGTAGCTTGTCGATGGACTATTTAGAGAGTATATGCAACAGAAAGGGCTGGAGAGAAATGGTTGTGATATCATGGAAGATAAAATTGGAAAAGGTGAAAGACTGATTACCTTGCTTCAATTCTCAAGATTCCCACCCCCCCCCCATTCAATTCCTGTGCTGCAGCAAGAGCAATCCTAAAAAGCGCAAATCTGATAACGCATGCACATGCATGCGTGTGCACACACATACACACACACAGAGTTCCCTCAGGAAAAATTGCAAGCTCTTGAGCAAAACAAATTAGTCACTTTATAACCTGACCCTTACTTATTTCTTCCATGAACTCTTTCACCCCCTACCCAACCTCTGCTGCCCATGAAAAACCTCAGAAGCAGGGACACTGCATTTACTATTTCCTCAATCTATAACACTTTCCTATCTTCTCTTTACCTGACTGACTAGTACTCATCCTTCAGTACCCATATTATATTTTCACCTGTCATGGGAAGATTTCCATGACTGTCTACCAGCCCCTGCCTATGAGACGGAGCTAGGTGCCCTTCTGATGTTCTGCACCGTCACAGCACTTACCATACTGCATTGTAATTGCCTGTGTACTTGTCTGTTTAACTACTAGACTGTAAGCCCTTTGAGGGCAGGGACTGTGTCTACCTTGTTCACAGTTGTATCCCCAGCACCCAGCACAGTGCCTGGCATATTGTAGGTGCTTAATAAATATTTGTTGAATGAATGAACTGAACTGAATTGAATCAAATTAATTTAGTAGAAACAGAAAAGATATCTTTCCTCATTAACAGTCTTTTTCTCATTAACAATGTGTATTAAGTACACAGTGAGTTAAAAAGAAGAGTGAAGTTTGACCGATTCCATGACATTGTCTACTTCATTGTCTACCACACAAAAAGAGATGATCTGATGAAATATCTGACCAGATGAGAAGGTATTCCATGTAATTGTATCTACTTGTGGAATAATTTGTTTAGTTAGAGAAATTGTCATAGATAATTAAGGTTTTAGCCATACTTCTAAAAGTAACTTTCACTTAAGTCACTGAGTGGATTAGTGGTGTACATTTAAGAACATATATTTCTTACAGTTTTATTTCTATATCAATAACCCTATTATATAGTTGAATTTCTGTATTTCTTACAGAATAATTTTGCCAAAAACAAAATTTTTAATTTGGCTTTATTAAAAAGTGATATCTGTCTGGACTCCAATCTGAGGAAGTGCTACAAAACTAGGAAATGTTGTTTAAAAACACTTAAGTTGAAACTCTTAGTTCTATAAAGCAAAGAACTCTATTACCGAGCAAGCATGATCACCATCTAGGGCAGAACTTCCTGAACATATTAGGAAAAGCCAATTTTGAAACTATATCAGCAAGTACATGATGACTACACTTGAAAGATATAGAGTCCTCAGGAGAACCACTTTGTTACACTCAGTTCAATAGCTACTAATTGAAAATGGCACACTGTTTACACTTGCTTCAAGCTTGCTGCAGGCGGCTGCCTGGTCACCCACCCATTGGCTGTAAGCTCATTCCATTTCCCAAAGGCATAGCACATAGTAGGTGTCCAATACATTTCTCAATGCATAAGCATAACTTTATATAGTCAGTATCAGTGAAAAAATGGTCTGTTTTCCTGGAAAATAGAATATCCATTTGGAAAAACCAATAAAGCGTCAGTAAGAATAAAAGCTAAATGAAAAGTTATATCCAGGAGAGTTTCTGAAAAGACAAATTGAAATTGCAGTTTCATTTTCCTTATACTTATGAATGTAATGCTGCATGAAAAAAATGTGCCTTTTTGTGCACATTCATAAATAGGCTTTAATTTCAGATAGTCCAGCAGGCTAGAGTACCTGGCACTTGTAAAACCAAATGTAAATGTAATCAGTGGTATGTGTATATATTTTCTAAACAGCTAGTACCAGAAATCTTTTCAAAAGAGAACTGTTCTTTAAGAAAATATTTTGATAAATTATGAAGAGCAAGAGATGAGATTTGGAAGTTGTACCTCAAAAAACAACAAAGAGCTGAATTACTTTCCATGAAATAAGAATAAACCTGTTTATTTATTTATCTTGCTTTGATTTTATTTCCTTTGGGTGAAAAAATGGACTGAGAAATGAAGAAAAATTAAAGATAAGGGGAAAAGGAACATTAAAAGAGTAGAAAGTTAAGTAAAAGGCCAATAGGAATCCCCTGGGTGGCCAAAAATCTTATGGGAACAGGAATGTCTGGCATATGATTTTTCCATGGTAGGTATTTAATTTTTGATGTATTTCTTCTTCCCAAGACCTGCAGATTAAAATTTCCTACATGCCCCAGACTGGTATTTGTGGTTGGATTAAAGGAGGGAGTCAAGGAGAAAATTCTAAACCCTGTGTTTGATTTGATGCTAGGCCAAAAGTAACCGTAACAATATGTCTCTTTCCCACCAAAAAAAAAAAAAAAAGTGCAGAAACCTAGATTGAGACTTGTCCTTCCACATGGCAAAGAATGAAGGTTCATTTTATTTTTTTCTGAATCTGAAGAAAATGGTAGGCCAGAACACATAGCTGTTTTTTAGCCACCTGTGCTAGCTTAAAAGTATCATAAACAACAAAATAAAGCATAAAACATAGATCATTATTTAATTATATAATAACATCATTAAGTAAATAATCTGTTAAGTTATAATGTCCAATTCATGGCTTGAGTGAAGAATTTATTTACAAGATTTGTGATCCTGTAATCCTAAACACAAAGAGAATCTACTTAAATAAATTATTATAACTTCCCTCTCAGAGTTTATACATTTGACCAACACTTCTAAAGTTCCTAAACATTTAGTATTAGCTGAAATCTGTGTCACTGGCAATCACTGTTTCAGTATATGATTGATTGAGTTGATTGACTAAATGAATAAAGGAATTAATGAATGAATACCAACTAAAGATATTCATGATCATTGCCTATACAGAAACTTCTGCCAGCTCCTTAGGTAGTTTTCTGCATAAATGTGAATGCTTTCAACATCTTCTAACAAAGAAGGTATTAGAAATAATTTAGACCATATTTGTCTCCATTTAGAGATTGACATTAGTCACTGAAAACTGATGCTGTTTCAAACTTTTAAAATGTGGGGGTTGATTAATTCTATCTGCCTAAGACTTTCTCAATATCATGCTTCCCAACAATATTCTAACTCTAAATACAATAAAAGTCTATCAGTATCATTAATCTTCTAAGACCACTACCAGAGAAAGGCAAAGCTTCCGGATCTTTGGGCCTTAGACATGTACAGGAACTTCTGATACTTTGACTTGAGCTTCAGTTGAAACGTTCAACCCTCTAGGCCTACATCCATGCCATTCTTGGTCACAGCTACACTTTGAAGTTATCCCAATATTCCCTTTCTCTCTCATTCCACATTCTCCTCCCAACATTATCCTGTGCTTCTCATATTTCTCCCCATTCATCTTCTCACTGTTTCTCCCTCTCACTGACTTTGCCATCCTTCTTCCTAGTGTCCTTATTAGAAAGTCAGGAAACTCCTGACAGCCACAGTGTCTCCCCAGAGCACTGCCCAATATCCTAATAATATCAGTCTATATAGAGCAATGGAACTTAGAAGGAAAAGGAAATGGCAATCCTTACAATTACACATCTTCTCCCATGCATAAAAAACCCCTCCTCTTTGAACTGTATATCATGTAAACATGCTGTCACAATGGGCTGCCTTCTTGGCTATTTTGTCTGCTGATATCTCTGTCATTGCCTCATCAAAGGCTATGGCATTTGGCTTATTCTTCCTTTCCAAGTTCTATTATCATCTTGAACAACTTCAAGGTATGTATGGAAGCCTTGTCTCTGCTGTTCTTTTACTCTGTGTTAAGTCACCCATACCAACAGACATGTAGCAGACCTTATGATCATTTACCTTCCCATCTTCCTCCAGATAATGACTCAATTCTGTTTCCTTTCATACCCTAGTCACGGAAAAGAGTGGCCTTTTATCCCTTATTTACCTCTCTATATAGTTTTCCCTTAATCCCCTGTTTATTCCTTCTCATTCTATTTTATGTTCCTTATTACCTCCAATCAAAACCTGTTGATATTACCCAGGGCTGGGTTGTATCCTCTACCCCTTTTTCTTCTCAGGACATAAATCACCCAGCTGATTTCACCATCATTAAGATATCCACAAACGTCTATATATTAGCTCAGAAATCCTTATCTTCCATTCCAGCCTCACATATCCAATTTTCTAGTGGTTAGCTCTTTTTGACTTAATTACAACTTGTCAAACTTTCACTCTACATTCCTACCTCCTTTTATATTCCCTTGTCTCAGTGAGTGACACTAACATTTATCTCATCTCCCAAATTAAAAAACTGGGAATGATTCCAGAATGCTTTTCTTCATCATTCTCACATATAATTAATCGACATCATAACTTTCTTGCATACTCTAAATATCTCCTTACTCTGTCCCATGCTCTTCATCCATACAATGACTGACTTAATCAAAGACTCAGTCTCTCACTGTTACTACTACAGTTCTATCCTATTAGGTTTCCTTGCTTCCTTTCTCACTTATATCTTCCTTAGTCCATTTTCTATGTGGCTGCCAGAGAGAATTTTCCAAAACATAAATATGATCCTATCACCTTCCTGATTAAAATAATTCAGTGTCCATTCTGTGAAGCCTATAAATATCTCCAGTATGTTATCTCATCTGCACTTCATTCCATTAACACCAAATTACTGTTAACAGCTCCAGTTTTCAGAATACTTCATGTTCTTTCCCTTTTAAGTTTTGCCAACTGTTACTTCTATCTGAAATGTGTCTGTTTCAGAAATGATTCCTAATTATGACCAACAGAACCACTTTCATTCAGCTAAGCAAAAAGTGAATTTATTAACAAATACTAGAGAACTCACAGAACTTCTGGAAAACACAGAGAGTCGGACCTGAAGGAAAAGCAGCCAGGAATAATGCATAAATTATATCTCCAATCTGCCCCTAACCACCAGTGGACACATATATCAGAACAAGGACACTGGACATGGGACACTGTTGTTAGGACTTCTGTTTCATCTGCCTCTGAAGATGAGGTGCCTCCCAGCATATTGTTACTTTCTCAGGAAATAGGCCCCAAGCATGATCTCTTTCCAATTAAAATTTCAGGCATGAACATCTAACTGATGGTTTTAGGTGACAACTCGGTTCTCTTCTCCCTTTTGCACCCTAGGGAGACAGGGAAACCAAACACTGGCTTCCACTTTAGGGAAACATGTTATGGAAAATAAATGTAGGAAGATATTCAAAAGAAACTGAGTGGGCACAAAGTGTGGAATATATCATTTGTCCCTTTGTGTCTAATTCCTACTCATCCAACGAGGATGATAGTTGGATTGTAGAAATTATATCTTTGGGTATACATTCCTGATTATCTCAGTTTGGAGACCTCTCTTTTTTATTTACTTATGTCCTATGTGTACCTCTATAATAGGAATTATGACACTGTTGTTGTTCAGTCACCAAATTGTGTCCAATTCTTCACGATTCCATGGACTGCAGTACGCTAGACTTCTCTATCCCTCACCATCTCCCAGAGGTTTCTCAAGTTCATGTCCATTGAATTGGCAATGCTATAGAACCATCTCATCTGTCACCCCGTTTTCCTCCTGCCCTCAGTCTTTCCCAGCATCAGGGTCTTTTCCAATGAGCCAGCTGTTCACAACAGGTCACCAAAGTATAAAATAGCCACTGTTACATGGTTATTTTTATAAACTTATTCACTTTATCTTTCTACACTCTTTGGTTCCAGAGGCAACGAGTATTAAATCATCCTTAGAGTCAGACAGAACTAAATGTACATCCTTGTTTAGGCATTTACTTCTCTAACCTCTGGGGGAAAAAAGCCTATTGTTTCATATATAAAATGGAAACAAGAACACCTAACATATGATGCTGCTGTGAAGTTGAGAATGTCAATTACAAACTGGCACATGGGTGCTGGCCACCTACCTCGACAAGAATTAGATCATGTGCTGCTGCAGTTGCTGACCTTCCACACCCCCTGGAGGAGTTCAAGGTGGAGAGCAGAAATGAGCTGCTCTGTGCTCAGGGGATAACTGGCAGTACAGGTCTTCAGATACCTAGATATTCCCAGGAGCAGATTTTTATAAGCCCAACTCTTATATCTCCTCATATCTAGAAAAGCACTAAAATCCTTCATGGTGACAACTGTTTCTCATGTCTAGCAGAAGCTTCATGGGATTAGTAGAAATCTTTTGGAAAAACATGTACTTGATTGCATATATTTCTCCCTTTACCAAAATCACATATATACTGACTTTTCCCTTGCCTCTTTAGAACAGTTTCTCAGAACTATCCTAGGTCCTATCTCCTGGGCTGTAGTCCTCATATTTCCCCAAATAAAACTTAACTCACAGCTTTCATATTGTGCTTTTTTTACTCAATAAGAATAAATGTTTACAAATTGCTTATTACATATCCAGTAACAAGAGCTTGATAAACAAAACTATATTTATTTCATCTCCATAGCCTTGGCTTTTTGCTTCTGCCTAAGAAATAGAAAGCTGCAAAAATATCACTTTCACCTTAATAATAAGAAAAAGCCAAATAATTTTTTAAAAATCATAACTTTTCTTGCACAAGTCTTCTCATGGCATTCAAGTAATCTGAATTTGGAAGGAGGACAAATCCCTTCAGAGAGAAATGGGATACAAAAAGTTTCACATTTGGTACAGTAAAGAGGAGGTGATACTGTTCTTGCCAGCACAAGTCGATAAAAAGAATTTAGCTAAAATGTCAAAAAAAAATCCGTGAAGGCCAAGGGTTGACTAGTCAGTTTGAAATAGCTAAGACCCTGGATCAAGACCCTTGATCAAACATACTTGCAAGCTCTTTCTCTTTACCCTTTACTAAGTATTCAGACGAAAGATTGGGGGCAGGGTGAGAGACTCCTTTGATGGAGCTGGTGTGCATGAAGTGAATACTATCTACTGGGGGACACTCAAAATGTCCTGCCTGATTTTCCAGACCCTTTTGTTTTACAAATCAAAAGTCTCAAGCAACTGGAGGAGGAGCAACAAATCCTTTTGTTTCCAAGACACAAAGAATTATGGCTCCTAGAGAAAAAATTGAACTAACTGAACAGTTAAAATAATTAAGCCCCTCTGCAAGAGGTATTGGTATCTGTCATGGGCCCAAGATTCTATACCAACACTCTGCAGACATCTACTTCTACTGGCAAAAGGCAAGAATTTCTCACCCAAAATAGGCTGCAGTCTTGCTTCTAAGACATAGAAGGGCAGAAATACTGAGAAAGTCTCACTTTCAATGCCAAAATAAAAATTGCCTACCTATGACTGATCATGTATGGTCATGTATGAATGTGAGAGTTGGACTATAAAGAAAGTTGAGCACAGAAGAATTGATGCTTTTGAACTGTGGTGTTGGAGAAGACTCCTGAGAGTCCCTTGTATTGCGAGGACACCCAACCAGTTCATGCTAAAGGAGATCAGTCCTGGGTGTTCTTTGGAAGGACTGATGCTAAGGCCGAAGCTTCAATACTTTGGCCACCTGCTGCGACGAGCTGACTCATTTGAAAAGACCCTGATGCTGGGAAAGATTGAGGGCAGGGGGAGAATGGGACAACAAAGAATGATATCACTGACACAATAGACATGGGTTTGGGTGGACTCTGGGAGTTGGTGATGGACAGGGAGGCCTGGAGTGCTGAGGTTCATGGGATCGCAAAGAGTCAGACACGGCTGAGAGACTGATCCTGTGACTGCTGCTGCTGCTGCTAATTCGCTTCAGTCGTGTCCAACTCTGTATTACCCCATGGAATGCAGCCTGCCAGGCTCCTCCGTCGGTAGGATTTTCCAGGCAAGAGTACTGGAGTGGGTTGCCATTTCCTTCTCCATGATTGATGCTAGACAAGCATACAAGAAAATCCTAGTTTTGAAAAGTTGTTGCTGAATCACGCAAAGACCCTGGGGTTCTTGGCCTCCGGAGGAGAAGAATTCAATCCAGGGCCTGGACGAGGCTGGATCACTCAGAGCTTTTGTGTAATAAAGTTTTATTAAAGTATAAAGGAGTTAGAGAAAGCTTCTGACATAAACATCAGAAGTGGGTAGAAAGAGTACCCACTTGCTAGTGTTAGCCACGGAATTATATACTCTCAAATTAGTTATTACAGTGAATCAAAAGTATGTCTGGAAGTTGTAAAGACCTCACCAGACCTACTCCCATAATTTACAATTTGGGATAACAGGATTAGCCAGAAGGCTTTTTTAGAGACTGTCCTCAAACAGGATACATTATTGTTATATAATCCTAAGGAATGTAGAGGGGAAAAAAGTTTGTCCTTTCTTCCTCCTTGAGAATTCCAGACCCCTCTCTCCATGGGGACCCCTAGACTTCTTATCAACCTGCCTAGGAATTGACTCTTTCAGTTTGCTCCCACAACAAGCCTAGTACTGATTAATGAGCTACATCTGTCTGCTACTGAGGGGGAGGAAAAGAGTGTGGAAAGGTGAGAAGGAATCACTGAAAGCCTATGTGAGGGACAGGAACATAGAGAAAAACCCTCTTGCATTTCAGTCTACACATCATGCACAGGGTAACAGCAACCCTGGTGGCTCAGACAGTGAAGAATCCATCTGTAATTCAGGAGACCCGAGTTTGATCCCTAGGTCAGAAAGATCCCCTGGAGAAGGAAATGGCTACTCACTCCAGTATCTTGTCTGGAGTATTCTAAGGACAGAGGAACCTAGTGAGCTACAGTCCACGGGGTTGCAAAAAGTCGGACATGACTGAGCAACTATCATTTTTCACTTTCAGTTTTCTTCACCAGCAGCCCACCTCTAGATGACTTTGAAGCCTATAGTATACTGGAAGTTTTGCTAATAACAGCAAAGCAGCACAACTCTTAACTAGATTTACTCAACACTCTGAAAATAAAGTCCTGACCAAAAAATAGAAGTTCCTTTTACACAAGTAAATACTACTCACTTCAGTTTCTGTTGTTCAGTATTTCAGCCTGTAATGTTCAGTATTTGATTTAAAAGAAAAAATTACAAAGCGCACACAAACACACACAGAGAGAAAGAAGGAAAAAACCCATAATCAAGAAATAAATTAATAAACAGAACCGTACACAGATGTTGGAACTATAATACAGGGTCTTTTAGCAAATTGGAAAAGAGCTTAATGCTGAGAAAGATGAGAGCTGGAGGAGAAGGAGGCAATAAAGGTTGAGATTGTTGCATGGCATCATTGACTCAATGGACTTGGTTTGAGCAAACTCCAGGAAATAGTTAAGGACAGGGAAGCCTGGTATGCTGCAATGCATGGGGTCACAAAGAGTCAGAAACGACTGAGTGACTCAACAACAACAACAAACAGATGCGTTAGGCAAAATTCTAAGATGACCCCTAATGATGCAAGCTCTTATATAATCTCTTCTTAAGTGTGGGCAAGACTGGTTGATTTAAGAGCATGACGCACCCTTCCATTACATGGAAACATGAATTTTCTTTTTTTCAGATGTTATTAAGTTCTCAAACCAGCTGATTTCATCAAAAGGGAGATTGTTCTGGGTGGGCTTAACCTAATAAAGTGAGTTCTTAGAGGGAAGTCCAAAATTAAAAAAAAGAAATAAGAGACGCAGTACTGCTGGCATGAAAGAATATCATCTTGTGAACAGTCAAGGAACTGAAGGGGTTAAAAGACATTAAAATGTTAATGATGAGAATGTTACAAAAGAAGGGAGGGAGAAATTGAAGGTATATAATGTGAAGTTTCTTACACTATGCATAAAATACTGTATTATTTGACTATAGATTTGATAAATTGAAGGTTCAGTTCAGTCGTTCAATCGTGTCCGATTCTTTGTGACCCCGTAGATTGCAGCATGCCAGGCCTCCATGTCCATCATCAACTCCCAGAGTCCACTCAAACCCGTGTCCATTGTGTCGGTGATGCCATCCAACCATCTCAGCCTCTGTCATCCCCTTCTCCTCCTGCCCTCAATCTTTCCCATCATCAGAGTCTTTTCAAATGAGTCAGCTCTCCGAATCAGGTGGCCAAAATATTGGAGTTTCAGCTTCTACCTCAGTCCCTCCAATGAATACCCAGGACTGATCTCCCTTAGGATGGACAGGTTGGATCTCCTTGCTGTCCAAGGGACTCTCAAGAATCTTCTCCAACACCACAGTTCAGAAGCATGAATTCTTCGGTCCTCAGTTCTCCTTATAGTCCAACTCTCACATCCATACATGACTACTGGAAAAATCATAGCCTTGACTAGACAGACCTTTGTTGACAAAGTAATGTCTCTGCTTTTTAATATGCTATCTACGTTGGTCATAACTTTCCTTACAAGGAGTAAGCATCTTTTAATTTCATGGCTGCAATCACCATCTGCAGTGATTTTGGAGCAGTGATTTTGGAGCCCCTCAAAATAAAGTCTGACATTGTTTCCACTGTTTCCCCATCTATTTCCCATGAAGTGATGGGACCAGATGCCATGATCTTAGTTTTCTGAATGTTGAGCTTTAAGCAAACTTTTTCACTCTCCTCTTTCACTTTCATCAAGAGGCTTTTTAGTTCCTCTTCACTTTCTGCCATAAGGGTGGTGTCATCTGCATATCTGAGGTTATTAATATTTCTCCCAGCAATCTTGATTCCAGCTTGTGTTTCTTCCACTCCAGCGTTTCTCATGATGTACTTTGCATAGAAGTTAAATAAGCAGGGTGACAATATACAGCCTTAACATACTCATTTTCCTATTTGGAACCAGTCTGTTGTTCCATGTCCAGTTCTAACTGTTGCTTCCTGACCTGCATACAGGTTTCTTAAGAGGCAGGTCAGGTCGTCTGGTATTCCCATCTCTTTCAGAATTTTTCACAGTTTATTCTGATCCACACAGTCAAAGGCTTTGGCATAGTCACTAAAGCAGAAATAGATGTTTTTGGAACTCTCTTGCTTTTTTCATGACCCAGCGGATGTTGGATTCCTCGCTGTGACTGCGACGGCATACCAGAGCAGCCAAAAGGAGCTACCCCAAGTCCAAGATAAGAAGCAGCAGCTGTGCTTTGCTGGAGCAGCGGTGAAAGATACCCCACGTCCAAGGTAAAAGAAACCTAGGTAAAACCATAGGCACTGAGAGAGGGCATCAGAGGGCAGACAGACTGAAATCACAATCACAGACAACTAGCCAATCTGATCACATGGACCACAGCCTTGTCTAACTCAATGAAACTAAGACATGCCATGTGAGGCTACCCAAGACAGACGGGTCATGGTGGAGAGGTCTGACAGAATGTGGTCCCCTGGAGAAGGGAACGGCAAACTACTTCAGTATTCTTGCCTCGAGAACCCATGAATAGTATGAAAAGGCAAAAACAGGGCACTGAAAGAACTCCGCAGGTCAGTAGGTGCCCAATACACTACTGGATCAGTGAAGAAATAACTCCAGAAAGAATGAAGAGATGGACCCAATGCAAAAACAACACCCAGTTGTGGATGGGACTGGTGATAGAAGAAAGGTCCGATGCTCTAAAGAGCAATATTGCATAGGAACCTGGAATCAAGGCAAATTGGAAGTAGTCAAACAGGAGATGGCAAGAGTGAACATCGACATTCTAGGAATCAGTGAACTAAGATGGACTGGAATGGGTGAATTTAACTCAGATGACCATTATATCTACTACTGTGGGCAGGAATCCCTTAGAAGAAATGGAGTAGCCATCATAATTAACAAAAGAGTCCAAAATGCAGTACTTGGATGCAATCTCAAAAGCGACAGAATGATCTCTGTTCATTTCCATGGCAAACCATTCAATATCACGGTAATCCAAGTCTATACCTCGACCAGTAATGCTGAAGAAGCTGAAGTTGAACGGTTCTATGAAGATCTACAAGACCTTTTAGAACTAACACCCAAAAATGATGTCCTTTTCATTATAGGGGACTGGAATGCAAAAGTAGGAAGTCAAGAAACACCTGGAATAACAGGCCAAATTGGCCTTGGAATACAGAATGAAGTAGGGCAAAGGATAATAGAGTTCTGCCAAGAGAGTGCACTGGTCATAGCAAACACCCTTTTACAGCAACACAAGAGAAGACTCTGCACATGGACATCACTAGATGGTCAACACCGAAATCAGATTGATTATATCCTTTGCAGCCAAAGATGGAGAAGTTCTATACAGTCAGCAAAAACAAGACCGGGAGCTGACTGTGGCTCAGATCATGAACTTCTTATTGCCAAATTCAGACTTAAACTGAAGAAAGTAGGGAAAACCACTAGACCTTTCAGGTATGACCTAAATCAAATCCTTATGACTATACAGTGGAAGTGAGAAATAGATTTAAGGGACTAGATCTGATAGACAGAGTACCTGATGAACTATGGACAGAGGTTCATGACACTGTACAGGAGATAGGGAGCAAGACCATCCCCAAGAAAAAGAAATGCAAAAAAGCAAAATGGCTGTCTGAGGAGGCCCTACAAATAGCTGTGAAAAATTGATGGTACATATTGCAAATCTTAGGTGAAACACTATAAGAAAATTCATTTAAAAATACACAATTAATAAACCATTACTAGAGTTGAATAGAATTACAAAATATAATGTAACATAAATCAGGAAAATGGAAAGAAGCAAATAATCAATCAGTACACAGAAAACAACTAGCAAGATGATAAATTTAAATATGATCACGTTAATAAATATAGTCAATGTGAATATTCTAAATGCATCCACTAAAGGAAGAGATTGAGGATCACAGAAGAAAGCAATACTCAACATTATACCATCTATGCACAGCTATATACAAGAAAAGCACTTAAAATATAACCATAATCACAAATATGACAATTAGCATATTAAAATACTGATTCAAATTACTGAGTGAATGACTGAATATTTCTTTTACTTCTTCTTATTGTCTGCTTGCTATGGCTAGGATTCCCAAAACTATATTCAATAAATGTGGTGAGGGTGGGCATCCTTGTCTTGTTCCTGATCTTAGAGGACATGCTTTCACCTTTTCAATATTGAGTATGATGCTAGTTGTGGGCTTGTCATATGTGACCTTTATTACGTTGAGGTAAGTTTTTTGTTTGTGCAGGCATGCTCAGTCATGTTTGACTCTTTGTGACCCTATGGACGGTAGCAAGTCAGGTTCTTCTGTCTGTGAAATTTTTCAGGGATGAATACTGGAGTGACTTGCCATTTCCTACTCCAGGGATCTTCCTGACCCAATGATCAAACCCACATTTCCTGTATTGACAAGTGGATTCTTTACCACTGCACCACCTGAAAGGTCCATTATGTTGAGGTAGGTTCCACCTATGCCCAATTTCTGGAGAGATTGTTATCATAAATGGGCGTTGAATTTTATCAGAAGTTTTTCTGAATCTCTTGAGGTGATCATATGTTTTATGCTTCAACTTGCTAATGTGGCATGTCACAGTGACTTGTGGACATAGAATCATTTTTGCATCTCTGAGTTCAGTTGAGTTCAGTTCAGTCACTCAGTCGTGTCTGACACTTTGTGACCCCATGGACTGCAGCACGCCAGGCTTCCCTGTCCATCACCAACTCCTAGAGCTTGCTCAAACTCATGTCCATCCAGTTGGTGATGCCATCCAACTACCTTATCTTCTGGCACCCCCTTCTCTACCTGTCTTCAATCTTTCCCAGCATCAGGGTCTTTTCCAATGAGTCAGTTCTTCACATCAGGTGGCCAAAGTATTGGAGCTTCAGCTTCAGCATCAGTCCTTTCAATACTAATATTTTGTTGAGGATTTTTGCATCCATGTTCATCAATGAATTGGCCTGTAATTTTCTTTTTATGTGTGATAACTTTTTTGGTTTTGATATCAAGGTGATGATGGCCTAGTAGAATGCATTGGGAAGCATTTTGAAGGGTACAGTTTGAAAAGAATTTGTGTTAACACTGCTGTAAATGTTAAAGGTAAAATTCCCCTGTGAAGCCGTCAGGCCCTGGACTTTTGTTTGTTGGGAGTTTTTATTTATTTCTTTATTCATACTGATTCAATTTCATACTGGTAATTGTTCTGCTCATATATTCTATTTCTTCCTCATTTGGTCTTTGGAGCTTGTACATTTCTATAAATTTTTCCACTTTTTCTAAGGCTATTCATCTTATTGATATATATATGTAGTTTTTCATTGTAATCTCTTATGATCCTTTGTATTTCTTTGGTGTCTATTGTAACTATTCCTTTCTAATTTCTAATTTTATGATGTCGACATTTGCTTTTTTCTTGATGAGTCTACTTTAAGGTTTATCAGTTTTTCTTGACTGTAAAACTTGAAAGAACCAGCTCTTAGCTTCATTGATCTTTTCTATTTTTTTTTTTTCAATCTCTATTTCATTTATTTCTGCTCTGATCTTTATGATTCTTTTTCTTTTACCAACTTTGGGTCTTATTTGCTCTTCGTTTTCTAGCCCCTTTATTTGTCAGGTTAAGTTGCTTATTTAAATTTTTTATTTCCTGAAATAAGCTTGTATCACTTTAAACTTTCCTCTTAGAACTGTTTTTGCAGCATCCCATAGATTTTGGATCATATTTTTGTTTTCATTTGTATGTAGATTTTTTTCTTTCCTCTTTGATTTCTTCAGTGATCCTTTGATGTTTTATGTAGCCTCCACATGCTTGTGGACTTTTTTGCAAGTTTTTCTTGTAGTTGATTTATAGTCTGATATCATTTCAATTTTCTTAAATTTACCAAGGCTTGTTTTGTGATCTAGCATGGAGAATGTTCTATGTACACTTGAAAAGAATATGTGTTCTGCTGCTTTTGGATAGAGTGTTCTACACGTATTTATTAAGTCTTTTGTCTAATGTGTCATTTAAAGCCAATGTTATTTTATTGATTTTCTCTCTGAGTGATTTGTCCATTTCCATAAGTTGTGTGTTAAAGTTCCTTATTATCATTGCATTACTGTCAATTTCTCCCTTTTTGTTCATTAGTATTTGCTTTATGTATTGAGATCCTCCTATGTTGGGTATATGTATATTTACAATTGCTATATCTTCTCCTTGGATGGATCCCTTAATCATTATGTAGTGTTCTTATTTGTTCCTTATAACAACCTTAATTTTTAAAGATAATATTGTCTGAGATAAGTATTTCTACTCCAGCTTTCTTTTGATTTCCACTTGCATGAAATATCTTTTTCCTTTTTATGATTGGAGTATAGTTGCTTTTGATGAAGTTGGATAAAGCAGAAGCTGGAATCGAGATTGCCAGGATTGATAACCTCAGATATGCAGATGACAACACCCTTATGGCAGAAAGTGAAGAAGAACTAAAGAACCTCTTGATGAAAGTGAAAGAGGAAAGTGAAAAAGTTGACATAAAGCTCAACATCCAGAAAACAAAGATCATGCCATCCAGTCCCATCACTTCATGGCAAATAGATGGAGAAACAGTGGAAACAGTGTCAGACTTTATTTTTCTGGGCTTCAAAATTACTACAAATGGTGACAGCAGCCATGAAATTAAAAGACGCTTACTCCTTGGAAGAAAATTTATGACCAACCTAGACAGCATGTTAAAAAGCAGAGACATTACTTTGTCAACAAAGGTCCGTTTAGTCAAGGCTATGGTCTTTCCAGTAGTCATGTATGGATGTTGAGAGTTGGAGTACAAAGAAAGCTGAGCACTGAAGAATTCATGCTTCTAAACTGTGATGTTGGAGAAGACTCTTGAGAGTCCCTTGGAAAGCAAGGAGATCCAACCAGTCTGTCCAGTCCTGAATATTCATTGGAAGTACTGATGCTAAAGCTGAAACTCCAATCTTTTGGCCACCTAACACGAAGAGCTGACACATTTGAAAAGACCCTGATGCTGGGAAAGATTGAAGGCGGGAAGAGAAGGGGATGACAGAGGATGAGATGGTTGGATGGTATCACCGACTCAATGGGCATGAGTTTGAGTAAACTTCCTGAGTTGGTGATGGACAGAGAGGCCTGGTGTGCTACAGTCCATGGGGCTGGAAAGAGTCAGACACGACTGAGCAACTGAACTGAACTGAACTGAACTGAACTGAACTGATACTTGCTTTAAACGGCTGTGTCTGTTTCTGCTGTGCAGTGAAATGAAGCAGCCCTACATATCAGCCCGTCTTTTTTGTATTTCCTTCCCATTTTGGTCACCACAGAGCACCAAGTAGAGTTCCATGTACTGTACAATACTTTATCATTTTATACATTATATATATATATATATGTATGTATGTATATGTATGTATATATATATATATATATACGTATGTATGTATGTATATGTATATATATATACACACATCCCAATCTTCCAATTCATCCCACCATTCCCCTAACGCCTTGGTGATCATACATTTGTTCTCTATGTCTGCCTCTATTTCTCCTTTGCAAATAGGATCATCTGTATCATTTTTCTAGATTTAACATATATGTGTTAACATATATGTGTTATATAATATTATAATTTTTTCTCTTTCTGACTTACTTCACTCTGCATGACAGTCCTAGGTCCATCTATGTCTCTGTAATTGATACTATTCCATTCCTTTTAATGGATAAGTAATATTCTATTGTATATACAAACCACATCTTCTTTATCCATTCCTCTGCTAATGGAAATTTAGGCTTCTTCCATATCCTGGCTAATGTAAATAGTGCTGAAATGAATATTTATATACATGTATATTTTTGAATTATGGCTTTCTCCAGGTATATGCGCAGTAACAGGATTCCTGAGTCAAGATAGTCCTATTTTTAGTTTTTTAAATATTCCCCATACTATTCTCCCACTGTTTCCATTGTTTCCTCATCAGTTTGCCATGAAGTGATGGGACTGGATGCCATGATATTACTTTTCTGAATGCTGAGCTTTAAGTCAACTTTTTGCTCTCCTCTTTCACTTTCATCAAGAGACTCTTTAGTTCTTCTTCACCTTCTGTCATAAGGCTAGTGGCATCTTCATATCTGAGATTATTGATATTTCTCCCGGCAATCTTGATTCCAGCTTCTGCTTCACCCACCCACACATTTTGCATGATGTACTCTGCATATAACTTAATTAAGCAGGGTGACAATACACAGCTTTGATGTAATCCTTTCCTGATTTGGAACCAGTCTGTTGTTCCATGTCCAGTTCTAACTGTTGCTTCTTGACCTGCATACAGATTTCTCAGCAGACTGGTCAGGTGGTCTGGTATTCCCATCTCTTTATGAATTTTCCACAGTTTATTGTGATCCACACAGTCAAAGACAAGCAGAAGCAAATGTTTGCTTCCAGAAAAACTTCTTGCTTTTTCAATGATCCAACGGATGTTGGCAATGTGATCTCTGGTTCCTCTGCCTTTTCTAAATCCAGCTTGAACATCTGGAAGTTCATGGTTCACATACTATTGAAGCCAACTTGGAAGATTTTGAGCATTACTTTGCTAGCATGTGAAATGAGTGCTATTGTGCAGTAGTTTGAACATTCTTTGTCATTGCTTTTCTTTGAGATTGGAATGAAAACTGACATTTTCCAGTCCTGTGGCCACTGCTGAGTTTTCCAAATTTGCTGACATATTGAGTGTAACACCTTCACAGCACCATCTTTTAGGATTTGAAACAGCTCAACAGGAATTCCATCATCTCCACTAGCTTTGTTCGTAGTGATGCTTCCTAAGGCCCACTTGACTTCACATTCCAGGATGTCTGGCTCTAGGTGAGTGATCATACCATCGTGGTTATCTGTGTCATGAAAATTTTTTTGTACAGTTCTTCTGTGTATTCTTGCCACCTCTTCTTAATATCTTCTGCTTCTGTTAGGTCCATAACATTTCTGTCATTTATTGTGCCCATCTTTGAGAAATGTTCCATTGGTTCTCTAATTTTTTTGAAGGGATCTTAGTCTTTCCCATTCTCTTCTTTTCTTCTATTTCTTTGCATTGATCACTGAGGAAGGCTTTCTTATCTCTCCTTGTTATTCTTTGTAACTCTGCATTCAAATGGGTGTATCTTTCCTTTTCTCCTTTGCCTTTCTTTTCTCTTCATTTAACAGCTATTTGTAAGGCCTCCTCAGACAACCATCTTGCCATGTTGCATTTCTTTTTCTTGGGGATGTCTTGATCCCTGCCTCCTGTACAATGTCATAAACCTTCATCCATAGTTCTTCAGGCACTCTATCAGATGTAATCTCTTGAATATATTTCTCACTTCCATGGCACAATCATAAGGGATTTTATTTAGGTCATACCTGAATGGTCTAGTGGTTTTCCCCACTTTCTTCCATTTAAGTCTGAGTTTGGCAGTAAGGAGTTCATGATCTGAGCCACAATTGAAAGGCTGTTGCTGAACGATAAGACGCCGGGCTTCTTGGCCTCTGGAGGAGATGAATTCAATCCAGGGCCAGAGACGAGGCTGGATCGCTCAGAGCTTTTGTGTAATAAAGTTTTATTAAAGTATAAAGGAGATAGAGAAAGCTTCTGACATAGGCATCAGAAGGGGGCAGAAAGAGTACCCCCATTCTAGTCTTCAGTTGTATGTTGTATAGTCACTCACAGTCTGTTAATGAAAAGAAAGGAATGTCTTAGAATTTAGAATGGCACCAGATAATTCATCCCAGGCCATAAAACGATTGACTTGAATCTTGCAGAAGGGCAGATTACCAAACAAATAGTTTCATTTACATAGATTAGGGGAACAATATCTGAGTAAGTAAGTTAGGCCATTTGGCGGAGCCAACTTGAAGACAGAGTCTGGAGTACATTAGCATAGCTTAACACAAACATTTCCATAAAAAAGAAATGTATTGCTTAACTCAAGGTTTGAGAATAGTTAGCTTCAGGTGAAACTAGGTGTCATGGCAACACAGCATTTTAAGAGAAACCTTTTAAATTTGTAAAGAGAAGGAAAAATAAATCACTAGTTTGTTTCCTCCTGCTGCTTAAGAGAGATAAAAATGCCTGGCACTTGCAGCCTATTTCCTCTGTTTGGAGACCCCTGGCCTTCCTGCCTGTTACCCTCTCACAATCAACTCCTGGTCTTGTTTCTGCTGATTGTATAGAGCTTCTCCATCTTTGGCTACAAACAATATAAGCAATCTGATTTTGGTATTGACCATCTGGTGATGTCCATGTGTAGAGTCTTCTCTTGTGTTGTTCGAAGAGGGTGTTTGCTATTACCAGTGTGTTCTCTTGGCAAAACACTATTAACCTTCATTCTGTACTCCAAGTTCAAGTTTGCCTGTTACTCCAGGTAGCTCTTGACTTCCTACTTTTGTATTCCAATCCCCTGTAGTGAAAAGGACATCTTTCTTGGTGTTAGTTCCAGAAGTTCTTGTAGGTCTTTCATAGAACTGTTCAGCTTCAGTTTCTTCAGAATTACTGGTTGGGGCATGAACTTGGATTACTGTGACACTGAACGGTTTGCCTTGGAAATGAAAAGAGATCATTCTGTCATTTTTGAAATTGCACCCAAGCACTGCATTTTGGACTCTTGTTAACTATGAGGGCTACTCCATTTCTTCTAAGGGATTCTTTCCCACAGTGGTAGATATAATGGTCATCTGAGTTAAATTCACCCATTCCAGTTCATTTTAGTTCCCTGATTCCAAAAATGTCGACGTTCACTCTTGCCATCTCCTGTTTGACCACTTCCAATTTGCTTTGATTCATGGACCTAACATTCCAGGTTTCTAGGCAATATTGCTCTTTACAGCATCTTGCCTCCATCACCTTGCTTCCATCACCAGTGACATCCACAACTGGGTGTTGTTTTTGCTTTGGCTCTGCCTCTTCAATCTTTCTGTAGTTATTTCTCCATCTTTCTCCAGTAGCATATTGGGCACCTACCGACCCAGGGAGTTCATCTTTCAGTGTCCTATATTTTGTCTTTTCATAGTGTTCATGGTGTTCTCAAGGCAAAAATACTGAAGTGGTTTGCCATTCCCTTCTCCAGTGTACCACATTTTGTGAAAATCACTGCAGATGGTGATTGCAGCCATGAAATTAAAGACGCTTGCTCCTTGGAATAAAAGTTATGACTAACCTAGACAGCATATTAAAAAGCAGAGACATTACTTTGCTGACAAAGGTCTGTCTTGATTTTTCCAGTAGTCATGTATGGATGTGAGAGTTGGAGTATAAAGAAAGCTGACCAACAAAGAATTGATGCTTTTGAACTATGGTGTTGGAGAAGACTCTTGAGAGTCCCTTCAACTGCAAGGTGGTCAAACCAGTCAATCCTAAAGAAATTCAGTTCTGAGTATTCGTTGGAAGGACTGATGCTGAAGCTGAAACTCCAATACTTTGGCCACCTGATGGGAAGAACTGACTTATTTGAAAAAAACTTGATGCTGGGAAAGATTGAAGGTGGGAAGAGAAGGGAATGACAGAGGATGGCATCACCAACTCGATGGACATGAGTTTGAGTAAGCTCTGGTAGTTGATGATGGACAGGGAGGCCTGGTGTGCTGCAGCCCATGGGGTCACAAAGAATTGAACACAACTGAGTGACTGAATCTGAACTGATACTGTTCTCCATTGTGATTATACCAATCTGAATTCCCACCAACAGTGTAGAAATGTTCCCTTCTCTCCACACCCTTTCTACCACTTATTGTTTGTAAAATTTTTGATGATGGACATTCTGATGGGTGTGAGATGACACCTCATGGTAGTTTTGATTTGCATTTCTTTATGAAATACCTTTTTCCATCCCCTCACTTTCAGTCTAGTGTGTCTTTAGATCTGTAGTGAGTTTCTTGTAGGCAGCATGTATATGATTCCTGTTTTTATATCCATTCAACCACTATGTCTTTTTATTGGAGCATCTAGTCCATTTACATTTAATTACTGATTTCTATGTTCATATTGCCATTTTGTTCATTGTTTTGGAGTTTTGTAAGTCTTTTTTTTTTTGTCTCTTTTTTTCTTCTTTTGTTCTCTTGTGATTTCACAACTATCTCTAGTTTTATGGATGGATTCCTGGATTTCTTTTTTGTGTATTACCTATTATAGACTTTTAGTTTGTGGCCACCATGAGATTTTTGAATAACAACCTATATTTATATGGGCTTGTTTTAAGTTGCTTATCTCTTAATTTCAAAAGTATTTTAGCTATCTTAAATTTGTCCTCATCTTCCCTCAAATTTAGTGTTTCTGATACTGTGTTTTATGTCTAATTATTTTGTGCATCTCTTAACCGTTCATTGTGAATATGCATGATTTTACTACTTTTGACATTCCTGCTAGATTTGTGCGTGAATGCTTTCCTACCCTCACTGCATCTTTGCTTTTACTGATGAAGACTTTCCTTTCATAATTTTAATGTTTCTGATTATGGCCTTTTCTTTTTTTATTTAGAGAAATTCCTTTAGCATTTCTTGTATAACTGGTTGTGGTGCTGATCTCTTAGCTTGTGCATGTCTGTAAAACTTTTGATTTCTCCATGAAACCTGAAGGAAAGCCTTTCTGGGTAGAGTATTCTTGACTATAGGTTTTCCCTTTCATCACTTTAAGTATATCATGCTGTTCTCCTCGAGCCTGCAGTTTCCGGTGAAAAATCAACTGATAGCCTCCCTTGTATGTTATTTGTTTCTTTTCCCTTGCTACTTTTAATATTCTGTGTTTATCTTTAATTTTTCTCATTTTGTTTGCAATATGTCTTGCTATGATCCCTTTGGGTTAATCCTATTTAGGATTCTCTGTGCTTCTTGGGCTTTTATGACTGTTTCCTTTCCCAGGTTAAGGACATTTTCAGCTATTATGTCTTGAATATGCTATCAGCCCATTTCTCTCACTTCTCTTTCTGGGGCCCCTACCATTCAAATGTTGATGTGTTTGATGTTGTCCTTTAGGTGTCTTAACTTGTCTTCGTTTCATTTTTTTTTTTTTTTTTATGTCCAGTTTCAGTGGTTTCCACTACTCTATCTTCCAGTTCACCAATGTGCTCCTCTATATCATTTAGTCTACTGTTGATTCCTTTCAGTGTATTTTTCATTTCAGTTACTGTATGTTTCATCTGTTTGATTGCTATTTATATTTCCTTACTCTTTTTATTTAAAATATCTAACTTCTCATCCTGTGCATCCATTCTCCTCCCTAGTTATTTGATTATCTTTATGATCATACCCCGAATTCTTTCTTTGGTAGATTGCCTATCTCCATTTCACTTAATCTTTCTTCTGGGATTTTATCTTGTCCATCATTTGGAACATGTTCCTCTGTTCCCTCATTTTGCCTAAGTGTTGAATTTCTTTTTATGAATCTGGGAGGTTGCTTACATTTTCAGGCTAAAGGATCTAGAAGTGGCCTTTGTAAGAGATGTTATATGCTTCCCTCCACTTTCAGCACTTGAGCTGTATGTTCTAAAGTATTCCTCCTATAAGAGCTGCATGGGTTCTTCATTTAGTTTGCAGGAGGGAAGGGAGCATGTCAACAGGCTATGGCAGTAATGTTTCCTTGTGACTGGAGTCTGACCCAGATAGGTGAGACTTCTATAGAAACTAGAGATTCTAGTTTACTTGATTCAATTTACAAGATTCAAGATTTCTTGCCCACTAATGGGTGAAGCTATTTCTTGGTGCTCTTGCTGGTGTAATGGCTGGCAGAGCTGGGTCCTGGAGTCTGATTTCAGCACCCAGGGATCTCTAAACTGTTTTAGATTGCTGATGGGTGAGGTGTTTTCTGACACAGTTGGTTGTGGTTTCTGGGGTGTCCTGAAGTTTGTGGTGACCTGATAGTGGGTAGGGTCAAGACCCAATCCATTCCACTGCAGGATCTGGCCTGTTGTTAGAGTGGAATGTGTCCACAGGCTGTGGAGCTGTTGCATTCTTGAGACTAATGTCTGTCCCTTGGTAGGTTCAGCTTGTCTAGAAGTTAGAAAGGCTTCCTGGAGGGTGGGACTACATACTTGTTTTTTACATAATGATGTGACATTGTAATTTATAAATATATATTTATATATAAATTCATCTCCATTTCTGGTACAGGGCTCTTGAAACCCTTGCAATTTTCTGAGTAATAAACATGTCTTTTGTTCTAATGAGGAGAATCTGAGTGGGCTCCTGGACAGCTCCTGGATGAATTGCCATTGACCAGAAAGACCAAACCATTATTAGAAGCTTGGAATTTTCAGTCCCACACTTATTCTTTTGAGACAGGCTGAAAATGGAGTAATAATCCATCATGTCTGTGTGATAAAACCTCCATAAAAATCCTAAAAGTGTCTGTTGAGTTTCTAGTTCTTTGAATATCCATATGATGAGAGTATGATACACCTTCCACAAGGCAGAAGCTCTTGTATTCAGGAGTCTCCCAGCCCTTGTCCTTTGTATCCTTTCATCTGGCTATTCATTTGTATTTCTTATCATATCCTTTGATAAACTGGTAAAGATAAGCATTTCCTTGAGATTATGAAATGCTCAGCAAATTATGAAGTTCAACTAGGAGCAGGCAATGGGAAGACCTCATTTGTAGCCAAGTCTAACAGAAGTTATGGGTAACTTGGGAGCCTACTACTTGCCATTGGCATCTGAAGTAGGGTGGTAGTGATCTTACGGGGCTGAGCCCTTAAACTATGGGATCTGATACTCTCTGTCAGAGTTGAGTCAAATTATAGGATGCCAGCTGGTGTTGTGGAGAGTTGCTTGGTGTGGAGGTAAAAAACCTGAATATTTGGTGACCAGACAGTCAGAAGTAAAGTGTTGTGTGTGAGGAGTGAGAGAGACACATAGAAGGAAGACAACTAAGTTTTTCTAACACATTAGTTGTCAGTTTCAGTAAAGTATTACCAATTAAATTCACTCATCAAAAAGCAATTTCTAGTGAGTATGAACTAAGAATGTGTGCTCTTTTAAATGAATCTACCTCCTTTTCCAAGGCCAATATTAGAATGAGATCAGTGAGGCATCTGTTTTAAGAGCAAAAATTAATAGGAAACCAAATAATTCAGTATTCAAGTTAAATAATATTTTATTGCAATATTGTCTAAAAATTACTGCAACATATTTAATAAAAATATCAAAATTTTAAATAAAGACAATATTCAGAAAGTTCCATGCCAAACCATTAGGGACTCTGAGATAAGGAAAAAATGTCCCACCACACATGTTTTTTATTTGAATTGGCTACCTTTATTATAAATATTAAGGTAGTTTAAAAATATCAAATATTTAGAAAATAGATATATTAAAGCAATAGTATTATTTTAGGTTAAAATATTTTATTCATTTCAATATTCAATTCATTTCAATGTATTCTCTTTTTACTTTCATCATTTTAATGAAGGCAAACACATAATATTTTCAAAATCAACTTCTTTATCTTCTTATCAACTGGGGAAATTGACATTTTTGGTACTTTTAAAAATAGGTAAATATCTTCAGTAATTTTTAATCAATTTCATCTTACTGAAACTTCTTTTGCAAGGTGGCAAAGTACCATTTGTTTTACTATGCTGCTTTTTAAATTTCAAATTTTCATATTTTGTTTATCAAGAATTTTGCATGAATTTTTATAAAAATATTGCATTAAAATAAATGTATCAATTACTTATGTTTTTGGTTCCCGATTAAATTTTGCACCAGACCAAGTGCCACATTCTGTGCAACAGTGATAGAAAATCATTGTTCTACACCAAAGCATGCCAAGTGTTAAGCTTCTGCGTCTTTCTCCATGCAGTAGTCTCTGGCTAAAAGCTTTTCTATGCTCTGTTTTCATCTTTCATTAAAAATTTTAAGACCCACTCCTTCTAGGAAATTTCCTGAACACTAGAAAAACCAATCACTCTCTTCCTCAGGCATCACTAAATTTTGTATATGCTTCCATCATACTTATCATCTGCTTACTCCAAATGTATTCATTGCAAGCCAATTTTAAGGGTAGGAACGGTATCATATGATTTTGCAACTTTTATGCCAGCACAGGTACTCAACAATACTTCATAAACATTGAATTAAGGAAGAGATGGAAACTAAAAGTGAGGAGGAAATGAGGGAGAGAAGAATGTAAGAGAATAAAGTGGTCTAATAAAACAGAAAGAAGTGGACAGCTATCTGATAAGAATATCACTAAGGTGACTTACTTTTTTATTAAAGCCACCTGGATAAATAAGTTTTAGAACATGTTTTAAGTAACAAACACTCCAAACCAAACAACTTAATTGAACTACCCTCCAAAATAAAGGAATAGGAGAATGGGAGTGCTCTAAAATTATACCTGGAATTTAATTTACAGAGGTATCGCTGAGTGACAACATGAAGAGGGGAAAGACCTCAAAGAAGTTTTTTATTTCTTACATTTCCTAAAAGAAGGGAGCACGCCACACAATGCAGGGTTACAGAAGAAGTGTCAGGCCTTTGGCTGGAGGCAGAAGAGTAATTGAAAAGCCTGGTCAAAGTTTTTATTGGAGTTTCCATGGAAAAGGCACAGCAGGGAAGGTAAAACAACTTTGGACTGGCCAGTTTGAATAAAGTTGCTTATTTACAACTTGAAAGTAGGGAAAACCACTAGACCATTCATGTATGACCTAAATCAAATCCCTTATGACTATACAGTGGAAGTGAGAAATAGATTTAAGGGACTAGATCTGACAGAGAGAGTGTCTAATGAACTATGGACATTGTACAGTAGGCAGGGATCAAGACTATCCCAATGGAAAAGAAATGCAAAAAGGCAAAATGGTTGTCTGAGGAGGCCTTACAAATAGCTATGAAAAGAAGAGAAGTGAAAAGCAAAGGAGAAAAGGAAAGATATTCCCATTTGAATGCAGAGTTCCAAAGAATAGCCAGGAGAGATAAGAAAGCCTTCCTCAGTGATCAATGCAAAGAAATAGAGGAAAACAATGGAATGAGAAAGACTAGAGATCTCTTCAAGAAAATTAGAGGTACCAAGGGAACATTTCACGCAAAGATGGGTTCGATGAAGTTCAGAAATGATATGGACCTAACAGAAGTAGAAGATATTAAGGAGAGGTGGCAAGAATACACAGAAGAACTGTACAAAAAAGATCTTCACGACCCAGATAATCACGATGGTGTGATCACTCACCTAGAGTCAGACATCCTGGAATGTGAAGTCAAGTGGGCCTTAGAAAGCATCACGATGAACAAAGCTAGTGGAGGTGATGGAATTCCAGTTGAGCTATTTCAAATCCTGAAAGATGATGCTGTGAAAGTGCTGCACTCAATATGCCTGCAAATTTGGAAAACTCAGCAGTGGCCACAGGGCTGGAAAAGGTCAGTTTTCAATCCAATCTCTAAGAAAGGCAATCCCAAAGAATGCTCAAACTACCGCACAATTGAACTCATCTCACATGCTAGTAAAATAATGCTCAAAATTCTCCAAGCCAGGCTTCAGCAATACGTGAATGGTGAACTTCCAGATGTTCAAGCTGGTTTTAGAAAAGGCAGAGGAACCAGAGATCAAATTGCCAATATCTGCTGGATCATTGAAAAAGGAAAAGAACTCAAGAAAAACATCTATTTCTGCTTTATTGACTACACCAAAGCCTTCGACTATGTGGGTCACAATAAACTGCGGGAAATTCTGAAAGAAAAAGGAATACCTGACCACCTGACCTGCCTCTTGAGAAACCTGTATGCAGGTCAGGAAGCAACAGTTAGAACTGGACATTGAACAACAGACTGGTTCCAAATAGGAAAAAGAGTACATCGAGGCTGTATATTGTCACCCTGTTTATTTAACTGATATGCAGATTGCATCATGAAAAACGCTGGAGTGGAAGAAGCACAAGCTGGAATCAAGATTGCCAGGAGAAATATCAATAACCTCAGATATGCAGATGACACCATCCTTATGGCAGAAAGTGAAGAGGAACTAAAAAGCCTCTTGATAAAATGAAAGATGAGAGTGAAAAAGTTGGCTTAAAGCTCAACATTCAGAAAACTAAGATCATGGCATCCATTCCCATCACCTCATGGGAAATAGATGGGAAGACGTGGGAAACAGTGTCAGACTTTATTTTTCTGGGCTCCAAAATCACTGCAGATGGTGATTGCAGCCATGAAATTAAAAGACGCTTACTCCTTGGAAGGAAAGTTATGACCAACCTAGACAGCATATTAAAAAGCAGAGACATTACTTTGCCAACAAAGGTCCGTCTAGTCAAGGCTATGGTTTTTCCAGTGGTCATGTATAGATGTGAGATTTGGACTATGAAGAAAGCTGAGCACTGAAAAATTGATGCTTTTGAACTGTGGTGTTGGACAAGACTCTTGAGAGTCCCTTGGACTGCAAGGAGATCCAACCAGTCCATCCTAAAGGAGATCAGTCTTGGGTGTTCATTGGAAGGACTGATGCTGAAGCTGAAACTCCAGTACTTTGGCCACCTCATGTGAAGAGTTGACTCACTGGAAAAGACCTGATGCTGGGAGGGATTAGGGGCAGGGGGAGAAGGGGACGACAGAGGATGAGATGGCTGGATGGCATCACCGACTCAATGGGCATGGGTTTGGGTGGACTTCGGGAGTTGGTGATGGACAGGGAGGCCTGGCATGCTGGGGATCATGGGGTCGCAAAGAGTCGGACATGACTGAGCGACTGAACTGAACTGAACTGATAGTAGCTGTACCAATTTATATTCCCAACAATAGTGGAGGAGGGTTCCTCTCCAGGATTTAATGTGTTGACTTAAAAAAAAATGCACAATGTGAAAGCTGCAAGTTAAGTTTTGTTGTGGTTCATTTGCTAAGTCATGTCCAAATCTTTGTAACCCTGTGAACTGCAGCATGCCAGACTTCCCTGTACTTCACTATCTCCCAGAGTTTGCTCTCATCCTCTGTTACTCCCTTCTCTTCTTGTGCTCAATCTTTACCTGCATCAGGGTCTTTTACAATGAGTTGGATCTTTGCATCAGGTAGCCGAAGTATTACTCTCCACCAAAGCAGTGTCTGCCAGTACACCTTAGGAAAGTTAAAATCCATGCTTCAAATCCTGGTCTCCCACCAGAATTTTTGGTCTCTCAAAACCAGTGGGCAGCTTCAGACTACAAGGGGAATGCTTCCACACAAGGACACAACTTCAGGACCAGGATAGGTAACTGTTTTGCCTGCTTTCAAGAATAAAACTACAGAAAGTCAAACAAAATGAGACCAGAGGAATATGTTCCAAAGGAAAGAACAAGATAAACCCTCCAGGGGAAAAAATAATGAAATGGAGATAGGTAATTTATCTGATAAAGACTTCAAAGCAGTAGTGACAAAAATTCTCACTGAATTTGGGAAAAGAATAGAAGAACACAGTAAGAACTTCACCAAAGAACTAGAAAACATCAAAAAGAACTGATCATAACAAAAAAATACAATAAACTGTCAGAAACCATCCAATTCAGAATGTCATATAGAAGAAAGTTTTACTTAGGATAGTTTAAGAAACCTCTAGGATAGAGTCAAGTTACAAATATTTGCATTACAGGGGATCCAGAAAAAAAGAGAGAGAGAGAAAGGGGCAGAAAATGTATTCCATGAAAATATGGCTGAAAACTTTCCTAACCTAACAGATATTAAGGGCCAGGAATCCCAAAGAGCCCCAAACAGCATGAATTCAGAGAATCACAAAAAGACATACCATAATTAAAAAGGCAAAAGTTAAAAATAAAGACAATTTTAATGACAACAACAACAACAGCAACAAAAGAGTTACATACAAAGGAAATCCCATCAGGCTATCAGGGAATTTTTCAGTAGAAACTTTGCAGACTAGAAGGGCACGGCATGATACATTTCAAGTATTTAAAGGAAAAAGCCTACAACCAACTCTTCCAGGCAAGGTTATCATTGAGAATTGAAGGAAAGATACAGAGCTTGCTAAAAAAGCAAACAAGCTTTATTACTACTAAATCAGCCCTAGAAGAAATGTCAAAGGGTCTTTAGAGAAAAAGAAAAAGCCTTTTAAAAAAATAAGAAATATCTCACTGGTATGTAAATATATAAGAAATTCAATGGATCAGCCACTTAAGTCAGTGTAAAGGTTAAAAGACAAAAACTGTAAAATCAAATACAACTACAATCAACAACTAAAGGATTTACATAGAGAGTAAAATATTGCCCCAAAACCTAAAATGTAGAGGAGAAAGTAAAAAAATATAGAGCTTTTATAATGTTTTTAAACTTAAATGACTATTTCAAACAAGTAGATATATTTATAGGTCAATATACATGAAACTCATAGTAACCACAAATCAAAAACCTATAACAGACACACAAAAACAAAGAGGAAGGAACCCAAACATAAAACCAAAGAAAATCATCAAACCACAGGGAAAACATTAAAAGAAGAAAAAAAGAGAATTATGAAAACAATAAGAACACAAGTACCAAAATAGCAATACGTGCATACCTGTCAATAATCACTTTAAATGTCAATGGGCTAAATGTTCCAATTCAAAAAGTCTTAAAAGACAAAGAAGGACATTGTTTAATGATAAAAGGGCCAATTCAAGAAAAGGATATAACATTCATAAACATATATGCAACTAATACAGGAGCACCTAAATATAAAGAAAATATTAACAGACAAAAGAGAGAAATTGACAGTAATGCAAATAGCCACCTATATCAATAGATAGAGCATCCAAACACAAAATCAATAAGGAAACAGTGACTTTAAATTATATGTTAGATTAGATGGACTTACTACATATCCATAGGACACTCCATCCAAAACCAGTAGAATACACATTCTTTTCAAATGCATATGGGTCTTTCTCCAGGATAGATAATACGCTAGGCCACAAAACAAGTCACAATAAATTTAAGATGATTGCAATTATACCAAGCATTTTTACCAACTATAATAATAAGAAACTAAAAACCAATAACAGGAAGAAAGCTGTGGTGGGGGGGGAGCACAAAAATGTGGAGACTAAGCAAAACACTACTAAAAAACCAATGAGGCAACAAAAAAAACAAACAAAAAAGTACCTTGAGAGAATGAAAATAGAAACAAGTTTTTCCAAAATCTATGGGATATAGCAAAAGCTGTTCTAAGAGGGAAGTTTATACAGATATAGACTCACCTAAACAGACAAGAAATACCTCCAATCCTTTCCATATAATGAAATTATTAAAAAAAAAAAAAGAAAGAAAGCCTAAAATCAGCAGAAGAAAAGAAATAATGAGAAGAAGCAAATAAAATAGAGACCAAAAACAAACAAAAAAATCAGTAGAACTAAAAGTTTATTATTTGAAAATATAAACAAAATCAATAAACCTTCAGGAAGACACATTAAGAAAGAAAGAGGGTCCAAATAAACATAATTAGAAATGAGAAAAGTTACAACCAATATCACAGAAATACAAATAATTATGAGATTACTATGAACAGTTATATGATAACAAATTGGTTTAATTTAGAAGCAACGGATAAATTGCCAGAAGCATACACCTGTCCAAGACTTTATCAGGAAGAAATAGAAAAACTGAATGTACTGAATACTAGCATTAAACTGAAGCAGTAATCAAAAAAAATCCCAATAAAAAAGTCCAGGACAGTAAGACTTCACAGAAGAATTTTACAAATATTTACAAAAGAGTTCATACCCATTCTTCTCAAAGTTCTGCAAAAGCCTGAAGGAACTGGAGTACTTCCAAAGGTATTTTTCTACAGTCAGTATTACCCTGATGCCAAAAACAGACAAAGAAACTACAATAAAAGAAAATTAAAAGCCAGCAACTCTGATTAACACTCACAAAATTCCTCAACGAAATAGCAACAGACAAAATTCAACCATACTTAAAGAGGATCATACATCATGATAAAGTGTAATTTATTCCAGGGACATAAGGATTATTCAATATCCATATCAATCAACATGACAGAATAAAATTCACCTGATTACCTCAGCAGATGCAAAAAGTATTTGACAAAATGTAACATGCATTTATGATAAAAATTCAACAAAGCTTGTATTAAGGGAACATATCTAAACATATGTTGAGGGAAGAGTAGAGAAATAGCTCCAGAAAGAATGAAGAGGTTGAACCAAGGCAGAAATGATGCCCATTTGCAGATGTATCTAGTTGTGAAAGTAAACTCTGATGCTATTAAAAAATATATATATATTGTATAGTAACCTGGAATATTAGGTCCATGAATCAAGGTAAATTGGGTGTGGTCAAACAGGAGATGGCAAGAGTGAAGATCAATATTTTAGGAATCAGTGAACTAAAATGGACGGGAAAGAGTGAACTTAATTCAGATGACCATTATATCAATTACTGTGGGCAAGAATCCAATAGAAGAAATGGAGTAGCCCTCATAGTCAACAAAAAAGTCTGAAATGCAATAGTTGGGTGCAGTCTCGAAAATGACAGAATGATCTCAGTTTGTTACCAAGGCAAACTATTCAACATCACAGTAATCCAAGTCTATGCCTTAGTCACTAACACTGAAGAAGCAGGAAAACAATAGAATGGGAAAGACTAGAGATCTCTTCATGAAAATTAGAGATATCAAGCAAATATTTCATGCAAAGATGGGCACACTAAAGGACAGAAACAGCAAGGACCTAACAGATGCAGAAGAGATTAAAACATGGAAGAACTATTTTTGGTCTTGTTTTTTTTAAAGTCTTGATGATGCAGATAACCACAATGGTATGGTCACTCACCTAGAGCCAGGTATCCTGAATTCTGAAGTCAAGTGGACCTTCAGAAACATTACTACGAACAAAGTTAGTGGAGGTGGTGGAATTCCAGCTGAGCTATTTCAAATCCTAAAAGACAATCCTGTTAAAATGTTTCACTCAATATGTCAGCAAATTTGGAAATCTCAGCAATGGCCACAGGACTGGAAAAAGTCAACTTTAATTCCAACCCTAAAGAAAGCAAAGAATGTTCAAACTACCACACAGTTGTGCTCATTTCACATGCTAGCAATGTAATGCACAAAACCCTTCAAGCTAGGCTTCAACAGTATGTGAAAAAAGAACTTCCAGATACATAAACTGGATTTTAAAAAGGCAGAGGAATCAGAGATCAAATTGCCAACATTTGTTGGATCATAGAAAAAGCAAAAGAACAGGAAAACATCTACTTCTGCTTCATTGACTATGCTAAATCCTTTGACTGTGTGGATCACGACAAACTGTGGAAAATTCTTCAAGGGATGGTAATAACAGACCACTTTACCTGGCTCCTGAGAAACCTGTATACAGGTCAAGAAGCAACAGTTAGAACTGGACAAGGAACAACAGACTGGTTCCAAATCGAGAAAGGAGTATGTCAAGGCTATATATTGTCACCCTGCTTATTTAACTTATATGCAGAGTATATCATGCAAAATGCTAGGCTGGATGAATCACAAACTGGAATGAAGTTTGTGCAGAGAAGTATCAATAACTTCAGATATACAGATGACACCACGCTAGTAGCAAAAAGTGAGGAAGAACTAAAGAACCTCTTGATGAAAGTGAAAGAGGAGAGTGAAAAGGCTGGCTGAAAATTTAACATTCAAATCACTAAAATCATGGCATCCAGTCCCATCACATCATGGCAAATATATGGGGAAAAAAATGATAACAGTGACAGACTTTATTTTCTTGGGCTCCAAAATCACTGTAGATGGTAACTGCAGCCACAAAATTCAAAGATACTTGCTCCTTGGAAGAAAAGCTAAGGCGAACCAGAGACATCACTTAGCCAACAAAGGTCCATATAGTCAAAGTTATAGTTTTTCCAGTAGTCATGTACAGATGTGAGAGTTGGACCATAAATAAGGCTGATAGTTGAAGAATTGATGTTTTCAAACTGTGGTACTAGAGAAGACTCTTGAGAGTACCTTGGACAGCAAGGAGATCAAACTAGTGAACCTTAGATGGCATCTCTGACTCAATGGGCATGCATTTGAGCAAACTCTGGGAGACAGTGAAGGACAGGAATCCTGACGTGCTGCAGTCCATGTGACCACAGAGTCAGACATGACTGAGTGACTGAACAACAACAACAATCTCAACATAATAAAGGTCATTTATGACAAATCTGTATCTAACATCATATTTAATAATGAAATTCAAACTATTTTCTGAAAGATCAGGAACAAGACAAACAAGCCCAATTTGACTGCTTTTATTCAATATATAATTGAAAGTCCTAGTCTCAACAATCAGACAATTAAAAAAAAAATTTTTTAAGTGAAATGGAAAAAAGTTCACTGTTCGCAGATGATATTACACTATATATAGAACCTGAAACTGTCACAACATTTTTTGTTAATTGGCTATTTTTGGTGTTAGTTGCTCAGTCATGTCTGACTCTTTGCAACCCCATGGACTGTAACCCACCAGGCTCCTCTGTCCATGCAATTCTCCAGGTAAGGATAAGTTTTTCAGGATATGAGATTAATATACAGAAATTTATTGCTTCTCTATACACTAATAATTAACTACCAGAAGGAGAAATCAAGAAAATAATGTCACTTAACAACTAAATCAAGAGGAATAAAATACCTAGGATAACTAAAGAGGCTAACTAAGGAGGTGAAAGACCTATACTCTGAAAACTAGAAAACACTGATGAAGGAAATTCAAGACAATGCAAATAAATAAATATCCTATGTTCATAAATTGGGAGAATTAATATTGTTTAACTAGGCAATCTACAGCTTCAGTGCAATTTCTATCCAAATACCCATAATATTTTTTTACAGAACTAGAACAAATAATCTTAAAATTATAAGGCACAACAAAATACCCTGAATAGCAAAAGCAACCTTGAGAAAAAAAGAAAAAAGCTAGAGGTATCAGGCTCCCTGGCTTAAGACTATACTACAAAGCTACAGTAACCAAAACAGTATAGTACTAGCACAAAAATGGACACATAAATCAGAAGAACAGAGTAGAGAGCCCAGAAATAAACTCATGCACCCGAGGTAAAAAAGGCAAACGTATACAATGGAGATAACACAGTCTCTTCAATAACTGTGCTAGGAAAACTAGACAGCTACATGTAAAAGAATGAAACTAGACCATTTTCTCACACTGGGTACAAAAATAAAATGGATTAAAGAACTAAGGGTAAGACCTGTAACCATAAAACTCCTAGAATAAAATATGGGCAGTATGCTCTTTGACATCAGTTTTAGTCATAATTTTGAGGTACTCTGTCTCCTTAGGCAAGAGAACAAAAACACAAATAAATAGGACCTAATCAAATGTGAAAACATTTTCACAACAAAGGAAACCTTTAACAAAACTAAGAGGCAACCTATTGGATGGAAGAAGATATTTGCAAATGACATGTCAGATAAGAGGTTAATATTCAAAATTTATTTTAAAATTATACAAGCAAATATTAAAAAATGAACAATTTAATTTAAAAAACAGTCTGGCACCCAGCCTGCCATGTCCCCAGAGCTCCAGCCCAGGTGTGCAGCCATGGCTCAGAAGCATCACCTAGGCGGGCAGTCATTAAAGTGCGAAGATGTCTCTGTACAATGACCTGGGAGTGAAGACCAGTGACTCAAACACATAAGGCTGGTCCAAAACTTTCAAATTTCTGCAGTCTCAGCTCCAGATGAAGAAGGCAGCCCTCACTCAGACCAAGACCCAGAGGAAAATATAAAGTACAGTCTTAGGTTCAGTAATCAATCTGAAGCAAGGTGATTCTTCAGATGAGCAGCAGATCCCCTCTGCACTTAGCCACAGGACTCAAGAACCTTGTTCCCAGGTTGTTTTCTGCAGAAGGTTTGATCCTCTTATCTGATGAATATGAGCCCAGCTTTCCTAACGATTATGAGAAAGCAGTGAAGCACCAAAGAGAGGAGCAACAAATACAGTGGGAGCTGGAAAGACAGAAGGAAATAGAAGGGAGAGAAAAGAAATGTAAAGACAGGCATGAAGCTAGTAGGTTTTCTAGGCGACCAGAACCAGATTCTGATGAAGGTTATGATCAAGAAAGGAGCAAGATGGGTGGAGCTGTCATCACACCATCCACTTCTCTTATAGAGAAGGACAAAGAGTTACCCTGAGACTTCCCCATGAAGAGGATTCAAGACCTCGCTCACAGTCTTCCAAAGATGCTATTCCTCCCCCTGTGTACAAGGAACAAGACAAACCCAGATCCCCAGTCAGCCTTACCAACTCCTTCCTCACCAACATGGGGGTAGGGTAGCATATAAAATCATGCAGAATTTCAGCTTCTGGGAAGGTCACAGTCTTAGGAAGCACCAGCAGGGCCTGAGCATCACACTGTCAGTGGAGACCAGAAAGTGGGAGGTGGGGGGAGGCACGGCAAGATCATATGCCTGACACCATCAAGAAAGATTCAGCCAAGAAGTTGGATTTAAATCCATTAACTAAAATACTTGTGCCCTACCAAAGTGGTCCCACTCAAGAACATGATTGGTGCAGGAGAGGTGGATGAAGACTTGGAAGTTGAAATCAAGGAAGAGTGTGAAAAATATGGCAAAGTTGGAAAATGTGATATTTGAAATTCCCAGTACCCTTGATTGTAGGAGACAGGAAGAATAAAAGAAAAGCAGGCCCCTGCAAGGGCTGCAAAATACATTTATAATTATTGATAAACTGGGTGCTATAAGGCATGAGACTCTTGGAACAAGTCAAGAGGGAACAGTTCATAATCTCAAAAACAAGATATGATCCTGGGTTTGGAAAACCGACCCCAGACTGTTTCTCAACTGGCGTCTCAGAGCCACATGTTTTACATATCTGGTGGAAAATCTATAGATAAGAATATTAGTCTTAGTTATTGATTTGTTATTGATTACTTTTTCCTAATTACTCAATGGTTAATGATCATTTTGTTCTTTGGCCCTGAAGGCTACATGAGTTATAGTTTCATTCACGACTGAAAGTGTAATAAAGTATAATAAAGCTGGCTTGGATTCAGTTTCAGCACCTTCACCTCGGAGCGGTGTTGGTCCCCTGGTCCTTGCTTTTCTCTGAATTCTTGTGTCTTGTTTATCATTCTCTTGCCGTATCACGCTTTGGAAACCCTGCTTGTCGAGCCGGTCTTGACACTTGATGATGAAGCAGTCTGAATATTTTTAGAATTCCAGAGGGTTGAGTCTGTTGGTGATCTGAATGGGAAGTATTTTGGTGGACAGGTGCTCAAAGCATGTTTCTACAATTTAGATAGATTCAGGCCCTTGGGTTTGGTAGAACAAGTTTGATTTTAAAAACTAGAGCCTGAGTCCTTTCCAGCGATCCTTCAGTGAGCTGCAGACTGAGCAGAGGAGAACAAGGTAACAGGAAGCCTTCATAGCTGTGGGCACAGGGAAGGACTTCTAAGACATATGTTGACTGATTCTTTTTTTATTTTGTGGTTTTTTAATATAGCATAAAAATCCTTCTAAAACACACACACACACACATACACACACACACACACATATATATATATGGTCAATATGGCTATGTTCAACATCACTAATCACCCAGAAACAGACATAAAAAGCATGATGAGAGGAGAGCAGAAGACAGCAGAGGAGTAAGACGGGGATATTGCCAGCCTCCCCACAACACATCAAAAACTCATCAAGATATAGAACAACTCATACAAAGCAACCTCTAGGTGACAGCAGAAGACCCCATGCCTCCAGAGGGGTAGGCTAAGCTCCCTGGAATGAAGTAAGAGAGCGGATGGAGACATAAAAAGGGAAAAGATGGAGAACTTCTAGATGGTTCCCATCCAGATGGTGCCCTGAAGGGAGGGAATCATGAAGCAGGAAGAGTTCCTGGTATATTAGGAAACTCCCTCATAGGCGGGCCAAAGGGGGAGCTGCAGAATCTTGGTAAACTGGGCAAAGCAGGGAGGTGGATGGCAGAGAACAGAGAAAGCTGCACTTCTCAGCCCATAAACAGCTCACAGACTGTGCCCCCCTGCCCCAGACAATGGGTTTGGGGAACAAAGAAAGGCCCACAGAAGCCCCGTGGTGCAGAGGGCGTGACCAGGGTGCTGAGAGAGGCGTGGCGTACAAACCTCTCCAGCGCATGGAAACCTCACACCCTCACGGCATGAGGGGGCGGGGTGGGGCGGGGGCGTGAGCCTAAATAAGTGCACATAAGCCCCGTGACATAAAGGGTGGGCCTGGGGAGCCGGGACAAGTGAACACAAGCCTTGCAACACAGAGGGCGGGCTCGGGGGCCTGAGGCAAGCCACAAAAGCCTACACAATGCAGAGGGCAGTATCGGGGAGAAAAGGAAAGATTCACATAAGCCCCTACCTAGCAGATTTTGGCCTGCAGTGCAAGGTGGGACCAGGGAACAGAAGCATCAGCAAAGATTCCAGGGACAAGTAGGGGGCTGGTGGCAATGAAGATATGCTGAGCGGGCGGCTTTGATGCGGCTGCAGAAATAGAGGTGTCTAACACTGCCAAAGCCAGAAGGACTCCCCAGAGACATGCTAAACCCATGGACATCCGAAAACCTGCTACTGAACACTGCAATGCCCTTCAGGGAGATGAGCTCCAACTCCACCAACCAGAAGAATACAGTCACAAGCTCCCCAAACCAGGAAAACATCACAGGATGCTAATCCAACCTCATCCATGGGGGCAGACTCCACAACCAAGAAGAATTATGACCTCGAGAAAAGAATTTTTTTTCCCTTATAAATAATGCTGTTTATTCCTCCTACAGATTTCTACCTTCACATTAGCCTCTTGTGGTGCTGTGGAGTTTTCCTCTTTGTTTTTCTTCTTAAAAAAAAAAAAAAATCTCTTTAAGATTTTTTTCTTTTCTTTTTTTCTGATTCACCCTTTTCTGTGATTTTTTTTATTTTGTTTTTTATATATTTGACTGCTTTTATTATAGTTCTTTACTGGCTAAAGCTATTCCTGAATATATATAAATCTTCTTCACATACGTCTATTTATCTTTGCTTTTCTAATTTTTCTGTTCTATTTTTTTTACCCTCTTTTCCACCCCTTCCTTTTATCTCCCTTCTCTTTTTTTTCCCTCTCTTTCTTTTCCATTTTTCCTTCACTCTTTCTTTTTCATCATTTAAGTTAAATTGTTGAGCTCTCTTTGTTATATTACCCATTGGCACTCTGCTCAGGCTCAGTTTTCCTGATTGAGCTGTAGCTAGTTCACTTTTGGTTTCCCTTGTTCACCCAAGTCAATCTCCCATACTTTTTTCTTTAGAATACTTTGGTTATAACTGTGTGTGGAAATGTGTGTATATGTCCTATTATTTCTGTAATTACATACTTGATCTCCTTCCACTAGAACACAGACACAAGTCACCCCTAACAAGAAGTCAACAGAAACCACTCAACCAATCTTTGCTTCCAAGGGCAAAAATCAAAAGGAAGAAGGAATACAACCCTAAAGCCTGGAAAAAGGAGACCTCAAGCAGAGCATGTTGGGGAGGGGGGGGGGGACAGAATTAAAAGATAGAGAAATACAGCACAAATGAAAGAACAAGGTATAAATTCATAAGACCAAATAAATGAAAAGAAAGTAAGTAATCTAGTAATCTACCTGGAAGAGAATTCAGAAAAATGATAATAAAGATGTTCTAAGGACTTCAAAAATAGAATGGAGAAAATGAAATAAACAATTCACACAATTAATAAAATCACCAATGACATAGATGAAAGAAAGACTAAGCAAACAGAGTTGAATAACAAAATTACTGAAATTAAAAATATTCTAGAAGCAACCAATAGTAGAATAATTGAGACAGAAGAATGAATAAGTGAGCCAGAAGATAGAACGGTGGAAATAACTGCTGAAAGCAGAATAAAGAAAAAGAATGAAAAGAATTGAGGATAGCCTCAGAGACTTTTGGAACAATGTTAAATGCACCAAAATTTGAGTTATAGGGGTCACAGAGGAAGAAAAAGGCACTGAGAAAATTTTTGAAGAAATCATAGTTGAAAACTTCCCCAACATGGGAAAGGAAATAATCAAATCCAAGAAGCACAGAGAGTCACTTACAGGATAAGCCCAAGGAGAAACACATCAAGACACATATTAATCAAGCTAACAGAGATTAAACACAAAGAATATTAAAAGCAGCAAGGGAAAAGCAACAAGTAACATACAAGGGAAAACCCATATGATTAAAAGCATATCTTTCAGCAGAAACTCTGCAGGCCAAAGGGAATGCCAGGATATATTTAAAATACTTAAAGAAAACAATCTACAACCCAGATTACTATACCCTACAAAGATCTCATTCAAAATTGATGGGGAAATCAAAAGCTTTACAGACAAGCAAAAGTTAAGAGAATTTAGTACCACTGAACCAGCCTTACAACAAATACTTAAGGGACTTACATAGCTAATAAATATTAGAGAAAGGAAAGACCTACAAAAACAAATACAAAGCAATTAAGAAAATGCCAATAGGGACATATAAATCAATAATTACTTTAAATGTAAACAGATTAAATGCATCAATCAAAAGATACAGACTAACTGAATGGATACAAAAACAAGACACATATACATACTGCCTACAAGAGACCCACCTCAGACCAAGAGACATAAACAGACTGAAAGTAAAAGGATGGAAAAAGATATTCCATATGAATGGAAACCAAAAGAAAGCTGGAGTGGCAGTCCTTATTTCATACAAAATAGATTTTAAAATAAAGAATATTTTAAGAGACAAAGAAGGACACTACATAATGTTCAAAGGATCAATCCAAGAAGAAGACATAACAATTATAAATATTTATGCCTCAAACATAGAGGACCTCTATGTGCTCTATAAGGCACACAATATTTACATAAGACAAACAATGACAGGCATAATAGGGGAAATTGACAGCATCACAATAATAATAGGGGACTTTACTACCCAAATTACACTGATAGACAGATCACCAAAACAGAGAATCATCAAGGAAACACAAACCTTATATGAATCATTAGACAAAATGGACCTAATTTGTATCTTCAGTACTTTACATCCAAATGCAGAAGAATACACTTTCTTCTCAAGTCCACAAGGAACATTCTCAAGGATACACTACATCCTGGGCCACAGATTAAGCCTCAGTAAGTTTAAGAAAATTGAAATTGTATAAACAATCTTGTCAGACTACAACTCTGAGACCAAGTATCAACTACAGGGGAAAAAAAAAAAAACTGCAAAAAATACTAACTCATGGAGATTAAACAATACATGACTAAATAAAGAAGAGATTACTGAAGAAATAAGAAGGGAAATCAAAAGATCCCCAGAAACAAATGACAAAGAAAACATTATGACCCAAAACTTAATTCAGCAAAAGTAGTTCTAAGAGGGAAGTTTATAGCAATACAATCCTACCTCAAGAAACAGGAAAAGCATCAAATAGACAACCTAGCTCTGCATCTAAAGAAGGAGTAAAAAGAAGAACAAAAAATGCTAAAGTCAGCAGAAGGAAAGAAATCATAAAGATCAGAGCAGAAATAAAAGAAAAAGAAATGAAGGAAATAATAGGAAAAATTAATAAAACTAAAAGCTGGCTTTTTGAGATGATAAACAAAACTGACAAACCTTTAGTCAGACTCATCAAGGAAAAAAAGGATAAAAATTTTAACAAATAAGAAATGAAAAAGGAGGGGTTACAACAGATAACACATAAATACAAAGGATCATAAGAGAATATTATGAGCAACTATATGCTAATAAAATAGGCAACCTAGAGGAAATGGATAGATTCTTAGAAAAGTTCAACTTCCCAAGACTGAACCAGGAAGAAGTAGAAATTAGGAACAAACCAATTACAAACACTGAAATTGAAGTTGTGATCAAAAACTCCCCAAAAACAAAAGCCTGGGGCCAGATGGCTTCACAGGGAAATTCTAGCAACCATTAGAGAAAAGGTAATGCCTATTTTTCTGAAACTCTTCCAAAAAATTATAGAGGAAGGAACACTTCCAAACTCACTGTATGAAGCCACAATCATCCTGATACCAAAACTAAGCAAAGACAATACAAAATACAAAACTACAGGCCAATGTCACTGATTAACATAGATGTAAAAATCTTCAACAAAGTCCTAGCAAACAGAGTTTAACAACACATTAAAAAGTTCATACACATGATCAAGTTGGGTTTATTCCAGGGATGCAAGGATTCTTCAATATACACAAATCAATCAATGTGATACACCATATTAACAAATTGAAAAAGAAAAACCATATGATCACCTCAATAGATGCAGAAAAAGCCGTTGACAAAATTCAGTATGTAATTACGATAAAAACCACTTCAAAAAAATGGGCATAGAATGATACAACCTCAACATAGAAAAGGCCATATATGATAAATTCACAGAAAACACTATTCTCAATGGTGGAAAACTGCAAGCACTCCCTCTAAGGTCAGGGGGTCAAGGGTGTTCACTCTCACCACTATCATTCAACATAGTTTTGGATGTCCTAGCTAAAGCAATCAGAGAAGAAAAAGAAATAGAAGGAACACAGATTGGAAAAGAAGAAGTAAAACTCTCACTGTTTGCAGATGACAAGATACTACACATAGAAAACCCACAAGAAACTATCAGAAAAGTACTAGAACCAATTTACTAGATTCAGTAAAGTCACAGGATAACCAGTCAATATACAGAAATCACTTGCATTCTTATATACTAACAATGACAGATCAGGAAGAGAAATCAATCCCATTCACCACTGCAACAAAAATAATAAAATATCTAGGAATAAACCTACTTAACACAGAAGGCAATGGCACCCCACTCCAGTACTCTTGCCTGGAAAATCCCATGGAAGGAGGAGCCTGGTAGGCTGCAGTCCATGGAGTCGCGAAGAGTCGGACACTACTGAGCGACTTCACTTTCACTTTTCACTTTCATGCATTGGAGAAGGAAATGGCAACCCACTCCAGTGTTCTTGCCTGGAGAATACCAGGGACAGTGGAGCCTGATGGGCTGCCATCTATGGAGTTGCACAGAGTCGGACACAATTGAAATGACTTAGCAGCAGCAGAAAACCTACTTAAGGAGAAAAAAGAACTGTAAATGGAAAATTATAAGGCAATGATGAAAGAAATCAAAGATGACATAAACAGATGGAGAGATATTCCAGGTTCCTGGGTAGGAAGAATCGATATTATGAAAATGACTATACTACCAAACTCAGTCTACAGATTTAATGCAATCCCTAAATTATTACAAATGGCATTGTTCACAGAACTAGAACAAAAAAGTTCACAATTCATATGGAAACACAAAGGACCTCAAATAGCCAAAGCAGTCCTGAAAAAGAATGGAGCTGGAGGAATCAACCTTCCTGACTTCAGGCTATACTATAAAGCTACATTCATTAAGACAGTACAGTACTGGCACAAAAGCAGAAATATAGACCAATGGAACAAGATAGAGAGCCCAGAGATAAACCCATGCACCTATGGGTACCTCATTTTTGACAAAAGAGGCAAGAATATAAAATGGGGCAAAGATAACTTTTTCAAGAAGTGGTGTTTGGAAAGCTGGACAGCAAAAGAATGAAATTAGAACATTTCCTAACATCATATACAAAGATACACTAAAAGTGGATTAAATACCTAAATGGAAGACCAGAAACTATAAAACCTTAGAGGAAAACATAGGCAGAACTCTCAATGACATAAATCAAAGCAAGATCCTCTATGACCCACCTCCTAGAGTAATGGAAAGAAAAACAAAAATAAACAAGTGGGACCTAATTAAATCTAAAAGCTTTAGCACAGCAAAGGAAATTATAAACAAGGTGAAAAGACAACCCTCACTTAAAATGGGAGAAAATAATAGCAAAGAAAACAACTGACAAAGGATAAATTTCCAAAATATACAAGCAGCTCATACAACTCAATACCAGAAAAACAAACAACCCAATCAAAAAGAGGGGAAAAGACCTAAACAGACATTTTTCCAAAGAAGACATACAGATGGCTAACAAATACATGAAAAGATGCTCAACATCGCTCATTATTAGAGAAATGCAATCAAAGCTACAATGAGATACCACCTCACATCAGTCAGAATGGCCATCATCAAAAATTCTACAAACAATAAATGCTGCAAAGGATGTGTTGAAAAGGGAACCCTCTTGCATTGCTGGTGGAATGTCAATTGATACAACAACTAAGGAAGATGGTATGAAGATTTCTTAAAAAAAAAAAAAAAAAAAAAAAACTAGAAATAAAACCACCAAATGACCCAGAAATCCCACTTCTAGGCATATACTCGGAGGAAACCAAAGCTGGAAAAGGTAGGTGCCCACTGTTCATTGCAGCACTATTTACAATAGCAAGAACATGGAAGCAATCTAGATGTACATTGACAGATGAATGGATAAAGAAGCTGTGGTACATATACACAGTGGAATATTACTCAGCCATAAAAGGGAACGCATTTAAGTCAGTTCTAATGAGGTGGATGAATCCCGAGTCTATTAAATAGTGTGAAGTAAGTCAGAAAGAGAAAGATATAACACATATATATGGAATCTAGAAAGATGATACTGATGAATTTATTTGCAAGGCAGCAATGGAGAAACAGAACAGACTTCAGGGAGAGTGGAGGAGAGGGTGAGATGTATGGAGAGAATAACATGGAAACTTACACTACCATATGCAAAACAGATAGCCAATGGGAATTTTCTGTATGACTCAAACAGGGGCTCTGTAACAATCTAGAAGGGTGGGGTTGGGAGGGAGATGGGAGGGAGTTTTAAGAGGGAGTGGACATCCATACACCTATGGCCGATTCATGTTGATGTTTGACAGAAAATGATAAAATCCTGTAAAGCAATTATCCTTCAATTAAAAAATAAATAAATTTTTGAAAAAAATCATATAGTCAAGAAAATACCAGCAAAAATCCTTATATTTCAGTAGATTCTTAAAGTCGGAGAGGCAGAATTATTCAGCAATCTTGTTAATGAGATTACAAGTGAAAGGAAAACAAGGACAAAGACCCAAACAGCCTACTTGTCCTGTTAAAATGGCAAAAACTTTGTGCCTAGAGCACTGTGGTGAAGGTGGACAGTAGCAGGAGAGGGTATAAAAAGAGATTATGGAAGACTTAGGGGAAGGCAAGAAAAATGATAGTTCTAATGGAATATCACTCAACTATAAAAAGAATAAAACCCTGCTATTTACAATAAACATGGATAGACCTTGAAAGTATTATGCTAAGATAAATCAGAGAGAGAAAGAAAAATGCCATTTGATTTCACCCATATGTGGAATCTAAAGGCAAACAAATGAACAAAAAAAATAAACAAAAAACAAACAGAACACATTAGTGATTTTTGTTGTTCAGTCACGCAGTCGTGTCCAACTCTTTGAGACCCCATGAATCGCAGCACGCCAAGCCTCCCTGTCCATCACCAATTCCCAGAGCTTGCTCAAACTCATGTCCATTGAGTCAAGGATGCCATACAACCATTTCATTCTCTGTTGTCCCCTTCTCCTGCCTTCCATCTTTCCCAGAATCAGGATCTTTTCCAATGAGTCAGTTCTTCACAACATTTGCAAACAACAGTTTGCCCACAACAGGTGGGCAAAATATTGGAGCTTCAGCTTTGACTTCAGTCCTTCCAATGAACATTCAGGACTGATTTCCTTTAGGACTGACTAGCTTGATGTCCTTGCAGTCCAAGGGACTCTCAAGAGTCTTCTCCAACATCACAGTTCAAAAGCATCAATTCTTTGGTGCTCAACTTTCTTTATAGTCTAACTCTCGCATCTATACATGACAACTGGAAAAACCATATCTCTGACTAGATGGACCTTTGTTGGCAAAGTAATGTCTCTGCTTTTCAACACTATGTCTAGGTTTGTCATTGCTTTAGATTAGTAGTTACCAGAGAGGAAATAAAAGAGAGAGGGTAAATTGGGTGAAGGAGATGATATATGGCAACTACATTTGTGGTAGTGATCACTCTGTAGTGTACATAGATGTCATATCATAATGCTGTACTCCTGAAACATTTTTTAAAAAGATAAAAATAAAATTTGCAAAATAATAAAAAAGAAATCATAAAATGTTTTGTTGAAGTTCTGAGAAAAGGGCGTTGGTAATTTGATAGAGATTGTATTGAATTTGGGAGTAATGTAGTCATTTTCACAATTTTCATTCTTCAAATCCAAGATCATGGTATATCTCTCCATCTGTTTGTGTCATCTTTGATTTCTTTCATCACTGTCTTATCATTTTCTCCACAGGTATTTTGTCTCCCTAGGTAAGTTTATTCCTAGGTATTTATTCTTTTTGCTGCAGTGGTGAATGGGATTATTTCCTTAATTTCTCTTTCTGATTTTTTGCTGTTAGTGTATAGGAGAGTAAGAAATTTCTGTGTATTAATTTTATATCATATGACTTTACTAAATCCATTGATTCACTCTAGCAGTTTTCTGGTGGCATCTTTAGGATTTTCTATAGTATCATGTCATCTGCAAACAGTGACAGAAGTTACAACTGACACTGCAGAAATGCAAGGATTCATAAGAGACTACCACAAGCAACTATGCCAATAAAATGGACAACCTGGAAGAGATGGACAAATTCTTGGACAACCTTCCAAGACTGAACCAGGAAGAAATAAAAAATATGACCATACTGTTCACAAGTATTGAAACTCTGATTAAAATCTTCCAACAAACAAGAGCCCAGGGCAAGATGACTTCACAGGTGAATTCTATGAAATATTTAGAGAAGATATAACACATACCGTTCTAAAACTCTTCCAAAAAATTGCAGAGGGAGAAACACTCATTCTATGAGGCCACCAGAACCCTGATACCAAGACCGAAGAAACCATACAAAAAAAGAAAATAACAGGCCAATATCATTGATGAACATGGATACAAAAATCCTCAACGAAATACTAGCAAACAGAATTCAATAATACATTAAAAGGGTCATACTCTATGGTCAACTGGGATTTATCTTAGGAATGCAAGGATTCTTCAATATATGCAAATCAATCAATGTGATACATCACATTAACAAACTGAAGGATAAAGGCATATGATATGATAAGATATGATAATCTCAATAGATGCAGAAAAAGTTTTAGACAAAATTCAGCACCCATTTATGATAAAACTCTCCAGAAACGTGGCATATCTTTATTTAATAAAGGCCATATACAAGCACATAGCAAACATTATTCTCAATGTTGAAAAGCTGAAAGCATATCCTCTAAGATCTGGAACACAGCTAGGGTGCCCACTCTCACCACTATTATTCAACATAGTTTTGGAAGTCCTAGCCATGGCAATCAGAGAAGAAAAAGAAATATAAGGAATCCAGATTGGAAAAGAAAATGCAAAATACTTTTTTTATCTTATATTGAAAATGCAACTTTCATATGGAGGCAGGGTTGCTAAAAGAAAGGCATATCTGACTCTAATATGAGTCAAGGAAAAGGAAAACCATTACATGACAATTTAAAGCAAGCAAGTGATGGATCTAAAACTGGGGAATTTAATGCTAGCAAAGGGTGGTTTAATAATTTTAAAAAGAGGTTTGGCTTTTTTTTTTTTTTTTTTTAATGTCAAGACCATAGGAGGAGAAGCTTATGCTGAGTGTGCTGGCTTGTTCCCAAATGCCATTAAGACAAGTTCCCAAATGCCATTAAGAATGTCATTGAGGAGAATGGATGTCTTCCTGAATAGTTCTTTTTTTTTTTTTTTTTTAAATACAGACAAAAGTGCCCTATTCTGGAAAGAAAGTCCATGCAGGACATTTATTAGTAAGGAAGAGATATGAGCACTAGGATTTAAGGCAGGGAGGGATAGGCTAACTACTGACCTGTGCAAATACAATGGAGTTTACAATCAGCATTGCTCTTATTTATAAAATTGCTAACAGTTGTGCCTTGAAGGGAAAAGATAAACACCAGTTGCTAGTAGTCTTTTAGTTGTACAACAAGAAGGACTGAAAATGAGAACAGTTTTTCTGGATTGGTTCCACTGAAGCTTTGTCTCGAAGTTAAAAGTATCTTGCCAGTAAGGAACTGCCCTTTTAAAGTTATTTTGCTATTGGACAATGCCACTGGCCTAGAACACCATGAGTTCAAATATTGAGTTCAGTATTGAAGGCATCAAAGTGATCTACTTCCCCTCAAACACAACATCTCTATTTCAGCCTCTAGATCAGGGGACCCTAAGGACCTTTAAGACTCATTACACATGGTACTTTATGGAAAGAACTATCAACGCAATGGGCAAGAACCCTGATAGACAGAACATGATGAAAGTCTAGTAAGACTGCATCACTGAAGACACCATGGTTATTTTGGAAAAAGCCATTAAGCCTGAAACTGTAAATTCCTGTAGCCAAAAACTGTGTTCAGATGTGTGACATGACTCCACAGGATTTATGATAGAGCCAATCGAGGAAATCATGAGAGAGATCGTGGATATAACCAAAGAAGGTTGGGGGTGTGTGGAGGAAGGGTTTCAAGACAAGGATCTTGGAGAAATTCAGGATCTGATAGACATCATATTCAGAGGAATTAACAGAAGACAACTTGATGAAGATGTGTGCTTTTGAACTAGATGAGAAAGAAGTTGTAGAAGCAGCAGAGCTAGGAAAAAAATTGACATTAAACAATCTGGCAGAAGGGCTCCAATTAGGCAAAACTGCATTTGACTTCTTTTACGACATGGACCCTTCTATAATATGGGCAATGAAACTAAAGCAAATACTAGAAGGATTGGTACCATGTCAAAACATTTTTAGTAAAAAGAAAAAGTAAAAAAGACAGAAATTACAATGTATTTCCATAAAGTTACACAGAATGTGCCTGCCTCTCCTGGCTTCCCTTAGACCTCCTCCACCTCTTCTGCCTCTTGCTACCCTGACACAGCAAGATTAACTTTCTCTTCATCCTCCTCCTCAGACTACTCAAGGTAAATACTATGAGAATGAAGACCTTTATTATGATCCATTTCACTTAATGAATAGTAAATAATCATCATGCTGTTAATAAACTTATCTGTTGTGTTTATATGTCTTCATGTGAAAATCTAATAACTGTACAGTAAGAACTGTAAGAGATATTTCCATGTCATGATCATCTCCTAAGTATTCATTATATAGAATACCATATGCAAGATTTGTATTTAAGTGGAAAGTCTATCTTTCTATAGGCATAAAGAGATATTTCATAAGATTCATAATGTGTTAATGTCCTTGCTACTTTATACCTTGTTTTCAAAGTATTATATTACTGTAGAGTATGCCTCTCTCTCATAACTGGGGAAACAGTATCAGCCTATCATAAGTGATTTTTTAATGTAATGTTTCCAATTTGTACCATGAATATTACTGTATACTATATGCCATAAAATTCTTATAATCATTCACTTTTAGTTTTATTGAAGAATAATTGGTTTACAGAATTTTGTTGTTTTCTGTCAAAACTCAACATGAATCAGCCACAGGTATACATATCTCCCCTCCCTTTTGAGCCTCCCTCCCGCCTCCCTCCCATCCCATCCCTCTGGGTTGATACAGAGCCCCTGTTTGAGTTTCCTGAGCCAGACAGCAAATTCCCGCTGGCTGTCTATTTTACACATTTTAATGTAAGTTTCCATGGTACTCTTTCCATATATCTCACCCTCTAATCCCCTCTCCCCATGTCCACAAGTCTGTTCTCTATATCTGTTTCTCCACTGCTGCCCTGTAAGTAAATTCTTCAGTACCATTTTTCTGGATTCCGCACATGTGTGCTAGAATACAATATTTATCTTTCTCTTTCTCACTTACTTCACTCTGTATACTAGATTCTAGGTTCAACCACCCCATTAGAACTGACGCAACGGTGTTCCTTTTTATGGCCGAGTAATATCCATTGTGAATTTCCTCTCTGAACTTAATGATTTATTTCCTTCTAATGGGGGGGGGGGGTGTTCTTCTTTTTCCAGTTGCTTTAGGTGTAAAGTTAGGTTTTCTATTCCTTGTTTTTCTTGTTTCTGAGGTAGGATTGTATTGCTATAAACTTCCCTCTTAGAACTGCTTTTGCTGCATCCCATAGGTTTTGAGTTGCCGTGTTTTCACTGCAATATGTTTCTGGAAACTTTTTATCTCCCTTTTGATTTCTTCAGTAACCTGTAGGTTATTTAGAAACGTATTGTTTAATGTTCATGTGTTTGTCTTTCTTACAGTTTTTTTTTTTTTTTTTTTTTCTTGTAGTTGATATCTAGTCTCAGACCTTTGTGGTTGTAGATGTTTTACTTTCAGTATTTTAAATATATCCTGCCATTCCTTCTGGCCTGCAGAGTTTCTGCTAAAAGACCAGCTATTAAACGTATGGTGTTTCCCTTGTATGTTACTTGTTGCTTTTCCCTTGCTGCTTATAATATTCTTAGTCTTTGTTAGTTTGATTAGTATGTATCTTGGCATGTTTCTCCTTGGGTTTATTCTGTATGGGACTCTGCACCTCTTGGACTTGATTATTTCCTTTTCCATCTTGGGGAAATTTTCAACTATAATCTCTTCAAAAATTTTCTCATACCTTTCTTTTGCTCTTCTTCTGGAATCTTTATAATTTGAATGCGGGTGCATTTGATATTTTCCCGGAGGTCTCTGAGACTATCTTCGGTTCTTTTCATTTTTCTTACTTTATTCTGCTCTTCAGAACTTATTTCCACCATTTTATCTTTCAGCTCACTGATTCATTCTTCTGATTCAGATATTCTGCTATTGATTCCTTCCAGAGTATTTTTATTTTCAGTAATTGTGCTGTTTGTCACTGTATGTTTATTCTTTAATTCTTCTAGTTCTTTGTTAATTGATTCTTGCATGTTTTCCTTTTTGTTTTCAAGGTTTTTGATCATCTTTACTATGATTATTCTGAATTTTTTTTCAAGTAGTTTGCCTATTTCCTCTTCATTTATATGGACGTCTGTGTTTTTAATTTGTTCCTTCATTTGTGTAGTATTTCTCTGACTTTTCATTATCTTTTTTTAACTTATTGTGTTTGAGGTCTCCTTTTCCCAGTCTTCAAGATTGTATTCTTTCTTCCTTTTGGTTTCTGCCCTCCTAAGGTTGGTCCAGTGGATTGTGTAAGCTTCATATAGAGTGAGATTTATGCTGAGTTTTTTGTTGGTGTTGTTTGTTTGTTTGTTTTTCCTCTGATTGGCAAGGCTGAGTGAGGTGGTAATCCTGTTTGCTGAAGACTGGGTTTGTACTTTTGTTTGTTGTTTAGATGAGGCGTCCTGCACAGGGTGCTACTGGTGGTTGGATGGTGCCAGGTCTTATATTCAAGTGGTTTCCTTTGTGTGAATTCTCATTATTTGATACACTCTAGGGTTAGTTCTCTGGTGGTCTAGGGTCTTGGAGTCAGTGCTCCCACTCCAAAGGCTCAGGGCTTGATCTATGGTCAGGAACAAAGATCCCACAAGTGGTTTGTTATGACAGTAAGTGACATTAAAACAAATACCCAAAAATGAGAAACCAAAGATGAACCCCAGAAAAATTACAGTTACAAAATCAGGCAAATAGTAATTAAAATAATGGAATGTATACACATACCCATAAGCAAAGTCAAAACATCCCAATAAAATAAAGCACAGTAGATTGACCTGGCAAACAAAGGAAATCAAAAATTATATTTACCAGTTAAGAACAAAATTAACTAAAACAAACTAAATCAAGATGCCAAGTGGAGAATAAAGTAATGAAAACAAAAGTAACATATATGTTGAGAGGAAAGGAAAGAAAGAAAAGAAAGCAAGAATAGATATGCAAAGTTAAATAGAGGTAGAAGAAGAAGATATATATACATTAAAGATTAACTTCAAGGGGAAAAGAACAGTAGGAAAAGCAAACAAAGGAGTAAATGTAGAAAAAATATAATAGTTTTAAAAAATTAAAAGTTAAAATTATAAAAAGGAGGGGAAAAAAAGGAAGAATAAAGAAGAAAAGGAAAACTGCAAAAGCCCGATGTAGAGGCAGAGGTTTATAACAACTATAAAAAGTGTGACTGAATATACACATATACATATATGCCCATAAGCAAAATCAAAACTGTCCAATGAAAATAAAGTACAATAGATTGACCCCATGAACAAAGGAAACCAAAAAGTATATCTACCAGTTAAGAATAAAACTAACTCAAGCACAAGCTGGAAAACGAAACAAAGGCAAGGTGCCAATTGGGGAACAAAACAATGAAAATAAAACTAACAAATATGTTGAGAGGAAAGGAAAGAAAGAAAGAAAACTGATATGCAAAGTTAAATAGAGGTAGATGAAGAAGATTTATATATATTAAAGTTTAACAGCAAAGGGAAAAGAACAGTAGGAAAAGCAAGCAAAGGAATAAAAGTAGAAAAAATAATAATAGGTTTAAAAAATTAAAATTAAACATAAAGAAAAAAAAAAGGAAAACTCCACAGAACTGCAAAAGCCCAATGTAGAGGCAGAGGTTTATAACAACAATAAAAAAATGTGACTGAGGGGAAAAAAAAAAGCTCAAAAGCTTAATTAGGTTTCATAAGATTTCAAAGTACTGGTAAAATCAACAACTGTAACGGGGCGGTTGGGGGGAGAAAGCAAAAGAATCTACAGAACAGAGTGAAGTAAGCCAGAAAGATAAAGAACATTACAGTATACTAACACATATATACGGAATTTAGATAGATGGTGGCGATAACCCTATATGCAAAACAGAAAAAGAGACACAGAAGTACAGAACAGACTTTTGAACTCTGTGGGAGAAGGGGAGGGTGGGATGTTTTGAAAGAACAGCATGTATATTATCTATGGTGAAACGGACCACCAGCCCAGGTGGGATACATGAGTCAGGTGCTCAGGCCTGGTGCACTGGGAGGACCCTAAGGAGTCGGGTGGGGAGGGAGGTGGGAGGGGGGATCGGGATGGGGAATACGTGTAACTATATGGCTGATTCATGTCAATGTATGTCAAAACCCACTGAAATGTTGTAAAGTGATTGGCCTCCAACTAATAAAATAATTTAAAAAAAAAAAAAAAAAAGAATAATAAATGGCTTTCTGGAGTCACTGCTGTCAGTCCTTTCTCTCGCTGGGAGTCACTGTCCATCTTACCTCCCTAGGAGGCCCTCCAACACTGTGTTGGTCTCTGGACCTGCCGTGGGGGCAGCTTAGACTCTAATCTGGTCCTACTCCTGTGTGTTCTTGCCTCTAATGTCCACAGCTATCAAAACTAGTGCGTTTTCTTTTGTGGGAGCTTTCAATGTCCTTTTATATATTCCACAGACACAGAGTCTGCCTAGTTGATTGTGTATATTAAATCTGCAGGTTTTGGGTCTTCTTTGTTAGTCACACTGCCCCTGGGTTTCAACTGTAGTTTTATCTCCAACTCTGTATGTGGGTCATCCACTGGGGGTTGCTCCTGAGGCTGCTCTGGAGGCCTTGGGTTTGTCTCTGTGATGACCAGGTGTGGAGGTGGTGCAGCTGCTTGGGTCGCAGAGCTTCTGGCAGCACCAGGTATTCAGGGGGGCTGGCGGCTGGGGCAGCCGGAAATATAGTGCTCTAGAAGGGTGTGGCAACCAGTATTGGCCAACATGCTCCAGTATTCTTGCCTGGAGAACCACCCTCCCTGACAGAGAAGCCTGGCAGGCCAGTTTACAGGGTCTCAAAGATTCGGACATGACTGAAGCAACCCTACACGCATAGCTGAAAAAATTTTTTTGCTTGTGGCAGTTCTGCCCTAGTCAGAGTTGAGCGTGAAGGTGGCAGAGCTTGACTTGTGGGGACTTGACTTGGCACAAAGTGTGCAGGGACATGGACTGCCTCCACCCAGGAGTTATGGCCCTATCAGAGTCTCTTTCTGAGCTTCTTGTAGCTGGCCATCAGAAGGCCTCTTTGACCAGTCTTTCTCTGTAGCTCTGCCTGTTCAGGCACTTAAAGGAGCCCTTGCCTGGGGTCTTTCTCTGTTGGGCGCATCAGGCACACAGAGGGCACCCCCCTGCCCCCGCCGGCTGGGGTCCTACTCTGTAGATCAGTGCATCAGGCACTTAAACAGGCACCCTGGGTGGGGTCCTACTGTGTGGTTCAGGGCATCAAGGTGTTTGGCTGGCCAGCCTCTCTATTATTCAGCTGCTGGTGCTGGTATGTGGGGAGAGAGACTATGGTGATGGCCCCACCCCCTAGGCATGGCTCAGCAGTGTCGCCTTACTTCCATGGCTGCCTGGCTTTCCTCCACAGGCATTTCCCATCACAATCTCCTCCCTCACATCCCCTGGATTCATCTCTCCACATTCAACAGCAGCCCTCGTCCTGGGATTGCTCCACAATCCCTAAACTTCAGCTTCCAGTCACTGCGCCATCTAGGGTACCTACGGCTGCAGCAAGGACTCTCTGATTCTCATTCCATTTAGGCTGCCACAGATCAGTTGTTTCACTCTCAGCCTTAAATGTTTCTCCTCTAACCCAGATAATTGCCCCAATGTGGGAATCGGACCCCTGCTTCAGTTCCCCCACCTGCTGAGGGCAGGCCCAGTCCTACTAACACTGTTTTTCCCCCTGGTTCCTTCATCCTACCGAGTTTTGTGTGGTTCTATATATTCTTTTCCGCTGGTCAGGTACTCCTGTCCCCTCTCAGCTGGTCTTCTGCAGGCACTTCTGTGTCTGAAGGTGTCTTCCTGATGTATCAGTGGAGAGAGATGTACTCCATATTCACCTACTTCTCCATCATCTTGTTCTTTCTAATGATTCACTTTTTTTTTAATGTATAGGCTAGGCTACCATGAAGTAATTGTATTGATTACACTAAGCTAGCATAAAGCGATCACATTGCTGCTTCTTTATTGTCAATACATGAATCATTATACCTGTAAATAAATTTTTCACATAATCTTTACACTTTTGATATCCAGTACTAATACATACAACGTCTACAGTGATTTCTATTCATATAAGACAATATTGATGGAGATACTGCCAAGACAGATAACTCATCTTGTATGTAGATGATGTAAACTTAAGGTATAGATAAATACAATGTAGTACTGTTAAATGTATTTTCTTTTTCTCATTATTTTCTAAATAACATTTCTTCTCTAGCTTACTCTATTGTAAGAACACAGGACATAATACATGTATAAAATATATTAACCAACTGTTTATGTCATCAGTAAAGCTTCCAGTCAAGAGTACATTATTAGTAAAATTTTCAAGGAGTCAAAAAGTATATGCAAATTTTCAGCTGCATGGGCAGAAGGGTGAGTGCCCCTAACCTCTGATATCATTTAAGGGGTCATCTGTATTTAAAAAATTAATTTATCAGGGGGAAGTATAATGTTAAAGCAACTGTAGAGCAAACCAATGAAAATAATGTTCGTTTCAAAAAATTAAGGAGAGATAGGAAAGGTAGCTATCAATTTAAAATAAAATATTCTGGAAATGCTATGATCTGCTTTTATTTTCAGGATTAAATGACAAAGCATAAAGAGGTAGAAAAATGAAAATACAGAGGCAAAGTAATTTTTTAAAAAATGACAAATTAAGTAGAAAACAAAAAAGTAAAGAATTCTCTTTTATAAGAGAAAATTTATAAGAAAATACCACTGATATTATCAGGAGCATCCAGATAAACCAGAATGGTCATGTAGTAGATTATAAGAAAGAACACAATTCCTCACCCCTCTCTGCATCCCCATCTTTTCAGAGAGACTTTCAGTTCAGTTCAGTCGCTCAGTCGTGTCTGACTCTTTGCGACCCTACGAACCCCAGCCTGCCAGGCCTCCCTGTCCATCACCAACTCCTGGAGCTTACTCAAACTCATGTCTATTGAGTCAGTGATGCCATCCAACCATCTCAGCCTCTGTCATCCCCTTCTCCTCCTGCCCCCAATCCCTCCCAGCATCAGGGTCTTTTCAAATGAGTCAGCTCTTCGCATCAGGTAGCCAAACTACTGGAGTTTCAGTTTCAGCATCAGTCCTTCCAATGAACACCCAGGACTGATCTCCTTTAGGATGGACTGGTTGGATTTCCTTGCAGTCCAAGGGACTCTCAAGAGTCTTCTCCAACACCACAGTTCAAAAGCATCAATTCTTCGGTGTTCAGTTCTCTTTATAGTCCAACTCTCATATCCATACATGACTACTGGAAAAACCATAACCTTGACTAGACGGACCTTTGTTGGCAAAGTAATGTCTCTGCTTTTTAATATGCTGTCTAGGTTGGTCATCACTTTCCTTCCAAGGAGCAAGAGTCTTTTAATTTCATGGCTGCAATCACCATCTACAATGATTTTGGAGCCCAGAAAAATAAAGTCAGCCACTGTTTCCCCATCTACTTGCCATGAAGTGATGGGACTGGCTGCCATGATCTTAGTTTTCTGAATGTTGAGCTTTAAGCCAACTTTTTCACTCTCCTCTTTCACTTTCATCAACAGACTCTTTAGTTCTTCCACTTTCTGCCATAAGGGTGGTGTCATCTGCATATCTGAGATTATTGATATTTCTCCTGGCAATATTGATTCCAGCTTGGCTTCCTCCAGTCCAGCATTTCTTTTTTTTTAATTTTTTTTTCATTTATTAGTTGGAGGATAATTACTTTACAATATTGTAGTGGTTTTTGTCATACATTGACATGAATCAGCCCTGGATTTACATGTATTCCCCATCCCGATCCCCCCCTCCCATCTCCCTCTCCACCTGATTCCTCTGGGTCTTCCCAGTGCACCAGGCCCAAGCACTTGTCTCATGCATCCAGCCTGGGCTGGTGATCTGTTTCACCCTAGGTAATATATATGTTTCGATGCTGTTCTCTCGAAACATCCCACCCTCGCCTTCTCCCACAGAGTACAAACTTCTGTTCTGTACATCTGTGTCTCTTTTTCTGTTTTGCATATAGGGTTATCATTACCATCTTTCTAAATTCCATATATATGCATTAGTATACTGTATTGGTCTTTATCTTTCTGGCTTACTTCACTCTGTATAATGGGCTCCAGTTTCATCCACCTCATTAGAACTGATTCAAATGAATTCTTTTTAATGGCTGAGTAATATTCCATGGTGTATATGTACCACAGCTTCCTTATCCATTTGTCTGCTGTTGGGCATCTAGGTTGCTTCCATGTCCTGGCTATTATAAACAGTGCTGTGATAAATATTGGGGTGCACGTGTCTCTTTCAGATCTGGTTTCCTCAGTGTGTATGCCCAGAAGTGGGATTGCTGCGTCATATGGCAGTGCTAATTCCAGGTTTTAAGAAATCTCCACACTGTTTTCCATAGTGGCTGTACTAGTTTGCATTCCCACCAACAGTGTAAGAGGGTTCCCTTTTCTCCACACCCTCTCCAGCATTTATTGCTTGTAGACTTTTGGATAGCAGCCATCCTGACTGGCGTGTAATGGTACCTCATTGTAGTTTTGATTTGCATTTCTCTGATAATGAGTGATGTTGAGCTTCTTTTCATGTGTTTGTTAGCCATCTGTATGTCTTCTTTGGAGAAATGTCTATTTAATTCTTTGGCCCATTTTTTGATTGGGTTATTTATTTTTCTGGAATTGAGCTGCAGGAGTTGCTTGTATAATTTTGAGATTAGTCCTTTGTCTGTTGCTTTGTTTGCTATTGTTTTCTCCCAATCTGAGGGCTGTCTTTTCACCTTGCTTATAGTTTCCTTTGTCGTGCAAAAGCTTTTAAGTTTCATTAGGTCCCATTTGTTTATTTTTGCTTTTATTTCCAATATTCTGGGAGGTGGGTCATAGAGGATCCTGCTGTGATTTGTCGGAGTGTTTTGCCTATGTTCTCCTCTAAGAGTTTTATAATTTCTGGTCTTACATTTAGATCTTTATTCTGTTTTGAGTTTATTTTTGTGTATGGTGTTAGAAAATGTTCTAGTTTCATTCTTTTACAAGTGGTTGACCAGTTTTCCCAGCACCACTTGTTAAAGAGGTTGTCTTTTTTCCATTGTATATTCTTGCCTCCTTTGTCAAAGATAAGGTGTTCATAGGTTTGTGGATTTATCTCTGTAGCCCAGCATTTCTTATGATGTACTCTGAATATAAGTTAAATAAGCAGGGTGACAATATACAGCCTTGACATATTCCTTTTCCTATTTGGAACCAGTCTGTTGTTCCATGTCCAGTTCTAACTGTTGCTTCCTGACCTGCATACAGGTTTCTTAAGAGGCAGGTCAGGTGGTCTGGTATTCCCATCTCTTTCAGAATTTTCCATAGTTTATGGTGATCCACACAGTCAAAGGCTTTGGCATAGTCACTAAAGCAGAAATAGATGTTTTTGGAACTCTCTTGCTTTTTTCATGATCCAGCGGATGTTGGCAATTTGATCTCTGGTTCCTCAGCTCTGCATATCAAAGGTGACACTCTCCCCCACCTTTCAACTCTGGTATGACCCAATGATTTGTTTTGGCCAATATCATGCAGCAGAAATGAAGTGCCAGTCCTGGGCCTTGGCCTCAAAACACCTTGAGCATCACTTCTTTCGTTCTTGAACTCCTGCTATCCCCACTAAGTCCTGTTAGATTAAACACCATAAGGAGAGCTGAGACAAAACCCTCACCCCAAACCAATATCCAGTTAACACCCCCAGAAGCTGAACAGCCCAGCCAACCTGCAGCTGACCATGAGAAGCCAGCCAAGATCAGAACCACCCAACTGAGTTCAGCCTGATTGCCTCTAAAATCACAAGCAACATGAGTCACTAAGTTTTAGAGTGGTTTATTACACAGAAACATCTAACTAAAATAATTTTGAGCTCCAAATCACTGAGAATGGTGACTGCAGCCACGAAATTAAAAGACACTTGCTCCTTGGAAGAAAAGCTGTGACAAAACTAGACAGCAAATTAAAAAGCAGAGACATCACTTAGCCAACAAAGGTCCATATAGTCAAGCTATGATTTTTCCAGTAGTCATGTACAGATATGAAAGTTAGAAAATAAAGAAGACTAAGTACCAAAGAATTTGCTTTCAAACTGTGGGGCTGGAGAAGACTCTTGAGTGTCCCTTGGACAATAAGGAGATCAAACCAGTCAATCCTAAAGGAAATCAACCCTGAATATTCATTGAAAGGACTGATGCTGAAGCTGAAGTCCCAGTACTTTGGCCACCTGATGCAAAGAGCCAACTCACTGGAAAAGACCCTGACTCTGGGAAAGATTGAAGGCAGGAGGAGAAGGGAGTGACAGAGGATGAGATGGTTGGATGGCATCACTGACTCAACAGACATGAGTTTTGAGCACTCTCCTGGAGATACTGAAGGACTTGGAAGCCTGGTGTGCTACAGTTCATGGGGGTCACAAAAAGTCAGACATGACTTAGTGACTGAACAATAGCAACAACAAATTACACAGAAACAGCTAACTAAAATGACTCACTCCAAGTGTGCCTACCACTTCAAAAATGCAGCAATGAAGTTTCCTACTACACTGAACCAACTGAATCCATCTATACCTGGGACAGTGTTAAGAAGTTCAAAGCTCTTCAACTGAAGCCCTGGAAGATAGTAAGCTGATGCTTTTGTTTTTTTAGGTCTCTTACTTTTAGAAACCAAGAATGCTCCATCCATAAATAATACTGGCTATCTTCAATGCTTACTTCTAGGAAGTTAAAAATCTATTGATCTTAAATGTTAACACTAATATCAACTTGCCTTTAAAATAGCATTTTACTTTACATATTATTAACAAAAAAAGAACTATGAAGCATACACAGAGCAGATATCATTACACTCATTTTACAGATGAGAAAATCAAATCATAGTGTAAGTGAAATGACTTTCGCAAGTAGCAAATGACCAAGCTACAATACTTATAACTACATCTATAAACTTTCAGTACTCCTTCTCCTTAGAGTTTTTATGCTAAAATCTTGGGTCAGTATTGGCATTATCACTTTTTAATGTATTCTTTAATTAAACTGATGAAGTACTGTTTCCTTCCTTATAAAAGTCAGGCCAAAATGACTCAAGGCTTAAGAAACAAAATAATGCATGAAAAACAAATAGCATAATCCCTAACACAAATGTTAGGCCCCTTGCCCCCACTCACTATGATACAGCTCTCTTCCAGACTTGACAATCTCAACCCTCATGGTATTAAGCAACACTTGAAATGATAAACGTTCACACAATTAGGTTCAGCAAATTCATTTCTATGGTAGAAGCATTTATTTCAATTATACAAAAATAACACTATTCCAAACTCAAGGTAACTAAGATGTATATTTTTGCCTTATATACCCATACTCAAATGTTACATATGGTTTCAAGACATTCTTAAATTAACAAGAATCAATTTAGAATCAAGGTAGTATCTGTCAATAAAAGTGACATACTAAGGCTACACATACTGGAAATGGGAAAATACAAAATGATTTCATGCAGTGATTCTCAATTTTAGTGTGCATCAGAATCATCTGGACAGTGGAAAAAGTACCTTTAGGAGACTGAAGGCAAATCACCAGATTAAGTAAACCCTCGGTCTCAGAATAAATATCAAAACGACTGACTAAAGATACAGACTTTGTTTCACAGGGAAGAACAAAGACAAAATACGTCATGATGTATGAAATCAGTCATTTAAGTGAAGTGTGAATTCTCTAAGCCTCAGGTTCAGGAATACTACTACTCTCAAGACTTTTTCTACAGATTAGGTCAGATAGTGTGCAATAGTGCTTCCCTAATTCATAAAACACCACTACTATCATTATTTCATCACCATCAATACTATTGGATACAGAGAACATTCTCCCCCACCCCCACTCCCAGTTCCAAATAGTTATTATCTATTTCAAAAATCAAGTGACCACTTACTGGGTTCCAGTTCATTGACTACTGGCACCATGTTTAAACTGGTAACATTCTTACTAGCTTCAACCAAGTATATTAAGATTTTAGTACACGGTTGAAATGACAATTTTTGTCTAAACTACTGGCTTAGCCAATGGAGTCATAGAAGAAAGCATAAAGTTTACAAAAATGTGTGCTGTTTCTAAACCACCAAAGGCTAAACGAATGAACTGCTTTGGAAAGTAACCCACTTTAGACAACCTCTGATGTTGCCTATATCATTTTCTGACTCTCATATTATATACAGATGGAAACAAAGGAATAAAACATCTATAATCTTCGTCACTTCCTATAGTCGATATACTATACAGACTCGATGGGCATGGGTTTGAGTAAACTCCGGGAGTTTGTGATGGACAAGGAGGCCTGGTGCGCTGTGATTCATGGGGTCGCAAAGAGTCGGACACGACTGAGCGACTGAACTGAACTGAACTGTTTCATAGTTAAAGTTTTGGGCCACTTAAGTAATTCCCACAAAAATATCTGTGGTTTTAACATTCTGAAACTGAAACATAGCTAAAGAGGTGCTCAGTCAGGCTAAGACAGGGTTCTTCCATTTCAGCAATATTGCTATTTTGGTTTTGTTTTGTTGTTTTTTTTTCTTTTGGTGGAGAGGAGGGTGGAAACTATCCTGTGCATTGCAGGATGTAGGCATCCCTAGCCTCTACCTACTGCATGCCAGGAGCAATGTGCCCAACTTTCCAATTCTGACAACCAAAAAATGTTGCCAGATATTGCCAAATGTCTTCTGGGGGCCAAAGTCACCCCCAGTTGACAACTACTGAGCTAGAATTTTATACAGACATAATTGTAAACTCTGAGTCCATAGGTTATACAAGACTATGTGTAATTTTACTAATTTAAAGAGTATAGTACAACAATTTCTGCTATACTGTTTATGCTAGGGCACATAGTTTTCCTAGAAGACTTAAGCATATAATTACCCACAAATAATCATCTTTTTCCTATGGAAAACACTAATGTTAAACAGGGAAAAAAAACAATACAGCTAATCCTGCAACCATTTTTAAACCTAAACCTATGGTTTACAAACATTTGATAAAATGGAGACCTAGATAAATCACTGCAAGTGTCCTTCCTTCTGAATTCGTAGTCTCTCTTTCTCTACTTGTAAGCGTTCCTTTTCAATTTGCAGCTTCTCTGATTCAAATTTCAAAAACTGTAGCCTATCTTTTTCCAGTTGTAAGCGTTCTCTCTCAAGTTTTAACTTCTCAGTTTCTATATCCTGTGGTTGATGTATGGACTTTTCCCCTTGACCAAGTTCACTTTCCAAAGACGGCTTCTCTGAATTGACTATCTGTAACCTCAGCTTCTCTCTTTCAATCTGCAACCGCTCCTTTTCCAGCTGAAGTCGCTCATGCTCCATGTCTAAATGTCGCAGTCTCTCTTTCTCAATCTGTAGGCGTTCCTTCTCTACCTGCAGTCTTTCAGCCTCAATATCAAGCCTTCGTTTTTCCAATTCTAGTTTCTGTTTCTCTATGTTTACAAGCAAATGGGGCTCATCATATGCAGACCTAGACGGTGTTGAGTTTAGAGTAAAAAATTCATCAATGTGGGGGAAATCAGGAAGTTCATTTTCCCTCCTGGAATCTGGTATGACTGATGACAACATTTCTTCTTCCTCTTCAATCTCAAACTAAAAGAGAAAAGTAGTTCTCAGTATTTATTGATATTCATGGTTGTTAATTTGTCTAGGCATTTCTTTAAAGCGTTCTGTATTTGAGCACACAAAACCATTTACTTTGAATTTTGAAAAATACTTACAATTGTGTGATATCATTAATATGTACAGTTAAAAGAGTACATTGAGGTAAGAAGAGATTAATTACAGTAAGATAGTAAAAAATGGAGTGACTCTGTTATGTACTATTTTTAAGTTAGCTTGAAAATCTGGGAATTTCTTAACTGTTCTTGGTCTATAACAAACTCTCATATCAGAAATGAAAAAATAAAAAGAGGGTTCACATAGGCTAATACTTACTTCAGGACTCTGGGGATCTCTTTCTTCCTCTTCCACCTTGACCTCAGTTAAGGAACCACCTGCATCCCTGAAATCTGCCACATTTTGCCAATCAAAATTTGTATCACTTCGGAATCCAATCTTTTCATCTATCTCTTCAGTGAGAGAGTCATCTAAATCAGATGTGGGAAGGGGAAACCCTGAACCAACTAGCTTAATGTTTGCCTTCATCTTCTTTCTCTTCATAAGGGCTCGCCAGTCAAGGTACCTTCTTTTCACTTCTGTCCCTGTTCTCTGTTCTCCTTCTCCTACAGCATTCACACACTGTGCAATCTCCTCCCAAGCCATTCGCTTCATCACATTAATTGTTGTATTGAGTTGCTTGGAAAAAATTACTTCTTTCCTTTTCGTAATTTCTTTCAAAAGGGTCTGAGTTTCTTGTACACTGAAATTGCTTTTCCTTTTCCTCTTCAGTTGCTTCATTTTCTAACTTAAACGCAGTTTCTACAGTAAGGAAAAATGTGAAAAGAATTTGAGGAATGCTACAAAGTACAAAAATCAAGGACAATTCCTTGTAAGTACTTTGTTTAAATCAGAGTTTTCCATTCATCTAGTAGCACAGGCAGGCTGGATGATTCCTAAAGAGAAAAAAGTAAGAATCAATCAACCTGCAACTTTTACAATATACTTCAACCCAATAAGTTATATAATTTAAAAACGGGGGATCAAGATGGGGAGTACGTGTAACTCTATGCCTGATTCATATCAATGTATGACAAAACCCACTGAAAAAAAAAATAACTAAATAAAATTAAAAAAAAAAATTTTAAACAAAAGCCCTCTTAATATGGCTCAAAACTGACTACATTTTCTGTCTCCGCCAGCACTACCACAGTCCAAGCTATCATCTTCTCTTACCTAGGCTGCTGTAAAGGTTCCTAACTAACTGCCAGTATTCACTCTTGATCTGCTCCCTACTTCTGCTCTCCCCAATTCATCCTCTGTACTTTAACTGCAAAGGCCTTCTTTAAGTCACCCACTGTTGTCAATGTCTTTCCCTATTAAGGGTTTATGTACACACTATTCCCTCTGCCTAGAAAATGGATTGTTCCCTGCTTGGCCTACTTAATCCCTCCTCATCTTTCAGCTTGCAGATTAGACATCTGCTCCTCAGTGAATCCTCTTCTGACAAGTAAATTACTCATTTTCCTCACCTAAATGTTACACTGTGCTAATATACAACTAAGACTGTCTCTTTCCCATTTCACTAGAAGTTCTAGGAAACAGCAACATTTCTGCTCACCATCATGTCTCCAGAGTCTAGCAGATATTCTGGTACATGACAGGCATACATACTATAAACACTTTTGAATGAATAAATGAGTCAACCTGCCAAAGTGACCACCAGACATTAAAAAGCAAAAAAAAATAAGACTGAAAGAGGGTGTACCTGAAACTTGTTAGAAAGGTAAACTTTTCAGGTCCCACCCCAGACCATTTGAATACAGCACTCTGGGGGCAAGATCTGGCAATCTATGTTCCAATGTCTTCCAGATGATCCTAATACATGCTAAAGTTTGAAAACCATGGTCCTGACCCACACCAGTAAAACAAATGCTTTACACACCTGATTCTCTCACACACTTTGATTTCAAGTCTTATGTATCTATTTGGTGGAATCTACAGCACATTCAGATCCTCAATACAATAGCTGGGAAATGTAGTTTTTCTGCTATCTAATCTTTGCATTATGGGAAGGCACACAAACAAACTGGAAAAGACGCTGAATGGGCCTTTTCCTTAGAAAAGAGATTTTAAAAGTATGTAATGAGGAACAAGGGCTTCCCTGGTGGCTCAGCAGTAAAGAATCTGCCTGCCAATGCAGGAGACAAAGAGACATGGGTTTGGTCCCTGGGTTGGGAAGATCTCTTGGAGAAGGAAATGGCAACTGACTCCAATATTCTTGCCTGGAGAATCCCATGGACAGAGAAGCCTGGGGGGCTAGTCCACAGGATCACAAAGTTGGACACAACTGAAGTGACTTTGCATGCACCCATTCACACAAACCACGTTTTCTGACTTCAAATTTACTCACTGATCACTGCTACAGAGCTTCTTTTTTCCCTCCTTTACAAAATGAGAGGGTAGGCTGATAAGGTGCCTTCCAGCTCTATCATTGTAGGATCATAAACATTTCCTACCAATAGAAAGAAAAATATCAATATTCATTAAATTCCATGTCCCATCATTAAGTCTGAATAAAGTTCTATATGTAGCCAGAAAACTCTCCAAAGTTTCAACCAGTTATGTTTCACTCTACCACAAAAACTTTAATATTTTCCAGTTTAAAATTTTACTAGTAGAGTGAAAAATATTTCTCTGGTAATTGACAATATAAACAGTATTTTCTACTGAAGCAAAAGTACAGTAATTAAGGTAACTAAATTTAATCAGTAAATGCACAAGTCTTTTCTATCACTGTTAATACTCTTCTCTCTGGGGTTTAAAAGTGGATGCAAATCCCTTATTTCTAAACTCTAATAACAATATATTTTTTATTAAGATTTCACTGCTTGTATGCATTTTTCAAGTTTCCAGTAATACTTATTCAACTGATCTTGTGTGTGTCTAGTAACATCATCAAAAAAATGCCCACCAATGCATCTTTTTGTTTCTAACCATTGATGTACAGTAACCATCTCCTGAACTACTCCTTGATGCTAAAATGAAGACCAGAGAGAACTAAAAACTTAAAAGAGCAGAAAATAAACTCTCAAAAAGTCACTGTCAATTTTGTACACCCACAAAAAGGGCAAAGCAGGAAAAAATAGGGGGAAAAAAAAAGACTGCAGCAAACTATTCTAAAGCAGACTTCCAATTACTTAACACATTTAATAATAAAATTGAAATCCACTAAATTAGAATGTATAATCAAACACTGGCAGCACTTTTGATCTTCTCTCAGGCAAATACTGCCATTATAGTCAAATATAAGCCTCTTGTCACTAGAGTATAAGCAAACATATTCATACATTAAAAAAGCATCAAAACAGGCTGTGGCTCAGTGGTAAAGAATCTGCCCGCCAATGACTCCCTGGAGGAGGAAATGGCAACCCACTCCAGTATTCATGCCTGGAGAATCCCATGGAAAGAGGAGCCTGTCAAGTTACAGTCCATAGGGTTGCAAAGAGTCGGACACAACTGAGCATGCACACATTCAAACGCACAGTGTAATGGTTATAAGCACAGGTTGTGCAGTCAGATGCCTGGTTGGAATCCTGGCTCCGGAACTTCCTAGTTTAATTTCCCTACATGCAATTTAATTTCCCTACATGCAATTCCATTTGTAAAATAATATTATTACTTCATAGAGATACTATAAGGATTAAAGGATTTAGTAAAATATGGAGAATAGTTCCTGGCGCACAGCAAGTTAAGTTCACTATTACTGCAAGAAAGGCAAATCTCTAAAGGAAAAGAAAGACCACAATAATATTGGTGTTGTTCTAGTTCATAGGTCAAGTGGTAAGTCTGTTGGTCTTTATTACTATGCTTTATAACATTAGGAGTATATTGGAACCTGCTGATATGAGCTGGTGAAGGTCATTGTACACTCCCCAACTACATATTCAGTAATGTCATGTTGGGAACTAGAAACTGGCCAAGATGGCATTATTTACAACACAGAAATGGACAAATGGTACAAACTAGAATGTTTTTCTTTTCAGTGGTCAAGGAGTTGGTTTACTAGTATACTTAAAGCTACATGATTTTTCCATATTTCAAATATTACCTAATAAAAAATAAGAAAATGGAATGTTTTAACATCTGATCCTACAACAGTTTAGTGAACATTCCAGAAGCCTTGTAATTTTAGAGGATCTCATTTAATTAGCACTGACCTAACATGGGAGTTGGTGATGGACAGGGAGGCCTGGCGTGCTTAGATTCATGGGGTCACAAAGAGTCAGACACGACTGAGCGACTGAACTGAACTGAACATTCCTTATGAAATTCAAGTTCTCAGTTGAGCTGGGCAAGTATACTGCTTTTCTATAAAGGCAACTGAATAATCCTGAAATACTATATTTATGGGGCTTCCCTGATAGTCCAGACAGTAAAGAATCTGCCCACAATGCAAGAGACCTCAGTTCGATCCCTGGGTCAGGAAGATCCCCTGGAGAAGGGACTGGCAATCCACTCCAGTCTTCTTGCCTGGAGAATTCCAAGAACAGAGGAGCCTGGTGGGCTACAGTTAATGGGGTTGCAGACTCGGACACAACTGAAAGACTAATGCTTTCTTTCTTCACTATATTTATAAGCAACATAAAAAAGGAACTGAAGAAAACTGATCTACACATCATTTGCACATCATTAAATCAGCCCCAATATACTTCTCTTTAGTACCTACAGAGCCATTGCATCACATTTCAAAGAATTAGTGCAGTCAAACTTCATTTCCTCCTTCCTCTACCATTTGCTCCACCATTATGAGGATCAGAAGATGGTACCCCACCTGCTCCAAAAGCAGTATCTTCAATACATAACACTGTGCCTAATAGGAGGTAAAAATACAACATAAAATAAGAAAGTGATTGGGGGAGGGGAAAGAGTAGAAAATGAAACAGACAATAACTTAAGTAAGGTAAACTAACAAAACAAACTGCTATGGGCAAAGTATATATTTAAAAGAAAAAGGCAGCCCAAGTCAATACAGGCAAGAAGCAGTTTATGAAATCAAGTAAAGACCTTAAACTACCTACCCTATAATTATACTAAAAAATATAACAGTTAACAAGTTATACAAAATTCTGAAAAGAAAATTTTAAATAAATAGGCTATGAAGAACTACTTAGGCAGTATGAACCAATGAGGAGCAGATTATTAAAAATATATTTTAAAAACAGAATCAGCAGGTCAGATGCCCTTAAAAATAGAAAAGATTACTAAAGTTACATCAAATTCCATATCAAATTAAGGATGACTTTTTGTTTCCAAAAGATACAGAATGTTTCAGATATTTAAATAGCTTCTTGAACCATTTTAAAAGCACTGTCATATTTAAAAGGTAGGAGAATGGTAAAAATATAAATATTCAATAAGGGATTAGATGAATAAACTGCAGTACAGCCACATAATGGAATATAATACCTAATTAGAGTATGAATATGACTTAGCGTAACATTATTAGTATGTTAATGCAAGCCAACAAAATCAGAAAAGGAATATGTATGTATGTCTATGCTGTATACATATTTACAGAAGCTCAGTTTTCAACCTAAAAACATTTCTAGACAGAACATGCTATGTATGCTCTACGACAAGTTCACTCACTCTGTCCACCATCATTCACCAGCTCTAGAGATCACATATATAGTCATTTATCTTGGTCATATAGCTGTTTGTTGGCCTAGTCACATGCTTCCACTAACAGGCTGTTATAATCACTTACTTTACATTAGAAGCAATAAGGGATCAAAGATGAATATACTGTTTCTAACAAATAACCTATAATCTATTAAAACATATATGCATAAAATTTACATGAAAAACTTATAATGGAGACTATAAACGTAAAGTTTTGAATAGAGACTACCAAGGCTTGTATATTAACTCCACTACTTAGAAGCTCTATAATCTGAATACATTACTTAACCTTTTAAATTGATTTCCTAATTTATAAATGGGAAAAATAATAGAATACTACAATATTTTGAGGAGTAAATGAAACAACCCAAACAAAAAGCTTATAATATCTAAAACATAATAAGCCCTTAATAAATATCAGCTATTATCCACTTCCTAATATAGTCTGGCGGAGAAGGCAATGGCACCCCACTCCAGTACTCTTGCCTGGAAAATCCCATGGACGGAGGAGCCTGGTAGGCTGCACTCCATGGGGTCGCGAAGAGTCAGACATGACTGAGCGACTTCACATTCACTTTTCACTTTTATGCATTGGAGAGGAAATGGCAACCCACTCCAGTGTTCTTGCCTGGAGAATCCCAGGGATGGGGTCGCACAGAGTCGTACACGACTGAAGTGACTTAGCAGTAGCAGCAGTATAGTCTGAACACAGTAAATGAATATGTCTTTACTCGATGAATAATGTGAATGTAAGAAAAGTGCACAAAGAGAAATACTAACAAAATAACCTGGATGTTAAGAAGGCGTAATCTTTGGTGGGATCAAGGAAAGTTGTCAGAAGGAACTGGCATTTGATTTGAACGGACAGCAATACATGGCAGAAGTATCAGGAATCAAGGCTGGGGCCAAATGTCAGGTTGATTGAAAGGCCCTACTCTTTGCTAAGAAACTTACTGTAAGAGGCAAATATATCTGAAAATTCATATTTTTTTTAAAATTCAAGCAATATGCCTTTTATATGGAACCACTGTTACACAAACTACAACATACAAAATACAAGCGCATAATAAACGACAATTGCAGTTGCCAACAGAATCCTAATTTAGACAAAAATCTGTAATCAGATTTTGTTGCTCTTAGAATGCGAGATCAATTTTGTAATGATAGAAATAACAATCCTCTTAAAACTATGCCTGAGTCAATATATTCCTAAAATTTGGCAGCAGTTTCTATTATTTGCATATTCTGTGCACCCCCAACAATTTGCAACTCCGTATCTCTATCCTACAAAAGTGGTATCCCTTTGTCTTTGACCTATGTTCCTAACCCTTTGCTCTATGCCAAACTGATGAACTAGTTCACTGATAAAATGCACTTTTTAAAAAAATTTTTGGCTGACAGGTATGGCTTGTGGGAATTTCCCAACCAGGGAATTCTGGGCCACAGCAGTGAAAGCACAGACCCTAACCACTAGACCACTGAGGAATTCTAGACAAAAGGCATTTGCATTTTAACACACATTTTCTACCTCACTGAAATTGATATCAAAATGTATCTTATACTTCCAGTCAGCCATGGCTTAATTGTGTGAAAATCTTTGACACCTTCTGATTAATGTAAGATAGTAAGTACCCAAATCAAAGCAACCTTGAGCTGACATTTGGTAGCTATGCTTGCGTGAATAGAAACTAAGCTATGTTTCCAGGAATTTTTTTTCTCTCTTTTCCTTTACATTTTTGTACTCATGTAACCGTTTGGGTTTTCATCATCCATTACCCAATAATTGTACTCAAATATATCAAGCTCCTACTATGTGCCAGGCACATATTCTTGGTGCTGGAGCTAAATATCTCACAAAATATTTTAAAAAGCCATTTTAGATGTGAAATACTATCCCTTTCATATTGGTTGTCTTCCCTATCTTTACAAAAGGGAATTTAGTAGTTGCAACCTCTAAAAATTCATAGTTCTTCCACGCCCAATCACAGAGAACAGCCATTTTCCTGAAATCCCATTTCACAATCATTCTTTATTGGGTGGAAATAGGTGTAAGTAGTTCACTTACATAATCCTTGTGAAGATGGTGTACCACCAAATGCGTATTACACCTGGGCAATTTTTTTCCAAGGACTAACACTTGAGAATGAAGTTCCTAAAGACTGCACGATAAGACAGAATTAAGAGGTCTAAGGAAAATTGGGTATAAATTCTGAGTCGAAAAAATTTTTTTAGGTAAATTCATTAGATTGTTCAAGAAGAAAAACATCACAAAATCTACAAACTTCCCCCATTCCTCTTTGAAGTGGGCTTCCCACCTCCCAACAACACCGGGCCCTACTGTCGCCACTATACTCTTAGAAGACATTCAACTCCCTGCCTATAACTTGTGGTAGGTAAATGACTAAAGTTTACTTAAGCGTCCCCTGTTATCACATTAATAAAGTACCTCTCACTCCCGTCCTCTCTCTTTGGAACAGCCCCTTGGGAGAATCCAGGAAGGCTGAGTTCCCAGGAGGCCAGCCAGGAGGAGGGGGCGCGCCGCAGACTCCGCCACAGCCACGGCTGCACCTGACAGGCTACAGGGCAACCTGGAATTAAGTGCTCGCTCCGCAAATCAGAGCCCTAACAGGGGCCCGGAAACTTTGCCAGCCTTGCTGCAGAGGCCTGAGCCCTCCCCACCCTCCCAGGTCAGGCTGCAGAGGCGACTGGGATCTCTCCTGAGCGTTGTGGTCCGCGACGTTGCGAAGCCAGGTCCAAAGCCAGCGGCGGGGTGACCGCGGCCTGACGCCGCCCCGCTGACACCTACCGTCCGCGGAGACACCGCCCCCCTCACAGCCTCTTCCGCTGCACCGCCGCTCACCAGCAGGTCGGGCGGCACCTCACCACCGTCGCCTCTGGGGTGTGTGTGGGGCGGGGTAGCAGAGATGCTTTATCAATTCCCCGCCCACGGACTCGGCCCGCCCCTACCTCTACGCCATTGGCTACCGCGGCAGCCGCTCGTCTATCGAGGCTCGCCCGTTGGCCAGGAGGACGCTGCCGTTCTGGCTGAGGGCCCGCCCGGGTCCGGCCTCACAATGGAAAGCGCGTCCCAAGCCGTTCCGGGTTAGTGCCCTGACTCCGCCCCCCGTGACTCGGCCTCCCGCCAGAGCTCCTTGGCGCCGGGACCCGTCAATCTAGAGCGCTGTGGTGAAGGATTGGCCCCTCGCGGTCGCCCGCTGCGCCGTTCTGCCCGATTGGAGCACAGTCAGCTTCATCTCCAAACCGTTCCTGTCCTTGACCCAAACCTGTTAAAAGGGCAAAGAGGAAGTGGAACCCTCGCATTTCCCAGCTGGTTCCGAACTCTGCATCACCTTTTGCTCAGCCAACGGTGACCTAATTTTGCCTCAGTCATTCCCTCTAAAACCCCGCCAAAGGTCACTTGTGATTTCCTTGCAGCTAAATCTAGTCATCACTCCTCAGCGCTTATCTTACCTCCTCATAAAATATTTGACTTACTAACGCATATATATGGAATTTAAAAAGACGGTAACGATAACCCTATATGCAAAACAGAAAAAGAGACATAGAACAGACTTTTGGACTCTGTGGTAGAAGGCGAGGGTGGGATGTTCTGAGAGAATAGCGTTAAAACAAGTATAGTATCAAGTGTGAAAGAGATCACCAGCCCAGGTTGCATGCTTGAGACAAGTGCTCAGGGCCGCTGCACTGGGAAGACCCAGAGGGATGGGATGGGGAACACATGTAAATCCATGGCTGATTCATGTCAATGTATGGCAAAAACCACTACAGTATTGTAAAGTAATTAGCCTCCAACTAATAAAAATAAATGAAAAAAATTTTTTAAAAACTCAAAAAAAGTAAATAAAATTAAATATTTGACTTGTTGACCTTTCTTCATTTGATTTCCATAATGCTTCCCCTGGTTTTCCTCCCTCTCAGTTCTCTTCTCTATCCCCTTTGCAATTGCTGAGGCTTTAGCTGCCATCTCAAGTTCTAGTTCTGGTGTTACTAATGGGTCTGTCTTTCATTGCCTTTGTTCAGGCTTCCATTGAAAGCCTCAGTTACAGCAGTAGCATCCTTACTGGGCTGTCAATCATACCGTCAAGAAGACTGTAGTCTATTCTTCGTACTGTAGCTAAGACAAGCTGCTTACAGGTCTCTAGTGGAACCATACTCGTGATAAAGTACAAACTCTTTACAAAAGTGTCTTCTATTTTTTTCTCAGGCTTCATCTTTCATCAACATTACCCCTCTTTCATTTACCTTCTTCCTTACCCCAATTACTTTGACTTCTTTCAGTTCCTGGACTTAACAGTGGCCTTGAGGCTTTTAGTTTGCATTGCTTTGTTTCTACCCAGAATGATTTCTCCGTGCCTATTCCCTGCTATGCCCAGAATTTGTTTTAGAAATTATTTTCCAAGTAAGCCTTCCTTTCCCTCCATTCGCCCTCTCTCCACTTACAAGTTGTCCCTCTAATGTATGTTTACCAGATAAAAGACAGGATACTCAACTAAATTTGTAGTTCAGATATGTAACAAATAATTTTTAGTATAACTGTATCCTATGTAATATTTGACATCCTGTATTTTTATTTGGTAAATCTGCCAACCCTACTTTAGAATGCTTTCCTCTGACAGCTCTTATCACATATTCCAGATGGGTAGGTCTTCCTTATGCACTGCTGAAATTTCTTTTCCGTGCCTAAAATATAATAGGCACTCAAAAGACTTTTGGTAAATAAATAAAAAAATATTCTGGGTGAATTGTGAATACTTGCTCAATATTCCTTAAGGAATTCTCTTCCATAAAATAGAAGTACTTATGAAATAATGCTCTTTTGAAATGTAAACAGTTTTGCTTTTGGAAAAATATGACATCTTGTGCTTTATAGTTTGGGGTTTTGTTTGTAGTGGTCATTTTCTGTGTGAGTGTAGTGAAAAGGCCAAAGAATTATCCATCCTTATTATGACCAGACTCTTTCTGTCCTTTTCAGAGTCTGTCTACTATGTAAACCTGTTTATTTACATAAGTGAAAGGGTTAAGGCCTAGTAAGTCAGTAAGTATTAAGAACTTTCCGCATTTGTGTCATGAACTCTTTAAGCTTCCTCCGATTACCTCAATCTTTTGCTGATTGAGAGATCTTTTCCAGCTACCCTCTCTTCTTTTGTTCATATCTGTATCTTGTCTGAGTAGACGCAGATCAACAAGGGAAAGATGAAAGGTAATCCAAAATGCCTAACATTAATATTAGTACCCCAATTACTAACCCGAAAGTCTCCTTGCGAGCTTGATTTTTGAGATAGTAATTTCAGGCTAAAAAATTGACCTAATACTTATTTTAGAACTGTGTTTGTTCTGCAGCAGGAGCCACTTGATAGATGAGCCCTTGAGATTTGGCTACTACAACTGAGTACTTGAATTTTAATTGTATTTAATTTTAATGTAAAAACTGATACTCAATTCAGTTAATGCATGATGTCTAAGTATGTTTGGGAAACTTGAGTGATGTGAATCTACTTTTTCAATTATAACCTTTTTGATATATAAGTACAGATTGAATATTGCTGATAAAGAATAACTGAATTGAGATGTGCTCTAAGTTTGAAATATATACATGATTTTGAAGATCTAACATAAAATGTAGAATGTCACACTGATTATTTTGTATTGATTGTAGTGAAAAGTTGGAATTATAATATATTGCATAATTATGTTAAGCAAATATATTATTAAAATTAATTGTACCTTTGAAATTTTTTTTTACTTTTTAAAATGAGTCTAATAAGAAATTTAAATGTATATATGTGGATAGCATTATATTTCTCAGAAAATGCTGTACTAGACTGTGCCTGGCCATAGCTTACCAAAACTTTCAGAATGGAAATATAATTATTAACTAGAATCTATTTCATTCTGTATTATTTAACCAAAAAAAACCACTTTTCCTGTCTCTTCCAAACATCCCGCTGCTGCTGCTGCTAAGTTGCTTCAGTCGTGTCCGACTCTGTGAGACCCCATAGATGGCAGTCCACCAGGTTTCTCTGTCCCTGGGATTCTCCAGGCAAGAATACTGGAGTGGGTTGCCATTTCCTCCTCCAATGCATGAAACTGAAAAGTGAAAGCAAAGTTGCTCAGTTGTGTCCAACTCTTCACAACCCTTTGGACTGCAGCCTACCAGGCTCCTCCATCCATGGGATTTTCCAGGCAAGAGTACTGGAGTGGATTGCCATTGCATTCTCCTTTCCAAACATAACTTAAGATAAAAAGCCAGTGAACATATCATATATGTTCTTAACCGTACTTAACTGTATCAGTGCTGTTGTCAGTCTCCCTTTTTGCCTTTGCACACGCTATTTCCTTTTGCTTAGCACATGTACTGATTCCTCCTTGTCTTGTCCTTATGACATACTCTTATTACCCTTTAAAACGAACTCTTCCCTGACAATGTTAGGAGTCAACATTTCCTTTTTTCTATGAGTTTTACACTTATACTGTTGCTATTATTGATGTTCAGTTCCTAAGTCCTGTCCGACTCTTTGGACCCCATAGACTACAGCAAGTCAGGCTTCTCTGTCCATCACCATCCCCTGGAGTATGTTCAGATTCATGTCCATTGGGTCGGTGATACCATCCAAGCATCTCATCCTCTGTTGTCTGCTTCTCCTCCTGCCTTCAATCTTCCCCAGCATCAGGGTCTTTTCCAATAAGGCTCTTCACATCAGGTGGCCAAAGTGTTGGAGCTTCAGCTTCAGCATCAGTCCTTCTCATGAATATTCAGGGATGATTTCCTTTAGGATGGACTGGTTGGATCTCCTTGCAGTCCAAGGGACTCTCAAGAGTCTTCTCCAACACCACAGCTCAAAAGCATCGATTCTTCTGCACTCAGCTTTCTTTATAGTCCAACTCTCACATCCATACATGACTACTGGAAAAATCATAGCTTTGACCATATGGACTTTTTCAGCAAAGTAATGTCTCTGCTTTCTAATATGCTGTTGAGGTTTGTCATGACTTTTCTTCCAGTAAGCAAGCATCTTTTAATTTCATGGCTGCAGTCATTTTGGAACCCAAGAAAACTGTTTCCAATGTTTCCCCATCTATTTGCCATGAAGTGATGGGACCAGATGCCATGATCTTAGTTTTTTGAACGTTGAGGTTTAAGCCAGCTTTTGCACTCTCCTCTTTCACCTTGATCAAGAGGCTCTCTAGTTCCTCTTTGCTTTCTGCCGTAATGGCAGTGTCATCTGCATATGTGAAGTTATTGATATTTCTTCTTGAAATCTTGCTTCCACCCTGTCCTTCATCCAGCTTGTGATTCACCCAGCCCAGCATTTCTCATGATGTACTCTGCACATAAGTTAAATAAGCAAGGTGACAATATACAGCCTTGACATACTCCTTTCCCAATTTGGAACCAGTCTGTGTTACATGTCCAGCTCTAACTGTTGGTTCTTGACCTGCATACAGATTTCTGAGGAGGCAGGTAAGGTGGCCTAGTATTCCCATCACTTTAAGAATTTCCCAGATTGTTGTCATCCACACAGTCAAAGGCTTAGCGTAGTCAATGAGGCAGAAGTAGATTTTTTTTTTCTGGAATTCTCTTGCCTTTTCTATGATCCAATGGATGTTGGCAATTTGATCTCTGGTTCCTCTGCCTTTTCTAAATCCTTCTTGAACATCTGGAAGTTCACAGTTCTTGTACAGTTGAAGCCTAGCTTGTAGAATTTTGAGCATTATTTTGCTAGTGTGTGAGATGAGTGCAAGTGTGTGGTACTTTGAGCATCCTTTAGCATTGCCTATCTTTGGGATTGGAATGAAAACTGACCTTTTCCATTCCTGTGGTCACTGCTGCATTTCCCAAATTTGCTGGTATATTGAGTGCAACCCTTTCCCAGTGCCATCTTGAAAGATTTGAAATAGCTCAACTGGAATTCCATCATCTCCACTAGCTTTGTCCACAGTGATGCTTCCTAAGACCCACTTAACTTTGGACTACAGGATGTCTGGCTATAGGTGAGTGATCACACCATCATGGTTATCTGGGTCATTAAGATCTTTTTTGTGTAATTCTTCTGTGTATTCTTGCCACCTCTTCTTAATATCTTCTGCTTATGTTAAGTTCTTACAGTTTCCGTCCTTTATTGTGCCCATCTTTGCATGAAATGTTCCCTTGGTATCTCTAATTTTCTTGAAGAGCTCGCTAGTCTTTCTCATTCTATTGTTTTTCTCTATTTCTTTGCATTGATCACTTAGGAAGGCTTTCTTATCTCCTTGCCATTCTTTGGAACTGTGCATTCAGATGGGTATATCTTTCCTTTTCTCTTTTGCCTTTAGCTTCTCTTCTTTCTTCAGCTATTTGTAAGGTCTCCTTAGACAACCAATTTGCCTTTTTGCATTTCATCTTCTTGGGGATGGTTTTGATCACCGCATCCTGTACAATGTTACAGACCTCCATCCTTAGTTCTTCAGGCACTCTATCTATCAGATCTAATCCCTTGAATCCATTTATCACTTTCACTGTATAATCATAAGGGATTTATTTAGGTCATACCTGAATTGTCTAGTGGTTTTCCCTAGTTTCTTCAATTTAAGTCTGAATTTTGCAATACAGAGTTCATGACCTGAGCTATAGGCAACTCCTGGTCTTGTTTTTGCTGACTCTATAGATCTTCACCAACTTTGCCTGCAAAGAATATAATTAATCTGATTTCAGTATTGACCATCTGGTGATGTCCATGTGTAGAGTCTTCTCTTGTGTTGTTGGAAGAAGGTGTTTGCCATGATCAATGCATTCTCATGGCAAAACTGTTAATCTTTGCCCTGCTTCATTTTGTACTCCAGGGCCAAACCTGCCTGTTACTCCAGGTATCTCTTGACTTCCTACTTTTGCATTCCAGTCTCCTGTGATGAAAATGATATCTTTTTTTGGTGTTAGTTCTAGAACACCTTGTAGGCCTTCATAAAACCTTTCAACTTCAGATTCTTCAGTGTTAGTAGTGTGAACATAGACTTGGGTTACTGTGATATTGAATGGTTTGCCTTGGAAATGAACGAAGATCATTTTGTCATATTTGAGATTGCAACCAAGTACTGCATTTTGGACTCTCTTGTTGAGTATGAGGGCAGCTCATTTCTTCTAAGGGATTCTTGCCCATAGTAGTAGATACAATGATCATCTGAATTAAATTTTCCCATTCTAATCCATTTTAGTTCACTGATTCCTAAAAGTTGATGTTCACTCTTGCCATCTCCTGTTTGACTACTTCCAGTTGCCTTGATTCATGGACTTCACATTCCAGGTTCCTATGCAATATTGTTCCTTACAACATCAGATTTATTTCCATCACCAGTCATATCCACAACTCTGTGTTGTTTTTGCTTTCGCTCAGTTTCTTCATTCTTTCTGGAGCTATTTCTGCACTCTTCTTCAGCAGCATATTGGGCACCTACTGACCTGGGGAGTTCTTCTTTCAGTGTCATATCTTTTTGCCTCTTCTTACTCTTCATGGGATTCTCAAGTCAAGAATGCTGAAGTGGTTTGCAGTTCCCTTCTCCAGTGGACCACATTTTGTCAGAACTCTCCACCATGACCTCTGTCTTTGTTGGCCCTACACAGCATGGCTCATAGTTTCATTGAGTTATACAAGGCTGTGATCCAAGTAATCAATTTGGTTAGTTTTCTGTAATTGCGGTTTCCATTTTGTCTACCCTTTGATGGATAAGGATAAGAGCCTTGTGAAAGCTTCCTGATGGGGGGGACTGGCTGTGGGGGAACCTGTGTCTTCCTCTGATATGGAGGGCCATGCTTAGTAAATCTTTAATCCAATTTTCTGTTGATAGGTGGGGCTAAGGGTAATGGCAGTAATGGCTACCTCCTTCAAAATTCTTATTCCAAAACTGTTTTATTTGGTGCCCCTAACCCCACAGCAGGACACTGTTGACCCATGCCTCCTCTGGTGACTCCTGGGCACTCACAGGGAAGACTCCAGGACACTCACTGACTCAGTCTCTTGTGGAGTCATTGCTCCTTTCTCCTGGGTCCTGGTACACAAAAGGTTTTGCTTGTGCCCTCCAAGAGTCTGTTTCCCCCATGCTGTGGAAGTTCTATAACCAAGCACCACTGGCCTTAAAAGTCAAATTCCCTGGGGATTCTCAGTCCCTTTGCCAGATCCCCAGGTTGGAAAATTTGCTGTGGGACCTAGAACTTTCACAACAGTGTGACAATTTTTTTGGTATAATTGTTCTCCAATTTGTAGGGTGTCTGCTCAGTGGCTCTGTGGCAAAGCTCGCATGCCATACTCAAGATAGTATCTTTTAATCTCCATTTTCTAAAAAAGAAAACATGTCCAGAGTGATTTGTGACTTATCTAATAACTAATTAGTGGGTAATCTGAGACCAGCTCAGAAGTTTGGCAGCTCCTGTTGTATTTTCTCTCTACTATATAACTTCAGAGTCATACTCTGCCTCTTCAAGTAGCATGTCCTTCTATATAAAATTTTGATTTTTCAAAAACATTGCAATTGAGAAACAAAAGACAGACAAACATAAAATAGACCCATGTTATGTCTTGAGAAATCCATATGCATGTCAGGAAGCAACAGTTAGAACTGGACATGGAGCAACAGATTGCTCCAAATAGGAAAAGGAGTACATCAAGGCTGTATATCGTCACCCTGCTTATTTAACTTGTATGCAGAGTACATCATAAGAAACGCTGGGCTGGAAGAAGCACAAGCTGGAGTCAAGATTGCCAGGAGAAATATCAATAACCTCAGATATGCAGATGACACCACCCTTATGGCAGAAAGTGAAGAGGAACTAAAAAGCCTCTTGATGAAAGTGAAAGAGGAGAGTGAAAAAGTTGGTTTAAAGCTCCACATTCAGAAAACTAAGATTGTGGCATCTGGTCCCATCACTTCATGGGAAATAGATAGGGAAACAGTGGAAACAGTGTCAGACTTTTTTTTGGGGGGGGGGGGCGCTCCAAAATGACTGCAGATGGTGATTGCAGCCATGAAATTAAAAGACGCTTACTCCTTGGAAGGAAAGTTATGACCAACCTAGACAGCATATTAAAAAGCAGAGACATTACATTGCCAACAAAGGTCCGTCTAATCAAGGCTATGGTTTTTCCAGTGGTCGTGTATGGATGTGAGAGTTGGACTATAAGGAGAGCTGAGCACCAAAAAATTGATTCTTTTGAACTGTGGCGTTGGAGAAGACTATTGAGAGTCCCTTGGACTGCAAAGAGATCCAACCTGTCCATCCTAAAGAAGATCAGTCCTGGGTGTTCATTGGAAGCACTGATGCTGAAGCTGAAACTCCAGTACTTTGGCCACCTCATGCAAAGAGTTGACTCTTTGGAAAAGACCCTGATGCCGGAAGGGATTGGGGACAGGAGGAGAAAGGGACGACAGAGGATGAGATGGCTGGATGGCATCACCGACTCGATGGACATGAGTTTGAGTAAACTCCGGGAGTTGGTGATGGACAGGGAGGCCTGGCATGCTAGGGTTCATGGGTTTGCAGAGTCGGACATGACTGAGAGACTGAACTGTACTGAACTGAACTGATGTCCTTTCTGAATTCTTTCCATTTCTATAGTTCCCAGCTAGAAAATGTAACAACTGCTAAATTTGCTAGATTCTTACTAAATATTATGGACTTCCCTCATGGTTCAGATGGAAAAGAGGGCACCTGCAATTCAGGAGACCCTGGTTCGACCCCTGGGTCGGGAAGATCACCTAAAGAAGGAAATAGCAACCAACTCCAGCATTCTTGCCTGGAGAATTTCATGGACAGAGGAGCCTGGTGTGCTACAGTCCATGGGGTCGCAAAGAGATGGACAGGACTGAGCAGCTTTCACTCATTTTTAAGTATTATGCCTACATCATCTCTTTAAAGGGGTTTATAGTTAGGGAAAATAAGTCAGGGGGCTTAGTTAATATAAACTGCTTTGTAGGCCATTTTGGATATTTTGGAAACTAATCCCTCATTGGTTCATCATTTACAAATAGTTTCTCCCATTCTATACTTCATCTGATTTGTGTTGATTATGGTTTCCTTTGCTGCACAAAAACTTTTAGGTCTGTTTAGGTCCCATTTTTTTTATTTTTGTTTTTATTTCTGTACATCTAAAAAAAATAGATTTAAAAAAGTATTGCTGCAATTGGTATCAAAGAGTGATCTAAATATGTTTCCCTCTAGAAGTTTTATAGTATCTGGTGTTACATTTAAGTTTGTAATTCATTTTGAGTTTATTTTTATGTGTAGTACTAGAGAATGTGCTTTTGCATGTAGCTGGATTCTTGCTCCCATCATCATAGATAAATTGACCATAGACTCAAGGGTTTATTTCTGGGATTTCTATACTGTTCCGTTTATCTATGTGTCTGTTTTGCTGCCAGTACCATTGACTATTATAACACTGTAATATAGTCTGAAGTCAGAGAACATGATCCCTCCAGTTTTATTCATTTTTCTCAGAATTTTTTTGACTACTTGTGGTGTTTTGTGTTTCCATACAAATTAAAAACTTGTTTGTTCTAGTTATATGAAAAGCACCATTGGTAATTTGATTGGGATGGCATTGAATCTGTACATTGTCTTGGGTAATATACTCATGTTAAGAGAACTGACGCTTCCAATCCAAGAACATATCTTTCTATCTGTTTGTGTTGCCTTCAATTTCTTGCATAAGCATCTTATACTTTTTGGAGTACAGGAGTCTCAGCCTCATTGGGTAGTTTTAGCCATAGATATTTTACTCTTTGTGATGCAGTGGTAAATGGGATTCTTTCCTTAATTTCTCTTCCTGATAGTTTGTTGTTAGCATATAGAAATGCACAGATTTCTGCATATTAATTTTCAATTTGCTACGTCACTGAATTCACTGATGAGCTCTAGTAGTTTTCTGGTGGTGTCTTTAGGATTTTTCTGTGCATAGTATCATGTAATCTGCAAACAGCGATAGTTTTTTTTTTCCCTATCTTTTAAAGATCTTTTTAAAGAAAGAAATACATTTCAATTTTCTTCATTTTTTTTATTGGATTATAAATGATATACAATATTGCGTTAGGATTTCAGGAGTACAGCAAAGTGAATCTGTTATACATATATGTATATCTACTTGATGTTAGATTCTTTTCCCATAAAGGCCATTGCAGAATATTGATTAAAGTTCCCAGTGCTATACAGTAGGTCCTTATTAATTATCAATTTATCTATGGTAATGTGCATATGGGGCTTCCCATGTGGCACAATGGTAAAGAATCTCCCTGCAATGCAGAAGACACAAGAGACATGAGTTTGATCCCTGGGTCGAGAAAATCCCCTGGAGTAGGAAATGGCAACCCACTCCAGTATTCTTGCCTGGGAAATCCCATGGGCAGAGTAGCCTGGAGGGTTACAGTCCAAGGGGTCACAAAGAGTCAGACATGACTGAGTGACATGCACAGTATGTATATATGTATATACATATACATATATGTATATATGTATATATCAATCCCAATCTCCCAATTTATCCTTCCTCTTCTCTCCCCTTGTTCTGCTAACCATAAGTTTGTTCTCTACGTCTGTGACTTTATTTCTGTTTGGTAAATAATTTCATTTGTACCATATTTTTTAGATTACACATAAGTAAGGCATGATATTTCCCCTTCATTGCCTGACTTACTTCATTCCATATGACAGTGTCTAGGTCCATCCATGTTGCCACAAAGGGCTTTATTGCTCTTTTATGACTGAGTAATACTCCATTGTATATATGTACCACATCATCTTTATCCTTTCCTCCATAGATGGAAATGTAGGTTGCTTCCATGTCCTGGATAGTGCCACGATGAATATTGGGGTGCATGTATCTTTTCAAATTTTGGATTACTGCAGATATATGCCCAGGAGTGGGATGGCTGGTTCATATGCTAGCTCTATTTTTATTTTATTGATGAACCTCATTATTGTTCACCATAATGGCTGTACCAAGTTACATTATCACCAAAGTGTAGGGGGCTTTCATTTTCCACATTTCCATTTCTCCACATCCTCTCCAGCTTCTCTTGTTTGTAGAATTTTTGATAATGGGCATTCTGACCTGTGTGAGGTCATACTGCATTATAATTTTAATTTGCATTTCTCTAATAATTAGCAATGTCAAGCATCTTTTCATGTACATTATGCCATCTGTATGTCTATTTTGGAGAAATATTTTCTGCCTTTTTATTTTGACACTTTATTTTTTTAATTGAAGGTTAATGATTTACAAAATATTGTGGTTTCCTGTCCCATTTTTTGTTTAGGTTGTTTGCTCTTTTGATGTTGAGCTCCATAAGCAGTTTTTATATTTTGAATATTAATACCTTGTCATTTGCAACTATTTCTCACATTCTGTGGGGTATTGTTTTCTTTTACCTGTGGTTTCCTTCACTGTGCAAAAGTTTTGATGCTTAATTAGGTCCCATTTGTTTATTTCTGTTTTTATTTTCATTACTCTAGGAGGTGGATCAAAAAGATCTTGCTGTGGTTTATGTGAAAAAGTGTTCTGCCTACTTTTTTATGTAAGATTTTTAACTATCCAGGCTTACATGTGGTCTTTAATCCATTTTGATTTTATATTTACGTATGCCATTATGGAGTGTTCTAATTTAATTCTCCACATGTAGCAGTCTACTTTTCCTAGCACCACTTATTGAAGAGACTGACTTTTTTCCATTTTATATTTTTGCCTCCTTTGTCAACTAGGTGACCATAGTTGTTTGGGTATATCTCTGGAATATCTGTCCTATTCCAATAATCTATATTTCAGTTTTTGTGCCACTACCATACTGTTTTGATGGATGTAGATTTGCAGTATATTCTGAAGTCAGCTGACTCCTCCAGCTCTATTTTTCTTTTGCAAGATCGCTTTGGCTATTTTTGATCTTTTGTGTTTCCATGCAAATTGTAAAGTTTTTTGTTCTAATAGTGATTGTTTTTGTTCTTCTTTTCCAATATGGTTTCCTTTTATTTGTTCTTCTTCTCTGATTGGCATGGCTATGACTTCCAAAACTATGTTGAATAGAAGTGGAGAGACTAGTCATCTTTATCTTCTTCCTGATCTTATAGGGCATACTCAATCATACATCCTTGGGTATGATGTTAGCTGTGGGTTTCTCATATATGACATTTACTATCTTGAGTTATGTTCCTTTTGATGTCCATTTTTTTGGAGTTTTTATTATAAATTAGTGTGAAATTTTATCACAGGCTTTTTATGCATGTATTTAGTTGATCAAATGGTTTTACCATTCAGTTTGTTAATGTGGTATGTTAATTTGCAGATACTGAAAAATATTTGTCTACCTAGGACAAATCCCACTTGATCATGGCATATAACACTTTTAATGCACTGCTGAATTCAATTTGCTAGGATTTTCACATCCATGTTATACTTGCCTGTACTTTTGTATTTTGTGTGTTATTTTTCTGGTTTTAGTATCAGAGTGATTGTAACCTTGTAGAATGAGTTCAGAAACATTCCTTCCTCTGAAATTTTTTGGACTATTTTCAGAAAGGTAGAGAATTTTATTCTCTAAATGTTTGGTAAAATTCCTCTGTGAAGTCATCTGGTCCTGGATTTTGAGGGTTACTAAAGTATTAATTCAGTTTCGGTACTAGTAATTATCCTGTTCTTGCTTTCTATTTCTTCCTGTTTCAAACTTAGGAGATTGTGCCTTTCTAAGAATTTGTCCAGCTCTTCTAGGGTGTCCATTTATTAGTGTATAGTTGCTCATAGTAGTCTCTTATGATCCCTTGTATTAATACCTCTGTGGTATTAATTGTCACTTCTCCTTTTTCATTTCTGACTTACTTGATTTTGGCACTCTCCCTTTTTATTCTTGAAGAGACTGGGAGGGGTCCTAAGATGGCAGAGGAATAGTATGGGGAGACCACTTTCTTTCCCACAAATTCATCAAAAGATCATTTGAACTCTGAGTGAATACCACAAAACAACTTCTGAATGCTGGCGGATGACACCAGGCACCCAGAAAGGCAGCCCATTATCTTCAAAAGGAGGTAGGACAAAATATAAAAGATAAAAAGAGAGACAAAGAGTTAGAGATGGAGACCTGTCCCGGGGAGGGAGTCTTAAAAGAGAAGTTTCCAAACACCAGGAGACCCTCTCACCGGTGGGTCTGTAGAGAGTTTTGGAATCTCAGAAGGCAACATAACTGGGAGGAAAAAATAAATAAATAAAACCCACAGATTACGGGTCTAACTACAACTCCCAGAGAAAAAGTTTCCCAGACACTCGCGTCTGCCACCAGCAAGCAGGGGCTGAATGGGGAGGCGTGGGCTGTATTGCTTAGGGTAAGGACCTGCTCGAATGACCTGAGGGCAATCTGAGGGAGCTAACATGAGATAGCAACCCAAACCGAGGGATAGCCAGAGAGGGGGAAAAAAAAAAAAAGAAGGAAAGAGAGAGAATTTTCCCATGAAAAGCCTAACCTAAGGTGCTGCCAGGCCCGCTCACAGAACAAAGGACTGAGCGAATATCACAGGAGAGCTAGCCGGCTGTGGACTGACCAATCCCCCTCCAGAGGAAGGGAGGCAGGCAGGTGCCAGCCAGAGCCAGCAGGAAAGGGGCAAACTTGGCCCCAAAACAGCATCCCCTACCAAACTGCGACCAGTGTCTCAGTCACTAACCAAGTCTTCCTGGGATCCTGGACGCTTGACATCCATCAGGAGGGTCTCAGCCAGAGATCAGCTCCCCAGAAGAGATACACGGCACACCTGAGATGCAGCTGCGCACCCAGCAAACCGAGCAGCTGGGACCAGGGAGGTGATAAGACGCACCACATCTGGGGAGTGTGCACTCAGCAAATACTTGGTCGCCTGAGCTGCTCAGGCCTGGGAAAGGCACAAAACGCAGGGCACAAAACAAAGCCCCAACTGAGTCTGTGCCTTTGTGGAGTACCCAAGAACCTGAACCTGAGCGATGTAGATCTGGGAAGTGCACGCAACCCAGGGCCTGCCCAAGAAAGTTCCCTGGCAGAGCAACCTGGAGCCTAAGCAGTGTAGACGGGGAAAGTACACACGCTGTGAGCGGGGGCAAACCCAGTGTGATCCAGACACTGCGAGCGCTCCCCACACCCGCCAGTGGTATTTATTTGCAGTGTTCCTCCCTCCCCACAGCACAATTGAACAAGTGAGCCTAAATAAATGACCACCTTCGCCCCTTGTATCAGGGAGGAAGTTAGATACTGAAGAGACTTGCAAACAGAGGAAGTCAAAATAAACCAAGAAGAGGGAATGGCTCTGGAAGTGACGGATGTAACAGATTAAAACCCTGTAGTTAACACTGACTACATTGGAAAGGACCTATAGATTTCGAGAAGAAGTATAAGGTGGAACAAGGAACTATCTGAAACTGAACTGACCACACACTGCCCTCAACACCTCCAGAGAAATTAATAAATATGTTTTACTACTATCATTTTTTAATTTCTTTTTAATTTTTTTAATTTTTAAGTTTTTTTATTAATCCTTTAATTTTCATTTTTAAAACCTATTATTATTTTGAAAAGTAAAAGACCTTATTTTTAAAGCAAATTTCTTATTTTTTTAATACAACTTTTGGGATTTTGCTTTTTTTTTTCTTTTAATATTGTATTTTTCAGAATCTAACCTCTACTCTAGATTTTTACTCTTTGCTTTTTGGTAATTGTTATCAATTTTTTCCTTTAAGAATCCAATCTTCATACCCACTTTTACTTAGGAGTGTGATTACGGGTTTGATTGCTCTCTCCCCTTCTGACTCTCGTTTCTCTCTCCCAGGTTACCTCTATCTCTTTCCTCCCCCTTCTCTCCTCTACTTAACTCTGTGAATCTTTTTGGGTGTTCCGGACTGTAGAGAAAACTTAGGGAACTGATCACAGGCTAGATTGGTCTCTCTCCTTTTGACTCCCCCTCCTCTCCTTCTGGTCACCTCTATCTCCTTCCTCCCTTTTCTCTTCTCTATGGAACTCCATGAACCCCTCTGAGTGTTCCAGACTGTGGAGAGCAAATAGGGAATTGATTACTGGCTAGATTGCTCTCTCCCCTTTTGATTCTTCCCTCTTCTCCTCCTGGTCACCTCTATATCCCTCCTCCCTCTTCTCTTCTTCATGTAACTCTGTGAGCTTCTCTGGGTGTCCCTCACTGTGGAGAACCTTTTCACCATTAACCTAGATGTTTTGTCATCAGTTCTATATGGATGGAGAAGTCTTGAGGCTACCACAAGAATAAGATCGAAAGCCAGAGGCAGGAGGTCTAAATCCAAAACTTGAGATCACCAGAAATCTCCTGACTCCAGGGAAAATTAATCAACAAAATCTCATCCAAAAGCCTTCATAACTACACTGAAACCAAGCTCCACCCAAACCAACAAGTTTCAGAGCAAGAAATACCAAGAGAATTCACGAACAAAGCAGGAACGTAACTCCGAGCACAAACATGCAGGCGGCCAAAAGTCACACCAAACCCATAGACACCTCAAAACTCACTACTGGACACTTCATTGCACTTCAGAGGGAAGAGATCCAGCTCCACCCACCAGAACACTGACACAAGGTTCCCTAGCCAGGAAACCTTGACAAGCCACTCGTCCAACCCCACCCACAAAGAGGAACCTCCACAAAAAAGAGGAACCACAAACTTCAAGCCCACAGGCCACCCCAAAGACAGCAACCTAAACAAGATGAAGAGGCAGAGAAATATTCAGCAGGTAAAGGAACATGATAAAAGCCCACCAAACCAAACCAAAGTGGAGGAGCTAGGGAGTCTAACTAAAACAAAATTCAGAATAATGATAGAAAAATGATACAAAATTTTGAAAACAAAATGGAGTTACAGATAAATAGTCTGGAGACAAGGATTGAGAAGATGCAAGAAAAATTTAACAAGGGCCTAGAAGAAATAAAAAAGAATCAATCAATAATGAATAATGCAATAGCTGAGATCAAAAGCACTCTGGAGGGAACCAACAGTATAATAACTGAGGCAGAAGATAGGGTAAGTGAGGTGGAAGATAGAATAGTAGAAATAAATGAAACAGAGAGGAAAAAAGAAAAAAAGAATTTAAAGAAATAAGGACAACTCCAGATACCACTGGGACAGTGTTAAATGCCCCAACATTCGAAGCATACAAGTCCCAGAAGAAGAAGACAAAAAGAAAGGCCATGAGAAAATACTTGAGGAGATCATAGTTGAAAACTTCCCTTAAATGGGGAAGGAAATAGTCACCCAAGTCCAAGAAACCCAGAGAGTTCCAAACAGGATAAACCCAAGGTGAAACACCCCAAGACACGTATTAATCAATTTAACAAAAATCAAATGCAAAAAACAAATAATAAAAGCAGCAAGGGAAAAACAACAATTAACCCACAAGGGGATCCCCATAAAGATAACAGCTGATCTTTCCATAGAAACACTTCAAGCCAGAACGGAATGGCAGGACATACTTAAAGTGATGAAACACAAAAATTTACAATCCAGATTACAGTACCCAGCAAGGGTCTTATTCAAATATGAAGGAGAAATCAAAAGCTTTACAGACAAGTAAAGCTGAGAGAATTCAGCAGCACCAAACCAGCTCTCCAACAAGTACTAAAGGATCTTCTCTAGACAGTAAACACAGAAAAGGTTTATAAACTCGAAAGAAAAACAACAAAGTAAATGGCAACTGGATCATACTTATCAATAATTACCTTAAATGTAAACGGATCAAATGCCCCAACCAAAAGACAAAGACTGGCTGAATGGATACAAAAACAAGACCTCTATATATACTGTCTACAAGAGACCCACCTTAAACCTAGGGACACATACAGACTGAAAGTGAAGGGCTGGAAAAAGATACTTCACACAAATGGAGACCAAAGGAAAGCAGAAGTAGCAATACTCATATCAGATAAAATGGACTTTGAAATAAAGGCTGTGAAAAGAGACAAAGAAGGACACTGATGATCAAAGGATCAATCCAAGAAGAAGATATAACAATTATAAATATATATGCACCCAACATAGGAGCATCATAATATGTAAGGCAAATGCTAGCAAATATGAAAGGGGAAATTAACAGTAGCACAATAGTAGTGGGAGACTTTAATACCCTACTTACACCTATGGATAGATCAGCTAAACAGAAAATTAGCAAGGAAGCACAAACTTTAAATTATACAATGAACCAGTTAGACCTAATTGATATCTATAAGACATTTCACCCTAAAGCAATGAATTTCATCTTTTTTCTCAAGTGCACACAGAACCTTCTCCAGGATAGATCACACCCTGGGCCATAAATCTAGCCTTGGTAAATTCAAACAAATTGAAATCATCTCAAGCATCTTTTCTGGTCACAATGCAGTAAGATTAGATGTCAACCACAGGAGAAAAAAAAAAAAAAAACTATGAAAAATACAAACATGTGGAGGCTAAACAACACACTTCTGAATAACCAACAAATCACAGAAGAAATCAAAAAAGAAAACAAAATATTCATAGAAACAAATGAAAATGAAAATACAATAACCCAAAATTTGTGGGATTCATTAAAAGCCATGGTAAAGGGAAGGTGCATAGCAATACAAGCTTACCTCAAGAAACAGTAAAGAAATCAAATAAATAACCTAACTCTACACTTAAAGCAACTAGAAAAGGAAGAAAGGAAGAATCCCAGGGTTAATAGAAGGAAAGAAATCACAAAAAAATAGGGCAGAAATAAATGCAAAAGAAACAAAAATGACCATAGCAAAAGTCAACAAAGGTAAAAGCTGGTTCTTCTAGAGGATAAATAAAATAGACAAACCATTAGCCAGACTCATCAAGAAACAAAGGGAGAAGAATCAAACCAACAAAATTAGAAATGAAAATGGAGAAATCACAACAGACAACACAAAATGCAAAGGATCATAAAAGGCTACTATCAGCAACTATATGCAAATAAAATGAACAACTTGGACGAAATGGACAAATTCTTAGAAAAGTATAACTTTTTAAAATAGAACCAGGAAGAAATAAAAAATGTTAACAGACCCATCACAAGCACAGAAATCAAAACTTTAATCAGAAATCTTCCAACGAACAAAAGCCCAGTACCAGATGGCTTCACAGCTGAATTCTACCAAAAATTTAGAGAAGAACTAACACCTATCCTACTCAAACTCTTCCAGAAAATTGCAGAGGAAGGTAAACTTCCAGACTCATTCTATGACGCCATATCACCCTAATACCAAAACTAAACAAAGATGCCACCAAAAAGGAAAACTATAGGCCAATATTACTGATGAACCGAGATGCAAAAACCCTTAACAATATTAGAGCAAACAGAATCCAACAACATATTAAAAAGATCTTACATCATGACCAAGTGGTCTTTATCCCAGGGATGCAAGGATTTGTCAGTATTTGCCAATCAACCAATGGGAAACACCACATCAACAAATTAAAAGATAAAAACCATATGATTATCTCAATAGATGCAGAGAAAGCTTTGACAAAATTCAACATCCATGTATGACAAAAACTCTCCAGAAAGAAGGCATAGAAGGAACATACCTCAACATAATAAAAGCCATATATGATAAAACCATTTCTGTCCTTTTTCGAACCCATCTCTGTGTGAAATATTCCCTTGGTATCTCTAATTTTCTTGAAGAGATCTCTAGTCCTTCCAATTCTGTTGTTTTTCTCTGATTCTTTGCATTGATTGCTGAGGAAGGCTTTCTTATCTCTCCTGGCTATTCTTTGGAACTCTGCATTCAAATGGGTATATTTTTCCTATTCTCCTTTGCGTTTTGCTTCTCTTCATTTCACACCTATTTATAAGGCCTCCTCAGACAACCATTTTGCCTTTTTGCATTTCTTTTCCATGAGGATGGTCTTGATCCCTGTCTCCTGTACAATGTCACGAACCTCCATTCATAGTTCATCAGGCTCTCTGTCTATCAAATCTAGTCCTTTAAATCTATTTCTAGTCCTTTAAATCTCTTTCTCACTTCCACTGTATAGTCATAAGGGATTTGATTTACATCATACCTGAATGGTCTAGTGGTTATCCCTACTTTCTTCAGTTTCGCAGACCACCTGACCTGCCTCTTGAGAAACCTGTATGCAGGTCAGGAAGCAACGGTTAGAACTGGACATGGAAAAACAGATGGTTCCAAATAGGAAAAGGAGTACATCAAGGCTGTATATTGTCACCCTGCTTATTTAACTGATACGCAGAGTACATCATAAGAAATGCTGGGCTGGAAGAAGCACAAGCTGGAATCAAGATTGCCGGGAGAAATATCAATAACCTCAGATATGCAGATGACACCACCCTTATGGCAGAAAGTGAAGAGGAACTAAAAAGCCTCTTGATGAAAGTGAAAGGGGAAAGTGAAAAAGTTGGCTTAAAGCTTAACATTCAGAAAACTAAGATCATGGCATCTGGTCCCATCATCTCATGGGAAATAGATGGGGATACAGTGGAAACAGTGTCAGACTTTATTTTCTGGCGCTCCAAAATCACTGCAGATGGTGACTGCAGCCATGAAATTAAAAGACAGCTACTCCTTGGGAGGAAAGTTATGACCAACCTGTATAGCATATTAAAAAGCAGAGACATTACTTTGCCAAAAAATGTTTGTCTGGTCAAGGCTATTGTTTTTCCAGTGGTCATGTATGGATGTGAGAGTTGGACTGTGAAGAAAGCTGAGTGCCGAAAAATTGATGCTTTTCAACTATGGTGTTGGAGAAGACTCTTGAGAGTCCCTTAGATTGCAGGAAGATCCAACCAGTCCATCCTAAAGAAGATCAGTCCTGGGTGTTCATTGGAAGGACTGATGCTGAAGCTGAAACTCCAGTACTTTGGTCACCTCATGTGAAGCGTTGATTCATTGGAAAAGACCCTGATGCTGGGAGGGCTTGGGGGCAGGAAGAGAGGGGGATGACAGAGGATGAGATGGCTGGATGGAACCAGCGAGTCAATTGGCATGAGTTTGAGTATACTCTGGGAGTTGATGATGCACAGGGAGGCCTGGCATGCTGCGATTCATGGGGTTGCAAAGAGTCGGACACTACTGGGCGACTGAACTGAACTGATGATAAAACCACAGCAATCATTATCCTCAATGGTGAAAAATGGAAAGCATTTCCCTAAAGTCAGGAACAAGACAAGGATGCCCACTCTCACCACTACTATTCAGCATAGTTTTGGGAGTTTGTGCCCCAGCATTCAGAACGGAAAAATAAACAAAAGGAATCCAGATTGGAAAAGAAAAAGTAAAAGTCTCACTATTTGCAGATGACATGATCCTCTGCAAAGAAAATCCTAAAGACTCCATCAGAAAATTACTAGAGCTAATTAATGAATACAGTAAAGTTGCAGGATATAAAATTAGCACACAGAAATCCCTTGCATTCCTATACACTAACAATGAGAAAACAGAGAGAGAAATTAAGGAAACAATTCCAATCACCATTGCAATTAAAAGAATAAAATACTTAGAAATAAATCTACCTAAAGAAACAAAAGACCGGTATATAGAATTCTGTAAAACACTGATTAAGGAAATCAAAGATAACACAAATAGATGGAGAAAGTTCATGGATCAGAATAATCAATATAGTGAAAATGAGTATACTATCCAAAGCAATCTATAGATTCAATGCAATCCCTATCAAGCTACCAATGGTATTTCTCAGAGAATTAGAACAAATTTCACAGTTTGTATGGAATTACAGAAAACCTCAAATAGCCAAAGCAATCTTAAGAATGAAAGATGGTACTGGAGGAATCAACCTGCCTGACTTCAGGCTATACTACATAGCAGCAGTCTTCAAGACAGTGTGATATTGGCCCAAAGACAGAAACATAGATCAGTGGAACAAAATAGAAAGCTCAGAGATAAACCCATGCACTTATGGACACCTTATCTTTGACAAAGGAAGCAAGAATATACAATGGAGAAAAGACAGTCTCTTTAACAAGTGGTGTTAGGAAAACTGGTCAACCACTTGTAAAAGAATGAAACTGGAACACTTTCTAACACCATACACAAAAATAAACTTAAAATGGATTGAAGATCTAAACATAAGACCAGAAATCATAAAACTCCTAGAGGAAAATATAGGCAAAAAACTCTCTGACATAAATCACCCAACTCCCAGAGTAATGGAAATAAAAGCAAAAATAAACAAATGGGACCTAATTAAACTTAAAACATTTTGCACAACGAAGGAAACTATAAGCAAGGTGAAAAGGTAGCCTTCAGATTGGGAGAAAATAATAGCAAAGGAATCATATGACAAAAATATACAAGCAGCTCCTGTAGCTCAATTCCAGAAAAATAAGCAACCCAATCAAACAATGGGCCAAAGAACTAAACAGACATTTCTCCAAAGAAGACATACAGATGACTAACAAACACATGAAAAGGTGCTCAACATCACTTATTATCAGAGAAATGCACATCAAAACCACAATGAGGTACCATCTCACGCCGGTCAGAATGGCTGCTATCAAAAAGTCTACAAACAATAAATGCTGGAGAGGCTGCAGAGAGAAAAGAACCCTCTTACATTCTTGGTGGGAATGCAAACTAGTACAGCCACTATGGAGAACAGTGGAGAGATTCTTTAAAAAGCTTGAAATAGAACTGCCATATGACCCAGCAATCCCACTTGCTGGGCATACATACTGAGGAAACCAGAATTGAAAGAGATATATGTACCCCAATTTTCATCACAGCACTGTTTATAATAGCCAGGACATGAAGCAACCTAGATATCCATTGGCAGACAAATGGATAAGAAAGCTGTGATACATATACACAATGGAATATTACTCAGATATTAAAAAGAATGCATTTGAATCAGTTCTAATGAGGTGGACGAAACTGGAGCCTACTATACAGAGCAAAGTAAGTCAGAAAGAAAAACACAAATATAGAATATTAAAGCATGTATATGGAATTTAGAAAGATGGTAATGATGACCCTATATGCGAGACAGCAAAAGAGATACAGATGTAAAGAACAGACTGTTGGACTCTGTGGGAGAAGGCGAGGGTGGGGTGATTTGAGAGAATAACATTGATTTGAGAGAATAGCATTGAAACATGTATATTAACATATGTGAAATAGATCGCCAGTCCAGGTTCGATGCATGAGGCAGGGTGCTCAGGGCTGGTGCACTGGGATGATCCTGAGAGATGGGATGGGGAGGGAGGTGAGAGGGAGGATCAGCATGGGGGACACATATACACCCATGGCTGATTCATGTGAATGTATGGCAAAACCACCACAATATTGTAAAATAATTAGCCTCCAATTAAAATTAAAAGAAAAAATTAAAAAAAAAAAGAAGAGACTGAATAATGGTTTATCATTTTTTTTGTTATTTTTACAATGATATTTAATGTTTCTTCTAACTCAAATGATTGTTTTATTTGAACACATTTTTTGATTGGTCAGAAATACTTTTTACATTGAATTTACTCCAGATAAATTGGAAATTGAAACTATTAAATATTCTAATTCTACTTGCTTTGCTTTTTACATTTATTTTTGTTAAGAATGAACTTATAGTTTCATTCATGTTTTCTCTTACTTTCTTAATCTCTATTTTATTTATTTCTTTTCTGAGCTTTATAATTTATTTCCTTTTATTAACTTTGGGTTTTGTTTTTTCTTCTTTCTCTAGTCACTTTAGGTGTAAAGTTAGGTAGTTAACTTCAGCTTTTTCTTGTTACCTGAGGAAAGCTTCTATCTCTAGAAACCTCCCTTTTAGAACTGCTTTTCCTTCATCCCATAAATTTTGGTTTTCATTTTCATTTGTCTCTAAGCAGCCATTAAATTAAAAGATGTTTGCTCCTTGGAAGAAAAGCTATGACCAACCTAGACAGCATATTAAAAAGCAGAGACATTACTTTACCATTAAAGGTCCACCTAGTCAAACTATGATTTTTCCAGTAGTTATATATGGATGTGAGAGTTGAACTATAAAGAAAACTGAGCACCAAAGAATTGATGGTTTTGAGCTGTGGTGTTGCAGAAGACTCTTGAAAGTCCCTTGGACTGCAAGGAGATCCAACCAGTTCATCCTAAAGAAAATCAATCCTGAATATTCATTGGAAGGACTGATGCTGAAGCTGAAACTCCAATACTTTGGCCACCTGATGTGAAGAACTGACTCATTGGAAAAGACCCTGATGTTGGGAAAGATTGAAGGCGGGAGGAGAAGTGGACAACAGAGGATGAGATGGTTGGATGCTATCACTGACTCAATGGACATGAGTTTGTTAGGTAGTTAGAATAGGGAAAATGAGTCCAAAATGGTGGTGGCTAAAAGACAAGGAAGGGAAAAGCCTGCAAAAATAGAACAGAGGAAGGTCAGAGGAAGGTCCAAGGACTAGAGTGAGGACTTCAGGTAGAACAGCACTCCTGGCCAAACCCAATTTGCATACAGCAGGCCCAGGGGGTAGAAATAAAACATAAAAAGAGGAGCCAAAGTGCTCTCTCTCTCTCCCACACGTGCATACTCTCTTTCTCTCTCTCTCCCACGTGTGCGTACACTCTTTCTCACTCTCTCTCTCTCCCACGCGTGTGTACACTCTTTCTCTCTCTCTCCCACGTGATGGCATGCTCTTCTCTTCGCATCTTTGGATCGACGTGCCCTCACACCTTGAAGATGGATTTTCCTGCTATCTTCTAAATAAAATAGAACTGTAACACTGATTTCTCTAAGAGATATAACACAGTCCGTTCGAGACCTGAGAGCTATAACATGGTCTGTCTAAGACGTGACAGATGTGACCTGCTGAGGGGGCTTTAATATCCGTCACTCCAAATCTTTGTTGTGACGAGACAAAGAACTGAGGCGCATACACTCGCTTGACAAGTTTGAGTAAACTCCAGGAGTTGGTGATGGACAGGGAGGCCTGGCATGCTGCAATCCATGGGATCACAAGGAGTCTGACATGACTAAGTGAATGAACTAAACCAAACTGATTTTTTTTTTCCCTTTGATTTCTTCAGTAACCCATTGGTTGCTTAGTAGCATATTGTTTAGCCTCCACGTGTTTGTGTTTTTTGCAGTTTTCTGTTTGTCGTTAGTTTCTAGCCTTAAAGCATTGTGGTAAAAATATTTCTTGATATGACTTCAGTTTTCTTAAATTTACCAAGGCTTGCTTTGTGGCCCAGCATGTGATCTATCTGGGAGAATGTTCCATGTACACTTGAAAAGAATGTGTATTCTGCTGCTTTCAGATGGAATGCTCTATAAATATCCATTAATTTCAGCTGGTTTAAAGTGTCATTTAAGTCCTGTGCTTCTTTGTTGATTTTTCTGTCTAGATAATCTGTTGCTTGATATAAGCAGAATGCTGAAATCCCCCACTATTAATGTGTTACTATTGATTTCTCCAATGTTACATCTGTTAACATTCCTCTTATATATGGAGGTGTTCTTCTGTTGCATGCATATGTATTTACAATTGTTATAGCTTCTTTTTAGATTGATCCTTTACTTATTATGTAGTGTCCTACTTTATGCTTACCACAGTCTCTATTTTTTTTCTAATATATGTATTGCTACTGCAGCCTTTTTATGATTTCCATTTGTATGAACAACCTCTTTCCAACCCCTCATTTTCAGTCAGTGTGTATCTCTAGATCTGAAATGAGTCTCTTATAAACAACATACATACAGGTCTTGTCTTTTGTTGTTGTTGTTATTGTGTGTGTGTGTGTTTGTCTATTCAACTTGTCTGTCTTTTGGTTGAAGCATTTAGTCCATTGCATTTAAGATAATTATAGATATACATGTTGTTATTGCCATTTTGCTATTTGTTTTGGATTTGTTTTTGTAGGTCTTCTTTTCATCTTTCCACTTGTGGTCTTTTCTCTTATAGTCTGATGACTATCTTTAGTGTTATGTCTGTATTCCTTTTTCTTTTTTGTGTGTATGTCTACCATAGATATTTGGCCTGAAATTATCATGTTTTACTATAAGAGTCTCCCTCTCTCCTTTCTCTGTCTCTTGCCCTCTCTCTCTTCCCCCCTTACTCTCTCTCTCTCTCTCTCTCTCTCTCTCTCTACATATATATGTAGAGAGGGACTATATATATATTTATTTATACATGTTGCTAATCTCTTAATTTCAAATACATTTTAAATATCCTGCATTTTTATATCTACCATAGATATTTGACCTGAAATTACCATGTTTTACTATAAGAGTCTCCCTCTCTCCTTTCTCTGTCTCTTGCCCTTTCTCTCTTTCTCCCCTTACTCTCTCTCTCTCTATATATAGAGAGAGGGACTATGTATATATTTATTTATACATGTTGCTAATCTCTTAATTTCAAATACATTTTAAATATCCTGCATTTGTACTCTCCTCCACTCATGATTGCTGTTTTTGATACCATATTTCCTTCTAATCATTTTGTGTATCCATTTTGTGTATCCACTCATTGTGGATACATGTGATTTTATTACTTTTGTCTTTTAAACTCCCTATGAGTTTTTTGTGGATGATTCCCTGTCTTAACAGCAAAGACTGGTGACTTTTTCATTCTCTAATTTTCTTGTTTCTAGTTGTGACCTTTTTCTTCCACCTAGAGAATTTCGTTTAATAATTTTTGTAAAGTTGATTTAGTGGTGCTGAAGTCTTTTAGCTTTTGCTTATCTATATAGCTCTTGAGTTTTCCATCAAATCTGAAGAGCCTTGCTGGGTAAAGTATTCTTGGTAATAGAGTTTTCCCTTCATTACTTTAAATATATTTTGCCATTCTCTTCTGGCCTGCAGATTCTCTCTTGAAAAATCAGCTTATAGTCTTATGGAAGCTCCCTGTATGTTACTTGTTGTGTTTCTCTTGTTTCCTTCAATAGTCTCTCTTTATCTTTATTTTTTGTCATTTTGATTATAAGCTGCCTCAGTATGTCTCTTTTCAGGTTAATCCTGTATGATATTCTCTGCATTTCCTGGACTTGGGTGACTGTTTCCTTTCCCAAATTAAGGAAGTGTTTTCAGTTCATTATCTCTTCAAGCATTTTCTAGGGTCTTTTCTCTCTCTCTTCTCTTTCTTGTACCTTATAATGCAAATATCAGTGTGCTTGATGACCCAAAGGTCTCTTAAACTGTCCTCTTTTCTTTTCATTCATTTTTCTTTTTTCTGTTCTGCAGTAGTGATTCCTATTTCTCTGTCTGCCAGCTTGATGATCCATTCTTCTGCATCAGTTAGTCTTCTATTGATTCTTTCTAGTGTATTTACACTTTGCTTCGTTCTCCTGGGGTTTTGTATCACTCTTTCATCTGAAATATAATCCTCTGCCACCTCATTATATCTAAGTTGCTGTTTGCATTTTTATGTATGTGGTGAGTTAGTTACATTTCTCAACCTTGGAGAAGTAGCCCTCTACTGGAGATGTCCTATGTCTCCCCAAAATACACACCCTTTTCACCCAAGAGCCAGGGGCCAGTTGTTTCTAACGTATGGTCTAGCCTGCATTTTTTCCCGACAATCTGTTGTATTTTACTTTTTTTTTTTTTTTTTTTACTTCTGATGTCTGCCCACTGGTGAGTGGGGTTGTCTAGAAGCTTGTGCAGGCTTACTGGTTGTAGGGCCCACTGGTGTGTGTAGTTGGGCCTTGTCCCTCTGGTGGGCAGGGCTGTGTCTAGAGGCACATCATGAAGTGGCTGTTGGCCCAGGATACCTTTAGACAGCTTATCTGCTTATGGGTGGGGCTGTGTCCCTGTCTAGTTAGTTATTTTTCCTGATGCCCTCCTAGCACTGGAGATGGCAGGCTGTTGGGTGGGACTAAATTTTGGTGCTAATGCCCCAAGACGTCAGCCACTAGGAGGGTGCACACACAAAAAACTTCCTAATATGTCTCTCATCAGAGCCAAGCTTCCACACGAGACCCTCCAACAGGTGGTTCTGGTCCATATTCCCACCAAATTACTCTTTTGTCCCTTTTCCCTTTGCATGTGACATTTCATGGGCATCTCTTAAACGTAAAGTCTCTCTTACCCCCTAGCCTTTTGGAGCTCCTGCAATTAAGCCCCACTGTCTTTCAAAGCCACATTCTTTGGGAGTTCCTCTTCCTGGTGTTGGACAGTCAAGCTGCAGAAGCTGATGTGGGGCTCGGAGCTCTTACTTTTATGGGAGAACCTCTGCAATATAATTGTTCTCCAGTTTCTGGGTTTCCCACCTGGATTTATGGGGTTTGATATATCATAAGTCCACAGTTCCTACTTGTCTTATATGACTTTAGTTGTAGAAGATCTTCTCTGGTAGGTTCCAGTATCTTTCACTGATGGTTGTTCTTCAGCTTTTTGTAATGTTTTTGTGCTCGTGGGAGAAGCTGAGCTCAGGGTGTTTCTACTCTACCATTTTTGCTTCTCATTGTTCAGGCCAAATGTGTTGCTGACATCTTCAACTTTTATATTTCATACCCTATGTCCCATCCATCAGGGATTCTTGTAGACTCTCCCTTCAAAAAATAACCAGCAGCATCATTTCTTCTGCTTTACCTGGTCCACAGTCATATCCCGTATAAATTAGTTGTAATAACCTCTTGATTATTCTCTCTGCTTCCACTCTTCCACCCCTGAAATCTGTTCTCAACACAACAGCCAGAGTGGCATCATTAAGATAAATGTAGATCAGATCTCATTTTTCTGCTCAAAACCTTCCAATGACTCCAAATTTCTCTAAGAATTCCAAAGGCCATACAGTAGACCTTTTCCTTCTTATCTTTTTCACCTTCTCACTTACTGTTTTCCACTCACTCAGCACAGGTAGTTCTTAAGGGCTTTTATAGTGGCTGTTTCCTTTGATTGAAATAGTCTTCCCCCAGTTTTCTGCATAGCTAAATCCCTCTCTACCTTCAAAGCTAAGTCAAATGTCACCTTCTCAACGACACTAACTCTAGTACACTGTTTAAGCCTACAATCATCTCAGTTTCCCTAAAGATTCCAGTCTCTCACCCTCTGCTCTTTCTTTACCCGTGGCACTGCTCAACTTTTATAGTTATATTTTATACCTCCCTTAAATAAATTTTAAGTTCTGCTAAGGTCAGTGTTCTTTGTCTATTGTTTCACTGATATGTCTCAAGTACCTAATAGCTGGTACACAACGGGTGCCTAAGAGATATTTGTTGAGTAACTAAATGAGGTTTTAGAAACTGCATATTTTACTTGTTTCAGTATCAGAATCAATGCCAAAATGAATTTAAATACATCATAGAGCAGTATACCAATCAGCATTAACTATTCTAGGTGATGACTTTATTTTCTGAATGTAAATCATATCTCACCTAAGGCCAGTTCCAGGTAAAATTGTCAAGAGAGATTAATTAGTGTTTTTCCCTCTACTAGCCTTCCCTCCTTTTCTTATTTTTATAATCTATATCCCATTTTGGACACCTACCAATCTGGGGGGCTCATCTTTCAGTGTCATATCTTTTTGTAATTTTGTACTCTTTGTGAGGTTCTCAAGGCAAGAATACAAAAGTAGCTAGCCATTCACTTCTCCAGTGCATCACGTTTTGTCACAAACTCACCACCATAATCCATCCGTCTTAGGTGGCCCTACGCAGCATGGTTCATAGTTTTGCTGAGTTGCACAAGGCTGTGATCCATATGATCATTTTGATTAGTTTTCTGTGATTGTGATTTTCATTCTGGAGGCTATGGGGTTGAAATTCTTGCTTCTTCTGTTTCCCTTCTGATGAATGAGCATAGAACAGATGCTCCCATTGCCCCTGACTCTGCATCAGGCCATTGTCAACCCACACCTCTGCTGAATATTCCCCAGCAGGCAACACTCACAGGCAACTCTGGCTCAGTCTCAAAAAAAATGAAAAGGCTGAGCCAAAGCTGAAACGATGTCCAGTTGTGGATGTATCTGGTGGTGAAAGTAAAATGCAATGCTGTAAAGAACAATATTGCATAGGAAACTAGAATGCTAGATTCACAAATCAAGGTAAATTGGATGGTCAAGTAGGAGATGGCGAGAGTGAACATCAACATTTTAGGAATCAGTGAACTCAAATGGATAGGAATGGACACATGTAATTCAGATGACCATTATATCCACTACTGTGGGCAAGAATCCTTTAGAAGAAACTGAGTAGCCACCATAGTCAACAGAAGAGTCCAAAATGCAGTACCTGGGTACAATCTCAAAAGTAACAGAATGATCTCAGTTCATTTCCAAGACAAACCATTCAATATCACAGTAATCCAAGTCTGGGCCCCAACCACTACTGCTGAAGAAGCTGAAGTCAAATGGCTCTATGAAGATGTATAAAACCTTCTAGAACTAATACACCCCCCCCCAAAAAAAATTGTCCTTTTCATCATAGGGGATTAGAATGCAAAAGTAAGAAGTCATGAGATACCTGGAGAAACAGGAAAGTTTGGCCTTGGGTACAAAATGAAGCAGAGCAAAGGCTGACAGAGTTTTGCCAATGGAATGCACTGGTCATAGAAAACACCTTCTTCTAACAACACAAGAGATGACTCTACACATAGAATTCACCAGATAATCCATACTGAAATCAGATTGGTTATATTCTTTGCAGTGGAAGATGGAGAAGTTCTATACAGTCAGTAAGAAAAGACTGAGAGCTGATTGTGGCTCAGATGATGAAGGCCTTATTGCAAAATTCGGGTTTAAATAGAAGAAAGTAGGGAAAGCCACTAGTCCATTTGGGTATGACCTAAATCAAATCTCTTATGATTATACAGTGGTGGTGATGAGTAGATTCAAGGGAACAGATATGGTAGACAGAGTCCCTGAAGAATTATGGACAGAGGTGCATAACATTGTACAGCAGGCAGAGACTGAAATCATTCCAAAAGAAAAGAAATGCAAGAAAACAAAGTGGTTGTCTGAGGAGGCCTTACAAATAATTAAGGAAAGAAGAGAAACAAAATGCAAAGGAGAAAGGGTACAATATACCCAAATGAATGGATAGTTCCAAAGAATAGCAAGGAGAGATAAGAAGTCCTTCTTAAATGAACAATTCAAATAAAGAGAAAACAATAGAATGAGAAAGACTAGAGATCTCTTCAAGAAAATTGGAGCTATCAAAGGAATATTTCATGTAAAGATGGACACGATAAAGGACGAAAATGGTAAGGTCCAAGCAGAAGAGATTAAGAGGTGGCAAGAATACACAGAAGAACTATACAAAAAAAGTCTTAACCGGATAACCATGAAGATGTGGTCACTAACCTAGAGCTAGACATCCTGGGTTGTGAAGTCAGGTGGACCTTAGGAAGTATTACTATGCGCAAAGTTAGTGGAAGTGATGAAATTCCATCTGAACTATTTCAGATCCTGAAAGATGATACTGTTAAAGGGCTACACTCAATATGTCAGTGTTTGGAAAACTCAGCAGTGTCCACAAGGCAGGAAAAATTCAGTTTCCATTCCAATCTTAAAGAAGGGTGATGTCAAAAATGTTCCAGCTACCATATGATTGTACTCATTTCACATGCTAGCAAAGTTATGCTCAAAATCCTTCAAGCTATGCTTCAGTAGTATGTGAGCTGAGAATTTCCAGATGTGCAAGCTGTGTTTAGAAAATGCAGAGGAATCAGAGATCAAATCGCCAAATTCATTGGATCACAGAGAAACCACAGGAATTCCAGAAAAATATCTATTTTGGCTTCATTGACTATCCTAAAGTCTTTGACTGTGTGGATCACAACAAACTGTGGACAATTCTTTAAAAGAAGAGAATATTCTACCACCTTACTTATCTCCTGAGAAACCTGTATGCAGGTCAAAGAGCAAGTTAAAGCAGACATGGAACAACAGACGGGTTCAAAATTGAGAAAGGAGTATGACAAGTCTGAATATTATCACCCTGCTTATTGAATTTATATGCAGAGTACATCATGTGAAATGACAGGCTGGATGAATTGCAAGCTGAAATCAATACTGCTGGGAGAAACATTAACAACCTCAGATATGAAGATGATTCCATTTTAATGGCAGAAAGCAAAGAAGATCTAAAGGCTATCTTGATGAGGATGAAAGAGGGAAATGAAAATGCTGGCTTGAAACTCAACATTCAAAAACTAAGCTCATGGCATTTGGTCCCATCAATTCATGGAAGATAGAAGGGGAAAAAATGGAAACCATGACATATTTTATTTTCCGGGTCTCCAATATCACTGTAGATGGTAGCTGCAGCCATGAAATTAAAAGATGCTTACTCCTTGGGAGGAAAGTTATGACCAAACTAGACAGCATATTAAGAACCAGAGAAATTACCTTTCTAACAAGGTCTGTGTAGTCAAGGCTATGGTTTTTCCAGTAGTTATGTATGGATGTGAGAGTTGGGTGATTTAAAAAAAGCTGAGTGCTAAAGAACTGATGCTTTTGAACTGTGGTGTTGGAGGAGGCTCTTGAAAGTCCCTTGGACTGCATGAAGATCCAACCAGTCTATCAGAAGGAAATCAGTTCTGAATATTCATTGGAAGGACTGATGCTGAAGCTGAAACTTCAATATTTGGCTACCTGATGTGAAGAACTGACTCATTTGAAAAGACCCTGATGCTGGGAAAGATTGAAGGCAGGAGGAGAAAGGGACGACAGAGTGTGAGATGGTTGGATGGCATCACCGACTCAATGGACATGAGTTTGAGCAAACTCTGGGAGTTGCTGATGGACAGGGAGGCCTGGCGTTCTGTGATTCATGGGGTCCCAAAGAGTCAGACACGACTGAGAGACTGAACTGAACTGATAGAGCTTTTCTACCTTTGGCTGCAAAGAATGTAATTATTCTGATTTTGATATTGACCATCTGGTGATGTTCATATGTAGAGTCATCTCTTGTGTTGTTGAAAGTGTGTTTGCTATCACCAGTGTGTTCTCTTGGCAAAAGTCTTAATCTTTGTCCTGCTTCATTTTGTACTCCAAGGCCAAACTTGCCTGTTACTCCGGGTATCTCTTGACTTACTATTTTGCATTACAGTGCCTTATAATGAAAAGCACATCTTTTTTTTTTTTTTTTTTTTTTTGGTATTAGTTCTAGAGGGTCTGTAGGTCATCATAGAACTGTCCAGTTTCAGCTTCTTTGGGATTAGTGATTCGGGCATAGACTTGAATTACTGTGATATTGAACTTTTTGCCTTGGAAAAAAACAGACAACATTCTGTCATTTTTGAGACTGCACTGATGCAATAGCTATCATAAACAACAGAGGAGTCTAAAATGCAGCACTTGGATGCAATCTCAAAAATGACATAATGATTTCTGTTCATTTCCCAGGTAAACATAATGATTTCTGTTCATTTTCCAGGTAAACATAATGATTTCTGTTCATTTCCCAGGTAAACCTGTCAATATCATGGTAATCGAATTCTATACCCCAATCAGTAAGGCTGAAGAAGCTGAAGTTGAACAGTTCTGTGAAGACCTACAAGACTTCTAGAGCTAACACCCAAAAAAGATGTTCTTTTCATTATAGGGGACTGAAATGGAAAAGTAGGAAGTCAAGAAACATGTGGAATAACAGGCAAATTTGGCCTTGGAGTATGGAATGAAGCAGGGAAAGGGCTAATAGAGTTTTGCCAAGAAAACGCACTGGTCATAGCAAACCCCCTCTTCCAACAACACAAGAGAAGACTCTACACATGGGCATCACCAGATGAGCAACACCAAAATCAGATTGATTATATTCTTTGCAGTCGAAGATGGAGAAGCTCTACATGGTCAGCAGAAACAAGACTGGGAGCTGACTGTGGCTCAGATCATGAACTCCTTATTGCCAAATTCAGACTTAAATTGAAGTAGGGAAAACCACTAGACCATTCAGGTATGACCTGAATCAAATCCCTTATGATTATACAATGGAAGTGAGAAATTTAAAGGACTAGATCTGATAGACAGAGTGTCTGATTAACCATGGACAGAGCTTCTTGACATTGTACAAGAGACAGGGATCAAAACCATCCCCAAGGGAAAAAAAAAATGCAAAAAGCAAAATGGCTGTCTGAGGAGACCTTACAAATAGCTATGAAAATAAGAGAAACAAAAAGCAAAGAAGAAAAGGAAAGATATTCCCATTTGAATGCAGAGTTCCAAAGAATAGCAAGGAGAGATAAGAAAGCCTTCCTCAATGATCAGTGCAAAGAAATAGAGGAAAACAATAGAATGAAAAAGTCTAGAGATTTCTTCAAGAAAATTAGAGATACCAAGGGACATTTCATGCAAAGATGGGCTCAATAAAGGACAGCAATTGTATTACCTAACAGAAGCAAAAGATATTAAGAAGAGGTGGCAAGAATACACAGAACTATACAAAAAAGATCTTCATGACCCAGATAATCACGATGGTGTGATCACTCACCTAGAGTCAGATATCCTGGAATGCAAAGTCAAGTGGGCCTCAGAAAGGATCACTATGAACAAAGCTAGTGGAGGTGATGGAATTCCAGTTGAGCTATTTCAAATCCTGATAGATGATGCTGTGAAAGTGATACACTCAATGTGCCAGCAAATTTGGAAAACTCGGCAGTGACCACAGGACTGGAAATTTTTCAGTTTTCATTCCAATCCCAAAGAAAGGCCATGCCAAAGAATGCTCAAATTACTAGACAATTGCACTCATCTTACACACTAGTAAAGTAATGTTCAAAGTTCTCCAAGCCAGGCTTCACCAATACGTGAACTGTGAGTTTCCAGATGTTCAAGCTGGTTTTAGAAAAGGCAGAGGAACCAGAGATCAAATTGCCAACATCCGTTGGATCATCAAAAAAGCAAGAGAGTTCCAGAAAAAGATCTACTTCTGCTTTATTGACTATGCCAAAGCCTTTGACTGTGTGGATCACAATAAACTGTGGAAAATTCTGAAAATGATGGGAACACCAGATCACCTGACCTGCCTCTTGAGAAATCTGTATGCAGGTCAGGAAGCAACAGTTAGACCTGGACATGGAACAACAGACCAATTCCAAATAGGAAAAGGATTATGTCAAGGCTGTATATTGTCACCCTGCTTATTTAGCTTATATGCAGAGTACATCATGAGAAACGCTGGGCTGAATGAAGCACAAGCTGGAATCAAGATTGCCTAGAGAAATATCTATAACCTCTGATATGAAGATGACACCACTCTTATGGCAGAAAGTAAAGAACTAAAGAGCCTATTTATGAAAGTGAAAGAGGAGAGTAAAACAAGTTGGCTTAAAATTCAGCATTCAACGCAAACTAGTACAGCCACTATGGAAAACAGTGTGGAGATTTCTTAAAAAACTGGAAATAGAACTACCATATGACCCAGCAATACCACTTCTGGGCATACACACTGAGAAATCCAGATCTGAAAGAGACACGTGCACCCCAATGTTCATCGCAGCACTGTTTATAATAGCCAGGACATGGAAGCAACCTAGATGCCCATCAGCAGATGAATGGATAAGGAAGCTGTGGTACATATACACCATGGAATATTACTCAGCCGTTAAAAAGAATTCATTTGAATCAGTTCTAATGAGATGGATGAAACTGGAGCCCATTATACAGAGTGAAGTAAGCCAGAAAGATAAAGAACATTACAGTATACTAACACATATATACGGAATTTAGAAAGATGGTAACGATGGCCCTATATACAGGGCAGGAGAAGAGACGCAGAAGTACAGAACAGACTTTTGAACTCTGTGGGAGAAGGTGAGGGTGGGATGATTTGAAAGAACAGCATGTATATTATCTGTGGTGCAACAGACCACCAGCCCAGGTGGGATGCATGAGTCAAGTGCTTGGGCCTGGTGGGCTGGGAAGACCCAGAGGAATCGGGTGGAGAGGGAGGTGGGATGGGGGACCGGGATGGGGAATACATGTAACTCTATGGCTGATTCATATCAATGTATGACAAAACCCACTGAAAAATAAAATTAATTAATTAATTAATTAATTAAAAAAAAAAAACTCAGCATTCAGAAAACTAAGATCATGGCACCTAGTCTCATCACTTCATGGCAAATAGATGGGGATACATTGGAAACAGTGGCAGACTTTATTTTGGGGGGTTCCAAAATCACTGCAGATGGTGAATGCAGCCATGAAATTAAAAGACGCTTATTCCTTGGAAGGAAAGTTATGACCAAACTAGACAGCATATTAAAAAGCAGAGACATTACTTTGCCAACAAAGGTCCATCTAGTCAAAGCTCTGGCTTTTCCAGTAGTCATGTATGAATGTGAGAGTTGGATGATAAAGAAATCTGAACACTGAAGAACTGATGCTTTTGAATTGTGGTGTTGGAGAAGACTCTTGAGAGTTCTTTGGACTGCAAGGAAATCCAACAAGTCCATCCTAAAGGAAATTAGTACTGAATATTCATTGGAAGGACTTATGTTGAAGCCGAAACTCCAATACTTTGACCACCTGATGCAAAGAGCTCACTCATTTGAAAAGACCCTGATGCTGGGAAAGATAGAAGGAAGGAGGAGAAGGGGACGACAGAGGGTGAGATGGTTGGATGGCATCACTGACTCAATGGACATGAGTTTGAGTAACCTCCGATAGTTGGTGACGGACAGGGAGGCCTGGTGTGCTGCATTCCATAGGGTTACAAAGAGTCAGACACGACTGAGCAACTGAACTGAACTGAACTGTCTGAAGACACACAACTAGTAAGATGAGCAGCTCAGGATAGAACCAGGAAATATTTTCTTGAAACCACACTGCCTCTGTATAAAAGTTTTTATTAACCAGATCACTAAATTGACTAGAACACTCAATTCCAAGATGCCATAGTTGGAAGTAGCACAGTTGTGAAACTTCATTTCATCAACAGTTTCTACTGTATTACTAGAAAAGATTGGCTTTTGTTCAACATTATAAGGTTATTATCCATCTAATTATTGAAATGTGAGCCCTTCTGTGATTAACTAAAATGGCTCAAAGTTTGAGAATGATTGAATTACAGTATTGACCAACTTTACAGACTGTCACTCAGCTTACTATAAATTAGAAATATGCTTGCTCTGTAGAAGAAAAATAGCCAATACAATTTTACTGCTACTTTGATTTCTCCTTTGTTTATCCACTATTCAGAGAAGCAGAATTGATTTTTTATTTCCTCTTTCAAATTACCTTAGTCAAGAAACAATGAAACATAGAATTCCTTTAAGACTTTGTAACTTGTTTAAAGAATTAGAAAATCATTTTTATAATTTAAAAATGTAGGATACTTTCTAATCATATTGAAACAAAATGTATAAATTTGAATGAAAAACAGTAATATTGCTTAAAAGATTGTTATTAAAATATCTTAGTAGGATAATATCTCCATTTTTTAATATTTTAAATTAATTTATTTTAACTGGAGGATAATTACTTTACATTATTGTGATGGTTTTTGCTATATATCAACATAAATCGGCCATGAGTATACATATGTCCCCCATCATGAATCCCCCCTCCCACCTCTCTTCCCACTTTGTACCTCTGGGTTGTCCCAGAGCACTGACTTTTGGTATCCTGCTTCACACATCAAACTTGCACTGGTCATCTATTTCACACATGGTAATATACATATTTCAATGCTATTCTTTCACATCATCTCACCCTTACCTTCTCTCACAGAGCCCAAAAGTCTGTTCTTTACATCTGTGTCTCTTTTGTTGCTCTGCACATAGGATCATTGTTGTCATCTTTCTAAATTCCATGTGTATGCATTAATATACAATATTTGTCTTTCTCTTTCTGACTTACTTTGTTCTGTATAATAGGATCCAGTTTCATCCACCTTATTAGAAGTAATTCAAATGTGTCCCTTTTTAATAGCTGAGTAATATTCCATTAGTTATGTGTACCACACCTTCTTTATCCATTCATCTGCTGATGGACATCTAGGTTGCTTCCATGTCCTAGCTATTATGAATAGTGCTGCAATTAATATTGGGGTACATGTATCTCTTTCAGTTCTGGTTTCCTCTGGGAGTATGCCCAGCAGGGGGATTGCTGGTTTGTATGACAGTTCTATTTCCAGTTTTTTAAAAGAATTTCCACACTGTTCTCCATAGTGGCTGTACAAGTTTGCTTTCCCACCAACAGTGTAAGAGGGTTCCCTTTTCTGTACATCCTCCCCAGCATTTATGGTTCATACACTTTTTAAAAATGGCTATTATGACCACTGTGAGATGATACCTCATTGTGGTTTTGATTTGCATTTCTCTAATGGTGAGTAGTATTGAGCATCTTTACAGGTGTTTATTAGCCATCTAAATGTCTTCTTTGAAAAAATGCCTGTTTAGTTCTTTGGACCACTTTTTGATTGGGTTGTTCATTTTTCTGGTGTTAGGTTGCATGAGCTACTTGTATAATTTGGAGGTTAACCCTTTGTCAGTTGTTTCATTTTCTATTATTTTCTCCTATTCTGAAAGCTGTCTTTTCTCCTTGCTTATAGTTTCTATCACTGCACAAAAACTTTTAAGTTGAATTAGGTCGCATTTATTTATTCTTGTTTTTATTTCCATTATTCTAGGAGGTGGGTCATAGAAGATCTTGCTGTAGTTTATGTCAGAGAGACTTATGTTTTCCTCTGAGAGTTTTATAGTTTCTGCTCTTACATTCAGGTCTTTAATAGATTTTTAGTTTATTCTGGTGCATGATATTAGAAAGTTCTCTAGTTCCACTGTTTTACACATGGTTGACCAGTTTACTAATTTTATGATGAAAAGGAAAAAAAGATGTCCTTTTCATCATAGGGGACTGGTATACAAACGTAGAACGTCAGGAGATGCCTGGAGTAACAGACAAGTTTGGCCTTGGAGTACAGACTGAAGCAGAGTAGAGGCTAACAATTTTTCCAAGACAACACACTGGTCATAGCAAACATCCTCTTCCAACAACACAAGAGAAGACTCTACACATGAACATCACCAGGTGGTCAATAGCGAAATCAGATTGATTATATTCTTTGCAGCCAAAGATGGAGAAGCTCTATACAGTCAGTATAAACAAGACCAGGAGCTGACTGTGGCTCAGATCATGAACTCCATATCACGAAATTCAGACTTAAATTGAAGAAAGTAGGGAAAACCACTTAGGTATGACCTAAATCAAATCCCTTATATTTTGCAGTGGAAGTAACAAATAGATTCAAGACATTCGATCTGACAGAGTGCCTGAAGAACTATGGATGGAGGTTTGTAACATTGTACAGGAGGTGATGATCAAGACCATCCCCAAGAAAAAGAAATACAAAGAGGCAAAATGGTTGTCTGAGGAGACCTTACAAATTGCTGAGAAAAGAAGAGAAGTGAAAGGCAAAAGAGAAAAGGAAATCTACACCCATCTGAATGTAGAGTTCCAAAGAATAGCATTGAGAGATAAGAAAGCCTTCCTAAATGATCAGTGCAAAGAAATAGATGAAGAGAATAGAATGGGAAAGACTAAAGATCTCTTCAAGAAGATTAGAGATACCAAGGGAACATTTCATGTAAAGATGGGCATACAAAAGGATGGAAATGGTATAGACATAACAGAAGTGAAAACGACAGTTGCTCAGTCGTGTCCAACTGTTTGTGACTCCATGGACTGTACTCTATGGAATTCTTCAGGCCAGAATACTGGAGTGGGTAGCCTTTCCCTTCTCCAGAGGATCTTCCCAACCTAGGGATTGAACCAACGTCTCCCACATTGAAGGTGAATTCTTTAACAACTGAGCCACCAGGGAAGCCCAAGAACACTGGAGTGGGTAGCTAATCCCTTCTCCAGGGGATCTTCCTGACCCGGAACTTGAACTGGAGTCTTCTGCATTGCAGGCAGATTATTTACCAACTGAGCTATCAGGGAAACCCTGAGCATAACAGAAGCAGAAGATATTAAGAAGAGGTGGCAAGAATACACAGAGGAACTACACAAAAAAGGTCTTAATGACCTAGATAACCATAATAGTGTGATCACTCCCCTAAGCCAAACATTCTAGAGTGCAAGATCAAGTGGGCCTTAGGAAGCATCACTACAAACAAAACTAGTAGGGGTGATGGGATTCCAGCTGAGCTATTTCAAATCCTAAAAGATGATGCTGTTGAAGTGCTGCACTCAATATGCCAGCAAATTTGGAAAACTCAGCAGTGGCACAGGACTGGAAAAGGTCAGTTTTCATTCCATCCCTAAGAAAAGTAATGCCAAAGAATGTTTGAACTACTGCACAATTTCACTTATTTCACACACTAGCAAAGTATTGCTCAAAATTACTAGTAAGTGAAAAAGAACCAAGAACATCCAGATGTTCAATCTGAATTTAGAAAAGGCAGAAGAACCAAATTGTCAACATCTGTTGGATCATAGAAAAAGCAAGAGAATTCCAGAAAAACATCTACTTCTGCTTCATTGACTACACTAAAGCCTTTGACTGTGTGTATCACAAAAAACTGTTTAAAATTCTTCAAGAGCTGGTAATACCAGACTATCTTACCTACCTCCTGAGAAATATGTATGCAGGTCAAGAAGGTAAAAAAGCAATAGTTACAACCAGATATGGAATGATGGACTGGTTCAAAATTGGGAAAGTAGTATGTCAACTCTGTATATGGGAACAATGCTTTTTTAACTTATATGCAGAGTACTTATTGTGAATAGACAGGCTGGATGAAACATAAGCTGGAATCAAGATTGCCAGGAGAAATATCAATAACCTCAGATATGCAGATGACATCATGCTTATGGCAGAAGTTGAAGAGGAACTAAAGAGCCTCTTGATGAAAGTGAAAGAGGAAAGTGAAAAAGCTGACCTAAAGCTCAACATCCAAAAAACAAACATCATGGCATCTGGTTCCATAATTTCACTGCGGATAGATGGGAAAACAAGTAAACAGTTACAGACTTTCGTTTCTTGGGCTCAAAAATCACTGCAGATGGTGATTGAAGCCATGAAATTAAAAGACAGTTGCTCCTTGGAAGAAAAGCTATGACCAAGCTAGACAGCATATTAAAAAGCAGAGATATTACTTTTCCAACAAAGCCCCATCTAGTCATAGTTATGGTTGTTCCAGTAGTTATGTATGGATGTGAGAATTGGACCTTAAAGAAGGCTGAACACTGAAGAATTGATGTTGGAGAATATGGTGTTGGAGAAGATTCGAGAGTCCCTTGTTCTGCAAGATCAAACCTGTCAATCCTAAAGGAAATCAATCTTGAATATTCACTGGAAGGACTGATGCTGAAATTGAAACTCCAGTACTTTGGCTACCTGATGCTAAGAGCCCACTCATTAGAAAAGATCCTGATGCTGGAAAGATTGAAGGCAGGAGAAGAAGGATATAACAGAGGATGAGATGGTTGGATGGCATCACCGACTCATGGACATGAGTTTGAGAAAGTCCTGGGAGATGGTGAATGCCAGGAAGCCTGGCATGCTGCAGTCAATGGGATCACAAGGAGTTGGATATGACTGAGCAGTTGAATATGAGCAACTTGTTGAAGAGATTGTCTTTTTTTCATTGTATATATTTGCCTCCTTTGTCAAAGATAAGGTGTCCATGGATGTGTAGATTTATTTCTGGACTTTCTATGTTGTTCCATTGACCTGTATATCTATCTTTGTGACAGTAACATACTGTCTTAAAGACTATAGCTTTGTAGTATAGTCTGAAGTCAGGATGGTTGATTCCTCCAGTTCCAGTCTTCTTTCTCAATATTGCTTTGTATATTCAAGGTTTTTTGTGTTTCCATACTTCCATGGATGAGCATGGTGGGCTACAGTCCATGGGGTCACAAAGAATTGGACATGAGTAAGTGACTAACTTTCACTTTCATACAAACTGTGAAATTATTTGTTCTAGTTCTCAGAAAAATACCGTTGGTATTTTGATAGACATTGTGTTCAATCTGCAGATTGCTTTGGGTCGTATATTTAGTTTTCAAGAATCAATGTTGATTCTTCCAATCCATGAACATGGTATATTTCTCCATCTATTTGTGTCATCTTTGCTTTCTTTCACCAGTGCTGTATAGTTTTCTATATACACATCTTTTGCTTCTTCGTTAAATTTATTCCTAATACTTTATTCTTTTCATTTTAGTTGTGAATGTGATAGCTTCCTTAATTTTTATTTCTGATTTTTCATTGTTAGTATATTGGAATCCAAGGGAATTCTCCATATCAATTTTATCTCCTGAAACGTTACTATATTTATTGATTGGCTGTAGTAGTTTCTGGTGTCATCTTTAGAGTTTTCTATGCAGAGGATCATGTCATCTACAAACAGTGAGAGCTTTATTTCTCTTTTCCAATCTGGATTACTTTTATTTCTTTTTCTTTTCTGATTGTTGTGGTTAAGACTACCAAAACTATGTTGAACAGTAGTGGTGAGAGTATGCACACTTGTCTTGTTCCTGATTTTAAAGGAAATGCTTTCAGTTTTTCATCTTTGAGGATAAAGCTCTTTGTGCGTTTGTCGTATATGGTTTTTATTATGATGAAGTATGTTCCTTCTGTACCTACTTTCTGGAGAGGTGGTTTGTTTTTTTTTTTTTAAATCATGAATGGGTGTTGAACTTTGTCAAAGGCTTTCTCTACATCTATTGAGATAATCATATGGTTTTTATCTTTCATTTTTAATAGGGTGTATAATATTGATTGATTTGTGAATATTGAAGAATCCTAGCATACCTGAAATGAAGCCCACATAATCATGGTGTATGATCTTTTGAAAGGTTATGGCCACGAGCTGTGAACAAAGCCAGTATTTGTGACCTATGGAGGAGAAAATTTTGATCCAGGACCAGAGATGAGGCTTGATCACTCAAGAGTTTTTGCATGTCAGAATTTTATTAAAGTATAAAACTTTTTCTAAAGCTTCTGAGGTAGACATCAGAAAGGGGCAGAAAGAGTACCCCCTTGCTAGTTTATAGTAAGACATTATATACCTGTTAGCAAGCTGTTGATCATAAATAAAAGAAACACCTCAAGGCTAAGAGAGTTGCACAGGCTCCTCTCCCAACACATGCATTTTGAGATAGCATCAGCACAAGGGGAGTCATCTCTGGCCATAAAACAATTGACATGAGCCTTGAAGAAAAGGGGCTTCCCTGGTAGCTCAGTTGGTAAAGAATCTGCCTGCAGCATAGGAGACCCAGGTTCAATCCCTGGGTCAGGAAGATTCCCTGGAGAAAGAAATGGCAAACTATTCCAGTGTCTTGCCTGGAAAATTCCATGGACCAAGGAGCCTTATGGGCTGCAGTGCATGCCGTCGCAAGAAGTTGGGCACAACTGAGCTACTAAAAAAAAAAAAAAAAAAAAAAAAAAAAAAAAACAAACTTTGCAGAATGGCAGATTCTCATGCAAATACATAGTTTCATTAACATAGCCTAAGAAAAACATTTCCATGAGCAAGATGTATTGGTTTACTGAGCCATTAGCAGTTCAAGATTTGAGAAAAAGTTAGTTTCAGGCGGAACCAAGTGTCATTATGGCAACACAAGATTAATGGAGCCACCTTTAATCCTATGTAGAGAAAAGAAGGTAGAAAAGAAAAGAAGAAGAAAAAATGTTTGCCACCTGCAGTTTATTTCTCCTCCCACTCGGGGGCCCCTGGCCTCCCTACTGAGGCCTACCTAACCATTAGCTCTTTCACTTTTTGCTAAGTTGTTGGATTCTATTTGCTACAATTTTTGAGGATTCTTGCATGTGTGTTAATCAGTGATATTGACCTGTAGTTTTCTTTTTTTGTGACATCTTTGATTTTGGTGTCAGGGTGATGGTGGTCTCATAGAATGAGTTTTTGGAGTTTTCCTTCCTCTGCAATATTCTGGAAGAGTTTGAGTAGGATAAGTGCTAGCTCTTCTCTAAATTTTTGGTAGAATTCACCTGTGGAGCCCTCTGGTCCTGGGCTTTTGTTTGTTGGAAAATTTTTTATTACAGTTTCAATTTCTGTGCTTGTGATTGGTCTGTTAAGATTTTCTGTTTCTTCCTGGTTCAGTTTTGAAAGGTTATACTCTTCTAAGAATTTGTTCATTTCTTCCAAGCTGTCCAGTTTATTGACATATAGCTGCTCATAGTAGTCTATTATGGTCATCTGTATTTCTGGGTTGTGTGTCGTGACTTCTCCATTTTCGTTTCTAATTATGTTGATTTGAGTCTTCTCCATTTTTCCTTAATGAGTGTGGCTAATGTTTTGTCTATTTTGTTTATCTTCACAAAGAACCAGCTTTCAGTTTTGTTGGTCTTTGCTATAGTCTCCTTCATTTCTTTTTCGTTTATTTATGCTCTCATTTTCAGGATTTATTTTCTTCTACTAACTTTGGGGAGTTTTTGTTCTTTTTCTAGTTGTTTTAGGTGTAAAGTTAGGTTGCTAAATTGATGTTTCTCTTGTTTTTTGAGGTAGGGTTTGTATTGCTATGAACCTCCCACTTAGCACTGCTTTTGCTGAACCTCATAAGCTTTAGGTTGTCATGTTTTCATTATCATTTTTTTCTGTGCATATTTTGATTTCCTTTTTTATTTCTTCAGTGATCTGTTGCTTATTAAGAAGCGTGTTGTTTAGCCTGCATTTGTTTGTGTCTTTTATAGTTTTTTTCCCTGTAGTTGATATCTAATCTTACCACGTTGTGATCAGAAAAGATGCTTAAAATGATTTCAATTTTTTTAATATACCAAGGTTAGATTTGTGGCCCAGGATGTGATCAATCCTGGAAAATATTCCATGTGCACTTGAGAAAATTGTGAAATTCATTGGTTTTTGGTGAAATGCCATGTAGATATCAATTAGGCTTAACTGGTCCATTGTATTGTTTAAAGCTTGTGTTTCCTTGTTAATTTTGTTTGATTGATCTATCCGTTGGTGTGAGTGGGGTATTAAAATCCCTGACTATTATTGTGGTACTGTTGATTTCCCCTTTCATACTTGTTAGCATTTGCCTTATGTATTGAGGTGTTCCTATGTTGGGTGCATATGTAATTGTTATATCTTCTTCTTGGATTGATCCCTTGATCATTATGTAGTGTCCTTCTGTGTCTCTTGTTACAGTCTTTATTTCAAAATCTATTTTATCAGATATGAGTATTGTTTACTCCTCATTTCTTTTGATCTCCAGTTGCATTAAATATCTTTTTCCGGCCCCTAACTTTCAGTCTGTATGTGTCCCAAAGTTTGAGGTGGGTCTCTTGTAGATAACATATACAGGTTTTTTTGTTTTTGTTTTTATCCATTAGGCCAGTCTTTGTCTTTTGATTGGTGAATTTAAAACATTTATGTTTAAGGTAATTTGCTTTGTTGTTTTGGATTTGTTTTTATAAATCTTCTCTGTGTTTCCTGTCTAGAGAGATCCTTTATCATTTGTTGAAGAGCTGGTTTGGAGGTGTTGAATTCTTGGCTTTTGCTTGTCTGTAAAGCTTTTGGCTTCTCTGTTGAATCTGAATGAGATCCTTGCTGGGTAGAATTATCTTGGTTGTAGGTTTTTCTCTTTCATCATTTTAAATATATCCTACCATTCCCTTCTGGCCTGAAGAGTTTCTGTTGAAAGATCAGCTGTTATCCTTATGGGAATCCCCTTGTATGTTATTTGTTGTTTTTTCCTTGCTGCTTTTAATATTTGCTCTTTGTATTTAATTTTTGTTAGTTTGATTAGTATGTGTCCTGGCATGTTTTGCCTTGGGTTTATCTTGTTTGGGACTCTCTGGGTTTCTTGGACTTGGGTGGCGATTTCCTTCCCATTTTAGGGACGTTTTCAGCTATTATCTCCTCAAGTATTTTCTCATGCCCTTTCTTTTTTCTTATTTTTCTGGGACCCCTATCATTCAAATTTTGGGGCATTTAACATTGCCCCAGAGCTCTCTCAAGTTGTCCTCATTTTTTTAAATTCTTTTTTCCTTTCTGCTTCATTTATTTCCCCAATTCTATCTTCCACCTCACTTATTCTTTCTTCTGCCTCGGTTATTCTACTACTGGTTCCCTCCAGGGTGTTTTTAATCCCAGTTGTTGCATTGTTCATTATTGATTGACTCTTCTTTATTTCTTCTAGGTTCTTGTTAAATATTTCTTGCATCTTCTCAATCTGTGTCTCTAGTCTATTTATCCGTAACTCCATTTTGTTTTCAAGATTTTGGATCATCTTTACTATCATTATTCTGAATTCTTTTGCAGGTAGATTCCCTATCTCCTCCTTTTTTGTTTGGTTTGTTGTTTTGTCATGTTCCTTCACCTGCTGGATATTCTTCTGTCTTTTCATTTTATTTAGATTGCTGTGTTTTGGATCCCCTTTCTGAGGGCTAGAGGGTTGTGGTTCCTCTTAATTGTGGAGTCTGCTCCATGTGGGTGGGGTCGAGCCAGTGGCTTGTGAAGGTTTCCTGGTTGGGGTAACTTGTGTCTGTGTTCTGGTAGATAGAGCTGGATCTCTTCTCTCTGGAGAGCAATGAAGTGTACAGTAGTGAGTTTTGGGGTGTCTATGAAGATTTGGTACGGCTTTTTGCAGCCTATTTTTTAATGTTCAGGGTTACGTTCTTGTTTGGGTGGAGAATTAGCATGGTATGTCTTGCACTGGAACTTGCTGGCTCTTGGGTGGAGTTTGGTTTCAGTGTATGTATGAAGACTTTTGGGTGGGCCCTTGTCTATTAGTGTTCCCTGGGGTCTGGAATTCTATGACTGTCCAAAGCTCTAAAGTTGAGCCTCCTGCTTCTGGGTTTCAGTCTCCCCATTTCCAGTACCCTCAAGGCTTCTCTATCCACACAGCACAGAAGACAGAACACCTAGGTTAATGGTGAAACAACTCTCCACAGACAGGAACACCTAGAGAGATTCACGGAGTTTATATACAAAAGAGAAAAGGGAGGAGGGAGATAGAGGTGACCAGGCAGAGAAAAAGGAAAGTCAAAAGGGGAGAGAGCAACCAAGCCAGTAATCAAATCCCTAAGTGAAAAGGATACTAAAAATTAGACTTTTAAAGGTACAAATTTGATAACAAATATCAAAAAGCAAAGACTAAAAAACTGGAATAGAGACTAGACTCTCAAAAGTACAGTAAAAACAAATACAAAACAAAACTGATCACAAAATTTAAAAATATGGAATTTGTTTTTAAAAAAAATAGGATTTCTTTTTAGACAGGTAATAGTAGACTATAAAAATGAAAGCTAAAAGAGTAATAGAGAACTAAAGTTTTTAAAAACTAAGAAATGATAATAATAAAAATATATCTAGGGATTTCTCTGGAGCTGTTGTGGGCAATGTGGTGTCAGTTCAGTGAAAGATAGTCCCTGTTCCAGCTCGTACATGTTCTCAAAGTCTATAGTTTCCCCTCAAATGCATATTCTCAACTTAACTACAGGATTTTAATCTGTTGAACCTGTCACTTGTAGGGCAGTTTCCCCTTATTTGCTTATTTTGGCTTCCTCTGTCTGTAAGTCTCTTCAGTGTCTAATCTCTGCCCTGGCACGAGGGGTGAAGGTGTCCACTTACTCAGGCTCATGTGCTTAGCTGCGCCGCGCACAGGAAGGGACACTACAAACACTGCTGGCATGTGGCGGGGGGTGAGGGGGAGGAGGGTGCTCACAGTGGATGGACCACATCAGAATCGCCACAGCCCAAGGTGGTATGTACTCCCCAGGTCCACTCTGCTCAGGCTCTTGTGTGCTCCAGGAGGCCACTGTCCGAAGTGGGCATGCATTTTGTGCACTTCCCAGGCCCAAGACGACTAGGCTCTAGAGTACTTCACAGGGACACAGACTCAGGTGGGCTGTGCATTTTCTTCCCTTCCCAGGTCCAAGACCATTCAGGTAGCCAGGTACTCAGCAAGCACACTGTCCCTGGTGGGCTGTGCATCTTGTGCACCTCCCCAGTCCAAGCTGCTCTGTTTCCTGGGTGCACCACAAAGACATTGTCCCAAATGTGCCATGTGTCTCCTCAGGGAAGCTGATCCCGGACTGTGACACTCCTAGCCAATGTGAATCATTCAGGATCCCAGGAAGACATGGTTTGTGATTGGCAGCCTGCTCACACTTTGGCAGGAGATGCCGTCTCTGGGGCCGAGATTGCAGCGGCGCCTTGCCTTCAATTTCTGGCTGTCACACACCTGCCTCTCTCCCTCCATGGAGGGAGGGTTGTAAACTGCAGCAGGCTTGCTCTCCTTCGGTATTTGCTCGGATGCTATCCTTTGTTCTATGAGTGCACCAGAAGTCACCATGGGGCATTAGAGCCTTCTCACATGAAAGATCCTTTGTTTCTTTTTGTCTCTCTGATGTTCCTATGGTTTGGGTTGCTTTGTCACATTAGCCCCCTCAGATTGTCCTTAGAGCATTCAAGTCCACAATTCCGTGCCCAGCCCCCACTCGCTGCCAGCAGTCCAGAGCATCTGAGTCACTTCTCTGCTGGTAACTGCGGTTTGGAGGGAATTCTGTGGTGATTTCTTTTTCTTTTGGTTATGTTGCCCTCTGAGATTCCAAAGTTCCCCACTGACCTGCCTGTGAGAGGGTTTCCTATTGTGTGGAAACTTCTCCTTCACGACTCCCTCCCCAGGACAGGTCTCCACCCCTAAATTGTTTGCCTCTCTTTTCATCTTTTATCTTTGCCCTACGTCCTTTCAAAGAGATTGGGTTGCCTTTTCGGGTGTCTGGAGTTCTCTGCTAGCATTCATAAATTGTTTTGTAGAAGTTGTTCCACATTCAAATGATCTTTTGATGTATTTGTGGGGGAGAAAGTAGTCTCCCTGTCCTATTCCTCCACCACCTTGGGACCAGCCCTCAATTTCTATGCTTAATGAAAGATATTTCACCTAAATTGAAAGCTACTGCAAAGGAAATACAGTGATCTAGTCTCAAATACCTTGACTTATAATTGGACAGAATAATCATGAGGTAATGAAAACATACCTACACGGGCAAACACAAATCAGTAATATAGACACATAAACATTTTTCAAGGAACAATATTATTTTGCTTCCTCCACACTTCAACCTATTTATCTTCTTTGAACATCACAGCAAGTATATGAGGAAAATATACAAGAGTTAATGTTCACATCTTGTAGAGGTAGGTGAAAAACCTCTTCAGCCACTGGATTACTAAATGACAGAAATGAAACAAGTTTCTTATTTTGGTTATCTATTGCTGTGTAATAAAACACCCCCAAATTTATTGGTTTAGAACCAACATTTCATCTGCCACTTCCTCCCATTTTGTGGATGAGGAATTTCAGAAGTGTTTGACTCTGTGGTTTGTTTCTAATCTGTGAAGCATCAGTTGTGCCAGTAGGTGAGGATTCAGCTTCCAAAATTGTTTCTTCAAGTACATGTCTGCTACCTCAACGCTTCATAGTGCCTTTTCATCTCCACGTCATATTTTATGCTCCAGGATCTCTCCATGTGTGGGCTTCTCAGAGTAGTCACACATATATGGTGACTGCCTTGCAAGAGGCAGAAATGAAAGCTCCAATACCAGTTGAGTTATGTCTGGAACTTGCATAACACTGCTTCTGGTGGTTTTCTTATTGCTGTGGTTGGGGATTTTTGTTTCTTGTTTTTGGCCAAAAACAGGACCTGCCCATTGATTCAAGAAGGAGAAATAGACTCCCTCTCTTAATAAGAAAGTGGCAAGGTCACCCTGTAAAAGAATGTGGGGACTGGGAGATACTGTTGTGGTCATCTATGGAAAATATAATCTTCCATTTTTTAATATTTATTTTTATTTATTTGGCTGCACTGGGTCTTAGCTGCAGCATGTGGGATTTCTAGTTGCAGCATGAGAACTCCTAGTTGCACCATGTAGCATATCATTCCCCTACAAGGGGTTAACCCAGGCCCCCTGTATTGGGAGCATGGAGTCTTAGACACTGCTCTATCAGGGAAGTCCCTCAGATCTCCCTTAATTTCTATCCAGTGATGTCCCCACTACATCAAATTGCTCCATAGGGAAACAACAAAAAATATTCAATGAATGTATATGGTTTTAAACTTAAATTATAATGGCTTTTAAATATATCCATGTAATTAAATTTCTAATACAATAATGGATTGTACAGTAGTTGGCACTGTTTTGCCTAACCAAGATGATCTAATTATGCTTAGATAAATGACTCAAGCCTATTTTTAACACAACCTCTACTATAAATCCTTGTGTTGTTGTGATACTGACACACATTCATCTAACCAGGCCCAAATTATCAGTCAGCAGACCTACAACTCTAACTGCTCTTCCTTCACCATTTCTCACCTGAACTCCTCCTTCTGTGTTGTCAAAAGTTTTTCTTTTTTTCTTTTCAGGCAGACTTTACTGTCCTGTCTACTATTCTCATCATTCAATGTTTGTCCAAGATATTGTAGATGAAAAATTAAATAATAATTAATCTAAAAAAATAGAAAATTTTATTAGAGCCATCCTGAAGTTTATAATTTGATAGTCTTTCAGAAAGCTCTTAGGACTGTTTTACCACTAGAGGTCAAAGCACAGTTATATACATTTTGAGACAAAGGATTATATATCAAAGTAATATTGACACTTCATATAGTCCAGATCTGCACATACAAGGTGCGTAATGGGATCATCATGACCCTTTACAGGATTGAGAAAGGAATGTTGCTATCTCCAAAGGAGCTACCTTACTGGTGCCAGAAGAAAATTGCTCTTTTCAGTTGAGCAAGCATTCCTATGTCTTTTAAGATTTGGTTAATGTACAATGCACATGCACAATGCTCACTAAAGAGGGGGGAGGAGGCCCAATAGGGGAGACAGAAAATTTTATGTTTACATTTTTCTTACCTTGCCATAAAATATAAATTCTATTTCATTAATACTATTACCTACCTTCTGACAGGAAGAGACAGGAATGTACATACTCATTAGGATGTACCACAGCCTAAAAACATATAGATTCCTCACTTTGCCTCACTCCATTTTTTTCCCCTAGGAAAAGACAAAAATCCCAAATATGAAATCCCAAATAAAAGAGAGAAGTATGATAAAGAATTTATCAGTGATAAGAAAACAAAATAAAAATTACCTTGTAAAAACTCAGAAGTTATTAATGAGATTTTGGTATGGAAAAGTAAAACAGGAAGCAGGATGAGGGATAGAGATTTTTGAGAAAGAGGGTAACTAGATGGAATCTGTTTCAAGATGAGACTCCAGACAGCAGTGAACAGGATGGATTTGTTCAGGAGGATGACTGAGGAGAGCATACTTTTCTGTAGGCAAAAGATGTTGAGAACCACAACACTGAAGAGATAGAGTGAAATAGTTTTGAAAAAACACTGAAGAAAGAAAACATAAAAGACTGATTAGTTCTGGGAGTGAGGGAGAAATACAAGCAGTCATGTTAGACTGTTCCTTTCCTTTGTTAGCTGTGAGAAACTCCTGGTGGATAAGTGTATGCTGAGTCAAATGACAAGGGATTCTTGTTTCCCAGCAAAAGTAGTAACTCATGCTTTTAAAAAGTGCCTTGAAATAAGTTATTATTTAGTTAGTGATGCTGGAAAACCATTTTGTTTCCTGCATAAAATAAAAAGCATGTTAAGCTTTCTTTATGGTATAATTTTAAAATATTTAAATTCCACATGCATGAATAAAAACAAGGGTAATCAAATAGACAACATAGAGAATACCAGGTGATGTGCTTCTTAATAATTGTCCTCAGTAGTGTGCTGTTTTTCTTTTTGTCAGTTAAGTATTTATGCATAGTTTCTATTTATTTTCATTATTCTCAAAGTGCTGAGGTTGTACCTTTTGGATTTTTTTTTTGTTTGTTTTTTTTTGCTATTGTTGTTATGCTTAGTTTCTATGATACCTCACTTTGTTCTGCTTATTCTCACTTGATGTTATTGTTTTCAGGAAGGAAAGGACATAGTAAATAATTTTTAATTAAAGGTTAAGTGTAAAAAGTGGATAAAGATATTTTCATTCAAATATCTGTTTATTGTGAAAGAATGGCAATTCTTACACACAGTAAGCTGTGAAAACTTTGAAAAATAAAACAGAAGCAAACATCTCATGACAAACAGCTATTTAAACTGACAGGAACCTGGTGGATAGAATTAAAATAAATTCAAAATAAATTTAGGACTTATGTATTTATAAGTCATGATATAGATCATGTAGTATAAACTTCATGAGAAGAGGGATTTTTCTTGCTGCTATTCACATAGTAGATTCTCAATACATTTTTGTTGAATGAATAAATGTAGCAAATAAACAGCAGGTAAATGTAATATTGAAGTGAAAGTCACTCAGTCATGTCCAACTCTTTGACACCCCATGGATTATAAAATCCATGAAACTCTCCAGGCCAGAACACTGGAGTGGGTAGCCATTCCCTTCTTCAGGGGATCTTTCCCAATCCAAGGATTGAACCCAAGTCTCCTGCATTGAAGGGGTATTCTTTACCAACTGAGACACCAGGGAAGCCCAAGAATACTGCAGTGGGTAGCTTACCTATCCCTTCTCCAGTGGATCTTCCCAACCCAGGAATTGAACTGGGGTCTCCTTCATTGCAGGTGGAATTTTTTATGAGCTGAGCTACCAGGGAAGCCCCTTAGCCTTCATTAATAAGGAAAATGATGGTTTGATTGTTCCACTATGGGGAGATCCCATTTTATATGATATGATACATGATATAACATATCACATTCTTTTAAAAGAATGATAGACTATTCTAAAAGACCAAGGTGTGAAGAGGTTTGAAATCCTGTTTTGAAAATTAATTAAAATAATTGGAGATGTTTAGGTAGAAATCTTTGTGGGGCTAGGCAGATAAGATTCAAACATTTATTAAGTTATTTGAAGTTGGTCACTTGTAGAACATTTCACTCTTGTGATTCAGTAACTCCCATCTTAATATCTGGAATGTCTGCTATCACTTTTCTATGGAGCTTTCTGAAAATATAGCAATCAAATTATTTTCTTTTGGTAGGGGAGCTCTAATATCTGTGTTGGGGAAACACACTGATTGAAACACCCTTATGGCAGAAAGTGAAGAAGAATTAAAGATCCTCTTGATGAAAGTGAAAGAGGCGAGTGAAAAAGTTGGCTTAAAGCTCAACATTTAGAAAACTAAGATCATGGTATCTGGTCCCATCACTTTATGGCAAATAGATGGAGAAACAGTGGTAGACTTTATTTTGGGGGGCTCCAAAATTACTGCAGATGGTGACTGCAGCCATGAAATTAAAAGACGCTTACTCCTTGGAAGAAAAGTTATGACCAACCTAGACAGCATATTAAAAAGGCAGATATGTTACTTTGCCAACAAAGGTCCGTCTAGTCAAGGGTATGGTTTTTCCAGCAGTCATGTATGGATGTGAGAGTTGGACCATAAAGAAAGCTGAGCACCGAAGAATTGATGCTTTTGAACTGTGGTGTTGGAGAAGACTTGAGAGTCTCTTGGACTGCAAGGAGATCCAACCAGTACATCTTAAAGGAAATCAGTTCTGAACATTCATTGGAAGGACTGATGCTGAAGCTGAAACTCCAATACGTTGGCCACCTGATGCGAAGAGCTGACTCATTTGAAAAGACCCTGATGCTGGGAAAGATTAAAAGCACGAGGAAAAGGAGACGACAGAGGATGAGATGGTTAGAGGGCATTACTGACTCAATGGCCATGAGTTTGAGTAAACTCCAGGAGTTGGTGATAGACAGGGAAGCCTGGCGTGCTGCAGTCCATGGGGTCCCAAAGAGTTGGACACCACTGAGGGACTGAACTGAACTAATTGAAACAGCCCACCCTGGCCAGACTCCATTAGAAAGTAATCATTTATGTGTTATTTTACAACACGAGGTCCTGGTAAGGAACACAGAACTAACAAGCCAACACCAACTGTAAGAATTCAGGAAAGTTCAAAAGGAGATGCCACATGTTCTATCACCTCCCAGAATCCCTCTCCCTGGAAGTCATCTTGGCTGAGCAATGAATGTGATACCAGGAAGGAACCTGAGTCAAAATGATTGGTCAGAGACAACCCAGAAACGAATCCCATCCCCTTAAAACTGGTGACTGTGAGTCACATGGCAGAGCAGTCCTCCTGGGTTCCCTTACCCTTCTGCTCTCCATCTGAGCACCGTTTTCTAATAAATCTCTTGCCTTGTCAGCACGTGTTTCTCCTTGGACAATTTCTTTTCTTTCTTTTCTTTTTTTTTTTTTTTTCCATTTATTTTTTATTAGTTGGAGGCTAATTACTGTACAATATTGTAATGGTTTTTGTCATACATTGACATGAATCAGGCATGGATTTACATGTGTTCCCCATCCCGATCCCCCCCTCCCACCTCCCTCTCTACCCGATCCCTCTGGGTCTTCCCAGTGCACCAGGCTTGAGCACTTGTCTCATGCATCCAGCCTGGGCTGGTGGTCTGTTTCACACTTGATAATATACTTGTTTCCATGTTATTCTCTCAGAACATCCCACCCTCACCTTCTCCCACAGAGTCCAAAAGTCTGTTCTGCACATCTGTGTCTCGTTTTCTGTTTTGCATATAGGGTTATCATTACCATCTTTTTAAATTCCATATATATGTGTTAGTATACTGTATTGGTGTTTATGCTTCTGGCTTACTTCACTCTCTACAGTGGGCGGATAATTTATTTCCAAATGTTGAACAAAAGCCCACTCTTGGGCCCTGGGAAGGTTCTTCCTTCCTGCAACACTAGATTAAACTGTAACAATTGTTAATTGATAAATATAGATTAAATTGTCATAATATCATATAGCTTATAGAGATACATTGTGAAACATGATGAATAAGTAAATGAAAAATGAAAGTTTAAATCAAATTATTCAAAGAAAAAGAATCAGTTTATAATGATCTACATAATGAATGGGATCATCAGTCAGGAATCAAAATTTAAATTATTTTGTTTCATGTTCTTTCAACCCCTCTTCACAGTTTCTCACCTTATGCACATAATAAGTATTTCCTCTCCAACACATTATTAAAAAGTTCCAGGAAGAATTATTGTGTATTGTTTGTCAAAGTTTGATCACCTATTATTAGTTTTACAGATGTTCCAAATCAAGGGCTGACTTTTGGTTCTTAAGGGTCCATTTCAAAAGCCCTATTTGTATGGATAAGGGCTAACTTTCATACAGATAAGGATTAATTTTAAGTATACCTAGTATGTTGTGTATGTGTGTTTGCTCAGTTATGTCCAACTTTTGTGACCCCGTGGACAATAATCCACAAGGCTCCTCTGTCCATGGAATTTTCTAGGCAAGATTACTAGAACAGGTTGCCATTTCCTACTCCAGGGGATCTTCCCAACTCAGGGATTGAATCTGCATCCCTTATGTCTCCAGCATTGGCAGGTAGATTCTTTACTACTGCACCACCTGGAAAGCCCCACACCTAGTATGTTATTAGTGAAAGTGAAAATGAAGTCACTCAATCGTGTCCGACTCTTTGCAACACCATGGACTGTAGCTTACCAGGCTCCTCCATCCATGGGATTCTCCAGGCAAGAATACTGGAGTGGGTTGCCATTTCCTTCTCCAGGGGATCTCCCCAACCCAGGGATCGAACTTGGGTTTCCCACATTGCAGGCAGACGCTTTACCCTCTGAGCCACCAAGGAAGCCCCAAGAAAGTACCAAGGAAGTATGTTATTAAGGGTTAATAAAATCTGATCCTCATAAACTAAAACTAGCATCATCTTGAGTTCACTGAGAGTCTGATTTCACATAGTTCTTGGTAACATTACAAACTTATTCTTTGTGTATGGGCATATGTGGATCATGAGAATTTCCAACATTTTCTAGAGGGAAATTTGTTACTATTAAATTATCTGTATTGGTTTAATCTGGTTGTGGATTTTGTTTGTTGTTAACCTAATCATAAAATTTTTACTTCTGCTGATTTTTTGTCTTTTATTAATACAAAGTTTATTTTATTTCACTACTTCTCATTTTTATTGTTACTTTATACATTTTCCATATGATTAGAGTTATTTGCTCATACAGCATAGCTGAGGTGGGTGAAGGAAATGTTTTAAGTGGAATTTAAATGGACCAAATCAAAAGCAATTCAAAATCACTGCTCTTTGAGAGCTCTTTCCTTTATTTAGGTGTGGAATTTGCACTAATTTTCTACAGCTGCTTTAATAAAAACATAAATGGTGACAACACAAATTTATTCTCTTATAGTTCTAGAGGTCAGAATTCCAAATTTGGAGTCACTGGTTTAAAATTCAGTTCTTTGCCTTTTCCAGCTTCTAGAGGCTGCCCACATTCTTTGGTTCATGATTCCTTACTCTCTCTTCAAAGTCAGCAATGTCTTGTTAAGTCTTATGACACTGCATCACTATCATACTCTCCTTCTCCATTTTACTTATCAGGATGCTTGTGATTAAATTGGACCCACCAAGATAATAGAGAAAAATTTTCCCACCTCAAGATTCTTAGTCACATGTGGAAAATCCCTTCTGCCATGTAAGATAACATAGCTTATTTGGGTGGTGGATTAAAACATCATCTATTTATTCCCTCACAATTTGAGGGGGCTAGAAGTTTGAGATCAAGGTGTTGGCTCCTCTGACATCTCTAGCAGAGAATCCTTCCTGGCTCTTGTAGCTTCTGGCATTTGCCAGCTGTCCTAGCTTGCAGGAGGGCTTTTCAGGTGACTCAGTGGGAAGAATCTGCCTGCAATGCAGAAGAAGTAGATTCAATCCCTGGGCTGGGAATATCCTCTGGAGAAGGAAATGGCAACCCACTCCAGTATTCCTGCCTGGAAAATCCCACACAGAGAAACCTGGAGGGCAACAGTTCATGGGGTTGCAAAGAGTCAGACACGACTGAGCACACACTAACTTGCAGGGACACCACCCTAGTCACAGGACCATTTTCTTCATGTGTGTTTTCACATCGTGTAAGATCACATATTTATATATCCTGGGAGTTAGGATGTGGATAACGTTCACGGGATATTGCCACACCTACTACAGAAATATAGTTAGCCAACACATTACCGATACCTAGGAATGCTTTTTGTTGCCAGAACTACCGTTATTGGCTGCTGGGGACAAGTTCCTGAAATGAAAATGAAAATTAACTTTGAACAATTGAAACAATTTTATAAAAGGGATTAGAAATTATGAAAGTGAGACTATTATTTGTATAGCTCAGGCACATTTGGTATTGCATGTATTTTTGCTGGTCAGCCCAGAAACTTAACTACCATTTCACACATTGCTTCTGTAGAATAAATGCATGTTGATTTCTCAACTTGCAAAAGAGTCAGGCATAACTTAGCGACTAAACACACAGACATATACATACCACCACTTCTTTATCCATTTATCTGCTGGTAGACACTTAGGTTGCTTCCATATCTTGATAATTGTAAATAATAATGATATGAATACTGTAGTGCATATATCTTTTTGAACTGGTGTTCCTGATTTTTTTTTTTTTTTTTGGAGGGGTATATAGCCAGTAGTGGACTTGTTGGGTCATGTGACAGTTTTATTTTTAGTTTTTGGAGAAACCTCCATATGGTTTACCACAGTGGCTGCACTACATTCCCACCAACAGTGTATAAGGGTACCATTTTCTCCACATCTATGCCAATATTTGTTATTTGTGTTCTTTATGATGACAGTTGATTCTGACAGGTATGAGATGATATCTCATTGTGGTTTGTGGGTTTGATTTGCATTTCCCTAATAATTAGTGATGCTGAGCACCTTTTCATGTGTCTCAAGCCATCTGCATTTCCTCTTTGGGAAAATGCTCAGTTATATTTTCCAAAAAAAAATAATAGAAAAGAAATAAAAGCAAAAATTTAAAAATCGGACCTGATTAAACTTAAAAGTTTTTACACAGCAAAGGAAACCATTGTCAAAATGTAAAGGCAGCCTACTGAATGGGGGGAAACATTTGCAAATGGCAAGACCAAATTGGGGTTAAAATTCAACATGTATAAGCAGTTCATACAACTCAACATCAAAAATATAAACAACCCAGTTTTTTAAAAAAGGAACTGCATTTTCAAAGGTAAAAGTGAGCACTGTCCTTCCTAGGTTTAGTCTAGTGGAAATAATTTAGAGAAAAGGTAGAGAAAGGTACAAATCATGGTCATTAGGAAGTTGCGGGATGGGAGAGGGCCTTGATGAGGTACTATAATGAGAATGCTTTCTCAGCAAAGGGAGGAGGCTGCTGAAAGAAAAAGGAAAAGATAATCAAAGGAGCTAAAATAAATCCTTGCTTGCTTTAATAATTCTGTCTCAGGTTCAGCTGTCTGGCAGGCATATGCCCTCTTCAAGTCTACTGCTTAAAAAGTCCTCCATTTCAATGTGGCAGAATTCCCTATTCTCAGAAGTTCAAAAAAAAAAAAAAATAATTTGAAATAGCATGAAATGACAATACAGACATTCTTTCGACTGCATGCTTCAATTTCTCTTACTGCAAATAGAATAGAATTTGAACAGAATTGATTGAATATTTGAACAGAAATGATTACCACTATTTACTTTGTAGGATTTCTGTGGACTATGGCTTCTTACTAAATAATGGATAGTGAAACAAATTGCCTTCATATCTTAAAGGAATTTTCTCTGTCTTAAATCATTCTCAACTTTTTCTCCCTTTTGGAACATTCATATAGATAAGCATATTTAAAATGTGGAACCAAAATGTAACAGTAAACATATTTGGTAAGGCAACTGATTGTCGCTATGGCAACAATGAATCTGCTTGACATTTAGTCTTTCCATTACTTTTTGTTGCTATAGTAATGAAACCTTGGATTTCTGACACTGTTTCCAAATTTTACTAAAACAAATCCTCTTTCACCCTGCAAGATGGAGGAAAGGCCAGTATTATTAATGCACAAGATGTATGAGGCTCTTTTCTAGCACTAAGATATGGACAACATTTTGCTACATGTTCAGTTCAGTTGCTCGGTAATGTCCGACTCTTTGCGACCCCATGGACCACAACACTCCAGGCCTCCCTGTCCATCACCAGCTCCCGAACCAGCTCCCGAAGTTTACTCAAATTCATGTCCATCGAGTCAGTGATGCCATCCAACCATCTCATCCTCTGTCATCCCCTTCTCCTCCTGCCTTCAATCTTTCCCCAAACCAGGTTCTTTTCCAATCAGTCAGCTCTTCGCATTAGGGGGCAAGTATTGGAGCTTTAGCTTCATCATCAGCCCTTCCATTTCAAGACTAATTTACTTTAGGATTGACTGATTTGATCCCCTTACTGTCCAAGGGATTCTCAAGAGTCTTCTCCAACACCACAGTTCAAAAGCTCTCCGCCTTTTTTATAGTCCAACTCTCACATCCATACGTGACTACTGGAAAAACCATAGATTTGACTAGATGGACATTTGTCATCTACATGTTAATCAAACTAAAAAACATGCTTTAAAGGTAGAAAAATATCTAGCAAAAAAACTAAGAAATTAGAACAAAAGTAAAGCAACAATTTTGTTGTTAAGACTCCGCCTTTTATACTAGACCTGTACAAAAGCAGCCTTAATTTATGAGATGTTGAATTTAAATCAAATAGTAATGGATAAAGGAGAATATTTTTGTTTCTTTTTAGAGGAAATAAACAGGAAAATAATGGCAATTAAGAGCCATAAAAATTATTAAGAAAATTTCTTGGAGTTTTTGAGGGGCTTTTGTGTTTAAGAAAATATTGTATGAAGAATGGCCAAGATGGCAGAGTGGAAAGACCCTGAGCTCACAGTCTCTCACAAGCACACAAAACCACAACTAACCACAGAACAATTATTGATGAAAAAACTAGCACCTATCAGAAAAGATTTCCTACAGCAAAAGATATAAAGGAGAAACTTCACTGAGATGGTTCAGAGGGGCAGATTCACAATAATCAAATCCCATGCCCTGCTGGTGGATAATTCACAAAATGGAGAATAATTATATTGCAGAGCTTTTCCCACAGGAGAGAGAGTTCTGAACCCCACACCAGGCTCTGCAGCCTGAGAATCTGGAAAAGCCCCCAGAGCATTTGACTCTGAAGGCCAGTAGGGTTTAATTGCAGGAGCTCCACATGACTGAAGATAATAAAAAAGTCACTCTTAAAGGGTACACACAAAACCTCACACACACACACAAGAATGCAAGGCAAAATCAGTAATTTGATAGCAGCCTGGACCAGATCTACCAGCTAGTCTTGAAAAGTCACCTGAAGAGGCAGGAAGAGAGAAGTGTGGCTTACCCTGGAGACACAGATGCTGGTGTCAGACATGATGGGGAATATTCAATGACATTAACACTTCTGCTGTAACCAGCTGACATTTTGGCTCATTAATGCCAAAACCTAGCAACACCCAACAGCCTAGAGGTGACAGTGCTGGGACACCTAGGTCAAACAACTAGTTGGGAAGGGACACAGGCCCACCCATCAGCAGACAGGTTGACTAACCACTAAAGAGCACATGACCACCTCTGGACACATCCCTAGACAGAGCTCAGCCCACAGAGGTATAGGACCCAGCATGACTCACCAGTGGACAGGTACTTTATCCCCCCACCAGGAAGCCAGATAGTCTCTAGACCAGCTTTGCCCACCAGGAGGCAACCAGAAACAAGGAAACCAAGATCCCACAACATAGGGCAGACTCTACCCTGGGAACAGCTGGACCCTGGCCTTGCCACTGGCAGGGCAATACCATATTAGGACAGTGAAGACACCATACTCGACTGTGTCAGAAATTGACACCCCCTACCAAGGATCTGAACTCCAAGGATCCTGCACCAAGACCCTAGGAAATGGCTCTGTGTTCCAGAGGTCTGGAAATAATGCAAAAATATTGTTTCACCTGTTACTGGGTGACAACAAATCTAGAGTCTTTGGAACCACGACTCTGCCCACCAGTGAGCCAACACATTCCCTGAGGACACGAGGGTGTCTGCATCCAGCTGCCTCACAATTAGGCAGCCAGAAATATCTGCATAAGGCAGGATCCATTAATGAACTAGACTAGGGCCCAACAAAGCCTATCAGACCACTCACATCATCAGCCCACAACAACAGAAGAATCCATGAAGCCCTCTTAGTGGGAACCTCTAGAGGATATAGCTTGAGTGACAAGAGGGAAGTGCACTGCTAGGACACATAAGACATCTCCTACAGAGAGCCACTTCTCCAAGGTTGAGAAGTGGAACTAACTCACCACATACATAAAAATACAAACAGCAATTAGGCAAAATGAGGTGGCAGAGGACTATATTCCACATGAAAGAGCAAGGTAAATCTCAGAAGAACCAAGTGAAGTGTCTGCCTGAGAAAGATGAATGACCACAAAGATGATCAAGAAACACAGGAGGAAAATAGATGTACAGAGCAAGAAATTAGAAAATTTAAATGAAGAGTTATGAAATATAAGAAGCAACCAAGCAGAGTTGAAAAATACAATAACTGGAATGAAAAATACACTAGAAGTAATCAATAGTAGGCTAAATGATGCAGAAGAACAGATCATCAAGCAGGCAGAGTAATGGAAATAGTACTGCAGAAAAGAAAAAAGAAAAACGAATGAAAAGAAATGAGAACAGTTTAAGAGACCTTTGGGACAATACCAAGCTCACTAATATTTGCATTGTAGGGGTCCCAGAAAGAGACAAGAGAAAGGCCTGAGAAAATATTTGAAGAGATAATACCTGAAAATACTTCCTTAATGTGGGAAAGGAAACAATCACAAGTCCAGGAAATGCAGAGAATCCCATAGAGAATTAGCCCAAAAAGAGATGTACAAAGGCACCTTATATACAAAATGACAAAAATTAAAGACAAGGTGACAAGAGAAAAACAGCAAATAATATACAAAGCAATTACCATAAGGCTATCTGCTGATTTTTCAGCAGAAAATCCACAGGCCAGAAGAGAATGGCATGATATATTTAAAGTAATGAAAGGGGGAAACCTACAACCAAGAATACTCTGCCTAGCAAGGCTCTCCTTCAGATTTGATGGAGAAATCAAAAGTTGTGGAGAAAAACAAAAACTAAAAGACTTCAGCACCATTAAGCCAGCTTTACAAAAAATACAAAACAAAATTTTCTAGGTGAAAAAAAAGGCTGCAACTAGAAACAAGAAATTTATGGAATGAGAAGCTCATCAGTAAGGCAAACATATGGTAAAGATAGGTAATCATCCACATACAAACTAGTAGGAAGGTTAAAGGACAAAAGTAGTAAAATTATCCTGATCCACTATAAGCAGTTAAGAAATACACAAAACAATTAGAAGGAAATATGATATCAAAAACAACAATTATGAGTGGAGGAGAGTACAAATATGGAGTATTTAAAAAGCATTTGAAAAAATAAAATACATTTGAAATTAAGAAATTAGTAACTTAATACTATATATATGTAGAGAGAGAAACAGAGCGAGAAGGGAAGAGACAGAGAGACAGGGAGAAAGACAGAGGGAGGGAAACTGATATACCAAAACCTCATGGTAATTGCAGGCCAAATATCTATGGTAGATATACACACAGACAAAGAAAAATGAATCTAGACACAACACTAAAAATAGTCATCAAATCACAGGATGAAAAAACAAAAATAGATAAGAACAGACCTACAAAAGCAAATCTATAACAAAAAACAAACTGGCAATAACAGCATACATATCAATAATTACCTGAAATGTAAATGGACTAAATGCTTCAACCAAAAGACAGACTGGTTGAATAGATTTAAAAAAAAAAAAATCAAGACCTGTACATATGTTGCCTATAAGAGACTCACTTCAGATCTAGAGACACATACAGATTGAAAATGAGGGGTTGGAAAATATTGCCCCAATATAATGGGAATCATAAGAAGGCTGCACTAGCAATATATATATATATACATACACAATATATATATATACATATGTATACATATGTATACATATACATATATGTATGTATATATATACACACATACATATACATATATATGTTTACATATACATATATGTATGTATATATACATACATATACATATACATATATGTATAATATACATATATGTGTGTATATATGTATACATATATACACATATACATATACATATATGTATCCACATATATGCATATACATATATGTATATATACACACAATATATATGCAATATACATACTATATATATATATATATATACAAGAATTTAAAAGAGAGACTATTGTAACACACAGAAAAGGACACTACATAATGAGTTAAGAATCAATTCAAGAAGAAGCTATAACAATTGTAAATAGATGTCCATGCAATGTAAGAAACCACATATATGAGAGAAATTTTAACAGACTTGAAAGGAGACATTGACATTAACACAATAATAGTGGGGGATTTCAGCATTCTGCTTACATCAATGGACAGATCAGCTAGATAGAAAAATCAACAAGGAATCACAGACTTAAAATGACACTTTAGACCAGATGGAATTAATGGACACTTATAGAGCATTCCTATTTTTGCATTCCAGTCCCCTGTGATGAAAAGGACATCTTTTTGGGGTGTTAGTTCTAGGTCTTGTAGGTCTTCATAGAACCATTCAACTTCAGCTTCTTCAGCATTATTGGCCAGGACATAGACTTGGATGACTGTAATATTGAATGATTTGCCTTGGAAATGAACAGAGATCATTCTGTCGTTTTTGAGATTGCATGCAAGTACTGCATTTCAGACTCTTTTGTTGACTATACTGGTTACTCCACTTCTTCTAAGGGATTCTTGCCCACAGGAGTGATATAATGGTCATCTGAGTTAAATTCATCCATTCCAGTCCATTTTAGCTCACTAATTCTTAAAATGTCAATGTTTACTCTTGCCATCTCCTGTTTGACCACTTCCAATTTATCTTAGAGTAGGAAGTCAAGAGAGCTTCCCTGGTGGCTCAGAGGTTAAAGCGCCTGCCTGCAATGTGGGAGACCTGGGTTCGATCCCTGGGTCGGGAAGATTCCATGGAGAAATAATGGCAACCCACTCCAGTATTCTTGCCTGGAGAATCCCATGGACAGAGGAGCCTGGTGGGCTACAGTCCATGGGATCGCAAAGAGTCGGACACGACTGAGCGACTTCTTTCACTTGCACTTTCAGGAAGTCAAGAAACACCTGGAGTAACAGGCAAACTTGGCCTTGGAGTACAGAATGAAACAGGGAAAAGGCTAATAGAGTTTTGCCAGGAAAACTCACTGTTCATAGCAAACACTCTCTTCCAACAACACAAGAGAAGACTCTACACATGGACATCACCAGATAGTCAACACTGAAATCAGATTGATTATATTCTTTGAAGCCAAAGATGGAGAAGCTCTATATAGTCAGCAAAAACAAGACCTGGAGCTGACTGTGGCTCAGATTATGAACTCCTTATTGTCAAATTCAGACTTAAATTGAAGAAAGTATGGAAAACCACTAGACCACTCAGGTATGACCTAAATCAAATCCCTTATGATTATACAGTGGAAGTGATAAATAGATTTAAGGGGCTAGATTTGAAAGACAGACTGCCTGATGAACTATGGACAGAGGTTCAAGACATTGTACAGGAGACAGAGATCAAACCATCCCCACAAGAAAGAAATGCAAAAAAGCAAAATGGCTGTCTGAGGAGGCCTTACAAACAGCTCTGAAAAAAAGAGAAGCGAAAAGCAAAGGAGAAAGGGGAAGATATACCCATTTGAATGCAGAGTTCCAAAGAACAGCAAGGAGAGATAAGAAAGCCTTCCTCAGTGATCAGTGCAAAGAAATAGAGGGAAATAATAGAATGGGAAAGACTAGCGATCTCTTCAAGAAAACTAAAGATACCAAGGGACATTTCATGCAAAGATGGGCTCAATAAAGGACAGAAAAGCTAGGGACTTAACAGAAGCAGAAGATATTAAGAAGAGGTGGCAAAAATACATAGAAGAACTGTACAAAAAAGATCTTCATGACCCACATAATCACGATGGTGTGATCACTCACCTAGAGCCAGACATCCTAGAATCTGAAGTCAAATGGGCCTTAGAAAGCACCACTGTGAACAAAGCTAGTGGAGGTGATGGAATTCCAGTTGAGCTATTTCAAATCCTAAAAGATGATGCTGTGAAAGTGCTGAACTCAACGTGCCTGTAAGAGGGTAACAGGCAGGAAGGCCAGGGGTCTCCAAACAGAGGAAATGGGCTGCAAATTTCAGACATTTTTTATCTCTCTCTTAAGCAACGAGAGGAAACAAACTCTTGATATTTTTTTTTCCCTTCTCTGTACAAATTTAAAAAGAGGTTTCTCTTAAAATACTGTGTTGCCATAATGACACCTGGTTCCACCTGAACTTAACTATTCTCAAGCCGTGAGCTAACCAATGCATTTTTCTTATGGAAATGTTTGTCTTAAGCTATGTTAATGTATCATGCATTTATCCCAGACTCTGTATTCAAGTTGGTTCGCCTAAAGGCTCAGAACTGACTTGACAAACCAGTATGTTATACATTGTTCACTTAATCTATGTTAATGAAACTATATATTTGTATGGGAATCTGCCTTTCTTCAAAATTCATGTCAAGCGTTTTATGGCCCAGGATGGCTCGCCTGGTGCCAAGATTATCTCAAAATGCATCTTGTGGGTGAGGGACCTGGTGTCATTCTCTGAGTTTTGAGACCTTTCCTTCCTTTAATTAGCAGACTGTTAGTAGCTATATAACATCAAGCTAAAGACTATCAAGGGGGTGGGCATTCTTTCTGCCCCCTTCTGATGTCTATGCCGGAAGTTTCCTCTATCTCCCTTATACTTTAATAAAACTTTATTACACAAAAGCTCTGAGCAATCAAGCCTCGTCTCTAATCCCGGATTAAATTCTTCTCCTCTGGAGGCCAAGAATTCTGGCATCTTTTGGTGATTCAGAAACAACTTTTCACCAGCAAATTTGGAAAATGCAGCAGTGTCCACAGGACTGGAAAAGGTCAGTTTTCATTCCAATCCATAAGAAAGGCAATGCCAAAGAATGCTCAAACTACCTCACAATGGCACTCATCTCACACGCTAGTAAAGTAATGCCCAAAATTCTCCAAGCCAGGCCTCAACAACATGTGAACCATGAACTTCCAAATGCTCAAGCTGATTTTAGAAAAAGCAGAGGAACCAAAGATTAAATTGCCAACACCTGTTGGATCATTGAAAAAACAAGAGAGTTCCAGAAAAACATCTATTTCTGCTTTATTGACTATGCCAAAGCTTTTGACTGTGTGGATCACAATAAACTGTAGAAAATTCTGAAAGAGATGGGAATACCAAATCACCTGACCTGTCTCTTGCGAAATCTGTATGCAGGTCAGGAAGCAACAGTTAGACCTGGACATGGAACAACAGACTGGTTCCATATAGGAAAAGGAGTATGTCAAGGCTGTATATTGTCACCCTACCTCTTTAGCTTATATGCAGAGTGCATCATGAGAAACGCTGGGCTGGATGAATCACAAGCTGGAATGAAGATTTCTGGGAGACATACCAATAACCTCAGATATGCATATTGAAAGGTCGGGTATGTTGAGGCATGCCCCCAAAAAAGTGCCGCAAACAAGTTCCGGAGGCTGGCTAAACTTCCGGGGACCGACCCCCTGCAGCCTGGTCCAATCAGGAGCCGACACAGAGCCCTTGGACACCCACCACTGCTGTAGCCCGCGCTTTCTTCCTTACATGGAAGGACCTGGCCTAGACGCCAGCCCTGGCTATAAAACCTCTCCCCACTTCTCATACCTCGCAGACTCCGTTTGTCCCCTTGCTCACCCGCCCCCGGGAGTTCTGCCCGAGAGCGACCGCCCATTAAAGGCCTTTTACCAATGGTCCTTAGAGGTGGCTCTTTCTTCCCGCGGCGTTTTCTAACATCTGGCGCCCAACGTGGGTCCCGAGGTGAGGGCCCCCGGCACCGCCGCGGTAGCCCCGGACCCAGGCGACAGACCAACTCCCCGGACGACAGGATATGGAGTAAATCCCTTCGGCTTTGGGGCCTGCCCTCCCTGGCGACCACTTCCTAGGACCCGCTAACGAGTGTACACTTACCGGGCCCTCCCGGTCCTCAGCAGATAGGGAGACATCTCTATCGGCTGAGTAGACCTCTTGTTTCGGGCTTTCCGGGTCCCTGCGGCCGCGGGGAAGACGTTCCCGGTGGCTACACAGACCTCCAGCTTCCCTTGACCCGTCCGAAGACGTTCGGACAGCAGGGGTTGCCTCCACGCCCCGTGGTTGTCATGAGATCGACAGACTCCAAACCCGATCCCCAATACTCCACACCCTTAGAGTGCCTGCTGGCTAACCTACAGACCCTAAGACTAAAGGGATATATCCGCCCCAAGCAGCTCACTTTTCTGTGTTCACAGGCCTGGCTTCAGTATTCCCTAGATAATGGCTCACAATGGCCAGCCACAGGGACATTAGACTTTGACGTCCTCCGTGATTTAGATAATTACTGCCGGAGAACAGGAAAATGGTATGAGGTCCCCTATGTTCAGGCCTTTTTGGCATTGCGCTCTCGCCCCACCCCTTCCTCTCTGGTTCCTACCCCCTCCCCCTCCACTCCGGCCCCTCCTGCCCCCTCCCCCTCTAACCCTACTCCGGCCTCTTTTGCTCCTGCTCCTGCCCCCAAGGCTCCACCGCCGGCCCCAGATCCTCCGGCCCTTAACCCTATCTTGTATCCTCCCCTTCCTCCCGACACCCCCTCCCCTTCTCTGGTTAGCTCCCACACTCGCTCCCATAGCAACCCTCCAGGAGCCTCCCCTCGCCCTCCCCCAGCCCCGCTACTCCCTCTGTGACAAGTAGCCGGAGCTGAGGGCCTGGCCCAGGTCCACGTCCCCTTCTCTCTCCAGGACTTAGCACAGATTGAGGCCAAACTGGGATCCTTTTCCTCCAACCCCACTCAGTACATTAAGCAGTTTACTAGTCTAACCCGCTCCTACGCCTTAACACGGCAGGACATATATGTCATCCTGGGATCTACCACCACCCCCAAAGAGAGGCAGCCATTTAAACAGCAGCCAGGGCTCGGGCTGATCAGCGGCACTGTGCCAACCCCTCCCCCGAGCTTCCCCCGGGAGCTCAGGCAGTTCCTGACACCGACCCTGATTAGAACTACCAGGAAGGGGGTGGCGGCCAGCTGCGGGTACGCTATATGATAGAGTATATCCTCGATGGGATGGAAACGTCCTCTCATAAGGTTGTAAACCTCCTCAAACTAGATGAGGTGACTCAGGGGCCCGATAAAAACCCAACCATGTTTCTTAATCAACTGACTGAGGCCCTTGTTCAATACACCAGACTGTCCCCTGAGTCCCCCATTGGGGCAGCTACCTTGGCCAATCATTTTATCTCTCAATCCGCATCTGACATCCGAAAAAAGCTGGCCAAGGCCGAGGACGGCCCTCAGACCCCTATTCGAGACCTGGTAAAAATGGCCTTTAAGGTTTACAACGCCCGTAAACAAACTCCCGAGGCCAGCCGAAAGGCAAGGCTCAAACAAGAGGCTGAATTTCAGGAAAGCCTCCTAAACCAACAAACCCAGGCCTTGGTAGCGGCCCTGCTGCCGTCAGCGGGCTCGGGGCCCCAAACCCCACTCCGGGGGCCTGCTTCAAGTGCAGCCAAAAAAGACACTGGGCCAAGATGTGCCCCAATTCACGGCCTCCTTCCAAGCCGTGCCTGTTGTGCAAACAGCGAGGACACTGGGCTAGTGACTGTCCCCAGGCCTCTCGGGCCCCGACCTCTAGGTGCCGGAGACCAGAATGCCCCAGGAAACCTCCTGCCCTCCTCCGGCCTTAGAGCTGCTGAGCTTTGACAATGACTGACGCCACCCAGACTCGGGAACCCCAATAACCCAAGCCGAGCCCTGGGTAACGCTCCAGGTAATGGGTAAGTCTGGTTAATGCGGGGGCTACCTATTCCGTCCTTCCCTCTTTCGGGGACACTTTACGTCCTTCCCAGGTTTCAGTTATGGGCATTGACGTCCAACCTTCATGTCCGCTCCAAACCCAACCACCACCCTGTCAATTAGATTCCTGCCTATTTACCCACTCCTTTCTGGTCATCCCCTCCTGCCCTACTCCTCTCTTAAAAAAAAATATACTCTCACAGATCTCCCAGCAGGTGGCTGTGGCCCTGGACATCGGCTGGCATCTCCACATCCCCTATCGGCCCCAATCGTCAGACAAACTAGAGCTGGTGAACGGCATCATCAAGACGCACCTGACCAAGCTTGCCTCAGAACTGCGGCTGTCTTGGGTCGACCGCCTCCCTCTGGCGCCCAGTCACATTCGTACCACACCACATTCCAAAACAGGCCCTATACTCCTGCTGGTTATGGGCCTTACCATAGGCCCCTGCCTCGTCCAACTTATTCTTCGCAGAGTCCAAGAAATAGCACAGGCTGCAACCGGAGGGGCCATACTCCTAACAGGTTACACTCGACTCAAGCAAAAAGACATAGACCCACCTCACAATCCTGCATAAGCTGACCTTTCGTCCCAGCTGGCCCCTACCCCTCGCCGCCCCCGTTCAGCAGGAAATAGCCAGAAAAAAACGGCACCCCTTGTCCTATAACAAAAAGGCCGGGATGAAAGGTCGGGTATGTTGAGGCATGCCCCCAAAAAAGTGCCGCAAACAAGTTCTGGAGGCTGGCTAAACTTCCGGGGACTGACCCCTTGCAGCCTGGTCCAATCAGGAGCCAACACAGAGCCCTTGGACACCCACCACTGCTGTAGCCCGCGCTTTCTTCCTTACATGGAAGGACCTGGCCTAGACGCCAGCCCTGGCTATAAAACCTCTCCCCACCTCTCATACCTCACAGACTCCGTTTGTCCCCTCGCTCACCCGCCCCCGGGAGTTCTGCCCGAGAGCGACCGCCCATTAAAGGCCTTTTACCAACGGTCCTTAGAGGTGACTCTTTCTTCCCACAGCATTTTCTAACACATATGACGCCACCCTTAAAGCAGAACATAAAGAAGAACTAAAGAGCCTCTTGATGAATGTGAAAGAGGATAGTGAAAAAGCTGGCTTAAAGCTCAACATTCAGAAAACTAAGATCAAGGAATCTGGTCCCATCACTTCATGGCAAATAGATGGGGAAACATTGGAAACCTTGGCTGACTTTATTTCTTGGTGCTCCAAAATCACTGCAGATGGTGACTGCAGCCATGAAACTAAAAGACACTTACTCCTTGGAAGGAAAGTTATGACCACCCTTGACAGCATATTAAAAAGCAAAGACATTACTTTGCCAACAAATGTCCATCTAGTCAAGACTATGGTTTATCCAGTAGTCATGTATAGATGTCAGAGTTGGATTATAAAGAAAGGTGAGTGCTGAAAAATTGATGCTTTTGAACTGTGGTGTTGGAGAAGACCCTTGAGAGTCCCTTGGACTGCAAGTGTTAGGGGAAGCACACTGACTGAAACCGCCCACCCTGGCCAGAAACCATAGTAACCATTTTCATGAGTTGTTTTATGACAGGAGATCCTGATAAGGGACACAGAACTGATAAGTCACCACCAACCAGAAGAGTTCGGGAAAGGTGGAAAGGAGACACCGCACATCCGTCTACTTCCCAGAACCCCTCTCGATAGCATCCATCTTGGCTGAGCAATGCATGCGCCACCAGGAAAGACTCTGAATTAGAATGATTGGCCAAAGACCACCCGGAACTAATCCCATCACCATAAAACGCAAGACTGAGAGCCACACAGCTCTCCTGGGTTTCCTTACCCTACTGCTCTCCACCTGGGTGCCCTTTCCCAATAAAATCTCTTGCTTTGTCAGCACATGTGTCTCCTTGGACAATTCATTTCTGAGTGTCAGACAAGAACCCAGTTTTGGGCTCTGGAAGGGGTCCCCCTTCCTGCAACACAAGGAGATCCAGTCTATGCTAAAGGAAATCATTCCTGAATATTCATTGGAAGGACTGTTGTTGAAGCTTAAACTCCAATATTTTGGCCACCTGATGCGAAGAATTGGCTCATTTGAAAAGACCCTGATGCTGGGAAAGACTGAAGGCGGGAGGAGAAGAGGATGACAGAGGATGAGATGATTGAATGGCATCACTGACTCAATAGACATGAGTTTGAGTAAACTCCAAGAGTTGGTGATGGACAGGGAGGCCAGGCGTGCTGCAGTCCATGGGGTTATAAAGCGTCGGACACAACAGAGTGACTGAACTGATACGATACTGATGGACCTAACATTCCAGGTTCCTATGCAACATTGCTCTTGATAGCATCAGAGTTTACTTCCATTACCAGTCACATCCACAACTGGCTGTTATTTTTGCTTCGGTTCTGTCTCTTCATCCTTTCTGGAGTTATTTCTACAGTGATCTCCAGTAGCATATTGGGCACTTACCAACCTGGGCATTTCATCTTTCAGTATCATATCATTTTGCCTTTTCATACTGTTCATAGGGTTTTCAAGGCAAGAATACTGAAATGGTTTGCTATTTCCTTCTCCAGTGGACCACATTTTATCAGAACTCTCCATCAGGATGCATACGTCTTGGGTGGCCCTACATGGCATGGCTCATTGTTTCATTGAGTTAGACAAGGCTGTGATCCATGTGATCAGTTTGATTAGTTTTCTAAGATAAAAAAGACTTCCTCAGTGATCAATGCAAGGAAATACAGGAAAACAGTAGAATGGGAAAAATGAGAGATCTCTTCAAGGAAATTAGAGATACCACAGGAACATTTTATGCAAAGATGGCCACAATAAAGGATAGAAATTGTATGGACCTAACAGAAGCAGGAGATACTAAGAAGAGGTGGCAAGAATACACAGAAGAACTGTACAAAAAAGATCTTCATGACCCAGATAATTACAATGGTGTAATCACTCACCTAGAGCCAGACATCCTGTAATACGAAGTCAAGAGGGCCTTAGGAAGCATCACTACCAACAAAGCTAGTGGAGGTAATGGAATTCCATTTGAGTTACTTCAAGTCCTGAAAGATGATGCTGTTAAAATGCTGCACTCAATATGTCATGAAATCTGGAAAACTCAGCAGTAGCCACAGGACTGGAAAAGATCAGTTTTCATTCCAATCTCAAAGAAAGGCAATGCCAAAGAATGTTAACACTACCACACATTTGCACTCATCTCACACACTAGCTCAGTAATGTTCAAAATTCTCCAAGCCAGGCTTCAACAGTATGTGAACCATGAACTTCCAGATGTTCAAGCTGGATTTAGAAAAGGCAGATGAAACAGAGATCAAATTGCCAACATCTGTTGGATCATGGAAAACACAAGAGAGTTCCAGAAAAACACTTCTGCTTTATTGACTACACCAAAGCCTTTGACTATGTGGATCACAACAAACTAAAAAATTCTTCAAAGGATAAGACTAACAGACCACCTGACCTGAGAAATCTGTATGCATGTTAAGAACCAATAGTTAGAGCTGGACATGTAACAACAGGCTTATTTCAAATCAGGAAAGAAGTACGTCAAGGCTGTATAATGTCACCCTGCTTATTTAATTTATATGCATCATGTGAAATGCCAGGCTGGATGAAGCACAATCCGGAATCAAGATTGCCAGGAGAAATATCAATAACCTCAGATAGCAGATGACATCACCCTTATGGCAGAAAGCAAAGAAGACCTAAGAAGCCTCATGATGAAATGAAAGAAGAGAGTGAAAAAGTAGGCTTAAATCTCAATATTCAGAAACCTAAGATCATGGCATCTGGTCCCATCACTTTATGGCAAATAGACAGGGAAACAATGGAAACGGTGAGAGACTTTATTTTGGGGGGCTCCAAAATCACTACAGATGGTGACTGCACCCATGAATTTAAACGACGGTTGCTCCCTGGGAGAAAAATCATGACCACCATAGACAGCATATTAAAAAGCAGAGACATTACTTTGCCAACAAAGGTCTGTCTGTTCAAAGCTATGGTTTTTCCAGTAGTCAGGTATGGATGTGAGAGTTGGACTATAAAGTAATCTGAACACCAAAGAATTGATACTTTTGAACTGTGGTGTTTGAGAAGACTCTTAAGAATTCGTTGGACTGCAAGGAGATCCAACCTGTCAATTCTAGTGGAAATTAGTCCTGAATCTTCATTGAAAGGACTGATGCTGAACCTGAAACTCCAATATTTTGATCACCTGATGCAAAGAACTGACTCATTGGAAAAGAACCTGAAGCAGGGAAAGATTGAAGGTGGGAGGAGAAGGGGACAACAGAGGATAAGATGGTTGTATGGCATCACTGACTCAATGGACATGAGTTTGAGTAAGCTCTGGGAATTGGTGATGGACAGGGAAGACTGGCTTACTGCAGTCAGTGGGGTTACAAACAGTCGGACATGACTGAGCAACTAAACTGAACTGAATAGACCATTCCATCTGAAAGCATATTATTTCCAAGTGCAGGTAGAACATTCTCTAGGAGAGATCACATGCTAAGCCACAAAGTAAGGTAAATTTAAGAACACTGAAGTCATATTAAGCATCTTTTCTGACCATAACACTCTGAGAAACCAACAACAAACAGAAAAACTGCAACACACACACACACACACACACACACAAACGTGGAGGCTAAACAAACAATGGCTCACAGCAACAAACAGAAAAACTACAAACACACACACACAAACACGTGAAGGTTAAGCAAACAACGGATCATTAAAGAAAGCAAAGAAAAAATCAATTGATTTGAACAATTAGAGATGAATTGAAATGAAAATAAGACAATCCAAATCCTATAGGATGAAAACAAAAGCAGTTCTAAGAAGGAGTTTCTAGAAATAAAGCTTACTTTAGGGAACAAGAAAAATCTCAAATAAACAACTTAACCTTACACCTAAAGTGACTAGAGAAAGAAGAATAAACAAAATCCAAGGTTAATAGAAGGAAGCAAATCATAAAGATTGGAGAAGAAGCAAATAAAAAGAGACTAAGAACTTAATAATAAAGAAGGAACTCTTCTGAACTCAAGTATTCTAGGCTACTATTGCTTTGAAACTGAGACAAGACAAAGATAATACACAAAATAGAAAACTACAGGCAAATATAACATAGAAACAAAAATCCCAAGAAAATCCAACAATACAATAAATAGGTCATACACTATGATCAAGTGGGATTTATTCCAGGGATGCAAAGATTTTTCAGTATTTCCACATTAATACACTACATTAACAAACTGAAGGATAAAAACATTTGATTAACTAAATAGATGCAAAAACTTTTGATAAAATGCAACACTCATTTGTGATTAAAAAAAAAAAAAAAAAACTCCAGGAACTGGGCAAAGAAGTAACAACTCAACATAATAAAAGTCATATATGACAAACCCAGAAGTAGCATCATTCTCAATGATGAAAATCTGAAATTATCCCATCTGTGAACAAGAAAAATACACCCACTCTCACCACTTTTATTCAACATAGTTTTGGAAGTCTCAGACATAGAAAGCAGAGAAGAACAAATAAAAGGAATCCATATTGGACACAACTGAGCATGCACATGCACACATGCGTGCATGTTGGATAAAAACAAATAAAACAGTCACCACTAAAACAAAATCTTTACAATTTGTATGGAAAAAAAAAAATCACAAATAGCCTAAAGAATTTTGAGAAAAGAAAACAGAGTTGGAGGAATAAGGTTTTTTTACATCAGAGTACACTACAAAACTGTCCATGGAATTCTCCAGGCAAGAATACTGGAGTAGAGAACCATTCCCTTCTCCAAGGGATCTTCTGGATCTAGTGATCAAACTCAAATCTCCCACAACACATGTAGATTCTTTACTGTTTGAGCCACCTGACAAAACCTGGTCCACTGGAGAAGGAAATGCCAAACCACATCAGTAATCTTGCCTTGAGAACCCCATTAACAGTATGAAAAGGCAAAAAGATAAGGCACTGAAAGATGAGCCCCAGGTTGGAAGTTGTCCAATACGCCATTGGGGAAGAGTGGAGAAATAGCTTCAGAAAGAATGAAGAGGCTGAGTCAAAGCAGAAATGATGTTCAGTTGTAGATGTGTCTGGTGGTAAAAGTAAAGTCAAATGTGGTGAAGAACAATATGGCATAGGAACCAGGAATGTTAGGTCTGTGAATCAAGGTAAATTGGATGTGGTCAAACAGGAGATAACAAGAGTAAACATCAACATTTTAGGAATTAGTGAATTAAAATGGATGGGAATGGGCAAATTTAATTCAGATGAGCATTATATCAAATACTGTACACAAGAATCCCTTACAAGGAATGGTGTAGCCCTCATAATCAACAAAAGAGTCCAAAATGCAGTACTTATGTGCAATCTCAAAAATGAAAGAATGATCTCAGTTCAATTTCAAGGCAAACCATTCAGCACTACAGTAGTCCAAGTCTGTGCCCCAAACATTTAAGGCTGAAGAAGCTAAAGTTGAACTTTTCTATGAAGTCCTACAAGACCTCCTAGAATAACACCCAAAACATATATCCTTTTCATCAAAGAGGACTGGAATGCAAAAGTAGGAAGTCAAGAGGTACCTGGAATAACAGGCAAGTTTGGCCTTGGGTACAAATAGAAGCAGGGCAAAGGCTAATAGTTTTGCCAAGAGAACACACTGGTCATAGTAAATACCCTCTTTCCACAACACAAGAGATAACTCTACACATGGACATCATCAGACAGTCAATACCAAAATCATATTGATTATATTCTTTGCAGCCAAAGATGGAGAAATTCTACACAGTCAGCAAGAACAAGACCTGGAGCTGACTGTGGTTCAGACCATATGCTCCTTATTGGAAAATTCAGACTTAAATTGAAGAGAGTAGGGAAAACCACTAGGCCATTTTGGTGTGACCCAAATCAAATCCCTTGTGATTGTATATACAGTGGAAGTGACAAATAGATTCAAGAGATTTAATCTAGTAGATAGGGTCCTGAAGAACTATGGATGGAGGTTCATAACACTGTACAGGAGGTGGTGACAAAACCATCCCCAAGAAAAAGAAATGCAAGAAGGTAAATTGCTTGTCTGGGGAGGCACTACATATAGCTGAGAAGAGAAGCAAAAGGCAAAGGAAAAAAGGAAATGTATACCCAACTAAGTTCAAAGTTTCAGAGAATAGCAAGGAGAAATAAGAAAGCCTTCTTAATTGAACCATGCAAAGAAATAGAGGAAAACAATAGAATGGGGAAGACTAGCGATCTCATCAAGAAAATTGTATAGGGGCTTCCCTGGAGGCTCATTGGTAATTAATCTGCCTACCAGTGCAGAAGACACAGGTTTGAACCCTGGTCTGGGAAGATCCCACAAGCCTCAGATCAGCTGAGCCTGTGCACCACACCAATTAAGCCTGTGTTCTGGAGCCTGAGAACCATAACCACCGAGCCTGTGTGCTGCAACTACTGTAGCCCATGTACCTAGGGCCCATGCTTCACAGCAAGAGAAGTCACCACAATAAGAAGCCTGTGCACTGCAACAAAGAGTAGCCCCCGCTTGCCTCAACTGCAGAAAAGCCCTCAGAGCAATGAAGACCCAGTACAGTCCAAATAAATAAATAAATACTGCCCCAAAAGAAAAAGAAAATTGGAGATATCAAGGGAACATCATGCCCTGATTGGCACAATAAATGACAGAAACAGCAAGGACCTAACAAAAACAAACAAACAACAACAACAAAAAAAAAAAAAACCTAAAACGAGGTAGCAAAAATACACAGAAGAACTATACCCATAAAAAGGTCTTAATCAGGTGGATAACCATGATGGTGTTCTCACTTACCTAGCACCAGTCATGCTGGAGTGTGAAGTCAAGTGGACGTTAGGAAGCATTACAGCAACAAAAGTAGTGAAGGTGATGGTATTTCAGCCGAGCTATTTCAAATCCTAAAAGATGAAGCTGTTAAAGTGGTGCGGTCAATATGCCAGCAAACTTGGAAAACTCAGCAGTGACTACAAGACTGGGAAATGTCACCTTTCATTCCAATCAAAGAAAGGCAAAGCCAAAGAATGTTCAAATCACCGTACAATTGCACCCATTTCACATGTTAGCAAGATTATGCTCAAAATCCTTCAAGCTAAACATCAGTAGTATGTAAACCAAGAAATTCAAAATGTACAAGCTGGATTTAGAAAAGGCAGGGGAACCAGATCAAAATTGTCAATATCTGCTGTATCATAGTAAAAGCAAGGGAATACCCCAAAAAATCTACTTCTGCTTCATTGACAAAGTTAAAGCCTTTGAGTCTGTGGGTCAGAACAAAATTTGGAAAAATTATTAAAGTGATTGGAATACCAGACCACCTTACCTGCCACTCAAGAAAACTCATATGCAGGGCAAGAAGCAATAGTTAGAACCAGACATGGAACAACTGACTGCTTCAAAATTGGGAAAGGAGAATGTCAAGGTTATATTTTGCCACTCTGGTTATTCACCTTCTTTTTTTTTTTTTAATTAGTTAATTTATTTATTTATTTATTATTTTTTTTTTATACTTAATTTCCGAGAGTGTGTAAGCAGATTCGAGTAAAATTTTAGGAAGCTGTGGTACATATACACCATGGAATATTACTCAGCCGTTAAAAAGAATTCATTTGAATCAGTTCTAATTAGTTAATTTATTTTAATTGGAGGCTAATTACTTTACAATATTGTAGTGGTTTTTGCCATACATTGACATGAATTAGCCATGGGTGTACATGTGTTCCCCATTCTGAATCCCCCTCCCACCTCCCTCCCCATCCCATCCCTCAAGGTCCTCCCGGTGCACCAGCCCTGAGCACCCTGTCTCATGCATCAAACTTGGACTGGCGATCTATTTCACATATGATAACATACATATTCCAATGCTACTCTCTCAAATCAACCCACCCTCACCTTCTCTCAGTCCAAAAGACTGTTCTTTACATTTGTGTCTCTTTTGCTGTCTCACATATAGGGTCATCAATACCATCTTTCTAAATTCCTAAATTTCTAATTTCTAAATGCGTTAGTATACTGTATTGGAGTTTTTTTTCTGACTTACTTCACTCTGTATAATAGGTTCCAATTTCATCCACCTCATTAGAACTGATTCAAATGCATTCTTTTTATTGGCTGAGTAATATTCTGTTGTGCATATGTACCACAACTTTCTTATCCATTCATCTTCCAATGAACATCTAGGTTGCTTGCGTGTCCTGGCTATTGTAAACAGTGCTGCGATGAACACTGGGGTACACGTGTCTCTTTCAATTCTGGATTTCTCACCGTGTATGCCCAGCAGTGGGGTTGCTGGGTCATATGGTAGTTCTATGTCCACTTTTTTAAGGAATTTCCATACTGTTCTCCATAGTGGCTATACTAGTTTGCATTCCCAACAACAGTGTAAGAGGGTTGACACTCTCTCCAGCATTTATTGTTTGTAGACTTTTTGATAGCAGCCATTCTGACTGGGGTGAGATGGTACCTCATTGGTGGTTTTGACTTGCATTTTTCTGATAACGAGTGATGTTGAGCATCTTTTCATGTGTTTGTTAGTCATCTGTATGTCTTCTTTGGAGAAATGTCTGTTTAGTTCTTTGGCCCATTTTTTGGTTGGGTCATTTGTTTTTCTGGAATTGAGGTGCAGGTTTTGCTTGTATATTTTTGAGATTAATTCTTTGTCAGTTGATTCATTTGCTATTACTTCCTCCCATTCTGAAGGCAGTCTTTTCACCTTGCTTACCGTTTCTTTCATTGTGTAAAAGATTTTAAGCTTAATTAGGTCCCATTTGTTTATTTTTGCTTTTATTTCCATTACTCTGGGAGGTGGGTCATAGAGGATCTTGCTGTGATTTATGTCAGAGAGTGTTTTGCCTATGTTTTCCTCTAGGAGTCTTGTGGTTTCTGGTCTTACACTTAAATCTTTAATCCATTTTGAGTTCATTTTTGAGTATGATGTTATAAAGTGTTCTAGTTTCATTCTTTTACAAATGGTTGACCAGCTTTCCCAGCACCACTTGTTAAAGAGATTTTCCTTTCTCCATTGTATATTCTTGCCTTCTTTGCCAAAGATAAGGTGTCCATAGGTGCATTGAATTGTCCCTGGGCTTTCTATTTTGTTCTTTTGATCTATATTTCTGTCTTTGAACCAGTATCATACTGTCTTAATGACTGTATCTTTGTAGTATAGTCTGAAGTCAGGAACGTTGATTCCTCCAGTTCCATTCTTCTTTCTCAAGATTGCTTTGGCTATTCTAGGTTTTTTGTATTTCCATACAAATTTTGAAATTATTTGTTCTAGTTCTGTGAAGAATACCATTGGTAGCTTGATAGGGATTGCATTAAATCTATAGATTGCTTTGGGTAGTATACTCATTTTCACAATATTGATTCTTCCAATACATGAACACAGTATATTTCTCCATCTATTTGTGTCCTATTTGATTTCTTTCATCAGTGTTTTATAGCTTTCTATTTATAGGTCTTTGTTTCTTTAGGTAGATTTATTCCTAAGTATTTTATTCTTTTCGTTGCAATGGTGAATGGAATTGTTTCCTTAATTTCTCTTTTTGTTTTCTCATTGTTAGTGTATAGGAATGCAAGGGATTTCTCTGTGTTAATTTTATATCCTGCAACTTTACTATATTCATTGATTAGCTCTAGTAATTTTCTGGTGGAGTCTAGGGTTTTCTGTGTAGAGGATCATGTCATCTGCAAACAGTGAGAGCTTTACTTCTTCTTTTCCAATTTTGATTCCTTTTATTTATTTTTCTTCTATGATTGCTGTCACTAAAACTTCCAAAACTATGTTGAATAGTAGTGGTGAGAGTGAGCACCCTTGTTTTGTTCCTGACTTTAGGGGAAATACTTTCCGTTTTTCACCATTGAGGATAATGTTTGCTTGGGTTTATCATATATCACTTTTATTATGTTGAGGTATGTTCCTTCTATGCCTGCTTTCTGGAGGGTCTTTTTTTTTTTATCATAAATGGTGTTGAATTTTGTCAAAGGCTTTCTCTGCATCTTTTGAGATAATCATATGCTTTTTATCTTTTAATATGTTAATGTGGTGTATCACATTGATTGATTTGTGAATACTGAAGAATCCTTGTATCCCTGGGATAAAGTCTACTTGGTCATGATGTAAGATCTTTTTAATATGTTGTTGGATTCTGTTTGCTAGAATTTTGTTAAGGATTTTTACGTTTGTGTTCATCAGTGATATAGCCTGTAGTTTTCTTTTTTGTGACATCTTTGTCTGGTTTTGGTGTTAGGGTGATGGTGGCCTCATAGATGTTTATTCAACTTCTACACAGAGTGCATCAGGCAAAATGCCAGGTTGGATACTCCCAAGCTGGAATTGACAGGCAATATATCAACAGCCTCAGATATGCAGATGATATCACTGTAATGGCAAAAAGTGAAGAGGAACTAGAGAGCCTCTTTATGAAGGTGAATGAGGAGAGTGAAAAAACTGGCTTTAAACTCAACATTCAAAAAACTTCCAGTCCATCACTTCATGGCAAGTAGATGGGAAAAGTGTAAACAATGACAGATTTCATTTTCTTGCGCTCCAAAATCATTGTGGACAGTAACTGCAGCCACAATATTAAAAGCTGCTGGCTTCTTGGAAGAAAAGCTATGACAAAGCTAAACTGCACATTAAAATGCAGAGACATCACTTTGCTGACAAATTTCCTCTTGTCAAATCTATGGTTTCTCTGGTAGTCACATATGGATGTGAGAGTTGGACCATGAAGAAGGCTGAACGCTGAAGAACTTATGGTTTTGAAGTGTGCTGGAGAAGACCCTTGAGAGTCCCTTGAACTGCAGGGAGATCAAACTAGCCAATCCTTAAGAAAATCAATCCTGAATATTCATTGCAAGGACTGATGCTGAAGCTTCAGTATTTTGGCCACCTGCTGCAAAAGACTGACTCATTGGAAAAGACCCTGATGCTGGGAAAGATTGAAGGCGGGAGAAGGGGACAACAGAGGATGAGATGGTTGGATGGCATCACCAATTCAATGGACATGAGTTTGAGCAAACTCAGGGAGATAGTGGAGAACAGGGAAGTCTGACGTACTACAGTTAATGGGGTTGCAAAGAGTTGGATACGACTTACTGAATGAAAAACAACATAACACCATACACAAATATAAACTAAAAATGGATTAAAGACAAAAATTTAAGACTAGATACTATAAAACTCTCAGAGGAAAACATAGATAGAACACCCTTGGACATAAATCATAGCAGGACCATTTTTGATCCACCTCCTAGACTTATGTAAATAAAAACAGAAATAAACAAAGGGGACATAATTAAACTTCAAAGTTTTTGCACAGCAAAGGAAACCACAAGCAAAAAACAACAACCCACAGAATGGGAGAAATATTTGCAAATGACAATGGATTAACCTCCAAAGTCTACAGACAACTCGTGTATCTCAATATCAAAAGAAAAAAGACCCAGTGAAAACAAAAATTGTTAGAAGATCTAAATAAACATTCCTCAAAAAAAATCCAGTTGAATAAAATCACATGAAAAGATGCTCAATATTGCTAATTATTAGAGAAATGCAAGTCAAAACTACAATTCATATCAACTCACACTGGACAGAGCAGCCATTATCAAAAAGTCTACCAACAGTAAAACCTGGAGAGGGTGTGGAGAAAAGGAAACTCTCCTACACTTTTGGTGGGAATGTAAGCCACTAAAAAGAGTAATAAGGTTCCTCAATAAACTAAAAATAGAGCTTACATAAGAAGCCACAATCCCATTCCTGGAAATATATCTAGAGAAAAAACATAATTTGAAAAGATACATGCACCCCAGTGTTCACTACAGCACTGTTCCCAATAGCCAGGACATGGAAGAAACCTACATGTCCATCAATGGAGGAATGGATAAAGAAGATGTGGTACATATATGCAATGCACTATTACCCAGCCATAAGAGAGAATCAAATAATGCCATTTGTAGCAACATGGATGGACCCAGAGACTTTCATACTGAGTGAGGTTAAATCAGACAGTGAATGTCAAATATCATAACACATATGTGTAATCTAAAAATGGTACAAACGAACTTATTTATAAAAGAAAAATACAGTGACAGATGTAGAAAACAAGCTTTTCCTTAGCAGTGTATGTGGAGGGGAAGATGAGGAAGGATAAATCAAGAGATTTGGATTGATATATATGAACTGTGCTGTGTTGTGCTAGGTCACTCAGTCACATCTGATCCCTTGCGATCCCTTGGACTGTAGCGCACCAGGCTCCTCTATCCGTCAGAATTCTCCAGGCAAGAATACTGGAGTGGATTGTCATGCCCTCCTCCAGGTGATCTTCCCAACCCAGGGATCAAACTCATGTTTCTTGCACTGCAGGTGGATTCTTTACCATCTGAGCCACCAGGGAAGCCCATACATGGACTACTATGTATGACATATATAGCATAGCTCCTAGGACCCTACAGTATAGCAAAGGAAACTTTATTCAATACTCTTTAATGGCCTCTATGGGGAAATAATCTAATTTTGAATGGATATATGTATATGCATATCAGATTCACTTTGTTGTACACTTGAAATTAATACAACATTGTAAATTATTTATACTGTAATAAAAATTTTTTAAAAATAAAATGAAGGAGGGGAGACAGGTAAGTTACTAGGTAAGTTGGTGGATAATCGTTACCTTCCCATGCCCCCATCCTTATTTCCATTCCATTTAACGTCTCCTTCCATGCTTTATGGGGGCTTCCCTGGTGTCTCACATGATAAAGAATTGGCCTGCAATACAGGAGACCTGGGTTCTATTCCTGAGTCAGGAAGATCCCTGGAGAAAGGAATGACCACTCCAGTATTCTTGCCTGGAGAATTCCATGGACAGAAGAGCATGGTGGGCTACAGTTCATGGGGTTGCAAAGAGACGGACATGACTGAGCAACTAACACTTTCAGTATACTCTGAAGTCATTGTGAATGTGAGGAAATTTAGGATTTAGGGGTGGGGGAATTGATTGTGAAGTGATACTGTAAATAGAAATGTGAAACTTTAAATGTATTCTTCTTTTAAAAAACCTTTAAAGACAGGAAAAAAATAAAACTGTCACTGTTTGCAGATGATATTATACTATACACATCCTAAAAAATACCACAAAATCCTAAAGATACAACCAGAAAACTAAGAGCTCATTAATTAACTTGGTGAAGTTGCAGGATAAAAACTTAATATACAAAAATCTGTGCATTTATACATGTAACAACAAACTATCAGAAAAAGAAATTAGGAAAGAATCCCATTTACCATTTATTTCTTCAAAAAGACTAAAACACCTAGGACTAAAACTGCCTAAGGAGCCAGATAGTCTTGTACTCTGAAAGTATAAGATGCTTATGAAAGAAATTGAAGATGACAAAAACATATAGAAAGATATACCATATTCTTGGTTTGGAAGCATCAGTATTGCTAAAATGACTATGTTACCCTAGACAATGTACAGATTCAGTGCAGTTCCTATCAAATTATCAATGGCATTTTTCACAGAGCTAGAACAAATAACTTTAAATTTGCATGGAAACAAGTGCATGCGGGTATGCTAAGTTGCTTCAGTCATGTCCAACTCTTTGCAACCCTATGGAGTATAGCCAGCCAGGTTCCCCTGTCCATGGGATTCTCCAGGCAAGATTTCTGGAGTGGGTTGCCATAGTCCTCCTCCAGGGGCTCTTCCTGATCCAGGGAGTGAACCCACGTCTCCTGTGGCTCCTGCATTGCAAGTAGATTCTTAACTGATGAGCCACTGAAGAAGCCAGTGAAAACAGAAAGGATGCAAATAGCCATTTTTTTTTGTTTGTTTTTTGTTTTTTAGAGAGAAGAATGGAGCTGAAGGAATCATGTTCCCTGACTTCAGACTATACTACAATGCTATAGTAATATGAAAGTATAGTCTGACAATAAAACAAACACATAGACCAGTGGAATAGTATAGAAAGCCTGGGCTTTCCAGGTGGCACTAGTGGTAAAGAACACACCTGCCAATGCAGGAGATATAAATTGTGGGTGTGATTCCCAGGTCAGAAAGATTCCCTGGCACCGCACTCCAGTATTCATGCCTAGGGAATCCCATGGCCAGAGATCCATAGTCTTGCAAATAGTTGGACCCTGAAGCAACTTAGCATGCATGCACATAGAAAACCCAGAAATAAACCCACACACCTATGGTCAATTAATTTACAACAAAGGAGAATACACAATGGAGAAAAGGCTATGTCTTCAATAAGTGGTGCTGGGAAAACTTGACAATTACATGTAAAAGGATGAAATTGGAACTTTCTTTAATACCATATATAAAAGTAACCTATAAATGGATTAAAAATCTAAGTGTAAAACCATATACTATAAAACTCCCAGAGGAAAACATAAGCAGAACACAATTTGATCCAAATCACAGCAATACTTTTTTGGAGACATCTTCTAGAGTAACAGAACTAAAAACAAAAATAAACAAATGGGATCTAAACAAATGTAAAAGCTTTTGCACAGCAAAGGAAACCATAAACAGAAGGAAAAACAACCAACAGCATGGGAGAAAATATTTCCAAATTTTGTGCCCAACAAAGGACTAATTTCCAAAATATACAAACAGCTCACACAGCTTAATACAAAAGAATATATAACCCAATCAAAAACTGGGCAGAAGTCCTAAATAGACATTTGTCCAAAGAATACAAAGACATAGCCAACAGGCACATCAAAAGATGCTTAATATTGCTAATTATTAGAGAAATGCAAGTCAGTACTACAATGAGGTATCACACTTGTCAGAATGGCCAGAATCATCAGAAAGTCTGCAAATAATAAATCCTTGAGAGGGTGTGGAGAAAAAGGAGGGTTCCTTTTGATGGGAGTGTAAATTTTTATAGCCAGTATGGACAATAGTTTGGAGGGCCCTTCAAAACTAATAATATGATTACCATATGATCCAGCAATACTACTCCTGGCATATATCCAGAGAAAACTCTTATTCAAAAAGATACACACTCCCCAATATTCATAGTAGTGCTATTTACAAAAGCCAAGGTATGGAGAAACCTAATTGTGTCCACTGATTGAGGAATGGATTAAGAAGGTGTGGTATGCATATATGTGTGTGTCTGTGTGTGTCTCTGGAATATTATCCAGTCTTAATTAAGAAAAGAATGAAATAATGCTATTTGCAGCAACAAGAAGTTACCTAGATATTATCATACTCTATGATGTAAATTAGACACAGAAAGACAAATATCATATGACAACACTCATACTTGGAATCTAAAAATAATAATACAAATGAATTTATTTACAAAACAGAAATAGACTCACAAATGTAAAATAGTGGTGGGGATCAAAGTGGGAAGGGGGGAGGGATAAATAAGGTATTTAGAATGAGCACACTATTATATATAAAATAGATTAAAAAACAAGGACCTGTTGTATAGCAGAGGGAATTATGCTCAATATTTTGAAATAATCTGATCTAAAACATATGTATATTATACACATACATATATTATATATTATATATATACATATGTGTATATGTATAGACACATATACATGTACCTCATCTTCTGAGATAGCTCACACTCTGTGGAATGTGTCTCTCTTAATAAGTTCACTTCTTACCTACATTTGTCTTTTTCTTAATTCTTTCTGTAGTACATGGGGTTGCAAAGAGTTAGACACAACTGAGCGACTGAACCGAATTATTTCTGCAATGAGACATAAAGAACCTGAGCTTCATTAAATTATGAGACTAGGTGTCTGATCTCAATTTAAAGGCAATGGGTTCTGGCTGGCTTTGAGCCCCTGTCCATGGGTTCAAATTCAACCCGAGGTGAATGATTTCAGCTGGTGAGACACCAAGGGACAATATAAGGTAAAAAAGTGCTGAAAGTTAGGTGTTGGTCCTAGAATGGCTCATGGGATGCCATGAGCAAGGTTTGCCAAGGATGATGCTCCATTGATGTCTGCCCATGTTTGTCAGGCTTGTCAGCCCCAAATGTTTTGGGGCTCTGATTGCAAATCTAGGTCCATACCAGAAGAATGATGGCAATTGGCATGGTTTGCTATAGAAAGATGATCTGGAATGACTATGCTTATGCACATCCAACAACAGAACTGTTGCTGCAAGGTTTGATAATCAGTACTCTACTCCTGGACTCTGAAATCTTTCTCCTGCATGCTATATTCACTCCTGTTCCATTTCTTTATTTCTTTTCTAAACTGTAGGAAACCTGTGTAACTGCCAAGATATACTTGTTACTGATAAATCCTGATCTTTTATTTCTAACTTATATCTAGACCACTTCTCACTCGTTGTCAACACTGATGGGGACACTTTCTGTACCATTCATTTGCATCACGGGGCACTATCAACTGAAATCCTAAGTGCCAATCTTGACCAAATTGCACGGTGAGTTTTGACTTAAAAGTGGAGTTTTGGATAGCATGGAAATTAGAGCTATCACCTCAGGCTTGCATCTGAAATGAATCAGGCCACATAAATTCTGACCAATACCCCCTGGGGAATATATTCCAGGATTGGGAAAAGTTTGACAAAACACATTCAAAAGGAAAAATCTTATTAAGTTATATAATCAGATTTGCCACATTATGAGTCAGGAAATTGAAATAGAGTGAGGTACCATATGTTCAAATTTTCATGACCTTGCATTTAGGCAATGAAACCCCCTCATAATAAACACATGTGTAGCTTGGAGGGATGACTCTAAGAAAGACAGAAAGGACATTTCAATAGACTCCCCCTGTGGGGCCATGCAGTACACTGTGTGGGGAACAACACTGCTCCAAGGTGGACACACAGTGGAATTACCAGGCAAATTCCTTTGATAGGGATAGACAGGACCATATGATTACCTGTTTAGTAGAGATTATGGAAAAACGTACAGTAAAACCTGTCAATTCTGAAAAAATGAAAGAAGTTCAACAGGGACAGGACAAAAACATGCAGTCTTCCAAGAGAGACTAGCAGAGGCTTTTAGGAAGTTTATGAATATGGATCCTTCTTCCCTCAAGGAATAAGCTCTTTTAGCTATTCATTTCATAAACCAGTCTGCCCCAGACATCAGGCACAAAGTTCAGAAAGCAACTGCTAGTCCTCAGATTCTGGTAAATGATTGGCTTATTTTGGTTTTCAATAATAAGGATATGGCCAAAAAGGCTGACTGCACCCAGAGAAATATGCCAAAAGCCCAAAAGATTGCAGTGGCTTTGTCTGCTCAGAGACCACCAAAGGGGAGGTTGGCTTTTCTAATGGAGATGTCAGGAAGGAGGCAGTGTCACACTTTCCTGGAACCTGTTTTGTGAAACTTTGATGGCTTGTAGTTTTACATTCCTTTTTGTTTGTTCCTGATTGTCCCATCCATTTAATGGGAAGAGATTTATTAACTAAACTAGGGGCCACTCTATTTCTTGAGGGGCAAGAGAATATCCTTCATTATCAAATGATTTTTACATAAAGTGGAAAGGAGCAGAATGAATCTGGAGATGAAATAGAAGCCTTAGTAGATCCTGGAGTGTGGAATATCAAGGTTCTGGTCTTGGCCAAAGATTACCTAGTTGGTGGTTATTAAGTTTAAAAGGGTTATAGAGTGTCTAAATATAAGGCACAAATTTCTTAAACCAGGAGGATCCTTAAAAGGGTTTGTAGGTTGATTACCAAAATGGGAGACCACTGGGCTAACTAAACTAGCCGTAGCTGATATATGGAACCTGATAGGAATTTTCAAGGAGGTCTTCTCTCCTAAACTGAATGAGAGAAAGTAAAACCTTACAACATAGGTGAAGGGGTGGGTCAATCCTTTGATATCATTGAGGTGGTCATCCAATTCTTTGAGAAAAAAAGAAGAAGAAATATTTTTTCTGGCCTTAAGGAAACAAAGTCACCCAAGGAGGAATTTTCCCATGCTATGGACTTCCTTTGTGGCTCAGCTGGTAAAGAATTTGCCTGCAATGTTAGAGACCTGGTTTCTATCCCTGGGTTGGGAAGATCCCCTGGAGAAAAGAAAGGCTACCCATTTCAGTAGAGGGGTCGCAAAGAGTCAGACATGACTGAGTGACTTTCACTAACTTGAAAAGCAAAATGTCTTCTCCAGGAACCTTTATCTCCACCATCTTTTTAAAAAGCAAATTTTGAAGAAAGGGGGAAGGTAATCTAGAACTTGACTTGTCAAGGGTAAAAATAAATCTTAAGTGACTTTTCTATAGACATTAGTAAAATGTATTTAGCCACCTAGACAGGTAACCTTGATTTCTTCTGTCTGTGAGAAACCTAATTTTAATTCAACCCCTTGTAAATGATGGGTTTTATATTGTTATACCTGAAATTTTGAAATGGGAACTATGAGATCTCTGTGTTTGTGTATCTATATATGTTATAGATGTATGGTGTTACAAAAATTAATTAATAAGAGTTCTATTTAATTGGCCTAATTAAATAGATTGGCCTAAAGGAACTTAAGTTCTTATGTAAGCACTCATAAATGTGAAGAAAATCAGCCAAAATGAATTTCAGTTTCACAGGATCTAGGAAATATTCAATATTAAATTAATATCTGATATTAAGGCTGGCTTAACCTTATTGGTTTGATTAATATAGACATATCTTTAAAGTTATCAATGTTAAGTATAATAGTTCTGTAGTACCTAGGTTTACTGAAAATCAAGTTTATGTTATTCTTGTTACAGAGTTTGTCAGCAGAAAGAGAAACACTAAATTAACTAGAATTATTTGGTATGTTAAATGTAGTCATTTGTGATCCTGGTTATTATAACTGAGTTTATCCATGTCAACTACAAATTGGCACTTACCAATAGCATTGCCAATGACTAAACAACAAAGGCATTTGCCATCTGCCTCTATGAAGATTAAACCCCATGCTGCTATAGCTGTTGACCTTCAACAAACCCTGAGGGAGTTCAGGGTGGAGTGAGGCACTCTGTGCTTCAGGGAATCTGGTTGGACAGGTCTTAAGATAGTTGGATGCTTTTAGGAACAGATTTTATGATCTAAATCCTTGCATTTCCTCATATCTAGAGAAGCACTAAGTCCCTTCATGGTGACATCAGACTCTCATGACTCACAAAAAACCTTTTGTAAAATTAGTGCTTCATGGTATTGAACTCCCCCTTCACCAAAACCTTATATATTGACCTTCCCCCACTGCCGCTTTGGAGTAGTCTCTCAGCGCTATCTGAGATGCTGTCTCCCAGGCTGCAGTCCTCATTTTGCCCCAAATAAAACTTAACTCACAACTCTCAAGTTATACATCTTTTTTAGTCGACATCCATTACACTGTAATCAAATATTTAACCATGCTTTTTAAGTCTTTTGTCATTTATAGATAGTTATCTTTCACTCTGATGCAGTTAAAAAAGAGCTTAATCATCAAGAAGATTCATAGGAAGGCTAAAGAAACAGTAACAATAGTTGCACATCAAGATAATAGCTATGGAAGGATTCCAGTCCATACCAACTTAAAACTGTCAACTACAAATTGGCACTTGCCTGTGAACTATGAACTGGTACTTGCCAAGAGAATTGGCTAGTGACTGAACAGCAACAACAAGGGCATTTGCCATCTGCCTGTGCTGCTGAAGCTAATGATATTTGATTTTCCCTAAAGGGAATTCAGGATGGAGAGTGAGGTGCTCTGTGTTCCAGAGAAACTGCTGGAACAGGTCTTTAGATAGCTAGATATTTTCAGGAACTGATTTCATGATCCAAATTCTTTCATCTCCTCATATCTAGAAAAGCACTAAATCCTTTCATGGTGACATCAGCTCCTCCTGACTAGCAGGAAACCTTTTGTAAAGTAAGCTTGAATTTTTACTTTACCGAGATCTTATATACTGACCTTCTCCCACTGTCTCTCTGAAGCAGTCTCTAGAGCTATCTGAGGTGCTCTCTCCTGGGCTGCAGTCCTCATTATACACCAAGTAAATATTAACTCGCAACTCTCACACTGTCCATCTATTTTAGTCGACAAACAAAAGGAACTGTCCTGCCTTGGAGGCCCTAGGTCGGGCATCCAGAGATTTTCACTCCCTGATAGGCAGGGTCAGCATCCCTACTCAGCTGTTGCAGAAGACAGATATTTGCCCCTCTACTTCTTATAAGAATATGGGGATAAAATCCCTGAGGAGGAATGAAAAAAGGAGGGAAGGAGGCAGGGCACAATCTTTAAGAGTGACATAACCATTGTTGTTGTTCAGTTGCTAAATCACGCCCAACTCTTTGTAACCTGATGGACTGCAGCATACCAGGGTTCCCTGTCCTTCACTATCTCCCAGAGTTTGCTCAGATTCATGTCTGTTAAGTCGGTGATGCTATCTAAATATCTAATCCTCTGCCACCCCTTTTCCTTTTGTCTTCAACATTTCCCAGTATGAGTCTTTTCCAATGAGTTGGCATTTTACATCAATTAGCCAAAATACTGGAGTTTCAGCATCAGTTCTTCCAATAAATATTCAGGATTGATTTATTTTAGTAATGGTTTATTTTGATCTCATTGCATTCCAAGAACTCTCAAGGGTCTTCTCCAGGACCACTATTCAAAAGCACAAGTTCTTCAGTGCTCAGTCTTCTTTATGGTTCAGCATTCACATCTATACATGATTACTGGAAAAACCATAGCTTTGACTAGACATACTTTTGTCAACAAAGTGATGTCTCTGCTTTTTAATAAGCGATCTAGGTTTTTCATCACTTTCCTTCCAAGGAACAACCGTCTTTTAATTTCATGACTGCAGTCACTGTCCGGAGTGATTCTGGAGTCCAAGAAAATAAAATTGTCACTGTTTGCACTTTCTCCCTTTCTATTTGCCATAAAGTGATGGGACAAGGTGCCATGATCTTAGTTTGTAAGGGTGAGTTTTAAGCAGCTTTTTCATTCTTTTCTTTCACCCTCATCAAGAGGCTCTTTAGTTTCTCTTCAATTTCTGCCATTAGAGTAGTGTAATCTGCATATCAAAGGTTGTTGACATTCTCCTGGCAATCTTGATTCCAGTTTGTGATTCATCCAGCACAAAATTTCACACATTGTACTCTGTGTAGAAGTTAAATAAGGAGGGTGACAATTTACAACCTTGTTGTACTCTTTTCCAAATTTTTTGTTGTTCCATTTCCATCATTCCATGCTTAGTTCTAATTGTTGCTTCTTTATCTGCATTACAAGTTTCTCAGGTGACAGGCAAGGTGGTCTGGTATTCCTATCTCTTTAAGAATTTTCCACAGTTTGCTGTGATCCACATAGTCAAAAGATTTAGTGTAGTCAATGAAACAGACATAGATGCTTTTCTGGAATTCCCTGATTTCTCTATGACCCAACATATGTTATCAATTTGATCTCTGGTTCCTCTGCCTTTCGTAAATTGAGTTTATACATCTGGAAATTCTCAGTTGCTGTACTGCTAATGCCTTGCTTGAAGGACTTTAACATAACCTTGCTAGCATGAAAGCTAGCATGAAAAGAGCACAAATGTATGGTAGTTTGAATATTATTTGACATTGCCTTTTGGGGGGATTGAATGAAAACTGATCTCTTCCAGTCCTATGGCCACTGCTGAGTTTTCCAGATTTGCTGACATATTTAATGCGAAACTTTAATGGCATCATCTTCTAGGATTTGAAATAGCTCAGCTGGAATTCCATCTTTTCCACTAGTTTTGTTCATAGTATTGCTTCCTAAGACTCACTTTACTTCAGAATCCAGGGTGCCTGGCTCTAGGTGAATGACCACAGCATCATGGTTATCTGAGTCACTAAGACTTTTTTTGTATAGTTCTTCTGTATGTTCTTGCCACTTAATCTTAATCTCTTCTGCTTCTGTTAGGTCCTTACAATTTCTGTCCTTTATTGTGCTCATCTTTGCCTGAAATGTTCCCTTCATATCTCCAATTTTCTTGAAGAGATCTCTAATTTTTCCCATTCTATTGTTTTCCTCTTTTTAATCTGCATTTTTCATTTAAGAAAACCTTCTTATCTCTCCTTACTATTCTCTGGAACTCTGCATTTAGTGGGTATATCTTTCCCTTTCTTCTTTACCTTTCACTTCTCTTCTTTTTTCAGCTATTTGTAAAGCCTCCTCAAACAATCACTTTGCCTTCTTGCCTTTCTTTTTCTTTGGGAAGGTTTTGGTCTCTGCCTCCTGTAAAATGTCACAAACCTTCATCCATAGTTCTTCTGGCAGTCTGTCCATCAGATCTAATCCCCTGAATCTATTCATCACCTCTACTGTATGTATAATCATAAGGGATTTGATTTAGGTCACACCTAATGGCAACCCACTCCAGTATTCTTGCCTGGAAAATCCCATGGATGGAGGAACCTGGTAAGCTACAGTCCATGGGATCACAAGAGTCGGACACAACTTAGCGACTTCACTTTCACTTTCAAATGACCTACTGGTTTTCCCTACTTCCTTCAATTTAAGTCTGAATTTTTCAGTAAGGAACATATAAACTGAGCCACAGTCAGCTCCTGGTCTTGTTTCTGCTGACCGTATGGAGCTTCTCCATCTTTAGCTGTAAAGAATATAATCAATCTGATTTTGGTATTGACCATCTGGTGATGTCCATGTGTAGAGTCATCTTTTGTGTTGTTTGTGTTTGCTATGATCACTGTGTTCTCTTGACAAAACTCTGTTAGCCTTTGTCCTGGTTCGTTTTTTACTCTATGGTCAAACTTACCTGTTACTCCAGTTATCTCTTGATTTCCTACTTTTTCATTCCAATCCTATTGATGAAAAGGACATCTTTCTTTGGTGTTAGTTCTATAAAGTCTTATAGGTCTTCATAGAACTGGTCAACTTCAGCTCTTCCGCATTAGTGGTTGGGACATAGACTTAGATTACTGTGATGTGGAATGGCTTGCCTTAGAAATGAACAAAGATTTTTCTGTCATTTTTGAGATTCCACCCAAGTACTGGATTTTGGACTCTTCTGTTGACTATGGGGGCTACTCCATTTCTTCTAAGAGATTCTTGCCCACAATAGTAGATATAATGGTCATCTGAATTAAATTTGTCCATTTCCATCCATTTTAATTCACTGATACCTAAAATTTCAATGCTCACTCTTACCATTTCCCACTTAATCTTATCCAAGTTACCTTGATTCATACACCTAACATTCTAGTTCCTATGCAATATTGTTCTTTACAGCATCTGACTTTACTTTCACCACCAGACATATCCACTACTGAGTGTCATTTCCACTTTGGCCCAGATGCTTCATTCTTTCTGGAGTTATTAGTAATTGCCCTTCTCTCTTCCCAGTAGCCTATTGGACACCTTCCAACCTGGGGGCTCATCTTCCGGTGTCATATCTTTTTGCCTTTTCATACTGTTCATGGGGTTTTCACAGCAAGAATACTGGAGTGGTTTGCCATTCCCTCCTCTAGTGAACCATGTTTTGTCAGAACTCTCCACTATGACCTGTCCATCTTGGATGGCCCTGCATGGCATGGCTCATAGCTTCTTTGAGCCCCTTCACCATGACAAGTCTGAGATCTATGACAGGGGACATAGCCACAGGACATGAGAAAAACCTGTTAGAACCAACTAGGTCTAAGATGGTAGAAGATGTGACTTCCAGTAGACTTTGGGCCTCATTATACGCTCATTGTAATACACTAACATGCTAAATTACATACCCACAGACACCATAACAGTTCAGAAACTAACCAAAAAAGACCAAAAAGTGGGCGACAGCCCAATTCCTGGAAATCCTCACCCCTTCCCCCAAATAATTGGAAAAGTCCTCCCACTCATTAGTTCAGTTCAGTTCAGTTGCTCAGTCGTGTCCAACTCTTTCCAACCCCATGGACTGCAGCACGCCAGGCTTGCCTGTCCATCACCAACTCCCAGAGTTTACTCAAACTTATGCCCATTGAGTCGGTGATGCCATCCAACCATCTCATCCCCTTAGCCTATGTAATTACCTAGATCATAAAAACTAACCATATCATATTTCAAGGTATCTCACCTTCAAAGATGGTTCACACTCTGTCTGCAAAGTGTTTTTCTCTGTAAATAAATCTATTTCTTACCTAAAAACAATAAATAAGCATATATATATATATATATATATATATCACTTTTTTGTAGCTCTGAAACTAACACAAAGTTATAATGTAAGTATACTTCAAGTAAAAGAGAATAAAAAGAAATAATACAGCAACAACAAGAAATAAGCACTTTGTCCCCCCCAAAATAGGATAGAGATGCCATTACAGAATTTTAAGAGAGTATAGTAGTTTAGTGGGCTTCCCAGGTGAAATGTGTTAGTTTCTCAGTCGTGTCCATGTCTTTGGGACCCCATGACTGTAGGCCCCCAGGCTTCTCTGTCCATAGAATTTTCCAGTCAATAATACTGGAGTGGGTTTCTATTTCCTTCTCTAGAGGATCTTTCTGGCCCAGGAATCCAACCTGGGTCCCCTGCATTCAGGCAGATTCTTTACCTAATCTGAGCCACCAGGGAAGTTCCTCCCAAGTGGCACTAATGGTAAAGAACCTGCCTGACAGTGCAGGAGACATAAGAGATGTGGATTCATTCCCTGGAGTAGGAAATGGTAAACAACTCCAGTATTCCTGCATGGAAAATTCCATGGACAAAGGAGCCTGGCAAGCTACAGTCCATGGAGCCACAGTCAGACTCAACTGGGTGACTGAGCACATGCTACTTCTATTTGGCTTCCCGAGAGGCTCAGCCTGGACACATGATGGTATCAGAGGCCATTATCTTAATTTTTTGAATGTTGAGTTTCAAGCCAGCTTTTTCATTCTCCTTTTTCACCCTCATCAAAAGGCTTAGTTCCACTTCACTCTCTGTCATCAGAGTGATATCATCTGCATATATGAGATTGTTGCTATTTCTCCCAGCAAACTTGACTCCAGCTTGAGCTTCATCCAGCCTGGCATTTCCCATGATGTACTCTGCATAGAAGTTAAATAAGCATAGTAATAATATACAGCCTTGTTGTACTGCTTTCCCAATTTTGAATCAGTCAGTTGTTCCATGTCCAGTTATAACTATTGCTTCTTTACCCACATGCAGGTTTCTCAGGAGACAGGTAAGGTGGTCTGGTACTCCCATCCCTTTAAGAATATTCTACAGTTTATTGTGATTCACACAGTCAAAGGCTTTAGCATAGTCAATGAAGCAGAAGTAGATGTTTTTCTGGAATCCCCTTGCTTTCTCCATGATCCAATGAATGTTGGCAAGTTGATCTCTGGTTCCTTTGCCTTTTGTAAACCCAGCTTGTAAATCAGGAATTTCCAATGTGGTTGGTGATAAGAGTTAATAGAAGTCTCAGATCAGTTCAGTTTTGGTTTTGTGAAGTAAGTATGACAAAGCAAGAGAGGGGCAAAAGATTTGAGCATGCCATGTATGCATGGGAGTGATTATAAAGTTTGACAATGGAATGTAAGCCTTTTTTACCTTATAATGTAATTTTATCTTGCAAAGGTAAGAGAGAAAGACAGGATATAGAGGCAGAAGTTTGAGGAAATATGAGTGCCAAAAATAGTACAGAGAATATGAGTAAAGAGAAGAAGCTCAAAGAATCCAGATTCTGAACTATGAATACTTACTTCCTAGAGAGAACTCAGAATTGGATTCAATATATTGGTAAACTGTTAGAAATGATACCCAATAAACCATATCTTTTTTCTGTACCCTTTGAAATATGTGTTTGCTATATGCTATGGAGTCTATTTCCAATGCCTTAAATCTGTGTTGTTTTGTGAATTGCTCTGATTAGTAAAATATAGAAGTGGTGTCTGAGATGTCTCAGTCCAGGTCTTGAGGCTCTGAAGCTGTGCTATCAGTTAGAGAGAAGCCAGGTACCATGAAAAGAAGTTCAGCTCCTGCTGGAGTCACATGAAGAGAAAGGCCCTAGAATAATGCTTTCCAACAGAAATTTCTGCTGTGATGAAATGCTCTACTTTACCCTATGTGACATCAGGTAACCTCACATAACTACTGTGTACTTGAAATGTTACCTGTGATTGAGAAACTATATTGTTAATTTAAAAAACTTTTTGACTAACACAATTTTTGATGTAAAAAGCCACATGCGGATAGTGCTTACCATACTGGACAGTGCAGCCCTAAGAGGAAAGACACCACATAAAGAGAGAGGCCACACGTGAAACTATCCAGCCCATGTGGAACAAAGACAAGCTGTCCCTTTGTAGAGCTCTGCTCAAATTCCTGACCCACAGAATTATGAGCAATGGGATTTTCATATGCAGATATATGGAAGACTCATTGGGTCTTTATATGCAGGCTTGTCACCTCTTCTCAGAGAGATCTCTATGATATAATGGAAGTTTACAACAAGGAAATCTGGGCCCCAGTCACTGGATTTGAGTGTCTATTCTTTGGGCTCAACAAAATATGTAAGTCCAGATCCCTCCTACTCCCCATAGGATACCCTTCTGCCTTTACCCCCTACTCAAAGATGCACACTGTCATAACTCCTGGTCATATATAAGTGTAGTCTAGTTAAGGCAAGGGATGTTGACTGAGCAGAAAAGAGTCAAAGAATGACAATTTACAGCAGTTGCTGACCTAATTCTTCTTACACGGTCTCTAGCTTCTATCCTTCAGTCCTCCCATTACTGCTGAGGTCCTGACTGCACTGTATCATCAGTATTCTTGGTCACATGGAATTTATACTACTTGCCTGTGCTTTCATTTACTCTGTTGATGCTGTATTACTTGCAAGATTGAGCTGGACTCTTAAATGATTAATGAGAAGGATCATTATATGTAAGTGGAATTTTTCATGACTGACCATCCTCATTTTGTATTTCTAAATACCAATAAGCTGACCTCTGCACATATTCTTAAGTCTGTTATTTTGGGGAGGAGTATGTTTGAGGAACAAGTGAGAAATTCTTACCAGGTGAAAAAATATTAAAGTAGTACTGTACCTGGTATAAGAGTTTGTCAACCTGACTTTTTTTAAACTTTTAAAAAAGTTTAATTAATTTATTTTATTTGGAGGCTAATTACTTTACAATATTGTGGTGATTTTTGCCATGCATCAACATGGATCAGCCACGGGTGCACATGTGCTCTCTCATCCTGAAAACCCCTCCCATATCCTTCCCCACTCTATCCCTCTGGGTTGTCCAGTGCACCAGATTTGAGTGACCTGCTTCATGCATCAAACTTCCACTGGTCATCTATTTTATACATGGTAATATACATGTTTCAATGCTATCCTCTCATATCGTCCCACCCTCGCCTTCTCCCACATAGTCCCAAAGTCTGTACTTTACATCTGTGTCTCGTTTGCTGTCTTGCAAATAGGGTCATTGTTACTGTCTTTCTAAATTCCATATATGTGCATTAATATACAGTATTGATGTTTCTCTTTCTGACTTACTTCACTCTGTACAACAGGCTCCAGATTCAGTTTTGGTCCACCTCATTAGAACTGACTCAAATGTGTTCTTTTTAATAGCTGAGTAATATTCCATTGTGTATATGTACCACAGCTTGTTTATCCATTCATCTGCTGATGCACATTTAAGTTGCTTCCGTGGCTTACCTATTATAAACAGTGCTGCAATGAACATTGAGGTACATGTGTCTCTTTCAATTCTAGTTTCCTCAGTGTGTATGCCCAGCAGAGGGATTGCTGGGTCATATGGCAGTTCTGTTTCCAGTTTTTTAAGGGATCTCCACACGGTTCTCCATAGTGACTGTACTAGTTTGCATTCCCATCAACAGTGTAAGAGGTTTCCGTTTACTCCACACCCTCTCCAGCATTTACTGTTTGTAGACTTTTTGATGGCAGCCATTCTGACCAGTGTGAGATGTAACACATTGTGGTATTTATTTGCATTTCTCTGATAATAAGTGATGTTGAGCATCTTTTCATGTGTTTGTTAGCCATCTGGAGAAACGTCTGTTTGGTTCCTTGGCCCATTTTTTGATTGGATGATTTATTTTTCTAGCAGTGAGCTGCATGAGCTACTTGTATATTTGGAGATTAATTTTTTGTCAGTTGTTTCATTTGCTATTATTTTCTCATCCTGAAAGCTGCTTGTTTACCTTGCTTACAGTTTCCTTCACTCTGCAAAAGCTTTTAAGTTTAATTAGGTCCCATTTCTTTATTTCTCTTTTTTTTTTGCCACTACTCTGGCATGTATGTCATAGAGGATCTTGCTGTGGTTTATGTCAGAGAGTGTTCTGCCTATGTTTTCCTGTAGTTTCTGGTCTTACAGTTAGATCTTTAATCCATTTTGAGTTTATTTTTGTGTATCGTGTTAGTGTTCTTGTTTCATTCTTCTACATATGGTTGACCAGTTTTCTCAGCACCACTTGTTAAAGAGATTGTCTTTTCTCCATTGTACATACTTGCCTCCTTTGTCAAAGATAAGGTGTCCATAGGTACGTGGATTTATCTCTGGGCTTTCTATTTTGTTCCAGTGATCTATATTTCTGTCTTTGTGCCAGTACCATACTGTCTTGATGACTGTAACTTTGTAGTATAGTCTGAAGTCAGGAACATTGATTCCTCCAGTTCCATTCTTCTTTCTCAAGATTGGTTTGGCTATCTGAGGTTTTTTGTGTTTCCATACAAATTGCAAAACTCTTTGTTCTAGTTCTATGAAAAATACCCTTGGTAGCTTAATAGGGACTGTCTAGAATCTATAAATTGCTTTGGGTGGTATCAGTTCAGTCACTCAGTCATGTCCAACTCTTTGTGACCCCATGAATCGCAGCATACCAGGCCTCCCTGTCCATCACCAACTCCTGGAGTCTACCCAAACCCACATCCATCGAGTCAGTGATGCCATCCAGCCATCTCATCCTCTGTCGTCCCCTTCTCCTACTGCCCCAAATCCTCCCAGCATCAGGATGTTTTCCAATGAGTGAACTATTCACATGAGGTGGCCAAAGTATTGAAGTTTCAGCTTCAACATCAGTCCTTCCAATGTACACCCAGGACTGATCTCCTTTAGGATGGGCTGGTTGGATCTTCTTGCAGTCCAAGGGACTCTCAAGAGTCTTCTGCAGCACCACAGTTTAAAAGCATCAATTCTTCGGCGCTCAGCTTTCTTCACCATCCAACTCTCACATTCATAAATGACTACAGGAAAAATCACAGCCTTGACTAGATGGACCTTTGTTGACAAAGTAATGTCTCTGCTTTTAAATATGCTATCTAGGTTGGTCATAACTTTCCTTTCAAGGAGTAAGCGTCTTTTAATTTCATGGCTACAATTACCATCTGCAGTGATTTTGGAGTCCCCCAAAATAAAGCCTAACACTGTTTCCACTGTCTCCCCATCTATTTCCCATGAAGCGATGGGACCAGATGCCATGATCTTAGTTTTCTGAATGTTGAGCTTTAAGCCAAATTTTCACTCTCCTCCTTCACTTTCATCAAGAGACTGTTTAGTTCCTTCTCACTTTCTGCCATAAGGGTGGTGTCATCTGCATATCTGAGGTTTTTGGTATTTCTTCGGCAATCTTGACTCCAGCTGTGCTTCACCCAGCCCAGCGTTTCTCATGATGTACTCTGCATATAAGTTAAATAAGCATGATGACCATATACAGCCTTGACGTACTCCTTTCCCTATTTGGAACCAGTCTGTTGTTCCATGTCCAGTTCTAACTTTTGCTTCCTGACCTGCATACAGGTTTCTCAAGAGACAGATCAGATGGCCTGGCATTCCCATCTCTTTAGTATACTCATTTTCAATATATTTATTCTTATGATCCATAAACATGGTATATTTTTCCATCTATTTGTGTCATCTTTGATTTGTTTCATCAGTGTTTTACAGTTTCCTATACATGGGTCTTTTGTTTCTTTAGGTAGATTTACTCCTAAGTGCTGTATTCTTCTTGTTGCAGTGGTGAATGGGACTGTTTCCTTAATTTCTCTTTCTGTTTTTTCATTGTTAGTGTATATCAATGCAAGGAATTTCTGTGTATTGATTTTATATCCTGCAACTTTACTATATTCATTAATTAGCTCTAGTAATTTTCTGGTGGCATCGTTAGGGTTTTCTATGTAGAAAATCATGTTACCTGCAAACAGTGAGAGGTCTTCTTTTCCAATCTGGAGTCCTTTTTTTTTTTTTTTTTTTTTATCTTTTCTGATTGCTGTGGTTAGGACATCCAAAACCATGTTGAATAGAAGTCATGAGAGTGGGCGCTCTTGTCTTATTCCTGAGTTTAGGGGAAATGCTTTCAATTTTTTGCCATTGAAGATGACGATTGCTGCAGGTTGTTCACATAAGGCTTTTATTATGTTGAGGTATGTTCCTTCTATGCCTGCTTCCTGGAACGTTGCTACCATAAAAGGGTATTGAACTTTGTCAGAGGCTTTCTCCACATCTATTGAGATAATTATCTGGTCTTTATCTTTCAATTTGTTAATGTGGTGTATCACATTGATTTGAAAATAATGAGGAATACTTACATCCCTGGGATAAAGCCCAACTGGTCATGATGCATGATCTTCTTAATTTATTTAAGGATAATTGCTTTACAGAATTTTGTTGTTTTCTCAGACAAAGGATTAATCTCAAAAATATACAAGCAACACCTGAAGCTCAATTCCAGAAAAATAAATGACCCAATCAAAAAATGGGCCAAAGAACTAAACAGACATTTCTCCAAAGAAGACATACAGATGGCTAACAAACACATGAAAAGATGCTCAACATCACTCATCATCAGAGAAATGCAAATCAAAACCATAATGAGGTACCATTACACGCCAGTCAGGATGGCTGCTATCCAAAAGTCTATAAGCAATAAATGCTGGAGAGGGTGTGGAGAAAAGGGAACCCTCTTACACTGTTGGTGGGAATGCAAACTAATACAGCCACTATGGAAAACAGTGTGGAGATTTCTTAAAACACTGGAAATAGAACTACCATATGACCCAGCAATCCCACTTCTGGGCATACACACTGAGGAAACCAGATCTGAAAGAGACACGTGCACCCCAATGTTCATTGCAGCACTGTTTATAATAGCCAGGACATGGAAGAAACCTAGATGCCCAACAGCAGACGAATTGATAAGGAAGCTGTGGTACATATACACCATGGAATATTATGCAGCTGTTAAAAAGAATTCATTTGAATCAGTTCTAATGAGATGGATGAAACTGGAGCCCATTATACAGAGTGCAGTAAGCCAGAAAGATAAAGAACATTACAGTATACTAACACATATATATGGAATTTAGAAAGATGGTAACGATAATCCTATATGCAAAAAAGAAAAAGAGACACAGAAGTACAGAACAGACTTTTGAACTCTGTGGGAGAAGGTGAGGGTGGGATGTTTCAACAGAACAGCATATATATTATCTATGGTGAAACAGATCACCAGCCCAGATGGGATGCATGAGACAAGTGCTTGGGCCTGGTGCACTGGGAAGACCCAGAGGAATCAGGTGGAGAGGGAGGTGGGAGGGGGATCGGGATGGGGAATACATGTAACTCCATGGCTGATTCATGTCAATGTATGACAAAGCCCACTGAAATGTTGTGAAGTAATTAGCCTCCAACTAATTGCAGGGAGCCGGCCTGCTCAAGGCCCAAAAAGGCCCTGGGAAAAGCCTTGAAAGAGGCCAGTCACTGTCCCGCCACCCCATGATAAAGTAGTAAAACATTTGCCAGGTCTCCTTTGTTCTTCCTTGAGAAAAACGTAGTAGTAACCTTCACTTGGTAGTTTATTTTGGGAATGCCAAAAACAAGATGTAACCTTCTACAATCACTTAAGACAAAGAATTGTATTGATGTGACAAACACCAGATGGCATTTTTTATGAACTATGTTTTCTGTTTGTATTAGTATAAAGGTAGCTGTTTTACTCAATAAAGTTGCTGACTTGCCTAAAGAGCATTCAGCCCTCTCGACCCCATCCTTTACTTTCAGCTTTTTTTCCTCAGGCATCCGTGTGGTTGCGGTCGGGACTTGTTCTCTTTGCCGGCTGGTCCCGGCAGGTGGTGCCCAAACAGGGACTCGATTGGGCTACACGGTCGCAGCCTCCCGAAACGTGAGTACAGAGGGGATCCCGAGGAAAAAAAAGAGAAACGTGAGTACAGATTTTTTAAGGGCGGAGAGGATTTTAGTCGAGAGTATAAAGTATGGGTCAAGGTAGTAGTAGAGAGCTTTTTGTAACTATGCTTAAGACTATGTTAAAGGTGAGAGGAGTTACTGTTGCTAAACATAAATTAGAAAAGTTTTTGTTGTTTGTAAAAGAAGTTTGTCCTTGGTTCCCTGAGGATGGGACTGTAAATATAAAAACTTGGAAGAAGGTGGGAGAGCAAATTCGGCAGTATTATTCTTTACATGGGACTGAAAAGGTACTGTTAGATGCCTATTCATTATAGACTCTTATCAGAGACTGTTTGGACCCTGAACATGAAAGCAAAAAATTAGAGACTGCGTTAAAGAATATAATTGACAAACCTCCCACCTTGCCTACTGCTCCTCCTTCGGAGCATGGTTCTGATATGGCAGAAAAACCCCCTGTACAGAGTTCCTCTGACTCTGATTCTGAATTAGACCCTGCTGAGCAAGCAGAAGATCCTTGGGAGTTATTTGCTGCTGAAAAAACCGCTGTTAAAACACAAGCGGAATTATCCCCTTTTTCGGAGCTTAAAAAATTGCTTACAACTATGACTAAACGTCTTGATACTCTTAACCTAAAGCTTTTTTCCCAGCCCTTATGTCCCTCTAATCAGTTACCATCACAGCCTCCGTCCATTATTGCTGGATTAGACCCACCAAGAGCTGATATAAAAAAGGGGTCTGAGGCTTCTGCACAGGCATTATCTGTAAAAAACACCTCTGAACTGTTCCCCCTCCAACTTGCAGTTCGCCAGGTGAGGCAACAGGGAGAAACCTTGGCAAGATTTCCTATCATTTTCCCCGTCCTTGAAGACGCTCAACAGCAAAGGTATTATGAACCCCTGCCATTTAAACAAATTAAAGAATTAAAACAAGCCTGTGGGCAGGCGGGGCGGAAGCGGTTTAGGGCAGGAGTTGGAAGTTCCCACCGCCACCTGGCATCACACCCAGAGAAGGCATGACGGAGACCGATGGTGGGAGCTGAGGGAAGACAGTGTGAACAGGGGCTGAGACTTGAGGGTGGGGAAGTGCACTGAGTAGGCGGCGCGCTTGCAGTTAACTCTAGAAGATTAATTGGGCTACCCTGGTGGCTCAGATGGTAAAGAATCTGTAGGCAATGAGAGAGACCCGGGTTCGATCCCTGAGTTGGGAAGATCACTTGAAGAAGGAAATAGCAACCCGCTCCACTCCAATATTCTTGCCTGGTGAATCCCATGGACAGAGGAGCCTGGAAGGCTACAGTCAATGGAGACAGCAAAGAGGCGGACACAACTGAGCGACTAACACACACATACAATGATGGGGAGGTGGCTGTTCAGTTTTCCCAGCACCTTTTGTTGAAGAGGCTGTCTTTCCAACATTGTGTAGTCTTGCCTCCTTTATCATAGATTAATTGACCATAGATGCTTGCGCTTGTTTCTGGGTTTTCTATACTGTTCCATTGATGTATGTTTCTGTTTTTGTGCCAGAACTATACTGTTTTGATGACTGTAGCTTTGTAATATAGTCTGAAGTCAGAGAGCCTGATTCCTCCAGCTCTGTTTTTCTTTTTAAAGATTGCTTTGGCTATTTGGAGTCTTGGGTCTCCATACATTTTAAATATTGAGATTTTAAATTCCAATTCTGCAAAAAATGCCATTGGTAATTTGATAGGTGTTGCATTGAATTGATGGCCTATCTTTCTGAAATTATTCCAAAAAGTTACAGAGGAAGGAAGCTTCTAAACTCATTTTATGAGGCCACCATCGTTCTCATACCAAAACCAGACAGAGATATCACACACACAAAAAAGAAAATTACAGGCTAATATCACTGATGAATATAGATGCAAATAGTCCTCAGCAAAATATTAGCAATTCATATCCAACAATACATTAAAAAAATCATACAAACTGTCAGCTTTTGAGTCATAAGACAATGAAATGCCAAGAATAAATCTGTCATTAGTAAACCTCTCTGATGAGCAAGAGGGATTCATCCCAGGGATGCAAGGACTTTTCAACATCTGCAAATCAATGTGATACACCACATCGACATATTGAAGAATATAACCCATTTGATCATCTAAAAGATGCAGAAAAACCTTTTGACAAAATTCAAAATTCAGCACCTATTTATGATTAAAAAAAAAAAAAAAACTCTCCAGAAAGTGGGCATAGAGGGTACATATCTCAGCATAATAAAGGCCATATATGACAAACCTACAGCTGGTATCATACGGTGAAAAGTTGAAAGCATTTCCTCTCAGATCAGGGATAAGACAAGGATGTCCATTCTCACCACTTTATTCAACATAGTGTTGAAAGTCCTAGCTACAGCAATCAGAGAAAAAGAAATAAAGGGAATTCAAATTGGAAAAGAAGAAATTAAACTGTCACTGTTTGCAGATAACATGATACTATACATAGAAGATCCTAAAGATACTACCAGAAAAATACTAGGACTCGGCAATGAATCTGGCAAAGTCACAGGTTACAAAATTAATACATGGAAATCTGTTGCATTTCTATACACTTAACAATAAAAGATCAGAAAGAGAAATTCAAGAAGCAACTCCATTCACCATCACATAAAAAAAGAACCTAGGAATGAGCCTACCTAAGGAGACAAAAGACCTGTACTCTGAACACTACAAGCTGCTGAAGAAAGAAATCAAGACATAAACAGATGGAAAGGTGTACCATGTTTGTGGATTGAAAGAATCAATATTTTAAAAATGACTATACTATCCCAAAACAAGTAGTTTTTTGAAACTTAGTTTTTTAATAGGAAAAGTAGGATGTAATCCATTCCAACCTTAGACCCCAAATAATTTCACAAATAGAAAAATATATCAATTGAGCAATGAGAATGGTTATGTAAGCAATAAAATATAATTTGAAAATAAAGTTTGTATGCATAATGTAATAAAAAATTGATCTTTCAAAAAAAATAAAATAAAATAAAACAAGCCTGTGCCCAATATGGACCAACTGCTCCTTTTACTATGTCCGTCATTGAAAATTTAAATAGTCAATATTTACCTCCTAATGATTGAAAGCAGGTCTCTAGGGCCTGCCTCTCTGGGGGAGATTATTTGTTATAAAAATCAAAATTTGGAAAACAATGTGGAATTTTTACAGACAGAAATAAAAGAAATGGACTGCAAGTAAGCTTTAAAGTGCTTATCTGCCTTTTCTGGCTTGCAGGCTGATTTACAACACTATGGCCTTCAAATAGCTCCTGAAAAAGTTCAACATAGCCCACCTTATTCTTATTTAGGCTTTAGACTAGAAAGAGAGACTTTTAAAGCTCAAAAATTAGAACTTCATAAAGATAATTTGAAAACATTAAACGATTTTCAAAAATTATTAAGAGATATTAATTGGATTCGTCCTTATTTGAAAATAACTACTGGGGAATTAAAACCCGTTTGATATTCTTAAAGGACCTTCAGAGCCTACATCGCCTCGGGTTTTAACTGATGAAGGACGCCAAGCTTTAAATATAGTAGAAAAAGCTTTGGCTGCTCAAACAACTTCTCATTGTGATTATACAAGAAAATGGGGTTTGTATATACTTCCTTCTAAACACACCCCTACAGCTGTTCTTTTTCAAGATTCCCCTCTTTATTAGATACATTTGCCTGTTTCCCCTGCTTGGGTACTCACCCCTTATTTTGATCTAGTCAGTAAGCTTATCGCTAAGGGCCATCGAGATTCCAGAGAATTATTAGGGAGAGACCCTTACTTTATCTGTTTACCATTTACAAAGGAACAACAGGACTGGTTATTCCAGTTCAGTGATTCCTGGAATGCAGCCCTAGCTCATTTTGTCGGCAGATTAGAAAATCATTTTCCTGCTAATAAGCTGCTACATTTTGCTAGTCAACACGACTTTGTGTTTCCCTCTGTAGTTGTTTCGCAGCCACTTAAAGATGCAGTCACTGTATTCACTGATGGATCCTCAAACGGGAAGGCTGCTTATGTTATTAATGATAATGTTACCTCCTGGTTTACAGGCTGTTCCTCTGCACAAGAAGTAGAATTGTGCGCCGTGTTTGCTGTTTTACAACACTTTGTCTCTGAATCTTTGAATGTTTTTTCTGATAGTCAGTATGTTGTTAGAGCTCTTAACCAATTAGAAACTGTTCCCTTTATTCATACTGTCAATTTAGTGATTCAACAACTGTTTCGAAATATACAAGCTCTTTTACATCAAAGGATTCATAAATGTTTTTTGGCCATATTCGCACTCATACAAATCTACCTGGAGCACTTACTTCTGGAAATACATTAGCTGATTCAGCCATTCATATTTTCCTTTCCTAGGCCCAACTCACAGAACGCTCTCATTAATTACATCATCAAAACAACAAAACCCTCAGATTACAATTTAAAATACCCCGTGAAGCCGCCAGGCAAATAGTTAAACGCTGCCCTGTTTGTCCTCAATTTTTTTTTCTGTTCCTCACTATGGTGTGAACCCCCGTGGCCTCCTTCCCAACCATTTATGGCAGATAGATGTTACTCATGTTCTTTCCTTTGGTAAATTGAAATATGTTCATGTTAATATAGATACTTTTTCTGGATATGTTTTTGCCTCTTTACAAACAAGAGAAGCAGCTCGACATTGTATCACACATTGCCTTGCAGCATTCTCCGTTATGAGAACTCCAAAGACCATCAAAACAGACAACGGACCTGGATATACTTCTGCTGCTTTTCTTAATTTTTGCTCCCGTCTCCCCACCTCTCTTAAAACAGGCATCCCCTACAATCCCCAAGGTCAAGGCATTGTTGAACAAGCTCATCAGACATTAAAACATCAGCTTTTAAAGTTAAAGAAGGGGGAGTTATATCCCCTCACACCATAGAATTACTTACATCGTGCCCTTTTCATTCTTAATTTTTAAAATTTGCACTCTGAAGGCAAGACCGTGGCACAGCGATTTTGGTCCCCAGCCGCTACCAACAAACCTTTAGTAACTTGGAAAGATCCAATTACTAATCAATGGCATGGCCCTGATCCTGTTTTGAGATGGGGGCGGGGACATGTTTGTGTTTTTCCACAGGATGCCGAAGCACCGCGCTGGCTCCTGGAGAGGCTGGTACGCCAGACGGAGACGGTCGCTGACTGCTCGAATGGAGAGTATGCAGACACACGAGAATGTTCTGCCAACAAATCAACAACTGCATGAGTTCGTGGAACGAGCAAGACACATTGCTGCGGATACAACCAATCCACACATTTCTCTATCCTACCTGGTGCTTGCACTAGCATGTGCTGTTATAAATCAAGCATTTCCTAGCGCTGAAGGAAATGTTTTTCTTTCTTGGGCTCATTCCTATGCTGATTCTCATAATGCCTCTTCTTGTTGGGTATGCACTACCATGCCTTTGTCAGTTGTAAATGGTTTACCATGGTGGGTTTTGCCAATAAGTCAGAAGGATTTACCTGCAGTGTGTGAATTCTTAAAACAGTATAAACAGATTCACCTTAGCCTTAATTCTCTTAATATTACAGCCTTGACCTGGTGTAATTCGAAACCTTATGATTCCCGGATTAGATTTAATGCCAGTCAAAGCCTTGGGACAATTTCTGCTGCCTTTAATCAGTATGCTACTTCCTCAAACAAAGGACAAGTTCACGCCAGCCGATATTTTGGGGACTATTATCAGATTCGAGATGAACACTTTTGGATGACACCAGAAAAAGGACAATTGCTAAAACGAGCGGACATTTGCTGGGAACAATGAGAACATCAACCCCACTTTGGAGAAAGAAATTTAGGCAGACATTTGTTAAAACATATGGGTATTACTCCAAAAAATTTAGGCAGACATTTGTTAAAACATGTGGGTATTACTCCTAATTCTTTGTGTGAACGCATAATTGATGTTACTTTTTCTGTCAAAACATCCACGCCTTGGCCAGGATCTGATTGGCTTTATAACCCAGGCATCAGATGGGTTGCTCCTAACAGAACAAGGTAGATTTGTGGCCCTAATGTCTGGCCGTGGCTGCCTGCGGACTAGGTAACATGATGTAGTCTTAGATTTGTGTTTGCTCCTGGTCGTATTAGTTATGAGCCCATCAAGAACCCTGCCAACCTTCCCTTTTTGCGAGCGCGATGGACTCGATCTGTATTTCATTGGTATGATTATTTGGCAGAAGTATTTGTTCCCTCTATTGGGACGGCCGATATAATGGCCCATGTAGATGCCTTAACTAATTTTACTCAAAAAGCCTTATTAGACACTAAAAAGGCTATTGAGGTTCTAAATGAAGAACAGAGACAAATGAGAAAAGCTGTTTTGCAAAACCGCATGGCTCTAGACATTATTACTGCTGCCCAAGGTGGGACCCGCACTGTAATAAAAGTAGAATGTTGTGTGTATATCCCAGATTTATCTTCCAATGTGTCTGATGCTGTAAATGATCTTCAACATCAAATACTTTCCATGCAGGATTCCTCCCTTTCTTTTTGAGAGCAAGTTAAATCCCGGTTTATGAGTGATTGGTGGAAAAACCTGCTTACAGTGCTTGTTATCGTACTATGTTTTCTTTGTTGTAGACCATGTATTTTACAATACATTATGAATTTGGTTACTGAAAAGATTATAAAATTTTCCCGTATTTTGACAAAATAACCTTGTATGCTTTTTCTCGAGGAATATGTAAAAAGGCTCGGCCTTTAATAAATAAAAAAGTGGGAGATGCGGGGAGCCGGCCTGCTCAAGGCCCAAAAAGGCCCTGGGAAAAGCCTTGAAAGAGGCCATTCACTGTCCCGCCACCCCATGATAAAGTAGTAAAGCATTTGCCGGGTCTCCTTTGTTCTTCCCTGAGAAAAACGTAGTAGTGACCTTCACTTAGTAGTTTATTTTGGGAATGCCAAAAACAAGATGTAAGCTTCTACAATCACTTAAGACAAAGAATTGTATTGATGTGACAAACACCAGATGGCATTTTTTTATGAACTATGTTTTCTGCTTGTACTAGTATAAAGGTAGCTGTTTTACTCAATAAAGTTGTTGACTTGCCTAAAGAGCATTCAGCCCTCTCGACCCCATTCTTTACTTTCAGCTTTTTTTCTCAGGCTTCCGTGTGGTTGCGGTCGGGACTTGTTCTCTTTGCCGGCTGGTCCTGGCAACTAATAAAAAAAATTAAAATTTAAAAAAAAAAAGAATTTTGTTGTTTTCTGTCCAACCTCAACATGAATCAGCCATAGGTATACATATATCCTCTCCCTTTTGAACCTCCCTCCCATCTCCCTCCCCGTGCCACCCCTCTAGGTTGATACAGAGCCCCTGATTGAGTTTCCTGAGCCATACAGCAAATTCCCACTGGTTATCTAGTTTACATATGGTAATGTAAGTTTCCACATTACTCTCCATACATCTCACCCTCTACTCCCCTCTCCCCATGTCCATAGGTCTATTCTCTATGTCTGCTTCTCCACTGCTGCCCTGTAAATAAATTCTTCAGTACCATTTTCTAGATTCCAGATGTATGCATTAGAATACAGTATTTATCTTTCTTTTTCAGACTCACTTCACTCTGTATAATAGGTTCTAGGTTCATTCACCTCATCAGAACTGACTTAAATGTGTTCCTTTCTATGGTTGAGTAATATATCATTGAGTATATGTGCCACGACTTCTTTATCCATTCATTTGTCGATGGACATCTAGGTTTGTTTCCAACTATTGTTTCTAACTATTGTAAATAGTGCTGCAATGAACAATGGGATACATGTGCTTTTTTCAGTTTTGGTTTCCTCGGGGTAAATGCCTAGGAGTGGAATTGCTGGGTCATATGGTGGTTTTATTCCTAGATTTTTTTAAGGAATCTCTATTCTGTCTTCCTTAGTGGCTGTATCAATATACATTTGCACCAAAAGTGCAAGAGCATTCCATTTTCTCCACACCCTCTCCAGTATTTATTTTTTGTAGACTTTCTGATGATGGCCATTCTGACTGGTGTGAGATAATATCTCACTGTAGTTTTGACTTGCGTTCCTCTAATAATGAGCAATGTTGAGTATCTTTTCATGTGTTTGTTAGCTATCTGTGTCTTCCTTGGAGAAATGTCTATTTAGGTCATTTTCCCACTTTTTGATTGGGTTGTATGTTTTTCTGGCAGTGAGTTGTATGAGCTGCTTGTATATTTTGGAAATTAATCCTTTGTCAGTTGTTTCATTTGCTATTATTTTCTCCCATTCTAAGGGTTGTCTTTTCACCTTGCTTATAGTTTCCTTTGTTGTGCAAAAGCTTTTAAGTTTAATCAGGTCACACTTGTTTACTTTATTTTTTTATTTCCATTACTCTAGGAGGTGGGTCATAGAGAATATTGCTTTGATTTATGTCATCGAGTGTTCTGCCTATGTTTTCCTCTAAGAGTTTTATAGTTTCTGGTTTTACACTTAGGTCTTTAATCTATTTTGAGTTTATCTTTGTGTATGGTGTTAGGAAGTGTTCTAATTTCATTCTTTTAAATGGAGCTGCCAAGTTGTCCCAGCACCATTTACTGAAGAGGCTGTCTTTGCCCCATTGTACATTCCTGCCTCCTTTGTCAAAAATAAGGTACCCAAATGTGCATGGACTTTCTGAGCTTTCTATCTTGTTCCATTGGTCTATACTTCTGTTTTTGTGTCAGTAGCATACTGTCTTGATGACTGTACCTTTGTAGTATAATCTGAAATCAGGAAGTTTGATTCCTCCAGCTCCATTCTTCTTTCTCAGGTCTGCTTTAGCTATTCAGGGTCTTTTGTGCTTCCATATGAATTGTGAAATTTTTCTTCTAGTTCTGTGAAAAAATGCCATTGGTAATTTGATAGGGATCTCATTGAATCTGTAGGTTGCATTTGGTAGTATAGTCATTTTCACAGTATTGATTCTTCCTACTCTGGAACATGGAATATCTCTCCATCTGTTTGTTGTCTTTGATTTCTTTCATTAGTGTCATAATTTTCTGTGTATTGTTGTTTTATCTCCTTAGGTAAGTTTATTCCCAGATATTTAATTCTTTTTGTTGCAATGGTGAATGGGATTGATTCCTTAATTTCTCTTTCTGATTTTTCATTGTTGGTATATAGAAATGCAAGTGATTTCTGTGTATTGATTTTGTATCCTACAACTTTGCTAAATTCACTGATTAGCTTTAGTAATTTTCTGATATTATCTTTAGGGTTTTCTATGTATAGTATCACATCACCTGCAAACAGTGAGAGATTTACTTCTTTTCCAATCTGGATTCCTTCCATTTTTTTCCTTCTCTGACTGCTTTGGCTAGGACTTACAGAACTATGTTGAATAATATTGATGAAAGTGGACACCCTTGTCTTGCTCCTGATCTTAGGGGAAATGCTTTCAATTTTTCACCATTAAGAGTAATGTTTGCTGTAGGCTTATCATATATGGCCTTTACTACATTGAGGTAGGTTCCTTCTATGCCCATTTCTTGAAGAATTTTCATCATAAAAGGGTGGAGAATTTTGTCAAAGGTTTTTTCTGCATCTTTTGAGATGATCATATGATTTTTATCTTTCAATTTGTTAATATGGTGTATCACATTGATTGATTTGCACATATTGAGGAATACTTGCATTCCTGGAATAAGTCCAATTTGATCATGGTATATGAGCTTTTTGATGTGTTTCTGAATTCTGTTCACTAAAATATGGTTGAGGATTTTTGCATCTATGTTCATCAGTGATATTGGCTGGTAGTTTTCTTTTTTAGTGTTGTCTTTGTCTGGTTTTGGTATCAGGGATATGGTGACCATGTAGAATGAGTTTGGAAGTGTTCCTTCCTCTGAACTTTTCTGAAAGAGATTTAGAAGGATAGGCATTAGCTCTTTTCTAAATGTTTAATAGAATTCTCCTGAAGCCACCTGGTCCAGGGCTTTTGATTTTGGGGGATATTTTTTTATCACAGCTCCAATTTCAGTGCTTGTCATTGGGTTGTTAGTAATTTTTATTTCTTCCTGGTTCAGCCTTGGAAGATTGAACTTTTCTAAGAATCTATCCCTTTCTTCCAGGTTATTCATTTTATTGCCATATAGTGTTCTTAATAGTCTCTTGCAATCCTTTGTGTTTCTGTACTGTCCATTGTAACCTCTCCTTTTTCATTTTTAATTTTGTTGATTTGATTCTTCTCTCTTTTTTTCTTGATGAGTCTGGCAAAGAATGTTCAAACTACTGCACAATTGCATTCACCTTACACGCTAGTAAAGTGATGCTTAAAATTCTCCAATCCAGGCTTCAGCAATACCTGAACCATGAACTTCCAGATGTTCAAGCTGGTTTTAGAAAAGTCAGAAGAACCAGAGATCAAATTGCCAACATATGCTGAATCATCAAAAAAGCAAGAGAGCTCCAGAAAAACATCTATTTCTGCTTTATTGACTATGCCAAAGCCTTTGACTATGTGGATAACAATAAACTGTGGGAAATTCTTCAAGAGATGTGAATACCAGACCACCTGACCTGCCTCTTGAGAAACCTGTATGCAGGTCAGGAAGAAACAGTTAGAACTGGACATGGAACAACAGACTGGTTCCAAATAGGAAATGGAGTACATCAAGGCTATATATTGTCACCATACTTATTTAACTTATATACAGGGTACATCATAAACACTGGGCTGGAGGAAGCAAAAGCTGGAATCAAGAATGCTGGGAGGAATACCAATAACCTCAGATATGTAGATGACATCACCCTTATGGCATAAAGTGAAGAACTAAAGAGCCTCTTGACCAAGGTGAAAGAGGAGAATGAAAGAGTTGGCTTTAAGTTCAACACTCAGAAAACTAAGATTACGGCATCCAGTCCCATCACTTCATGGCAAATAGATGGGGAAACAGTGGCTGACCTTATTTTGAGGGGCAACAAAATCACTGCAGATGGTGATTGCAGCCATGAAATTAAAAGATGCTTACTCCTTGGAAGGAAAGTTATGACCAACCTAGACAGCATATTAAAAAGCAGAGACATCACTTTGTCAACAAAGGTCCATCTTATCAAGGCTATGGTTTTTCCAGTTGTCAGGTATGGATGTGAGAGTTGGACTATAAAGAAAGCTGAGTGCAGAAGAATTGATGCTTTTGAACTGTGGTGTTGGAGAAGACTCTTGAGAGTCCCTTGGACTGCAAGGAGATCCAACCAGTCTATCCTAAAAGAGATCAATCCTGGGTGTTCATTGGTAGGACTAATGTTGAAGCTGAAACTCCAATCATTTGGCCATCTGATGTGAAGAGCTGACTCATTTGAAAAGACCCTGATGCTGGGAAATATTGAAGGCAGGAGGAAAAGGGGACGACAGTGGATGATATGGTTGGACGGCATCACTAACTCAATGGACATGGGTTTGGGTAGACTCTGGGAGTTGGTGATGGACAGGGAGGCCTGGAGTTCATTGGGTCTGTGGTTCATTGGGTCACAAAGAGTTGGACACGACTGAGTGACTGAACTGAACTGGCTAAAGGCTTGTCAAATTTGTTTATCTTCTCAAAGAACCAGCTTTTTTTTTTTTTTTAATCTTTACTATTGTTTCTTTCATTTCTTTTTCACTATTTCTGCTCAGATCTTTTGATTTCTTTCCTTCTATTATTTTGATTTTTTTTATTCTCCTTTTTCCAGCTGTTTCAGGTGTAAACCTAGGTTGTCTATTTGCTGTTTTTCTTGTTTCTTGAAGTAGGAGTGTCTTGCTATAAACTTCCCTCTTAGAACTGCTTTGGTGCACCCAATAGGTTTTGAGTTATTGTATTTTCATTGTCATTTGTTTATAGAATTTTTTTATTTCCCTTTTGTTTTCTTCAGTAACCTGATGGTTATTTAGAAACCTGTTTAATGTCCTTGTGTTCCTGTTTCTTACAGTTTCTTTCTTGTAATTGATATCTAGTTTCATAGCGTTCTGGTCAGAAAGGATGCTTGATACGATTTCAATTTTCTTTTTTTTTTTTTCATTATTTATTTATTTTCCTTTTTTTTCATTTATTTTTATTAGTTGAAGGCTAATTACTTTACAATATTGTAGTAGTTTTTGTCATACATTGACACTTCTGGGCATACACACCGAGGAAACCAGATCTGAAAGAGACACGTGCACCCTAATGTTCATCGCAGCACTGTTTATAATAGCCAGGACATGGAAGCAACCCAAATGCCCATCAGCAGACGAATGGATAAGGAAGCTCTGGTACATATACACCATGGAATATTACTCAGCCATTAAAAAGAATTCATTTGAATCAGTTCTAATGAGATGGATGAAACTGGATTTCAATTTTCTTAAATATACTGAGGCTTGATCTGTGACCCAAGATGTGGTCTATCCTGGAGAATGTTTCATGTGCACTTGAGAAGAAGGTGTATCCTTCTGCATTTGGATATCTCACTGAAGATATCAGTGAGATCCATCTCATCTAATGTATCATTTAAGACTTGTGTTTCATCTCATCTAATGTGTCATTTAAGACTTGTGCTTCCTTATTAATTTTCTGTTTTGATGAACTGTTTATTGACGTGAGCGGGATGTTAAAGTCTCCTACTCTTATTGTGTTACTGTCAATTTCTCCTTTTATGTCTGTTAGTGTTTGTCTTATGTATTGAGATGCTTCTATGTTGGGTGCATTGCTATTTGCAATTGCTATGTCTTCCTCTTGGATTGATCCCTTGGTCATTATGTACTGTCCTTCTTTATCTCTTATAATATTCTTTATTTTAAGGTCTATTTTCTCTGATAAGATTGTTACTCCAGCTTTCTTTTGCTTCCCAATTGCTTTCTTTTTCTTCCCAATTTGCTTCCCAGTTTTTCCATCCTCTCACTTTCAGTCTAAGCCTAGGTCTGAGGTAGGCTTCTTGTAGACAGCGTATATATGAGTTTGCTTGTTTGTTTTTTGTTTTTTTGGTATCCTTTCAGCCAGACTGTGTCTTTTGTTTGGAGCATTTAATCCATTTAAATTGAAAATAATTATTGATATATATGTTCCTAATGTCATTTTGTTAATTATTTCGGGTTGATTTTGTAGATCTTTTTTCTTCTCTTGTATTTCTTGACTCTATAGTTTCCTTTTACATTTGTTGTAAAGCTGGTTTGGTGGTACTGAGTTCTCTTAACTTTTGCTTGTCTGAAATTCTTTAAATTTCTCCATCAATTTTGAATGAGATCCTTGACAGCTACAGTAATCTTGGTTGTAGGTGTTTTCCTATCAGTACTTTAAATATATTCTGCCATTCCTTTCTGGCCTGTAGAGTTTCTGCTGAAAGATAAGCTGTTAAGCACATGGGGTTTCCCTTGTATGTTACTTGTTGCTTCTCCCTTGCTGTTTTTAATATTCTTTCTCTGTGTTTCGTCTTTGTTAGTTTGATTAGTATGTGTCTTGGCATGTTCCTCCTTGGGTTTATCCTGTATGGGACTCTTTGTGCCTCTTGGACGTGACTGACTATTTCCTTACCATGCTGGGAAAATTTTCAATTATCATCTCTTCAAAAATATTCTCATAGCCTTTCTTTTTCTCTTCTTCTTCTGGGACCCGTATAATTTGAATATTGGTCCCTTTCATACTGTCCCAGAAGTCCCTGAGACTGTCCTCAGTTCTTTTCATTCTTTTTACTTTATTTTGCCCTTCAGAACTTATTTCCACCATTTTATCTTCCAGCTCACTGTATCATCCTTCTGCTTCAGATATTCTGCTATTGATTCCTTCTAGATTATTTTTAATTTCAGTAATTGTGCTGCTTGTCATTGTATGCTTATTCTTTAGTTCTTCTAGGTTTTTGTTAATTGATTCTTGCCTTTTCTCCATTTTGTTTTCAAGGTTTTTTTTTTTTTTTTTTTATCATCTTTCCTATCAGTATTCTGAATAATCTTTCAGGTAGTTTGCCTATTTACTCTTCATTTATTTGGACTTCTGTGTTTCTAATTTGTTCCTTCATTTGTGTAGCATTTCTCTGCCTTTTCATTATTTTTTTAACTTATTGGGTTTGAGGTCTCCTTTTCCCAGGTTTCAAGGTTGGATTCTTCCCTCCTTTGGGTTTCTGCCCTCCTAAGGTTTGTCCAGTGGTTTGTGTAAGCTTCATATAGAGTGAGATTTGAGCTGAGTTTATTTGTTTGTTTTTCCTCTGATATGCAAGGCTGAGTGAGGTGATAATGCTGTCTGCTGATGATTGAATTTGTATTTTATGTTTGTTTGTTTCTTGTTTAGATGAGAAGTACTGCACAGGGTGCTACTGGTGGTTGGCTGTTGCTGGATCTTGTACTCAAGTGGTTTCCTTTGTGTGGTTTCTCACTATTTGATACTCCCTGGGGATAGTTCTCTGGTAGTCTGGGGTCTCGGAATAAGTGTTCCCACTCCAAAGGCTCAGGGCTTTATCTCTGGTCAGGAATGAAGATTCCACAAGTGGTTTGTTATGGTATTAAGTGCGATTAAAACAAATATCTAAAAACAAGAAACCAAAGATGAACACCGGACAAATGGCAGTTACATAGTCAGGCAAATAATAATTAAAATAATAGAATATACACACAGACATATGCACCCATGAGCAAATTCAAAACAGTCCCACAAAAATGAAATACAGTAGATAGACTTGGGAATCAAAGTAAATAAAAAATTATATTTACCAGTTAAGAACAAAACTAACTAAAGCACAAACTGAAGAAAAAAAAAAAAAAAACTAAAGCAAGGTGCCACGTAGGGAATAAAGCAATGAAACAAAACTAACAATTATGTTCAGACAAAAGGAAAGAAAGAAAAGAAAGCAAGAATAGATATGCAAAGTTAAACAGAGGTAGGTGAAGATTTATATACATTAAAGATTAACTGAAAGGGGAAAAGAACAGCAGGAAAGGCAAACAAAGGAATAAACATAGAAAAAATGTAGTTGGTTTTTTAAAAATTTAAAAATTAAATTATAAAAAATGGAAGAACAAAGAAAAAAACAAAAAAAGGAAAACTCCAAAGAATTTCAAAAGTCCAATGTAGAGGCAGAGGTTTATAACAACAATATAATGTGTCACTGAATGTACACATACACATATACACCCATAAGCAAAATCAAAACAGTCCAACAAAAATAAAGTACAATAGGTTGACCTAATGAAAAAAGGAAACCAAAAATTATATCTCCCAGAACAAAATTAACTAAAGCATAAACTGGAAAACAAACTACAAAAAGGTGCCAACTGGGGAATAAAGCAATGAAATTAAAAATAACAAATATGTTGAGAGGAAAGGGGAAAAAAAGGAAAGAAAGAAAGAAAGGAAATGCAAAATTAAATAGAGGTAGATAAAGAAGATTTATATGCATCAAACATGAACAGCAAGGGGAAAAGAATAGTCAGAAAAGCAAACAAAGGAATAAATGTGGAGAGGAAAAACTAACAGGTTTAAAAAATTAAAATTCAAAAAAAAGAGAAAGAAGAAAAAAAGGAAAACTCTACAGAACTGCAAAAGCCCAACATAGAGGTAGATGTTCGTAACAACAATAAAAATGTGACTGAGGAAAAAAAGAAAATCTCAAAAGCTTTAATTAGATTTCACAGCGTGAATAAGATTAACAACTACAAGAGAGGAGGTGAAAAGTGAAAAAAAAAAAAATCCAAAATAATCTACAGTCAGTTCACTTCAGTTCAGACACCCAGTCATCTCCGACTCTTTGTGACCCCATGGGCTGAGGCACGCCAGGCTTCCCTGTCCATCACCAACTCCCGGAGTTACCCAAACTCATGTCCATTGAGTCGGTGATGCCATTCAACCATCTCATCCTCTGTCGAATCCTTCTCCTCCCGCCTTCAATCTTTCCCTTCATCAAGGGCTTTTCCAGTGAATCAGTCCTTCGCATCAGGTGGTCAAAGTATTAAGTTACAACTTCAGCATCAGTCCTTACAATGAATATTCAGGACTGATTTCCTTTAGGATGTACTGGTTGGATCTCCTTGCAGTCCAAGGGACTTTCAAAGTCTTCTCCAACACCACAGCTCAAAAGCATCAATTCTTTGGTGCTCAGCTTTCCTTAGAGTCCAACTCTCACATCCATACACGACTACTGGAAACACCATTGCTTTGTCAAGGCGGACCTTTGTTGGCAAAGTAATGTCTCTGCTTTTTAATATGCTGTCTATGTTGGTCATAGCTTTTCTTTCAAAGAGCAAGCATCTTTTAATTTCATGGCAGCACTCACCATCTGCAGTGATTTAGGAGCCCCCCAAAATAAACTCTGTCACTGTTTCCACTGTTCCCCATCTATTTGCCATGAAGTGATGGGACCAGATGCCATAATATTAATTTTCTGAATGTTGAGTTTTAAGCCAACTTTTTCATTCTACTCAATCACCTTCATCAACAGGCTTTTTAGTTCCTCTTCACTTATGACACGCCATAATGGTGGTGTCATCTGCATATCTGAGGTTATAGATATTTCTCCTGGCAATCTCGAATCCATCTTGTGTTCATCCAGTCCTGATGATACCATGAGAGTGGTGTCATGTGCATATCTTAGATTGTTGATCTTTCTCCTGGCAATCTTAATTCCAGCTTATAACTTATCCAGTCCAGTATTTCTCATGATGTACTCTGTGTAAAAGTTAAATAAGCAGAGTGACAATATACAGCCTTGACGTATGCATTTCCCGATTTGGAACCAGTCTTTTTCCAAACAGATCTAACTCTTGCTTCCTGACCTTAATACACATTTCTTAGGAGGCAGGTTAGGTGGTCTGGTATTCCCATCTCTTTAAGAATTTTCCACAGTTTGTTGTGATCCACACAGTCAAAGGTTTTGGCATACTCAATAAAGCAAAAATATATCTTTTTCTGGAACTCTCTTGCTTTTTCGATGATCCAATGCATGTTAGCAATTTGATCTCTGGTTCCTCTGCCTTTTCTAAATCCAGCTTGAACATCTGTCTGGAAGTTCATGATTCATGTACTGTTGAAGCATGGCTTGGAGAATTTTGAGCATTACTTTACTAGAATGTGAGAGGAGTGCAAATGTGTGGTAGTTTGAGCATTATTTGGCACTGCTTTTCTTTGGGATTGGAATGAAAACTGATCTTTTCTAGTCCTGTGGCCACTGCTGAGTTTTCCAAATTTGCTGGCATATTGAGTGCAGCACTTTCAGAGCATCATCTTTCAGGATTTGAAATAGCTCAACTGGAATTCCATCACCTTCACTAGCTTTGTTAATAGTGATGGTTCCTAAGGTCCATTTGACTTCACATTCAAGGATGTCTGGCTCCAGGTGAGTGATCACACCATCGTGATTATCTGAGTCATGAAGATCTTTTTTGTATAGTTCTTCTGTGTACTCTTGGCACCTCTTCTTAATATCTTCTGCTTCTTTTAGGTCCTTTATTGTGCCCATCTTTGCATGAACTAATCCTTTGGTATCTCGAATTTTCTTGGAGACCTCTAGTTTTTTCCATTCTATTTTTTCCCCTCTATTTCTTTGCGTTGATCACTGAGGAAGCCTTTCTTATCTCTCCTTGATATTCTTTGGAACTCTGTATTCAAATGGGTGTATCTTTCCTTTTCTCATTTGCCCTTAGCTTCTCTTCTTTTTTCAGCTATTTGTATGGCCTCCTCACACAACCATCTTCCCTTTTTGTATTTCTTTTTCTTGGGGATGGTCTTAATCACTGCCTCCTGTACAATGTCATGAACCTCTGTCCATATTTCTTCAGGCACCCTGTTTATAAGATTAATCCCTTGAATCTATTTGTCACTTCCACTGTATAATCATAAGGGATTTGATTTAGGTCATTTTCATATACATATATTTTTAATTTCTGGGATTGATTTTGTTTTGTATTTTTTATATTGTATTTTTGATTTTTAATCAAAATTTTTTTGATTAAATTTGATTAAAATTGTTTTTAATCTTTGATTTTTGGTATTTGTATCAATTTTGTACCTTTAAGAGTCTACTCTTTAGTATTCATTTTGATGCAAGGATTTGATTACTGGCTTGATTGCTCTGTCTCCTTTTTGACTCTCCCTTTTCTCCTCCAGGCCACCTCTATCTCCTTCCTCCCTCTTCTCTTCTCTATATAACTCTGTGAATCTCTCTAGGTATTCTGGACTTTGAAGAGCACTTAGGGATTTGATTATTAGCTAGGTTGCTTCCCCCCTTTTGACTCTCCTTTTTTTTCCTCCTGGTCACCTCTATCTCCATCCTCCCTAGTCTCTTCTCTATATGACTCTTTGAATCTCTCTGGGTGTGCCTGACTGTGGAGAATTGTTTCACCATTAACCCAGTGGTTTATCTTCTGTGCCATATGGATGGAGAAGTCTTGAGGCTACTGTAAGTGAAGGACTAAAAACCAGAGGCAGGAGGATTAACTCCAGAACTTTAGAAGATCAGAAAACACCTAACTCCAGGAAGCATTAATAGACAACACCTCACATAAAAGTCTTCATACTTACACTCAAACCAAGAGTCACACAAGAGCCAACAAGCTCCAGTGCAAGGCACACCATGCTAATTTTCTAGCAAACAGGAGCACAACCCTGAAAATTGAAAGATGGCTGCCAAAAGCCATACCAAACTCATAGACTCATTACTGGACACTTCACTGCACTCCAGAGAGAAGAGATCCATTTCCACCCACCAGAACACAGACACAAGTTCCCCCAACCAGGAAACCTTGAGAAGGCATTGGTCCAACCCCACCCACAGGGAGCAGATTTCACTATTAAGAGGAATCACAAACTTCCTGTAGAAAGGGCACCCCAAACACAACAATCTAAACAAAATGAAAAGGCAGAGAAGTATACAACAGATGAAGGAACATGATAAAAACCCAACAAATCAAACAAAAGAGGAGGAGATCAGGAGTCTACCTTTAATAGAATTCAGAATAATGATAGTAAAGATGATCCAAAATCTTGAAAACAAAATGGAGTTACAGATAAACAGACTAGAGGCAAGGATTGCGAAGATGCAATAAATGTTTAACAAGGACATAGAATAAATAAAGAATAGCCAATCAATAATGAACAATGCAATAAAGTGAGATTAAAATCACTCTGGAGGGAACCAACAATAGAATAACAGAGGCAGAACAGTAGATAAGTGAGGTGGAAGATAGAATGGTGGAAATGAATGAAGTAGAGAGGAAAGAAGAAAAAGGAATTAAAAGAAATGAGGACAACCTCAGAGACCTCTGGGGCAATGTTAATTGCCCCAACATTTGAATCATAAGAGTCCCAGAAGAGGGCAGAAATAAAGGGCATGAGAAAATACTTCAGGAGATAACAGTCAAAACATCTCTACAATTGGAAAGGAAATTGACACTCAAGTCCAAGAGACCCAGAAACAGGATAACCCCAAGGCAAAACACTCCAAGAAACATATTAATCAAATTAACGAAGATCAAACACAAAGAACAAACATTAAAAGCAGCAAGGGAAAAGCAGCAAATAACACACAAGGGGATCCCCATAGGATAACAGGTGATCTTTCAATAGAAACTTTTCAAGCCAGAAGGGAATGTCAGGACATACTTAAAGTGATGAAAGAGAAGAACTGAAAACCATGATTACTCTACCCAGCAAGGATCTCATTCAGATTCAAAGGAGAAATCAAAAGCATTATAGACAAGCAAAAGCTGAGAGAATTCAGCACCACCAAACCAGCTCCTCAACAAATGCTGACGGATCTTCTCTAGACAGGAAACACAGAAAAGGTTTATAAAAACGAACCCAAAACAGCAAAGTAAATGGTAATCGGATCATATTTATCAATAATTACCTTAAATGTAAATGGGTTCAATGCTCCAACCAAAAGACCAAGACACAACAAAGTAAATGGTAATCGGATCATATTTATCAATAATTACCTTAAATGTAAATGGGTTCAATGCTCCAACCAAAAGACCAAGACACAACAAAGTAAATGGTAATCGGATCATATTTATCAATAATTACCTTAAATGTAAATGGGTTCAATGCTCCAACCAAAAGACCAAGACTGACTGAATGGATACAAAAACAAGCCCCCTGTATATGTGTCTACAAGAGACCCACCTCAAACCTAGGGACACATACAGACTGAAAGTGGGGGGCTGGAAAATTATATTCAATGCAAATGGAGACCAAAAGAAAGCAGGAATAGCAATACTCATATCAGATAAAATAGACTTTGAAATAAAGGCCATGATAAAAGACAAGTACACTACATAATGATCAAAAGATCAATCCAAGAAGTAGATATAATAATTCTAAATATTTATGCACCCAACATAGGAGCACCTCAATACAAAAGGCAAATGCTAACAAGTATAAAAGGGGAAATTAACACAACAATAGTGGGGGACTATTATATCCCACTCACACCTATGGATAGATCAACCCAACAGAAAATTAGCAAGGAAACACAAGTTTTAAATGATACAATGGACCAGTTAGACCTAATTGATACCTACATGGCATTTCACCAAAAACCAATGAATTTCACCTTTATCTTAAGAGCACATGGACCATTCTCCAGGAAAGATCACATCCTGGGCCATAGATCGAGCCTTGGTAATTTTTTAAAAATTAAAATCAATTCAAGCATCTTTTCTGATCACAATGCTTTAATATTAGATGTCAACTACGGGGGAAAAAAGCTATTAAAAATACAAACATACAGAGGACAAACAACATATATCCAAATAACTAACAGATCACAGAACAAATCAAAAAGGAAAGCAAAATATGCATAGAAACAAATGAAAATGAAAACATGACAACCTAAAACCTATGCAATTCAGTAAAACAGGGCTAGGAGGGAGATTCATGGCAATACAAGCTTACTTCAAGAATCAAGAGAAATGCCAAATAAACGACCTAACTTTACACCTAAAGCAGCTAGAAAAAGAACAGAAAAAAACACCAAAGTATATGCTGAAGGAAACTCATCATAAAAATCAGAGCAGAAATAAATTGAAAAGGAAATGAACGAGACTATAGGAAAAATCAACAAACTAAAAGATGGTTCTTTGAGAAGATAAATAAAATAGATAAACCATTAGCCGACTCATGAAGAATAAAAGGGAGAAGAATCAAATCAATAAAATTAGAAAAGAAAATGGAGAAATCACAGCAGACAAGACAGAAATACAAAAAATCATAAGAGACTACTATGAGCAACTATATGCCAATAAACTGGACGACTTGGAGAAATGGGCAAATTCTTAGAAAAGTATAACCTTCCAAAACTGAGCCAGGAAGAAATAGAGAATCTTAACAGACCCATCACAAGAACAGAAATTGAAACTGTAATAAAAAAATCTTCCAACGAACAAAACCCCAGGACCACATGGCTTCACAGGTGAATTCTATCAAAAATTTAGAGAAGAGCTAACACCTATCCTACTCGAAACCACAGATGAAACCCAGGGCAGTGTGACTAAGGAAGAAGACCCAAAACCTTCCCACCAGCTGTACAAGCTGCAGATTAAACCCACACAATCAACTAGGCAGCTTCTGTGTCTATAGAATATACAAAAGGTCAAAGTCTTCCACAAAAGAAAATGCACTAGTACTCATAGCTGTAGACATTGGAGGCAAGAACACATAGGAGGAGAACCAGACTAGAATTTGAGCTGCCCCCACAGCAGGTCCAGAGACTAGCACAGTGTTGGAGGGCATCCTCGGGAGGTGAGGTGGACTGTGACTCCCAGTGCAGGAAAGGACTCTGACAGCAATGACTCAAGAAAAACATTTATTATTCTTCTGTTTTGATTTGCTCTGTAGATTATTTGTAGACCAGAGATCAAATTGCCAACATCCGTTGGATCATCGAAAAAGCAAGAGAATTCCAGAAAAATTTCTACTTCTGCTTTATTGGCTATGCCAGAGCCTTTGACTGTGTGGACCACAACAAACTGTGGAAAATTCTTAAAGAGATAGGAATACAAGACCATCTGACCTGCCTCCTGAGAAATCTGTATGTAGATCAGGAAGCAACAGTTAGACCTGGACATGGAACAACAGACTGTTTCCACATCAGGAAAGGATTACATCAAGGCTGTATATTGTCACCCTGCTTATTTAATTTATATACAGAGTACAAAATGAGAAATGCTGGACTGGATGAAGGACAAGGTGAAATCAAGATTGCTGGGAGAAATATCTATAACCTCAAATATGCAAGTGACACCACACTTATGGCCAAAAGTAAAGAACTAAAGAGGCTCTTGATGAAAGTTAATGAGGAGAGTGAAAATTTGGCTTAAAGCTCAACATTCAGAAAATTAAGATCGTGGTATCTGGTCCCATCACTTCATGGCAAATAGATGGGAAACAGTGGAAACAGTGGCAGACTTTATTTTCTTGGGCTCCAAAATCACTGTAGATGATGATTGCAGCCATGAAATTAAAAGACACTTGCTCCTTGGAAGAAGGACAGGTCTCCATCTCTAAATCTCTGTTTTCATCTTTTATATTTTGTCCTACCTCCTTTCAAAGAGATTGGGCAGCCTTTCTCAGTGCCTGGTGTCCTCAGCCAGCGTTCAAACGTTGTTTTGTAGAAGTTGCTCAACATTTAACTGATCTTTAGATGAATTTGTGGGGGAGAAAGTGATCTCCTCATCCTATCCCTCAGTCATCTTGGGATCACCCCCTCAACGTGACATATTATATAGGGTTGAATGCAGATACCAGGATGGGAAATTAATACGACAAAAGTTTTTGAACTGTGTTCAAATTTTTGAATTGTGTATACATTCTACATTGCAGTTTGTGAAAATAAAACATGCAATAGATTTGAAATTCCTTGTAGACTTCTAAGAGCTCTTACCCATTTTAGGGTTCTGTAACCTGGTTGTCTGACCCTCTGCTCAGGTGTATACAGGAGATTTGAACATCATGCTCTATCTGGCATCAGCCAAAGTTAAACTTGAGTTAAACGTGAGAGATGTTGGTTAAAGAGAAAAAGGGAATTCTCATTTGGACAGAGCAGATGTGGAAGCCAAAGAACTTTCTAAGGTTCAAGGCCCTGAGATTGGAAAACAAAAATGGGGCCAAATCAAAAGTGTTTGTTATCAATAGAGATTAGGCAAAAATCAAGCCTGGAGAGGCTTGAAGAAGTGACAGAACACTAAGTGAGTTCAAGGAAAATAGGGAAGACATCTGATTTTCTTGCTATTGTTACTTCAAGCCTACTACACTGATGACACACATTAGGAACTCGGTTAAATGAATAAAATAATACATGAGATACTGATGGTTGAGCCTAAGAAGGAACGTTTAGGGCCAAGTCAAAGATAAACAGTGTATTAAGCAAAGTTTTACTTTATCCCATCAATTCCCTCTGTCAAGGAAGATTTGTATACTTTTCAGATTTAAATTTTTAGCTCTAATTGTAAAATGTAAAGCTGTAGTAGCATATCAGAGAATTAGGAGAAGATGGCTTCTGGTAAAAGCAAACAAGACAAAAGATAGGAGACAAGGGACATTTACTGAACATATCCCATTGTCAAGTATGTCACGTGTGTTATTTAATTCTTAAAATAACACGTTGTAGGACACATAACTATTATCTGTTTTGCCAATAAAACACCTGGCGCACAGAATGTTTAAGTAATTTGCTCAGGTTTGTACACCTTTTAAACCACTCTATGGTGGAACAAAGATACAAACCCAAACCTGCTTGACTTAGAGTTGAGTTCTCAGTCTCTACCTTAGTATATTTCCAGGCCTGCTTACTAATTAGAATTATTTGCAGTGCTTGTAAAAGCTGTGAGTTCCTAGGATCCAAATCTAGAATTTACTAAATGAAAATTTCTAAGGATAAGGTCCTGGATTAGGTATTTTTTTATCCTATGGTAGCAGTTATTTCAATTATAGAAAAATAACACTATTTCAAATGCAAGGTAACTAAGATGTATATTTTTGCCTTATATACCCATACTCAAATGTCACATACGGTTTTTAAGATATTTTTTTTTCATTTTTATAATATATTTTAAATTTATTTTAATTGGAGGCTAATTACTTTACAATATTGTGGTGTTTCTTTGCCATACATTGACATGAATCAGCCACAGGTGTACGTGTGTCCCCTATCCTGAACTCCCCCTCCCACTTCCCTCCCCATCCCATCCCTCTAGGTTGTCCCAGTGCACCAGCTTTGAGTGCCCTTTTCATGCGTTGAACTTGGACTGTTCATCTATTTCAAATATGGTAATATACATGTTTCAATGTTATTCTCTCAAATCATCCCACCCTCCCCTTTTCCCACAAAGTCCAAAAGTCTGTTCTTTATATGTGTGTCTCTTTTACTGTCTCGTATATAAGGTTGTTGTTACCATCTTTCTAAATTCACATATATGTGCTAATATACTGTATTGGTGTTTTTCTTTCTGACTTACTTCACTCTGTATAATAGGCTCCAGTTTTATCCATCTCATTAGAACAGATTCAAATGCATTCTTCTTAATAGAAGAGTAATAGTCATTGTGTATGTGTACCACAACTTTCTTATCCATTCGTCTACGGATAGACATCTAGGTTGTTTTCCTGTCCTAGCTATTGTAAACAGTGCTGCAATGAACATTGGGGTACACGTGTCTCTTTCAATTCTGGTTTCCTCGGTGTGTATGCCCAGCAGTGGGATTTCTGGGTCGTATGGCAGTTCTATTTCCAGTTTTTAAAGGAATCTCCACACTGTTCTCCATAGTGGCTGTACTAGTTTGCATTCCCACCAACAGGGTTAAAGGGTTCCCTTTTCTCCACACCCTCTCCATCATTTATTGTACATAGATTTTTTGACAGCAGCCATTCTGACTGGCGTGAGATGGTACCTCATTGTGGTTTTGACTTGCATTTCTCTGATAATGAGTGATGTTGAGCATGTTTTCGTGTGTTTGTTAGTCATCTGTATGTCTTCCTTGGAGAAATGTCTGTTTAGTTCTTTGGCCCATTTTTTGATTGGGCTATTTATTTTTCTGGTAGTGAGCATCTTGAGCTGCTTGCATAGTTTAGGGATTAATTCTTTGTCAGTTGTTTCATTTGTTATTATTTTCTCCCATTCTAAAGACTGCCTTTTTACTTGCCTATAGTTTCCGTCATTGTGCAAAAGCTTTTAAATTTAATTAGGTCCCATTTGTTTATTTTTGCTTTTTTTCCATTACTATGGGAGTTGGGTCATAGAGGATCTTGCTGTTATTTATGTTAGGGAGTGTTTTGCCTTTGTTTTCCTCTAGGAGTTTTATAGTTTCTGGTCTTACATTTAGATCTTTAATCCATTTTGAGTTTATTTCTGTGTATGGTGTTAGAAAGTGTTCTAGTTTAATTCTTTTACAGGTGGTTTACCAGTTTTCCCAGCACCTCTTGTTGAAAAGATTGTCTTTTCTTCATTGTATATTTTCACCTCCATTGTATATTTTCACGTCATTGTACATTTTCATTCATTGTATGTGTTCATAGGTGTATGGGTTTATCTCTGGGCTTTCTATTTTGATACATTGATCTATGTTTCTGTCTTTGTCCCAGTACCATACTGTATTGATGACTAACTTTGTAGTATAGTCTGAAGTCAGGAAAGTTGATTCTTCCAGTTCCATTCTTTTTCAAGATTGCTTTGGCTATTTGAAGTTTTTTTGTATTTCCATACAATTTGTAGAATTATTTGTTCTAGTTTTGTGAAAAATACCATTGGTAGCTTGATAGGGATTGAACTGAATCTATAGATTACTTTGGATAGTACACTCATTTTCACTATATTGATTCTTCTGGTTCATGAACATGGTATACTTCTCCATCTATTTGTGTCATCTTTGATTTCTTTCATCAGCATTTTATAGTTTCCTATACATAGGTCTTTTGTTTCTTTAGGTAGATTTAGTCCTAAGTATTTTATTCTTTTCCTTGCAATGATGAATGGAACTGTTTCCTTAATTTCTCTTTCTGTTTTCTTAGTGTATAGGAATGCAAGGGATTTCTGTGTGTTAATTTTATATCCTGCAACTTTGCTTTATTCATTGATTAGCTCTAGTAATTTTCTGGTGGTGTCTTTAGTGTTTTCTATGTGGAGGATCATATCATCTGCAAACAAAGTTTTACTTCTTCTTTTCCAATCTGGAGTCCTTTTATTTCTTTTTCTTCTGTGATTGCTGTGGCTAAAGCATCCAAAGCTGTGTTGAATGGGCACCTTTGTCTTCTTCCTGACTTTAATGGAAATGCTTTCCACTTTTCATCATTGAGGATAATGTTGGCTATGGGTTTATCATATATCACTCTTATTATGTTGAGGTATGTTCCTTTTATGCCTGTTTCCTGGAGAGTTTTTAATCATAAATGGTGTTGAATTTTGTCAAAGGCTTTCTCTGCATCTGTTGAGATAATCATATGGCTTTTATCTTTCAACTTGTTAATGTGGTGTATCATATTGATTGATTTGCTAATATTGAAGAATCCTTGCATCCCTGGGATAAAGCCCAATTGGTCATGATATATGATCTTTTTAGTATGTTGTTGGATTCTGTTTGCTAGAATTTTGTTCAGAATTTTTGCATCTATGTTCATCAGTGATATATTGGCCTGTATTTTTATTTTTTTGTGACTTCTTTGTCTGTTTTTGGTAGTAGGGTGATGGTGGCGTAATAGAACGAGTTTGGGAGTGTACGTTCCTCTGCAATTTTCTGGGAGAGTTTGAGTTGGATAGGTGTTAGCTTTTTTCTAAATTTGGTTTCAAGATATTCTTAAATTAACAAGAATCAATTTAGAACCAAAGTAGTATCTGTCAATAGAAGAGATGTACTAAGACTACATATAGGAAATGAGAAAATACAAAGTGATCTCATGCAGTGATTCTCCACGTTAGTGTGCATTACAATCTTCTGGACAGTGGAAAAAGTACTTTTAGGGGACTGAAGGCAAACCACCAGATTAAGTAAACCCTTGGTCTCAGAATAAATACCAAAATGACTGACTAAAGATACAAACTTTATTTCACAGGGAAGAACAAAGACAAAATGCATCATGATATATGAAATCAGTCATTTAAGAGAAGTATGACTTCTCTAAGTCTCAGATTCAGGAATAATGATACTACTCTCAAGACTTTTTCTACAGATTATGTCAGATAGTGTGCAATAAGTGCTTCCCTAATTCATATATACCACTACTATCACTATTTCATCACCATCATAATTACTATTGGATACAGAGGACATTCTCCCCCATCCCCACTCCCAGTTCCAAATAGCTATTATCTATTTTAAAAATCAAATGACCACTTGATGAGTTCCAATTCATTGATTATCTACACAATTTTTAAATTGGTAACATTCTTGCTAACTTCAACCAAGTATATTAAGATTTCAGTACATGGTAGAAACCACAATTTTTGTCTAAACTACTGGCTTAGTCAATGGAGTCACAGAAGAAAGCATAAAGCCTACAAAAATGTGTGCTGTTTCTAAAGCACCAATAGCTAGATGAGTGAACTGCTTTGGAAAGTAACTCATTTTAGACAACTTCTATGTTGCCTACATTATTTTCTCTCACACTATGTACAGATGGAAACAAAAGAATAAAACATCTATAATCTTCATCACTTCCTATAGTCAACATACTATATAGTACTGTTTCAGAGTTCAAGTGTTGGGCCACTTGAGTAATTCCCACATAGATATCTGTGGTATTTTAATATTCTAAAACTGAAACAAAGCTAAAGAGGTGCTCAACTAGGCTAAGACAGGGTTCCTCAACTTCAGCAACATTGCTATTTAGGGTTTGATCATTTTTTTTGGGGGGGGGGGTGGAGGGTGGGAACTGTCCTGTGCATTGCAGGATGTAGGCATCCCTAGCCTCTACCTACTGCATGCCAGGAGCAATGTGTCCAACTTTCCAATTCTGACAACCAAAAAATGTCGCCAGATATTGTCAAATATCTTTTGGGGGCCAAAGTCACCCCCAGTTGACAACTACTGAGCTAGAATTTTACACAGACATAATTGTAAACTCTGAGTGCTTAGATTATACAAGACTGTGTGTAATTTTACTAAATTAAAGTGTATAGTACAACAATTTCTGCTCTACTGTTTATGCTAGGGCACAGAGTTTTCCTAGAAGACTTAAGCATATATTACCCACCAATAATTATCTTTTTTCGTATTGAAAACACTAATATTAAACAGGGGAAAAAACCAACAATACAGCTAATCCTGCAACCATTTTAAAACCTAAACTTATGCTTTACAAACATTTGATTAATGGAGACCTAAATAAATCACTGCAAGTGTCTTTCCTTCTGAATTCATAGTCTCTTACTACTTGAAAGCATTTCTTTTCAATCTGCAGCTTCTCGGATTCAGATTCCAAGCTGCAGCCTATCTTTTTCCAGTTGTAAGCATTCTCTCTCAAGTTTTAACTTCTCGGTTTCTATATCCTGTGGTTGATGTATGGACTTTACCCCTTGACCAAGTTCACTTTCCAAAGATGGCTTCTCTGAGTTGACTATCTGTAACCTCAGCTTCTCTCTTTCAATCTGCAACCGCTCCTTTTCCAGCTGAAGTCGCTCATGCTCCATGTCTAAATGTCGCAGCCTCTTTCTCAATCTGTAGGCATTCCTTCTTTACCTGCAGTCTTTCAACCTCAATATCAAGCCTTTGTTTTTCCAATTCTAGTTTCTGTTTCTCTATGTTTACAAGCAAATGGGGCTCATCATATGCAGACCTAGATGGTATTGAGTTCAGAGTAAAAAATTCATCAATGTGGGGGAAATCAGGAAGTTCATTTTCCTTCTGGAATCTGGTATGACTGATGACATTTCTCCTTCCTCTTCAATCTCAAATTCAGGACTCTGGGGATCTCTTTCTTCCTTTTCTTCCTTGACCTCAGGATCCACCTGCATCCCTGAAATCTGCCCCATTTTGCCAATCAAAATTTGCATCACTTCGGAATACAATCTTTTCATCTCTCTCTTCAGTGAGAGAGTCATCTAAATCAGATGTGGGCAGGGGAAACCCTGAACTAGCTAGCTTAATGTTCGCCTTCATCTTCTTTCTCTTCATAAGGGCTCGCCAGTCAAGGTACCTTTTTTTCACTTCTGTCCCTGTTTTCTATTCTCCTTACCCTATAGCATTCACACACTGTGCAATCTCCTCCCAAGTCATTCCCTTAATCACATTAATTGTTGTATTAAGCTGCTTAGAAAAAATTACTTCCTTCATTTCTGTAATTTCTTTCAAAAGGGTCTTGTACACTGAAATTTCTTTTTCCTCTTCAGTTGCTTCATTTTCTAACTTAAATGCAGTTTTTACAGTAAGGGAAGATGTGAAAGGAATTTGAGGAATGCTACAAAGTACAAAAATTAAGGACAATTCCTTGTTAGTACTTTATTTAAATCTGAGTTTTCCATTCATCTAGTATCACAGGGAGTTGGATGTTTCCTGCTAGCCTGGCAGCACCTCCCCTTGGATTCAATACTTTTAATGGGACTCCCAGATGACCTGTTTGTTTTGGAGGAAACTTTAAGGAACACTGCCTGACACATATATTCCTGGGTAGACATCCCATAACAGAAATTATTGGTTAGAGCTTAATATTTCATTTATAAGGAAAGAAACTTAGATGCTTTAAACTACTAGAATAATTCTCTTTGTGAAAATTCCTAGAAACAAGTGTTCATTAATTTGTGCTTGTAAGTGAAATGTGAATTGTATTTAAATGGAAGAATATTGTGGTATATTTCACTCCTTCAGGAACAGATCACAAGTTGAACACTATTTGTAAAGGAAACAAAAAATTACTCATTTGTTGAAAGTTGTTTTAAAAGTTTTTTCAAATTACAATTAATGTTTCATAACATAAAAGATGGTTAATCTCTAAAGGAAAAAATTAGGCTAGTTGTATTTTTAAATGAAAAGGCTAGAGAAAGGCTTTTCTTGATTGAAAATGTTAAACTAACTTTCCACCATGTATTTTACTCAAAGTTAGGTAAGGGTAATTAATTTCTCATGGAAGTACTCACTAATTACTACTAGAACAGAATCAGGTTAAACAAGCCCTGAATTTGGAAGAAATGCAAAAATATTTGTAAGGTGCGGTGAAATCTAACTTTATAAACACTATGATGATATGTTAAATATTTTAAGGTGGCTCCACATATTTCTTAAGTTTTTTCCTGAATATTGTTTGCTATTTTAGGTTTAGTTTCATTAAGCTTCATAGAAGTCTTCAAAATTGCAAAATTTAATAAGTCCAAGGAAACTTTACCCTGGAAACATAGATTTTATAAAAGTAATTAAAATAAATTGCAGTTTTAATTAATATTCACTAGGTAGATTGGTTTAGTGCCACATTGTCTAAAAATTCAATATTTTGTAGTTTCAAAAACCTCAAAGCACTTTATAAATATTACTTTGAAATTCCATATTCATAGTGAAAAAAGTAATTACGTTTTAGGATTATTTTTTCTCTGAAAAATGTACATATATATCAGTCTTTATATTGGCCAAATTGCTAGTTTTTGACAAAAAAAATTTGCAACTTACACTGTAACTGAATAAGAGCCTGTAACACAATATTAAGTAATTGTTTAAATGTGTTTTGCCATTTATTTTCTGAGTATAGAGATTAAATTTTGTCTTTGAGGGGCTTTTGTTTTGTAGTGAGAAGGATAAACTCAGGCAGTTCAGAATTCAGGAAAAGAACTTCAAATGCCAATGCATCAGCCTGAGATTATGAACCATTCTATTTAATGACTTAAGAAGAAAACTTGCAAGTATTAAAATGCTGACCAAGAGAGACCTCTGGTTTCGGGGGAGCATCCCCAACAACCTGGTAACAGGCAAATTCTCTCCAATATCCTTGCATTTTAAATTAACTACAGAGATTAAAGAGAAGGAGGTGAGTCATTCACTATTTGCTGGCAAAGTAAACTACAGAAGCTGGAAGGAAGCACAAGGAGAATTGGAGGTAATAAGGGAAGAAGTCTGGAGCAGTAAGGTTGGACCAAGGATTTGATAGGAGAGCCTAAGAAATGAAGAGAAAGCAACTAGCATTATGCAAGCATGTGGGATAGAACAGTTGATTTTTTAAGGGTTAGGTTTCTGTAGATCAACTGTTTCAAGCTGAACAGTATTCTACAAGAGGGTTTGGGAGTCAAGGTTGTTTAGTAAATCACAACTGATCACATAGGAAAACCAGAAATGTGATGGCAAATGGGCCTGTCCAGAAAGAGGAAAAATTGAACTGGAATTAAGACAGCATCTAATGTAAACATCTTAAAATATGTCTTGTTATGGTATGATTTAGTCTCTCAAGACTCTGGACCTCTTCACTAGCTCAGCTGTACATATTAGGTAGGAAGGAGGCTTATACCGTGGCACTTGGCTGATTCTTGTGTTGCTGATGTCCCGTCGAAGTAGGGTTGGACAGTGCCTGACCTTGGACATTCAGCTAGCTTCTACTGCTTTCACTTGTGGCTCACGGACATGTCGTCTGTTCTTTCTTAGCTCATGCAGAGCCTCAAAGTCTCTCCCCATCTATGATTCATTTCAAATCTAACTGCATTTTATTCACTCAGCTCAACATGTCCACCTTGAAGTCTATGCTACTGTCCACAGTTACAGAGCCCCTTCTAACAGTAACCCCACCTCCACCACCACTCTCTCAGGAATTCTGAAATTCATCAGAGCCACTCAGGGCATCTGGGGAAGGGGGTGGCAAGAAAATGAGAGCCTTAGCATTCATCTTTTTCAAACTTTTTTATTTCTAGTAACAATAAATACAAATAATATATATTCTTTTCTGAGATACATTTTAATACATTAATAATTATTTTATATAATTGAATTGTTTACTACATATTAACATGGTTAACATGGACCTGAAAAAAATGATTTTATTTCTCACAGCATATGGTAAATGCCCATATTCTACTAATAGAAAATGAAATAAATCACTTATGTATGCAAAATTAAGTAGCTTTGCACAGTCTCCCCTGTGGGAAAACGGTCACTAAAGTTATTGTGTTCTTGTAGGGGAAACGGGGGTTGTGTGTCTACTAATGATACTTTCAGTCATTGTCTTATCTATTACTGCATTTGAAAGGAAACACAGAATTAAATATTATAATTAAAATTCAAGAACAAATATTTCTTAAGCACTAAAGAAGTTCAATTAATTACTTTGAAAGTATAATTTTACTTTCAAGTACCAAATATACATATACAACACAACTATACAACCAACTATACATGTTCTCCAAATGTGGGCAATGTACTGTGTAATGCAATTTCATTCTCAAATAAAAAGTACTTCATTATTAATTTTTCCATATACTAACAAAGATATACAACATATACTAACAAAAAGTTGTATAAATTAGCTAACCCAGACTTTTAACATAAGGATATCAAGTATTACAAAAAGAATTAACACATACATTGATAACTAAAGTACAATGTGTAGCATTCTTAAATGTAAAATCCTAATGTAAATCAATTTTTTGTACATGAAAATTGCAAAATATGCAGTTAAGTCTAACCCATTCAGAAACAATAAAACTATAATAAATTTTGCTTCATATATTGGCTTGATAGAATGTTAGCTTATTAGATGCCTTATTTATATGCAAGCATTGTGCTAATTGATAGGTCCAGAAATGATAATATCCCTACTCCTAAGAGTTTCCAATTAAATAAGATAGATATGTAAACAAGTATTTACACTACAACGTAATACTCAGAGAGTTGTACTCTTTAAGTAATTCTGGCAACCTTGTTACCCTTGGAAACAACAACAAAATCTGTTGAGCTAGTTAGTGACTGCTTTGGTTTCTATTTTTTGTATATGCTTTAGTCTCTTTCAGAAGTATTATTAAAATTCTGAAAACCGTATCTAATGACAAATGATCAAAAGACATTAAAATCTGGCTTCAGAATTCCTCTCCCAGGAAACATGTTTGTGATTATGCTGATAGTCAATAGAAGGAGAAATAGCAAGGCTCTAGCTCACACTGAATTTATAAAAACTGATTAAGGGAACGAAGTGCTATATTAGAAGATTATGCAATGCTCATCATGCTCAACACACCAAAAAAGTAACAGAGCTAGGATGGATTTTTCTGAGGCAAATGTACATGCAGAATGTATGTAACCTTGGCCACTGTGGCAAGTTTTAAAGTGCTAACTTGAACAAGAAGGAAAGTGAGAACTGATTTTAGAGGAATGGAAGACATGCTATTTCCAATACTTATGGAGACAGCAACCTAAGATCAAGTACTGAAAGTTATTACAGGGAGGCAGAGTTGCTTTCAACCTTAGGAAGAACTTTCTAATAGACCTGTTTAAAAATGGAGGTAGTGAGCACTTTACCCTGAAAGAACTGAATTAGAATTTGAAAGGAAAATCGTCTATCAAGGGTATTTTAGAATTTAGAGGAGTTTTCTATACAAGGCTGGAAGCTGTATTAGATTCTAAGGTTATCTTCAAATTTGAATACGAATCTATGATTTAGAAAAGTTACCTCTTGATCAGTGTGTAATACCATGCTGTGATTAAAATCCCTATTTATAAATCAAATTTAATCATCTTAGTTTAATCAAATATAATTTGTAAACATAGATTTTTAAAAATTAAAGATATCTTTTAAGTCACATAATCTTTATCTAGATTCACTACATATAGCTATATAGCTACATTTGCAGTGAAATAAGAACAATAATAATTCAGGACAAAATTTTAGGTAATGGTTTTTCAGTTTCTATTCACTGTAAAACAAATGTGCACTTATGGTAAACAGAAGAAGAAATCCCTATTAGCAGCTCACTATAAATGTCAACACCCTTTATAGAGTTTTTCCTAACTGATTTTTTTTAAAAAAAGAATGAATTTCCTTCAACAAGAATGCTCCTAAAATGATGTAATTTTATGATACATCTTATTGAAATCTTGAGTATGCAGACATTAAAATCAAGTTACTCAGAATGCCTAAATGCTAAACAAACTGGAGGAAGCAATTAGTCAAAAGGCAGAAAAGTATTACAATCAAAATGTGCAAATAAAATATAGAAATCTTTGGTATACTCCTGTGTAAGAATATATTTGGGCTAGTTCTCTGCCACATGCCAGTTTTTTATATTTAGTCTTATTCCAAATATGGCTTTATAAAGTGGAGTGAATTTTGTTATGTTGAACAGAAACTGGCTTCCTTGTAAACTTTAGCCTTCGTTTTTAGATTGCCCTTAAGAGCTGCCCATTGGAAGGCATTTTTTGTTCTTACACATTCAATTCTAAATATATGGGTTTCCAAACACTGGATCCAATTAAACTGAGAGTGATGATCCAAAGTATATTCAACAATATATTTAACCACTACATTTACTGCTTCCAACTCTTAAAAGATAAACAGATGTCTCCCTCTATATTTGACTCTGATTTTCAAGTCAGATGCCTTCTTTTAGGTACCCTGAACACACATTTAATTGCTCTTCTTGGTATCTGGGGAAAATGGAATCATGTTGCAGGATGTGGTTGCTCTCAAATAATATTCTAGCTTTCAAGAGTAACATATAATGAATACTGTTGTGATAAAGACTGCTTTCCCTCCCCAAACCAACATTGATTATTATATGAATGCAGCTAATTTGATTATGCAAATATTCTTCATACTGCTTTTGTTTCACAGGCAATAGATGAACAGGTGCTCTACATTATAAATCAACTTTGAAGATAGTTCTAAAAATGTTTATTAACTTTGATATCATATAAATGTTGAATTTTTTATGTTTAATAATGACACATAACTACTTTCAATTTTAGCGGACACTAGGATATTACAATACTGCAATTTTTTTTTGCATGCGTAATCCATTTACCAGGACAAATGATAAAGAATTTGGAAATGTTACTTAGAATTTTGCTACAAGAATGAAAGCAATCTGGATAATGAGCTTAATTATTTTGTCTCTTACAATGCAGCAGACTGAAGGATGATAATGAAAGGAAGGGAAACTTTAAAAACAAAAAAAAAAAAAGACTAAGGGAAGAAGTCATAAAGGGGTATTGTTTTCTAATCTTACAGACAGAAAAAACGGCTCCTCCTGGGTAGCAGAATAGACTTGAAAGATCACCGAGACTTGCAAAAGATCGAGAATAGAGGGTCAGGCCAGAAATAATATATGTGGTTCTTGGTGAAGCCAAAGTGGCAAGATCAGAATGATACCAGTTAACTCAATGACCATGCGTACATGTGCCTGAGTTCCTTGAGGATTTTGAACACCCAGAACCATTTTTCAATAACCATTCAGTAGATCAAGTGAAAGTGTTCCCTTTACCAGATGATGCAAAATTGGAGAGAACAAGATTAATTGCCAAGAGAGCCAAGCCCAGCACAGACTGCTATAATGTCAAGGGAAAAGAACAGTAAGTAAAGGAAGAGTTTGAGGTTTTATGACTAGACAGACTACTTTTTTAAGTTATAACTGATGAAGAACACTCAGGTACAGATGTAAAAGGGGTGACAGTAAGTGAAAAACGATCAACAAGTTTCCTGCAGCAATTGTGGAAACTAAGGCAAGAAAGCCTTGTGCATTGAAAAGTGTTTTAAATCAAATGCAGAAGGAGCTACTTATGCCTTGGTAACAAGGATATTTCTAGTAACATCAGGAACCAATGGCTGTGGTTGCTCTGTGACAACCCAGAGGGGTGAGGTATGGAGGAAGGCTTGAGAGGGAGGGGACGTATATATGCCTATGGCTGACTCATGTTGATGTGGGGCAGAAACCATCACCACATCGTAATTATCCTCCAAGTAAAAATAAAATTAAAAAAATCAATGGTCAGTGAAAAGAATGGTAGAAATCAAGATATAATAATGAAACAACATCAGGAAGAGATTCTATTTTGCTTTAGTTGCTCCTTTCTCAAAATATTTGTTTATATATGTTTAAATTAACAATTTAGTCACCCACTGTGTTATGGTCTTTCGCAAATAACCTGTTTTCAAAGTGCCACATTAACACACAAAGCCTCCACTGAATTTTCTTTCTTTCTTACGCACCCAACACACATACACACATCGAGAGAGAGAGAGAGAGAGAGAGAGAGAGAGAGAGAGAGAGAGAGAGAGAGAGAGAGAGAGAGAGAGAGAGAGAGAGATACCAATTCTACAGAATTTTTATGCAACTATCGTCTGATTACGGACCATCCCTGATTTTGGAATTGCATGATAATTTAGTCTAACATTCTGTTTCATTTTGAAAAATATATTTGAAATTTATGATTGTATAAATTTATATGGTAAAATAAAAGGACCTTCATTTAGGTATATTTCCACTTCTAAAGAATATTTACAACAGATTAACATTTAGTACAGTGTATGGGAAACTTCATTTGATTCCAGAGAAATATAATCTACACATTACCTGAGATATAAATCAGGTCCTAAAACCTAAAATACCTGTACCGTTAAAACTGTTTAAAGAAACATATCCTCCTACAAGGCAGAATCATCTTAGCTGAGAACAAGGATGATTCTCTTTCATTGTTTGGGTTAGAGATGATTAAACATCTAATAAGTTACAAGTTTCACATATCTACTATGAATACCAAGAGCCCAGTCACATTTTTAAATTAGTAAATAATTCACTATGAATAATTTGCTGAAGAAAACATACACAGCACTTTACAGAGGGTATAAATCATCACAGAAAACTGACACGGTGCTAACTGAAACATTTAAACTTCTTACTGCAACTCAAATTTGTACATGCAAAAGTTTAAGAAATGCCAGCAACAGTGATCCACTTATCTAGAGGTCAGATTTTCTATGTCCTCGCTTACATTGGAACCCGGCAATGATACAGAAAAGTATTTTAGGACCACCATCCCAGAATCCAAGAACATCACTAAAAGGGTTACATGTCAAGATAAAATCAGGTCAGGTATAACTTGAACTGATTAAATAGATCAAGAAAGTTAATTTACTGAGCTTGAGCCAGAAAATAAAATACCTGTAAAAACTGAGACCAACTAACACTGAAAACTAATAGAACATGCAAATTTTACGACATTTCAGTAACTGCCAACAGCATTACAGTACACTATACTCTTACTGAAGAGTTGAATCAAAAAATTAAAACATGTTTAGTGTACAGTTTTAGAAGGCTGGGGAAATATACTTCATTTCAGAAAATTTTCTGACTGAAAAGTAGTGAAAGAAAAGAAAGGGCTTAAAAAGAGCTAAACAATGATACGAAAAAATAGGAATTCGACTACTCTTATACCTGTAGTAACAAGATAGGATTCTCACCTTTAATATATTTTACACTTCATATAATATAGTATAAATAAGTCATTTTTACTATCTATAGAGACTTCTCCCATTTACATTGTACAGTTCTGTGAAGTGTGATTTGTTTTTCTGTCATGGATAAAGTACTTTAAGAATCAAAACATCAAAGCCTGAGTTTTACTTATATATGAAAATACTAATATCCTAGATTCTCCAAGATTAAATTAAATACAGTTTTTGGTAAAATGTATTGTGTATTTTAAAGTTTCTGGGAACTGCTAATTCATATATAGTATACATTCATACATTCACAGTAATTCTCTTATAGAAGGTGTATTTTATCTTACTAAGCTGTAAAGACCTTTTCACCAATAATTAAAGTTAATAAATTTACTGCAGGCTTCTAGAACTGCAATTGCTTTAGAATGTCTAATCATACACTACTTTTAGAAATGATTAGAAAACCATGGGTCTCTGTATTTATTAAACTGAATCACTTGGCAGTAAAATTCAGTTAAGGCTCTTGGCATTGGTGAAACTTCTTCCCACTCAGACCTGCTGCTGTGGTAGACCTGAACTTCATCTGTGATTTCATCTGGTGCATAATCACCACCTAATATATAAATTTTATCTTCAATTCCAACTGCACCTGCATTGAAGCCTGCACATTCAAAAGATCCTTCACCCTTCCAAACACAAGTATCTGGACAAAAACTATAAACCTTATAAGTGGAAAGGTCACATATATAGAGTGTGCAGTTTACTGGGACAGCTTTAATTAATGTTGCATGAAAAAACTGCCCAAACTCTGCTACTAGTTCAGACCACTGATCAGTTGTAGCATTGTAGTTGAAAAAACAATCAAGTGATGGGTTAAAAGCATCTGTAATTTCTACCTCTGATCCAAGAACATAAATTACATTTTGGCATGCACTTGCTTCAGGATAGTATATGCCCCTGGGTAATGGGCTAACAGACACCCATTCTTTGGAAAGAGGATTGTAAGATTCAACATCTAAGAGACTTTTAATGTCCTGAGATCCTCTAGTTTTTCCACCTATGACAAATAATTTATTGAGAGCCATAACTGATGTATGCATGGTTCTTGGTGTTTTCATAGTTGATACCAGGAAAAAATCATTTTTGACTGGACAGTAGCACCAGGTTTGATCAGTGGCATCGTGATATGATTCTGCAATATGAAGCCGAACTGTTCTACAACATGGCCCTTTGCAACCACCTGTCAAGAATATTTTCTCCCCGTAACTAGATAGACTAGATCCGGGCAAATCAATCAGGTGTGACTGTGGCAGTATCTTCCATGAATCACTTTTAATATTATAGCAAAACGTATATTGAGCTTCTCCATTTTCCTCAGTTTTGTGAACAAATATGTATTTTTCAGTTGTGGATGGTCGAGCATCAGGGAAAAGTCCACCAGAACCTTGCACACACTTAATTGCATCCATGATTATGTCAAAACAGTTTGTGCTTTTGAGTAAACACTCTTCATTGAGTAGACAATCTTGAAGTGTCTCCTCAGATAACTGACATAATCTTACTTTTTTAATCAAATAAGGCAGATGTTTTTGCCTTGATTCTAAGTTATGTTTAGTCCAACTAAGGACAACTTTCAGTACAGTTTCTTCTTCAGGAACATTTAATTCATCTGATTCCAGACACTTTTGCAGTACTCCAAAATTCATCTCTAAGAAATCACTGGATTTAAATAATAAAGAAAAGTGATGTTGAACAAAGTATAAAGCATGGTCAAACAAACGGGCAGAACCATAGCTATCTGATATAGATAATAACTGTAAACAATTGACAAGATTAATACTTTTTATTAAAAAGTCACTGCAAGCTTTGGATAGGAAGGAAACTTGAAGAAATGATGACAACTGGAAGAACATTTCCACATTATCATCTGTTATCTTTGTTTTTCCAGTATAGGCATAATCAAGAAATGCTTTTACTGCTTTGGAGGACAAATTAGTAATGGTAACACTTCCACCATCTCTTTCTTTCATGTTTACTTCAAACATAGCCCTGCAAAAATGAAGAACACAGAAGAACAAATAAACAGGAATATTTTATTCCAAGATAATTTTCAATATGATCTTAAAGAAGTTTCCTTCAGTCTTCGGTTGATATAAAATATATTTACAAAATACATTTTTAAAGCATCCTAATAAATTGAGACCATATTACTTATCTGTAAAATATACATATTACACAAAACCACACTGAAAAATATATAGATTACAGCTAAGCCATAGCAATGAATCCAAAGGCTATCAAAAGACTCAAATTTTCTGTCTGATTTGATGTTCTTATATATTCATAAAACTGGGGTAAAATCTAATGGCTGAACTTATTTATCTATGGATTAATTTAGTATCAACTCTGCAAGTGATAACTAAAATTACTTAAAATATAGGATAAACTTACATATACATTATCCCACCTGGTAAAGTTGATACCACTCTAAGAAACTGGGAACATTTTTGGCTCATTTTAAGCAGAAATATAAATTATTTGGAAATGTTTAGGCAGGATATATTTCACAACTGGCTTTGGTAAGAACAATATTGCCATCCATCCTTAATTAACTTTATATCCAGAGTTACTAATTTTTACACTTTACAAACCCATTAGGATGGTTTTCAGTAGAAATAAAAATTAAGGTTAAAGAGGAAAGAGCTACACAAAGAACTAAAGACTGCCAGTTGAACATTCATTAAGACTAAAGGTCATCTGACTTTGGGCCTGGTTTAACACTGGTTTCTTTTGTACCAGTACTGTCCAGGATACCTTTGTGAGCAGTGTCCAACTACTCTGCAGGCACGCTTAATTGGTTAGTGTGTTAAACTCTCTGCAACTCCATGGACGGTAGCCCGTCAGCCTCCTCTGTCCATGGGATGTCCCAGGTAAGAATATTGGGATGGGTTGCCATTTCTTCCTCCAGGGTATCTGCCCAACCCAGGTTTCAAACCCACATCTCCAGCACTGCAGGTGGATTCTTTACCATCTGAGCTATGAGAGAAGCCCCCAAGTAGTACTCTGGGGGAAAACTAAATTTCATTATTAAAGCCTATTCTAGAGAGTAACTAAAGCTACTAAAGAAACACTAGTGTCCACTTGAAAAATATGAGGAGGCTTCCAAATACAGAACACTCCTTAGGAAAATGATGATAAAGCCCCTTTCTACTAAGGATATTCAATACTTCCTAATATAATAACAAATAAACATGGTTACAAAAATTTATACATGTTCCACATTGTGCAGGATATTTCAATAATGTGATCAACTTAGAAACATTAACCTGTGGTGATAATCATATTAGATTATTAAGATATTTGTAGTCAGTTTAAGTTAATAATAAGAGCGTGGCCTCTAGAACAGGGCTGCCTTATTAATAACTGTGTGACCTTGGGGAGGTAACAACTTAATCATACTTCCAATTCTTCTGAAAATGAGGATACCAGGAGTACCTATGCCACCAAGTTATGAGAGGAACAACTAACCTAACTGATGCAAAATATTAGCTGTTATCAGAGTAGGAAATGGCAACCCACTCTAGTATTCTTGCTGAAAAACTCCATGGACAGAGGAGCCTAGAGAGCTACAGACCATGGGGTTGCATAGCAACTGAGCACTGAGCATATTAGCTGTTACTATCATTTTAAGGAAAAAGTTTTCTAAAATCGTATGCATTTCTAATTTACCATCAGCTTCCACATTGTCTCTGAGAAGACATATGTAATATCATATTTCTATACTTCATCCTATTCATCTTTAAAGTATTAACTTCTATCTCAAATTTACTGTGTTATCATAAGCTGGTTATACAATAGTGTGCTTCCTTTTGAATCTTGTCTCCAGGGACTTTACATTTCAATCATAATTTTCATTTTCCAAAATCATTATAAAGGGCATTTACCATGCACTGTGTACTTTTCTGCTATGTTTAATTTTATATACCCCCAAATTCCTGTAAGTTTATAGCCCAATACTCCAGTGAGTTTGATCATAACACAAAATTATGAATTAGTGGCCTTAGCTACAAGAGTGTAAATTATATAGACCTTCTAACTACTTTTGAACACGTTTTTATGTGAACTATATACTCATTTAGTAAAATATTATATATCATAAAAGATTCAGGTCATTATAAAACCATCATTTGTTTTACTTCAGAACAGGTACAAATTTTAAAAAACATTTTTTTAACAATAATTTTAAAAAATTGAAAACAGATCCCTAAAAAGCTAAGCAGTAGGCATAACTCCAACATAAAGAGTAGAGGACTGCCAATTCAAATACTCACATGAACTTCTTATTTTGTTAACACGAAAACTTTATAAGGAAATAAGACTGCATGTTCAAACCAAATTACTTCCATTTTTTGACTAGATTTGGAAATAATTTCAGCTAAAACAATTCAGCTAATGATAATAATAATAAATAATAATAAATTCAGCTTAATAACAGTTTAATTCAATAATAATAACTGAAAGTAGTGGACACTAATCAATTGTTGTTATTTAGTCTCTATGTAATAGGTGAGTAGTGTCTGACTCACTGCAACCCCATGGACCATAGCCCACCAGGCTCCTCTGTCCATGGGATTTCCCAGGCAGGAATACTAGACTGGGTTGACATTTCCTTTTTCACAGGATCTTCCCCACCGAGGGATTGAACCTGTCTTTCCTGCATTGGCAGGTGGGTTCTTTACCACCAAGACATCAGGGAAGACTGACCTAATCATTGCATATATGTTATTTCATTCAACTCTCATTAATTACTTTATGAACTAGGTCCTTTTGTCTTATCCTAATTTGTTTTTACAGGAGAAGGCAATGGCACCCCACTCCAGTACTCTTGCCTGGAAAATCCCATGGACGGAGGAGCCTGGTAGGCTGCAGTCCATGGGGTCGCGAAGAGTCAGACACGACTGAGTGACTTCACTTTCACTTTTCACTTTTATGCACTGGAGAAGGAAATGGCAACCCACTCCAGTGTTCTTGCCTGGAGAATCCCAGGGATGCGGTCGCACAGAGTTGGACACAACTGAAGTGACTTAGCTTAGCAATTTTTTTACAAATAAAGAAACTGAAGCATAAAGAGGCTAAGTTACCTAAGTTCAGTCTAATAAGTGGTGGATCTGGAATTTAGATTTAGGGCATGTGCATTAAGAGGCCAAATACTTACCTATTATACTGTACTGCTTTCTCTAATGAAGAGGTGATATGAAGGATAAGGGAACAAAAAGAGTTCCTTGGAAGAAAAACTGAATTCAAAGGGAGGTGGAAAGAAACTACTGGAACCTGAAAATGGGCGAGCATAAGGCCAGTTAGGGCCCCAGTGGAGGCTGAAGAAGAATAACTTAGGTTACCTGAGAGAAGAAATGAAAAGAATACATAAAGACATATAGTCTAGTTAGGCAAAAAGCTAGTAAAAGGTGTAGTTCCTCTTGTCCTCAGTAAACTGTGACGTAGTACTGAGCCACTGCTCTCAAATTCAAAGCAGGAAACCCTAGAGAAACTGGTGTTTAGTGACTTCCACTGGTGGTCATGTGGATAAGACTCTACGCTTCCAATGCAGAGGGCACAGTTCGATTCCTGGTCAGGGAACTAAGATCCCACATGCCACATAGGGCAATCAAAAAGAAAAAAGGTGAAAAAAAAGTGTTTAGTGAGTAGTAGCTATCAATAAACTTGCTGAATGAAGCACAACCTATAAGATTTAATCTTGAGCAATAAGGGTATGGTTTAATTATATGTTGGTAGTAAAACAAGAGTTAAATTAAGGATTAAAACCAGTATAAGTTAACTTGTATCTAGATGTTTTTATATCTTATACCTTGCTCTTTTTTATCAAGTTTGTTAGAGATTTAAACTCTGCTTACTTAGAATTGCTTCTAAAACTGAACTTAATGCAAAATACTGCAATTAGGATTTAAGTTTATTAAAGTATGACTAGGAGGGCTGAAGGTTAGGATGTCAGCAAGAGAGGTTTGCCTGTCTGATGAATAGGTCTCAGAGGTATTACCTTCATACAGTTACCACAATATTAAGGTCATGTGTCTGACCCTTAACCACAAAGAATCAGAAACCCATTGTCATCATAATGGATTCTAACAGTGTTATGACTAATGCATTCCTTGTAGGATGATCTACTTAGGGAACCGAATTATACTCAGAATTAGAATCAGAAGAAGTTGAGTGCTCTCCAGAAATGGCTCTGGAAGTTTTCCCCATTTTAGGACAATCCAGGCTAAAGAGAAGAGAAACTCTCCACGTTAGAGTCCCTCTTCCCTGGACAATCCATGGGATACAACCCATGTCCAAAATGTAATTTTTTCTCAGATGCCTCGTTTTCTTTGAGCTTGGCTTCCATTTCTGCTCAGTCTATCCTTTCCTCTTTTGCCAAATTATACAGTGCAGGGGACCTTCCAAACAAAACTGACCCCACATCAAAACAACTTTTTCCCCCAGAACAATAAGGATTAGTGTTTAACTCTGGGAAATTCTAGCCTGGGAAGAATTGAGATTTTAAAAAGGTAGTCTTATATTTTCATATTAAAAAATATCATTTGTTAATCTAGGTTCTAAGTATCTCTTTTTAAGTATTAAAGATTACTATTCCATGCTCTGTAGGGGGAAAAATTGAATTACAGTCATAAAAATAACTTAATTAGTGGTATCATAAAGTCTGAGGGATAGATAGACAAGGTAAAGTACCTGAAAAAGTCACTGCATGCTGCTAACACACAACGATGACATGGGATTATTTCATCTTTCATGATTATTTTGAAATCATAAAAGATATTTTGTTCTCGAAAATTCTGTAGTATACTTAAGATTTTCTGTCCATGATCTTCTGACACAAGGAAGTTGTTTTTCTTCTCAGATGGAATTCCATTACATGAGCCTTTTTGATTGAAATCATATGAATTATCCATAGCCACTTCTATCTGTTCTTAGAACTAGAAGGAAAAAAAACAAATCACTGATTTAGCAGAGTCTTAATGAATTTTCAGATCTAAAATTTGCCCTCTTAGTGTAAATCACAAAAAAAATGCTCATTAAAAACAATCATAATGGTAAATCTTGTCCCACACACTTGTTTTCATGACATTTAACAGTAAATTCCTTTTAAATTTTATAAATATTGAGCTTACTGAAATAAAAAGTATGTTATTTAGGGATAAAGTTCAAGGCTATATAATTGCATTAAATAGTACAATTACAAGTTGTATTAAAAATTGACATACAATCTGACTACATGTCTAGCCTTGTTACATATAAGAGGTATTGCTTTTATAAGCAGGTATCATTTGAGTATCTATCCAACACACCCCTCTCCGCTCCCATCCTTTTCCTTCTGGTAGCAAATCAGATGTCAAAATGTTGATATTGAAGCACAGGTATATGTCTTCTGGGATTACACTTTTAAAAAACAACTGGTTGAAAAACAAAAAGCTGTTAAATTAACTGGTTATATAGCCTTTAGTAAGGAAAGAAAAGTCAACATTGGTTCAAGCGCTCCTATTTGAAAGCAGGAAAGCCTTTTAAACGAGGTCAGAAATCCAAGAGAGTTGAAGGTCAGATTAACTGTGACTTTCCCAAACCGCAAATTTAGTTTTGAGCATAAAAGTTTATAGCACAAAAAGCAAGAAAGTAGGAAACAGAAAGACAGTAAGACTGGGATCTAGGTGAGTCAGAGAAATAGGAAACCTTGATTCCTTACCATACTTCTTTCTGGTTATTTATTGCTTTGCAAATCACCTCAAAAGTTAGTGGCTTAAGACAACTTATTCTCTTATGGTTCTGCAGGGTTAGATGCAGCTGCTTATTTGCAGGCTTTCATATGGTCAGTCAGGTGGCAGCTCTGGCTGAAGGCCTGATTGGGTCAGGGTCAGGTGGCAGCTCACCAAGGCCTAATTAACCTGGGTGAGAGGTCCAGTACGATTTCCTCACTCACATCTCCTTCAGATGGGATGGACAGCTAGAACAGACAGGGCTCTCTCTCCCTCTTGATGCACTCTATCCATGTGACTGGCTTAATACTTCCTCATAGCATGGCAGTCTCAGGGTAGCTAGACTTCTTACATGGTAGCTGTGTTCCAGAGGAGGAGTTTCAAGCCCAAGTGAAAGCTAGACGCTGGAGAAGTAGTCTGAATTGTCCTACAACATCAATCAAAGCTTCATTCTAAGACTGAGACAATCATCTCTGTGTTATCCAAAATGCAAGCATTACCCATGTATACTAATTTGCATTTAAACTATTTAAAATTAAATAAAAATTAAAAGTTTAGTTCCTTGGTCTAGCCATATTTTAAGTAGTCAGTAGCTATATGTAATATGATGGTTACTTTTATATGTCAACTTAATTGGGCCATGGATGTGCACAGATATTTGGCTAAACATTGTATCTGGGTATGTCTGTGAAGGTGTCTTTGAATGAGATTAACATCTGAATTAGCAGACTGAGGAAAGCAGGTTGCTTTACTTAATGTGAGTGGAACTCACTGAATCCATTAAAGACCTGCAAAGAACAAAAGGTCCAGAATGAAAGAATTTTTTCTCTCTGCCAGACTGTGTTTGAGTTGGAGTATCAGACTTCTTCCTTTGTACTAAAACTTGGATTACAACTTTACTGCTAGTTTTACTACTAGAACCAGTTTTTTGATGTTAGGACTGCTCAGATTCCATGAGCATATAGGCCATGTACTCTACAGAGTACATCAATCTATCTATCTTCCCTCCAACTGGCTCTGTTTCTCTGGAGAACACTATTACATGTGGCTAATGGTTACTGTAGTGTATTGTATTATATAGCAAATAAGGAGTATTTTCATCATCACAGAAAGTTACTGACTAGCTGATGTACTGTAAAATAATGTGCCTGTGTTAAGAGTGCATGTGCACGCATGTGCAGGAGGCAGTAATATGACGCAATTTGCAGTAAGTATTGGAAAAATAAGTTACCTGCAGTCATTTTGTGAGCAGTGTTCTGAGTAACTATAAGGAGGGAGATATATTAAGAATGAAGGTGGGAGTGAACTTCTGTGGAAATGAAAGAATATGGAAGTCAAATAGGTAGAGATGAAAAAAGGGAAACTTTCAAAAACAGTATCTTTAAGGGTATAAAAAATGGATGCCCCATTCTGCAAATTTAGGTACAGGATCATGACATATAATAAATTGAGGATTCCTGTAGTAAATTTTCATTTTCACTTCTGTGCATGCTACACATGCTTTAATATATTGCCAGTATGCAAAGAGTTTCAAATTGGGTGATTACAGGTCTTGGGAAGTAGAATTGCTTCTGATTCTGACAGAATGCCTCACTTTCTGAGTGCCTCACAGATTCGATGTTATTACCAAATGTTGTAAATCTGAATCTAGGAAAATTCCAAATCTGCTCCTTACAAGTTGGAAGGCACAGTAATGATGAGAAATAGCTCTGGAAAAAAACATATTCAAGGAATGGCTCTAAATGTGAATGCCAATAGTTACGGTTTTACTCTAGCTAGGTCAAAGCTTTGTTTCCAGGTTGCTATTGTTTTCTCTCTGACCCCCAAATCTTAGAACCTTACTGTTGCCATCTAGGAAATAAAGTCTCAAAGGACATTACTGGTTTCAAATTTCTAAGATCAAACAAAGCAGATGCAAGACACACAATATGAAGGAACAAATGGTGAATTTGTTCTGCCACTCTCCTTTAGAGATGCTACAAGCATCTGATGGAACTGCAGTTGCTGACAAATCATGAAAAAAAATCACAAAAAGGGAGAGAAAGAAGGTCAAGTATCACCCAAATTCGTCATCAGCAACCACGTCTATTCTGTGAGACAGCATCTCCAACTGTTTCTCTAGCCCATGGACTACCAAGACTCCCTGAAACCTTCTCAGGAGTCTGTGAAGTTAAAACTATTTTCATACAAACATTAAGTAGTTACTTTTCTCACTATTCTGACACTTGCACTAATGGAACAAAAGAAATGTGAATGAAATTGCTACCATCAAGGAATACACCTATTTATTGTATTATTCAACCCAAGCACTCAGAAGGGGGGAAAAGTCAACTTCACTTAAAATTGTCCTTAGTAAAGTGCTAAAAATTCCGGATTTTATTAAAGCTTGCTCCTTAAGGATACATCTTCTTAATTCCGTGTGACAAAATGGGAAGTCCATATACAGCACTTCTGCTATGGCCCAAGAACTACACCGTCTTGAGGAAAAGCACAGATGCAGCTACCATTTATAAGGAACGTCAAATAACAGACACATTATGACTATTCTATCTTGGGTATCTGGCAGATATTCTCAAAAGTAAAGGAAGAGAGCCTGCCATTTTGAGGAAAAGAACTGAGAATATTTGTTGTCAATATAATTGAGCTTACAAACAAACACAAAGAATGAAGTGTCATAAAGGGAGAAAGATAATTAGAGGTTTGGGAGCAGTTCCAAAGAAACGTAAGACAGAAAACAGTTGTATTAGAGTTCTTCAGAGAAAAAAAACCAATAGGCCATATATTTGGCTATAAGCCTATTTGTTATATATATAAAACTACTGGTAAACTGGAATCAAGATTGCCGGGAGAACTATCAATAACCTCAGATATGCAGATGACACCACCCTTATGGCAGAGAGTGAAGAGGAACTGAAAAGCCTCTTGATGAAAGTGAAAGAGGAGAGTGAAAAAGTTGGCTTAAAGCTTAACATTCAGAAAACTAAGATCAAGGCATCTGGTCCCATCACCTCATGGGAGATAAGATGGGGAGACAGCAGAAACAGTGTCAGACTTTATTTTTGGGGGCTCCCAAATCACTGCGGATGGTGACTGCAGCCATGAAATTAAAAGACGCTTACTCCTTGGAAGAAAAGTCATGACCAACCTAGATGGCATATTAAAAAGCAGAGACATTACTTTGCCAACAAACGTCTGTCTGGTCAAGGCTATGGTTTTCCAGTGGTCATGTATGAATGAGAGAGTTGAGAGTTGGGACTGTGAAGAAAGCTGAGCACTGAAAAATAGATGCTTTTGAACTGTGGTGTTGGAGAAGACTCCTGAGAGTTCCTTCAACTGCAAGGAGATCCAACCAGTCCATCCTAAAGGAGATCAGTCCTGGGTGTTCATTGGAAGGACTGATGCTGAAGCTCCAATACTTTGGCCACCTCACGCGGAGAGTTGACTCATTGGAAAAGACCCTGATGCTGGGAGGGATTGGGGGCAGAAGGAGAAGGGGACGACAGAGGATGAGATGGCTGGATGGCATCACTGACTCGATGGGCATGAGTTTGAGTAAACGGGAGTTGGTGATGGACAGGGAGGCCTGGCGTGCTACGATTCATGGGGTCGCAAAGAGTCGGACACGCCTGAGCGACTGAACTGAACTGATATGTGCTATATCAGTGTGGGTTGTGTGTGTATATGTATGTGCATGTATGTAAATATAGCATATATGCATATACATACACATAATTGGCTCACAAAGTTGTGAGGTCCTAAGATTAAGGTTGGCTAGTCAGAGACTCAGAACAGCCAATGGTGTAGTTTCACTTTGAATCCGAAGGCCTAAGAACCAGGACAGCTGATGGTGTCAATTCTACTCTGAAAGCTGGCAGGCTGGAAACCTAGGAAGAGATTGTTTTTCAGTTCAAGGCCAAAGGCAGGAAATGGCTAATGTTCTATTCAGGTCTTCAATTGACTGGATGAGGCCCACATGCATTAGAAGTTGCAATAATTTATCCAGTCTATCTACTCAAGTGTTAATCTTATCCAGAAACACCCTCAGAGACATACCCAGAATAACCATCTGACCAAATGTCTGGGCACCCAGTGCCAAGTCATCACAACAGTGCAAACAGTGCAAATCTTAAGAATGTTGATAATATCAAATCTAGGATGCAAAAGAATATTCCAAGTTAGAGTGGGCTACAGAGAAAATCATCAGAATGGTGCAAATCTTTACTTAAGACTGTTGAGGTTAATTCCCTAGTAGTCCAGTGGTTAAGACTCTGCTTTCACTGCTGGGTCCTGGGTTCAATCCTTGGTGAGGAACTAAGATTTCCCCAAGCCTTATGTTGCAGCCAAACAAAACAACAACAAAAAAGAATGTTGGTAACATCTGATCTAGGATAAAAACATATTCCAAGTTAGAGCAGGGTATGAAATCTTTCTACCAATAATTATATATGGCTATTGTTTCAATGTTAATTTCTTACCTCACAAGGCATACTTCTTAAGTCACCTATAAAACTATGTTTATAAAATATGTATGTTTTTCCTCTTTTTCTAATAACTAAAAATCACAGAAGACACAGGTGAAAAAGTTCTAGAAATGAGAAAAAACATAAAAAGAACAGGGAGAGAAATGGAGGAAAACTAATTGGGAGAGATGGTGGAAGCCATAGGAGGAGAATTTCAAAAATGAAGTAGTTCCCATATAATCAAAGGCTGAAAAAGTTTAGGTAAGGACTGAAAAGAAGTCACTAATGGTTTGAGGGTGGGATAGGGAGAGGCCAGATTATAGTGGTTTTAAGAGAGGATAATGAACATATTTTATATAAAGTTTTTTTTAAGTTCAGTGAGGTTGGAACAAGAGGACCATGTATATTCTTAGGAATTTTGTTTTGCTTAGATGGGAGAAATTTAAGCATGCAAATACACTGAGAAGAAAGGGGGAAAAGTGGAGGAAAAATTTTTATAATGATTACAACAATCTAAATTAAGCACTTTTTATTGTTATTCTTCAGTCAAAAGTTGAATCTGACACTTTGCAACCACATGGAATACAGAACTCCAGACTTCCCTGTCCTTCACTATCTCGCGGACTTACTTTGCTCAAATTCAAATGCAGTGAGTCGGTGATGATACCTAACCAACTCATCCTCTGCTGCCCATTTCTGTTCCTGCTGTCAATCTTTCCCAGCATCAGTGCTGTTTCTCGTGAGTTAGCTCTCCCATCAGGTGGCCAAAGTATTGAAGCTTCAGCTTCAACATCGGTCTGAATGAATATTCAGGACTGATATCCTTTAGGATTGACTGGCTTGACGTCCTTGCTGTCCAAGGGACTCTCAGGAGTCTTCTCCAGCACAATTTAAAAGCATCAATTTTTCGGTGATCAGGCTTCTTTATGGTCCAGCTCTCACATCGGGACATGACTACTAGAAAAACCGTAGCTTTGTCTAGACATCCTTTGTTGGCAAAGTGATGTCTCTGCTTTTTTAATATGCTGACATGGTTTGTGACAGCTTTTCTTACAAGCAGCAAGCATCTTTTCATTTCATGGCTGCAGTCTCAGTCCACAGAGATTTTGGAGCCCAAGAAAATAAAACCTGTCACTGCCTCTACTTTTTCCCCTTCTATTTGCCATGAAGTGATGGGACCAGAAGCCATGTTCTTAGGTTTTTTGAATGTTGAGTTCAAGCCAGCTTTTTCACTCTCCCCTTTCACCTTCATCAAGAGGCTCTTTAGTTCCTTTTCACTTTCTGCCATTAAGAGTGGTAGTTGTTCAGTCAACTTTTGACTGAAGAATAACAATAAAAAGTGCTTAATTTAGATTGTTGTAATCATTATCTGAAGTTGTTGATGTTTCTCCAGGGAATCTTGATTTCAGTTTGTAAGTCATCCAGGCCACCACTTCCTATGATGTAGTCTGCATAGAAGTTAAATAACCAGAGAGACATACAGACTTGTCCTGTTCCTTTCACAAATTTAAATCAGTTAGTTGTTCCATGACTCGTTCTAACTGTTGCTTCTTGACCTGCATATAGGTTTCGCAGGAGACAGGTAAGGTGGTCTGTTATTCCCATATCTATAAGAATTTTCAACAGCTTGTTGTGATCTACATAGTCAAAGGCTTTAACATAGTCAAAGAAAAAATATGTGGGGTTTTCTTTTTGCTGGAATTCCCTTGCCTTCTGCATGATCCAATGAATGCTGGCAATTTGATCTCTGGCTCCTCTGCCTTTTCTAAATGCAGCTTGTACATCTGGAAGTTCTCAGTTCATGTACTAATGAAGCCTACCTTGAAGGATTTTGAGCAGAACCTTATTAGCATGTGAAATAAGCACATCTGTACAGTAGTCTGAATCTTCTTTGGCTTGCCCTTCTTTGGGATTGCAATGAAAACTGACCTTTTCCAGTCCTGAGGCCACTGCCGAGTTTTTCAAATTTGCTGACATGTTGAGTGCAGCACTTTGACAACATCAACTTTTAGGATTTGAAATAGCTCAGTTCGAATTCCATCACCTCCACTAGCTTTGTTCATAGTGATGCTTCCTAAGGCCCACTTCACTTCACACTCCAGGATGTCTGTTCTGATTCTAGGTGAGTGATCACACCATTGTGGTTATCTGGGTCACTAAGATCTTTTATGTATAGTTCTGCGTATTCTTGCCACCCCTTCTTAATCTCTTCTGTTTCTGTAATGCCCTTACCATTTTTGTCCTTTATTGTACCCATCCTTCTATGAAATGGGCCCTTGATACCTCCAATTTTCTTGCCAAGATTTCCTTTCCATTCGATTGTTTTCCTCTATTTCTTTGCACTTTATTTAGGAAGGTCTTCTTAACCCTCCTTGCTATTTTCATGAACTCTGCATTCAGTTAGGTATATCTTTCCCTTTCTCCTTTGCCTTTCGCTTCTTTTTGTATAGCCTCCTCAGACAACCACTTTGCCTTCTTGCATTTCTTTTTCTCTGGGATGGTTTTAGTCTCTGCCTCCTGTACAGCGCTATGAACTTCTGTCCATAGTTCTTCAGGTACTCTACCTACCAGACCTAATCCCTTGAATCTATTTGTCACCTCCACCATATAATCATAAAAGATTTGATTTAGGTCATACCTCACTGGGCTTAGTAGCTTTTCCTACTTTCTTGTATTTAAGCCTGCATTTTGCAATAAGGCGCTCATGATCTAGCCACAGTTAGCTCCAAGTCTTGCTTTTGCTGTATGTATAGAGCTTCTCCACCTTCAGCTGCCAAGAATATAATCAATCTGCCTTAGTTACTGACCATTTGGTAATGTCCATGTGTAGAGTCATCTCTTGTGTTGTTGGAAGAGGGTGTATGCTATGAGCATGTCTTAACAAAACTGTCAGCCTTTGCTCTGATTCATTTTGCACTCCAAGGCCAAACTTGCCTGTTACTTCAGGTATCTCTTGACTTCCTACTTTTGCATTCCAATCTCCAGTGATGAGAATGACATCTTTTTTTTGGTGTGAGTTCTAGAAAGTCTTGTAGGTCTTCACAGACTGGTCAACTTCAGCTCTTCAGCATTAGTGGCTGGGGCACAGATTTGGATTGCTATAATATTGGTCTCCCTTGGAAATAAACCGAGAACATCCTATTATTTTTGAGACTGCACCCAAGTACTGCATTTCAGACTCTCTTGTTGACTTGATCATGTCCAATTTACCTTGACTGATGGTCCTAACATTCCACGTTCCTAAGCAATATACTGTTCATCGGACTTACTGTCACCACCAGAGAGGTCTACAACTGGCTGTCGTTTCCTCTTGGACCCAGCCACTTCATTCTTACTGGAGCTATTAGTAATTACCCTGTGCTCTTCCCCAGTAGCCCACTGGACACATTCTGACCTGGAGGACTCATCTTTTGGTTTCATATCTTTTTGCCTTTTCATACTGTTCATGGGGTTCTCACATCAAGAATACTAGAGTGGGGTGCCACTCCCTCCTCCACTGGACCACGCTTTATCAGAACTATTCACTATGATCCATCCATCTTAGGTGACCCTGCATGGCCTGGCTCATATCTTAATTGAGTTACGCTAGCCCCTTCACCACAACAAGACTGTGATCCATGAAGGGGAATTAAGAACTTACATCCCTATCAATGCAGATCTTTTTGGACCTTTAAAGCAATAAACTAGAGAAAAATACTATCTGGTAAAACTCCCATTCCTATTAACATGTAAACATTAATAAATAAATGAATGATTAGAGACTCAAATTTCATAGTTTGTGATATAACAGACCTGACAGTATTAGAATTTATAATTAGCAATTTATAGAGCTATTTTATTCAATATTTTTTTTTTAATATCATTTTATTAGTTGGAGGCCAATCACTTCACAACATTTCAATGGGTTTTGTCATAGGGTGGGATGTTTTGAAAGAACAGCATGTATATTATCTATGGTGAAACAGACCACCAGCCCAGGTGGGATGCATGAGTCAAGTGCTCGGGCCTGGTGCACTGGGAAGACCCTGAGGAGTAGGGTGGAGAGGGAGGTGGGAGGGGGGATCGGGATGGGGAATACGTGTAACTCTATGGCTGATTTATTCAATATTTATAATCCTTTAAGATTAAAAATTAGTTTTCCAAAATGGGAAACTGAAGCCAAGATTAAACAATAAGATTCAGACACAAAACTAACAGAACTATGCTTGCTTCACTCAAAGTCCCTGGTATTTTCAATACTATTTTGACCCTGGATTTTTAATATTAAATGAAAGCTCACAAAGTATCTTATTGCTCAAAAGATCCAAATATAAATGTACTAGTCAAAGTAACCATGACAATTTAAGGTCATTCTGAATAAGAAGGACATATATGATGATAACAAGAGCTAACATTTAGTCAGTACCATGTGTCAAAGTTATGGTTTTTCCTTTAGTCATGTACGGATGTAGAGTTGGACTATAAAGAAGGCTGAGCGCTGAAGAATTGATGCTTTTGAACTGTGGTATTAGAGAAGATTCTTGAGAGTCCCTTGGACTGCAAGGAGATCAAACCAGTTAATCCTAAAGGAAATCAATCCTGAGTATTCACTGGAAGGACTGATGCTAAATCTGAAGCTCCAGTACTTTGGCCACCTGATGTGAAGAACTGACTCACCAGAAAAGACCCTGATGCTGGGAAAGACTGAAGGCAGGAGGAGAAGGGGATGGCAGAAGATGAGATGGTTGGATGGCATCACTGACTCAATGGACATGAGTTTAAGCAAGCTCCAGGAATTGGGGATGGACAAGATGCCTTATGTACTGCAGTCCATGGTGTTGCAGAGTTGGACACGACTGAGCGACTGAACTGATCTTGGAAAAGCTTTAATGAACAATTACAAAGTATATATTACATTGTTGTTGTTTAGATCTTAAGTTCTTTCTGACTTTTCTGCAACCCCATGGACTGTATCCTGCCAGGCTCCTCTGTTCATGGGATTTCCCAGGCAAGAATATTGGGGTGGGTTGCCATATCCTTCTCCAGAGGAACATCACAGCCCAGGAATTGAACCTGTGTCTCCTGCATGGCAGGCAGATTCTTGACTACTGAGCCACCAGAGAAGCATGCACACATATATATTATATACCTTGGTCCCTTGGTAACCAAAGGGGGCTGCTTCCAAGGCACTGTATCCCATCTAATACCAAACTCCACAGATGCATCATATTCCACATTGCTGGGCAGAAAGAATCAATATGTGAAAATGTCTATACTACCAAAGGCAATCTACAGATTCAATGTGCTCCCTATTAAATTACCAATGACATCTATCATAGAACTAGGACAGAAAATTACAATTCATATGGAAACACAGAAGACCCCAAATAGCCAAAGCAGTATTGAGAAATAAGAATGGAGCTGGAGGAATCAACCTTCCTGACTTCAGATTATACTACAAAGCTACAGTCATCAAGACAATATGGCACTGGCACAAAAACAGAAATACAGACCAAGGAAACAAGATAGAAAGGCCAGAAATAAACCCACACACCTACAGGTACCTTATTTTTGACAAAGGAGGCAAGAATATAAAATGGGGAAAGACAGCCTCTTCAGTAAATGGTGCTGCGAAAACTGGACAGATACATGTAAAAGAATGAAATCAGAGCACTTCCTAACACCATACACAAAGATACACTCAAAATGGATTAAAGACCTAAATGGAAGATCAGAAGCTATAAAACTCTTGGAGGAAAACATAAGCAGAAGCAAGATTCTCTATGACCCACCCTCCTAGAGTAATGGATAATAAAAACAAAAGTAAACAAGTGGGACCTGATTAAACTTAAAAGTTTTTGCACAGCAAAGGAAACTATAAGCAAGGTGAAAAAACAACTCTCAGAATGGAGAAAATAACAGCAAATGAAACAACTGACAAAGGATAAATTTCCAAAATATACAAGTAAGCTCATACAACTCAAAACCAGAAAAACAAACAACCCAATCAAAAAGTGGAAAAAAAACCTAAGATTTTCTCCAAAGAAGGCATACAGATGGCTAACAAACACATGAAAAGATGCTCCACATGCTCATTACTAGAGAAATGCAAATCAAAACTACAGTGAGATATCGCCCCACACTGGTCAGAATGGCCATCACCAAAAGGTCTACAAACAATAAATGCTGGAGAGGGTGTGGAGAAAAGGGAACACTCTTGCACTGTTGGTGGGAATGCAAAGTGATACAGCCACTATGGAAGACGGTATAGAGATTCCTTAAAAAACTAGGAATAAAACCACCATATGACCCAACAATCCCACTCCTAGGCATTTACCCTGAGGAAACCAAAACTGAAAAAGAAACATCTACCCCATTGTTCAATGCAGCACTATTTACAATAGGTAGAACATGGAAGCAACCTAGATGTCCACTGACAGATGAATGGATAAAAGAAGTTGTGCTATATATACACAATGGAATATTACCTAGCCATAAAAAGGAATGCACTGAATCAGTCCTAATGATGTGGATGAATCTAGAACCTACAGAGTGAAGTAAGTCAGAAAGAGAAAGATAAATATTGTATTCTAATGCACATACACGGAACCTAAAAAAATGGTACTGAAGAATTTATTTACAGGGCAGCACTGGAGAGACAAACATAGAGAACAGACTTACAGACATGGGGAGAAGGGAGGAGAGGGTGAGATGTAGGGCAAGAGTAAAATGGAAACTTATATTACCATATGTAAAAAAAGACAGCCAATGGGAATTTGTTGTATGACTCAGGAAACTCAAACAGGGGCTCTGTGTCAACCTAGAGGGGTGGGGTGGGGAGGGAGATGGGAGGGAGGGTCTGAGGGGAGGAGATATATGTATACCTATCGCTGATTCATGTTGAGGTTTGACAGAAAACAAAATTCTTTAAAGCAATTATCCTTCAATAAAAAAATAAATTAATTTAAAAAATGGCTGGCAAAGTATGGTCAGTCCTTTCAATCTGTGGATGCAGAACCTGTAGCTATGGAGGATTGAATGCATGTACAAAATATGTAAGTGATGTAATACTTAAAACAACCACCACAGGGTCTATACAAAGAGATACACACAAAGTCATTATAGCTAAATGAAAATGGAAGATGGAATCCTAAAAACGGTTCAAGTAACCCACAGGAAGACAGGAAAAAAAGAAATTAAAAACAGAAAGAAAACAAACAACCAAAAAAGCAGACTTAAGAACTAAAATATCAACAACTGTACTAAATGTAAACTGTACACACACACACACACACACACACACACACCACATATATATATCAATTTAAGGCAGAGAACAGCAGAGATTTTTGTTTTTGTTACCCCAATTTTATCCTTCTTACAAGTAAGTCACTTCAAACAGAATGATACAAGTAGCCTAGAAGTCAAAGGATAAAGAAAGATATAGATTGTATAGATATACTATACAAGCATGAATTAAGAGAAAACAGGTAGGGCTATATGAATATCAGATAGAGTAGACTTCAGCAAGAAAATGTATCAGGGACAGAGAGATATATCACATAAGGTCAATCCACCAAGAAGACCAGGTAAACCAAAGTGTGTATATCAAACAAAAGAGCTGAAATAATGTGAAGCAAAAAAGGACAGGTCTGAAAAAAACACACAAAAGTATTTATTATAGCTAAAATGCTGGAGACCTGAACACCTCTCTCCCTAAAATTAAAAGAACAAGAAAACAGTAAGTCAGCAATGATACATAAGAACTCGGTAACACCAGCAACCAACAGAATCTAATCAACAGAATACACATGAGTTTTAAGCGCCTATGAAACATATATTAAGGGTGACCATATTCTGACTCACAAAAAGAAACTTCCAATGATTTAAAAGAATTGAAATCACACACCTACTATGTTATATGGCCACAATGAAGTGGGACTAGAAATTAAGAATAGTTAACACTAAAATCTACCACCCCCACACACAAAAAATCTCCTCATCTAGAAATGAAATAACACACTTTCTAACAATCCATGAGGCAAAGAGAAAGTCTCAAGGGAAATTATTTTTAAGATACATTTAATTGGATCAAAAATATAACATATTTAAATGTGTGGGATGTAGCTAGTAACAATGCTGAGAGAAAATTTAATCTCAATAAATGCCTATGTTATGAAATAAAGGTCTCAAACCAATAACCGAAACTCACATCTTAGAAAACTAGAAAAAGAGCAAAATAAACTCAGTGTATACAAAAGAGATAAAATGATGAAGAGCAAATATCTATGAAATCAAAAATTTTAAAATGCAGAGAAAACTAATGAAACAAAGAGCTTATTCTTTGAAAAGTTCAATAAAGTAGACCAACCTACAGCAAGATTGACAAAGAAAAAGAAAAAAAAGCACAAATTATTAATGTAAGGAATGAAGCAAGGGATTAATATAGGCCTTGTAAACATCAAAAGGATAAGACAGCACTATTAATATAAATAACTGTTCACATAACAATTTGATAGTACAGATGAAATGGACTAATTCCTCAAAAAGCACACATTACAACAACTCACTCAAAATGAAATATAAAATTTGAACAGCTACGTTACTATTAAACAAATTAAGTTTTCCAGAAGTTTAAAGAATGGATACTAAATCTATAGTTTCTTCCACAATATAAAAGAAGAGGGAATACTTCTTAATTAATTTTATAAAGTCAGTTTTACTGTAGCATCCCAAAGAAACTACCAAAAAAATGCCCAAACTATAAATTTCTAAATGCCCAAACTATAAACTTCATAAATATGATGGAAAAAATTTTTTTAAAAGTTCAGCAATAAACAAAAGAAATTTTATATTACAACCATATAGGTTTATCCAGGGATGTAAGAATACTTCAATATTCAAGTATCAATAGATGTAATCCATCTTTGAAGGATGCTATGAAAGAAAATCAACACAGTAAAAGCATTAAAAATCCAATACCTATTAATGAGAAAAACTCTTCAGCCAATAAGAAATAGAGAACTTCCTCAAACTGATAAAGAACATCTACAATAAAATTTATCGATAACACTATATACTAAAGGGTAAGAGAGCTGGACAGGAGGTCAAACCAGTCAATCCTAAAGGAAATCAACCCTGAACAATCCTGGAACAACAAATGCTGAAGCTCCAATATTTTGGCCACTTGAGGTGAAGAGCAGACTCACTGGAAAGGACTCTGATTCTGGGAAAGATTGAGGGCAGGAAGAGAAGGGGGTGATAGCAGATGAGACAGCTGGCTGGCACCAGTGACTCAATGGACATGAGTTTGAGCAAAGTCTGGGAGATAGTGAAGGACAGGGAAGCCTGGCGTGCTATAGTCCATGAGGTCACAAAGAGTCAGACATGACTTAGCAACTGAACAACAACAAGGAACTGAATGTTCTAAGATGAGAAAAAATGACAAGGATATCCACTCCTCCCACTGCCTTTCATCATAATATTGGAAGTTCTAGCCAGCACACCAAAGCAAGAAAATACCATACAAAGCATACATATTTGAAAGGAAGAAATAAACTATTTATAGATCTTAAACTTGTCTGTGAAAAAGTATTTGATAAAATATATGTATATATAAATATAAATACATATTTGTATATGTAAATACATACATGTATATATAGGCTTCCCAGGTGGCACTAGTGGTAAAGAACCTGCCTGCCAATGCAGGAGTCATAAGAGATGTGGGTTCAAAGCCTGAGTTGAGAAGATCCTCTGGAGGAGGAAATGGCAACCCACTTCAGTATTCTTGCCTGGGAAATCCTGTGGACAGAAGAGCCTGGTGGGCTACAGTCCATGGGGCTGCAAAGAGGCAAACATGACGGAGTGCGCGCGCGTGCGCGTGCACACACACACACACACACACAAAAATATGTTCAACAATGCCAAGGATATAATAACACAAGAAAACAGTTTTTCTATAAAATAGCCATGAATACATGGAAACCAAAATTTAATAGATACTACTACTTACAATACCAAAGAAGGGAGAGAGGGAAAGAGAAATTCACAGGTATAAAATTAACAAAACATGTACAAGGATTCATACACTGAAAACTACAACATGCTAATCAAAGAAATCAATGAAACCTAAATACATCATAAGATATGCCACATTCATGAGCTAGAAAAATCACCATAGTATGTCAGTTCTCCCCATACTGACTATACTGGTTTAATACAATTCCTATCAAAATCCCAGAAAATCCCAGGTTTTTCTAAAACATAGATAACTTTATTCCAAAACATATATAGAATGATAAGGAAAGCCGAATAGCTAACACAAATTTGAAAAATAATGTGAGAAGTATCAGTCTACCTGATTTTAAGACTTATATAGCTACAGTAATCAAGACTGTATGATACTGGTGAAGACTACACAGATCAGTGGAAAAGGATCTATAACTAACAAATAGTCCCACTCAAGTAAAGTCAACTGATTTTTGACCAAAGTTCAAAAGTAATTCAAAGAATAGTACTGAAGCAAATGATATTAAAACAAATAGATATCCACAAGCAAAAAAAAAAAGTGAACCTTGATCTAACTATCACCCTTTATACAAAAATTAACTCAAAATGCATCATAAATTTAAAGGTAAAAATTTAAACTACAAAACTTTTAGAAGAAAGAAATCATGGGAGGAAATCTTTGTGACTAGGGGTTAGTCAATATGAGTTCTCAGATATGACAAAAAAAGTATAATCCATAAGATAGAGGAAAAAAATGATAGGTTGAATTTTACCAAAACTAAAATCTTTTCCTTTGTGAAAGACCATGTAAAGATGATGAAAAGACAAGCTATGGCCTGTAAGAAAATACTTGCAAATGAAATCTGATAAAAGATTCACATAAAGAACTCTTGAAACTCAATGGGTTGAAAAAACCCAAACAACCCAACTAAAAAATAGCCAAAGGGCAAGAAGAAATATTTGGCCAATGAAATATACAGATGGAAAATAAGCACGTTAAGAAATGTGCAAAAAAAGAAAAAAAAGAAATGTTCATATCATTAGTCATTAAAGGCATAATTCATTCTATTAAACTGCACAGATATTGCACTTTTGATAATTTGTGGCAACCCTGTGCTGTCAGATGATAGTTAGCATTTTTTAGAACTGATACTTTAAATAAGGTATGTACAGTGTTTTTAAACATAGTGCTATTGATACTAATACTTATAGTACAGAGTAAACATAACTTTTATAAGCATTGAGAAAAACAACAACTACATATAACTTGCTTTATTGCAATATTTGCTTTATTGCAGAGGTCTGGAACCAACCTGTCTATACCTCCAAGATATTCCACTATGAAAAAATGTAAAGTTAAGACCACAGTGGAAATATTATTACCTATTAGAATTGCTATTATTAAAAACAAAGCTTGAGAGGATTCAAAGACACTAGACCATTCATAACACTGAAAATGGAAATTATTTGCTAGTTTCTTAAAAGGTGGTTTAGCTTGTGTTTTCAAGACTATGATGCAAGATCCCCAACAATGCCTTGCTGGCTGTGACACCTGCTTTGCTGCTGTTGCTGGCCCAGATAGGGAAGCTAATTCCTAGCTTTACTGGTGAATGCAACCCTAGCCCCACTTACCTGGAAACCTGCCCAGAGCATCCAGGAAACAGAGCAGCTCAGCGACACTTGAAGCGCACCAAGACAGTGATTCTGTCTGACCAAGGAACTTAGTGAGCAGTTCTGACTGATTAAGATCCTTAGCCAGCAAGTCATACCAGCTGTAAATGCTGTTTACATGGCCCCCAGGTTGGAAAGCAAATTCAAAGCCTGGCCTGAATACAGCTTCCATGCCTGCCCAATCAGAAAAACTAAACAGAAAACTCAGGAAGCTATGTAGCCCCACCTACCACCCTGCTTACAACAGCAATGGAGCAGAAAGCTGAGCCAACATCGCACCATCAAAGGAAAGTAATAAAGTTCCAAGCTGACCCGAAAGAAATGGAGATTTCTGAACTGTGTATAAAGATTTCAGAATAATCCCCTCAAAGAAGTTTAGTGAGCTTCTTTACAGACACTAAACAAAATTAGGAAAACAGTGCATGAGCAAAGCCAGAAGTTCAACCAAGATGCAAGCTATTAAAAAAAAAAAATTCTAGAGTTGAAGAACACAATGACTCATCTGAAGAATTCAATGGAGAGCTTTAACATTAGACTTGGTCAAGCAGAAAAAAGAATCAATGAACAGAAAACAGGGCATTTAAAATCATTCAGTTGGAGAAGCAAAAAAGTGCAAAAGAGTAAAATCATCTATGAGAACCACAGGATACCATCAAATGAATAGCAACTGCATTATGAGAATCCCAGAAGAAAAAAGAACAGAAAATATTTTTAAAGCAACAATGGCTGTACAAACCTGGGGAGAGATATGGACATCAAGAGCCATGGGGCCCAAAGGACGCCAAACAGACTACCTCAAAACGGCTATAGAGACACATTGTAATTACACTGTCAAAAGTCAGACAAGAAAGAATTCTAAAAGGAGCAGAGGAGCAACACATCAGATACAAGGGACCACTCCCAATAGACTATGGTCAGATTTCTCAACAGAAACTTTGTAGTCCTGGACAGAATGGGGTGATATATTCAAAATACTGCAAGAAAACAAAACACTGTCTTCAAGAAGCGCACTGGGAAAACCCAGAGGGATGGGGAGGGGAGGGAGGTGGGAGGGGGGATCAGGATGGGGAATACATGTAAATCCATGGCTGATTCATGTCAATGTATGGCAAAAACCACTACAATATTGTAAAGTGCTTAACCTCCAACTAATAAAAATAAATGGGAAAAAAAAGAATACTATACCCAACAAAATCATCTTTCAGAAATTAATGAAAGATAAAGAGTTTTCTGAAAAGAAAAGTGAGTTAGTTCATCACTACTAGATGCCTTAAAAGAAATAATAAAGGGAGTTCTTCAAGTAGGAATGAAAAGATGATAAAAACACATGAATGTAAGTGTAAAGCTAACCGGGTAAATATACGAAGTTAGATTCTCTAATATAATAGAGAATTAGATTCTCTAATATGGTGGTATATAATTCAAAATTTTAAAATAAATATTAATAGATAACCATAACTAAAATAATGTATTAGATGCACAAAATAAAATACATATAAACTAAAACATCAATAATTTAAAATGGAAAAGAAGTAAAAATCTAAAGTTTATATATGCAATAGAAACTGTGTCATATTAAAACAGCAAGTTAAAAACATAAATTTTATGTTAGTCTCATGGTAACCAAAAACAAAAAACCTATAGTATTTACACTAATGATTTTGACAAAAGAGTCAAAGAATGTGAAGTGAAATTTGCTCAGTCGTGTCCAACTCTTTGCAACCCCATGGACTCTATCCTTCACTACCTCCTTCCTCAAACTCAAAGACCACTGATTCATTGATGCCATTCAATCATCTCTTTCTCTGTCACCCCATTCTCATCCTGCCCTCAATCTTTCTCCGCATCCAGGTCTTTTCCAATGAGTTGGTTTCTCCCATCTGGTGGCCATAGTATTGGAGCTTCAGCTTCAGTTATCAGTCCTTCCAGTGAATATTCAGGGTTGATTTCCTTTAGGATTAACTGGTTCGATCTCCTTGCTGTCCAAGGGATTCTTGAGAGTCTTCTCCAACACCACAGTTTGAAAGCATCAATTCTTCGGATTAGCCTTCTTTATGGTCCAACTCTCACAGCCGTACGTAACTACTGGAAAAACCATAGCCTTGACAATATGAACCTTTGTTGGCAAAGTGATGTCTCTGCTTTTTAATACACTAACAAGGTTTATGATAGCTTTTCTTTCAAGGAGCAAATGTCTTTTCAATTCATGCCTGCAGTTAACATCTGCAGTGATTTTGGAGCCCAAGAAAATAAAATCTGCACTGTTTCTACTTGTTACCAATCTACTTGCTATGAAGTGATGGGACCAGATGCCAGCACTAGTTTTTTGCTTTTTCACTTTCTTTCACTTTCATCAAGAGGCTCTTTAGTTCCTCTTCATTTTCTTCCAATAGGCTGGTATCATCTGCATATCTGAGGTTGTTGATATTTCTCCTGGCAATCTTGATTCCAGTTTGTAATGCATCCAGCCCAGCATTTCACATGATGCACTCTGCATATAAATTAAATAAGCAAGGTGGTCTGGTTTTCCCATCTCTTTAGGAATTTCCCACAGTTTGTTGTGATCCACACAGTCAAAGGCTTTAGCGTAGTCAATGAAGCAGAAATAGATGCTTTTCTAGAATTCTCTTGCTTTCTGTGATCCAACAGATGTTGGTAATTTGATCTCTGGTTCCTCTGCCTTTTCTAAATCCAGCTTGTTCATCTGGAAGTTCTCAGTTCACATACTGTTGAAGTCATGCTTGAAGGACTTTGAGCGTTACTTTGCTGGCATGTGAAATGAGCGTAACTGTACAGTAGTTTGAACACTCTTAGGTACGGTCCTTCTTTAGGACTGGAATGAAAACTGACCCTTTCCAAATTTGTTGGCATATCAAGTGTAGCACTTTCATAGCATCAGCTTTTAGGGTGTGAAATAGCACAGCTGGAATTCCAACACCTCCACTAGATTTGTTCATAGTAATGCCTCCTAAAGCCCACTTGACTTCACATTTGAGAATATCTGGTTCTAGGTGAACGACCACACCATTGGGGTTATCCAGCTCATTAATATCTTTTTTGTACAGTTTTGGTCACTGTCTCCTATACAATGTTATGAATCTCCATTCATAGTTCTTCAAGTACTCTAATCCCTCGAATCTATTTGTCACTTTAGCATGATTTAGATCATACCTGAATGGCCTAATGGTTTTCCCTACTTTCTTCAATTTAAGTCCGAATTTTGCAATAAGGAGTTATGATCTGAGCAACAGTTAGCTCCAGGTCTTGTATATGCTAAGAACGAATTTAAGTATGAAGTAAATAAAACATTTCCACTTATGGCAGTATCAACAACAATATAATACTTAGGAGTACATTAACCATATAGGTGAAAAACTTAACACACCAAAAAGTACAGGATACTAATGAAAGAAACTGAAGACGACACAAGTAAATGTAAAGATATTAAATGTTCTTGGATTTGAAGAATTAACATTATTAAAATGTCTGTACAACACAAAGCCATCTATAGAGTCAATACAATCCCTATCATGATTTCCTAGGCATTTCTCACACACACACACACACACACACACACACACACACACAAATAACAGAAAAAAAAAAAAACAACAATCTTGCAATTTATATGGGACTATCATAGACACTAAACAGCCAAAACAATCCTGAGAAAGAACAAAGCTAGACACATCATGTCTTGATTTTAGACTATATTACAAAACTACAGTAACCAAAACAGTATGCACTAAGACAAAACCAGATACACAGACTAATGGGAAACACATATAAGTTCAACTAACATTTGACAAGAAGACCACAAACTCAGTGGTAAAAAGACAAATTTCTTCAAAAACTGAGCTGGGAAAAATGAATATTCACATGCCAAAGAATGAAACCACATCCCTATTTCACAATATCTACAAAAATTAACTCAAAATTAATTAAAGACTTAAATGTAATATCTGATACCATAAAACTCCCAGAAGAAAAATGAGGAATAAGCTCCTTGACCACAGTAATAGCAATGATTTGGCGTGGGGGGGTATGACAACTAAAGCGCAGACACAAAAAATAAACAAGTGGGACTATAGCAAACAAACAGGTTTCTGTACAGTAAATGAAACAATCCACAAAACAAACAGGCAATCTACAGAATGTGACAAAATATTCTCAAACCACACATCTGATAAAATGTCAACATCCAAACTGTATAACAAATTCAAACAACTCAATAGCAAAAAAACCCAAATAATACAATTAAAAATGAGCAAAGAACTCAAATAGATTTCTTTTTCCAAAAAAGATATTCAAATGGCCAACAGAAACATGAAAAGGTACTCAACATCACTAATCAAAACCCTAATAGATCACGTCATACTTGTTGGCATGGCTACTGTCAAAAACAGAAGCAATAAAAAGTGGTGCTAGGGATGTGGAGAAAAGGAAAGAAACCTTTGTATACATCTGTTGTGAATGTAAACTAGTATAGTCAAATATAAAACAGTATGTAGGTTTCTTGAAAAATTAAAGATAGAAGTACCACTTCCTGCTTCAGACATGTTCCATGGACTGTAGTCCACTAGGCTCCTCTGTCCACGGGATTTTCCAGACAAAGATACTGGAGTGAGTTGCCATTTCCTCCTCCAGGGAGAAGTACCACATGATTCAGCAATTCAACTTCTGGGTATATACCCAAAATACATCAAATCACCATCCTGAATAGGTGTCTGTACCCCCACTTCACTGTAGCATTGTTCACAATAGCCAAGACATGGAGACATCGTAAAGGCCCACGGGCAAATGAAAGGATAAAAAAAAAATGATACACACACACACATATATATACAGAGGAAAATTATTCAGCCATAAAAAAGAAGGAATTTTGCTAGTTGTGACAACATGGATTGACCTTAAGGGCATTATGCTAGGTCAGATGGAGAAAGACAAATATTGTACAATGTCACTTACATGTGGGATCTAAAAACCTAAAGTCATAGAAACAGAACAAATTAGTATTAGCCAAAGGTGGGTGGGTGTGTGTGTGCAGGGGAGAACTGCGTAAAGGTATAAGAATATACAAATTTCCAGTTACAAGATAAGTAAATTCTGGAAACGTAACATTCAGCATGATGACAACAGTTAACAATACTATGTGGAATATCTGAAAGTTACAAGAGAGTAGAGCTTACAAGTTCACATCAGAAGAAAAAACTAACTTCAGGAGATAGACGCTAACTTATTGTGGTAATTATTTAGCAATATATGTATGCGTGTGTTCATCTGCTCAGTTGTGTCCAACTCTGTGACCCATTGGACTTAGCCTGCCAGACTCCTCTACCCATGGGATTTCTCAGGCAAGAATACTGGGGAGGGTTGCTATTTCCTCTTCCAAGGGTTCTTCCCAACCCAGGGATCAAACCCATGTTTCCTGCATCTCCTGCATTGCAGGAATCATGATGTACACCAAAAATACAATGTTATATATCAACTGTATCTCAATAAAACTAGGGGGTAGGAAACTAAACACATATCATACAACCCAATAATTACAGATCTTGGCATTTATCCTGGGAGAAATAAAAATTTAGATTTTATATACATAAAACCTGTATATAACTTTTCACAGCAGCTCTATTTATATAGTCAAAAACTGGAAACAACCAAAATGTTGCTAAACAAATGGATGAGTATACAAACTGGTACATCCATATCACGAAGTATAGCTCACCTTTAAAAAGGAACAAATTACTATATACACAATTTAGATGAATTACAAAAGCATTATCATGAATGAAAATTCAGTCTCTAAAGGTCACATATTTTATAATTCTACTTCTAAAATATTCTTTAAATGATAAAATTATAGGCATGAGAAAGAGATTAGAGGTTTCCAGGGATTAAAGACTGTTGTGCGGGGTTGTTGGAAGTGAATATACACAAAGGAGACCTGATTGTGACAGTAGCCATGGCAATCTAACACAGGTGATAAAATGACATGAAATTATACATACACTGTATCAATATCAAATTCCTGGTTTAAAATTTTAACAATAATTATGTAAGATATAAAACTGGGGAAACTGCATGAAGGATACATGTGATCTCTCTGTAATAGCTTTGTAACTTCTTGTGTATCTGTAGTTACTCTTTTAAAAATGAAGAGAAAAAGACAATGACATATAAATTCAAATCAGAAACTATTTTGACTTTACAGTTTTGTTCTTGTTCAAAACACTCAGAATATTCAAAGAAAATTTCCTTTTATTTTTGGTATAACTGGTTCCTCAGTTTTTAGAAATAAGTTGAATGTAAAACAACAAGAAGATATCCAAATCTGAGACTTTCAAAAGGATAAAATCTCTATTTCTTCCTTGTGGCACAGACCTTGAGAACATCAATTTTAAAAACTCAATCATAAATTTTTTTATATTAAGTTCACTGATGTTAAAAATATGAATGTAACTTGGATTGTTAGAATAAGTCAATTACTGAGTCTCATTGTTCATAAAGAATTAAACTCAATGATACAAGTATAAAGCAGTTCTTTGGGGGACTTTCAAAATGGCAGAGGAGTAAAACTATACCATAAAGTAAGACTATACCATGAAGACTATACCATAAAGGAAGGTGGGGAGATCACTGTCCCCCACAAATACATCATAAATGCATCTGCATGTGGAACAACTCATTCAGAACACCTTCTGGATGCTGGCAGAAGACGCCAGACTTCCAAAAAGGCAAACTAATCTCCACAGAATGAACTAGGGCAAAATATACAAGAAAAATGAAAGACAAAGGACTTGGGATGGGGACCTGAACCTCAGGGAGGGAGCCATGAAGGAGGAAAAGTCTGCACACTCAGAAACCCCCTCATGGGTGGGGACAGGACCTCAAAGGGGAATGCAGCAACATTAGGAAGGCAAAATGAAAAGCATCCACCACAGAGATAACTGTTGACCAGCACTTCCCAGTTGAGACGCTGTCTGCATGCCCACTACAGTGATTTGGGGCTGGGTGCTGAAGCTCAGGCTTCAGGTACTGGACCCTAGGGAGAAAACTGGGGTTGACAGCAATGATGCTAATCTGAGGGAACTAGTACACCACAGCTGAGGGAGTCCAGGGTAAAGCCTGGGCCTTCCAGAGAATCAAGGGATCATAGATCCAGGGAAACTAAATCCATACACGCACAGACTACAGGATGCTGCCTTTGTGAGAGCCATAAAGGGGAGAAGCCACAGATGTGGACTGCGACCCCAGAGGCAGGTGCACTGGCCACCAACCGCCAAAGTTGGCAAAAGTGCCAGGTGTGGCACTAGCCATGACTGCAGTTTCTGATCCCAGAGTGGGGAATGCAGGCTGACTGGCCACCTGTAAAGCCAAGGCAAGGGCCAGAGGTTGTTGACAAAACGCCACTGTGGTCTCAACCCCAAAGGAAGCAGCTTTCACCAAGCAGTGAGCAGGCACAGGTCATTGCCCACACCTTCTGGGGAGCCTTTGCAGCTTGGCTCTGCTGAGGGACATACAAATCAAGGCCAACTCCCCTGAGGGAGCACATGACAGCCTGACTGTAGCAACTTCCTGCAGGCCTCCACCTCAGTGGGCACTCCCACATGTCCCAGCTGTGTCTGCCATATCACTCCCTCTCCCAAGTCAAACTGAGCAAGCAAGCCCTGATCAGCTGCTACTCTTGTTCACTGTTGTCTGGGTGGGGAACAGACAATGGAGGGTGGCCTACAAGCAGAAGCAGGCCAAAACCAAAGCTGAGCGCCAGGGGTCACAGGATGGAAGAAGAGGAAGGGAATGTGCTCCTCTAGCCACAAGTGCAGCAGATTAAATCCCCACAAAGAACCTAAGGCTGTGGACGGACTTTGGGAGCAATTGTGGACTTTGGGAGCAAGAACAAGCTGGAATAAGACCAGATCTGAGTCTGAGCTGACTGTACAGCACCCACAACAGGTCCAGAGACGTTCCCAGAAATGTTGGAGGACTTCCTGAGTAAATAGAATGACTAGTGCTCACTGTACTCAAGGACAATGGAGGATTCAGGACATTCTTCTCTATATATATGTATGCATGCATTTTTTTCTTTTTCATATTGTTGTAATGGTATTCTTTATTATTCCTTTAATTTTTAAACTTACTTTTCCTTTTTAAAAACCTTTTACTTTTGAATAAATTCATTTTTTTCCCCATTTTTACAGTACTCTAGTTGTATTCCATTTTTTCCCATGTTTTTTGATCTTGTATTTCTGCTACTCTAGTTTTTAGTATTTGTTTTCATGTTAGCATTTGTTCATTGGCTTGAATGTACTCTTCCTTTTTTGGTTCCTATTTTTATTCTTTTTTTTTCCTCTCTTTTTTTTTTTCTATTTTCTTTGTGAGTATAAAGGCTCCTTTGTTTATTCTTGTCTGTTGATTGTTGCTTGTGTTGCTTTCACCATTTGTCTTGGGGCTTTTGTCCTTTTTTTTTCTTTCTATATTTGACTTCCTCTTTTTCCTTTTGCTTTTCATTTTTTTTTTTTTTTTCACTTTTCCCCTCTTTTCTTTTCTGTTATTTCCCTCTTCTCTCACTCCTTTTATGTGCCCTTAATTACTTTTTCTCTCCCCTTTGTGCTGTGTGGCTTGTGGAGTCTTGGGGCTACAGTAAGGAGTCAGGCCTGAACCTCCAAGGTAGGAGACCTGAGTCCAGGGTGTTGAACCACAAGAGAACTCCCAACCCCATGGAACATTAAACAACAAGAGCTCTCCCAAAGACTGCCATCTCAACACTAAGACCACGCAACACACAAAAGGCCAGCAAGTCCCAATGCCAGACGTCTGAGCCAAACCATCAGCAAAACATGAGCACAACACTGCTTGTAGCAGAGAGGTGTCCCAGAGCCATACCTTGTGTACAGACACCCCAAAACAGACCACTGGATACAACACTGCCCTCCAGAGACAAGATCCACCACCAACCACCAGAACACAGGCACCAATCCCCATCAACAAGCAAAGCTTCCCAAGGCACTGGTCCAAACCCACCAGCTGGGGACCAAGTCCACAACGTGAACCATGACCTTGCAGTACAGAAAGGAGACCTCAAGCACAGTAAATTAAACAAAAGGAAAAGACAGAGACACATACAGTAGATGAAGGAACACGATAAAACCCACAAAGGCAAACAAATGAAGAGGAAATAGGCAGTCTACTTGAAAAAGAATTCAGAGTAATGAAAGTAAAGATGATCCAAAAATGTGGAAAATGGAAGCACAAATAAACAGAATGGAGGCACAGACTTAGAAGATACAAGAAATGTTTAGTAAGTACCTAGTAGAAATAAAGAACACATAATAAGCAATGAAAAACACATTAACTGAGATGAAAAATACACTAGAGGAAACCAAGAGCAGAATAATTGAGGCAGAACGGATAAGTGAGCAGGAAGATAAAACAGTAGAAATAACAGAAACAGAACAGAATAGAGAAACAAGAATGAAAAGAAATGAAGAGAGTCTCAGAGATGACTGTAACATAATTAAGCACACCAACATTTGAATTATTGAGCTCCCAGAAGAAGAAGACAAATAGAAAGGGTACGAGAAAATATCTGAGGAGATTATAATCAAAAACTTGCCTAACATGGGAAAAGAAATACCATACAAGCCCAGGAAGCCCAGAGAGTCCCACACAGGATAAAATCAAAGAGAAACAGACCAAGACACATATTAATCAAACTAACAAAAATTAGACACAAAGAAAACCTATTAAAAGAGCAAGGGCAAAACAACAAACAATGTACAAGCTATGTATAAAGCTAATAACGGATCTTTCAGCAGAAAGTCTGCAGTCCAGAAGGGAGTAGCAGGATGTACTTAAAATGATGAAAAGAAAAAAGCCTAAAACCAAGACTACTCTTCAGAGTAAAGATCTCATTCAGATTTGACAGAGAAATCAAAAGCTTTACAGAAAAGCAAAAGTTAAGAGAACTCAACACCACCAAACCAGCTTTACAACAAATACTAAACGAACATCTCTAAAGAGGAAACACAACAGAAAGAAGACCTACAAAAACAAACCCCAAACAATAAGATAAGTGGTAATAGGACCATATATATCACTAATTACCTTAAATGTAAATGGATTAAATGCTCCAAGCAAAAAACACAGACTGGATGAATGGATACAGAAACAAGACCCCTATATATGCCATCTACAAGAAACCCACTTCAGACATAGGGACACACAGAGATTGAAAGAATGGAGCTTAACTTAAAAAATATATTCCATGCAAGTGAAAATCAAAAGGAAGTTAGGAGTAGCACTGCCATACCAAATAAAATATACTTTAAAATAAAGACCATTACTGGAGACAAGGAAGGACACTACATAAAGATAAAGGGACTAATCCAGGAAGAAGATATAACAATCAAAAACATATATGCACCAAACATAGGAGAACCTCAACATATTAGGAAATGCTAACAACTATAAAAGGAGAAATCAACAGTAACATAATAATAGAGGGGGACTTTAAAACCTCACTCACACCAATGGATAGGTCATCCATACACAAAGATTATTAAGGAAACACAAGTTTTAAATGATACATTGGGCCAGATGGACTTAATTGATTTCTATAGGACATTTCACCCAAAAACAGCAGATTTCACTTTTTTCTATAGTGCGTAAGAAACAAAATTCAGGAAAGATAACATCTTGGGGTCACAAATTAAGCCTTGGTAAGTTTAAAAAAAGTAAAACGAAAAATATATCAAGGAGTTTTTTTTTTTTTTTTAACCACAATGCTGTAAGATTAGCTATGAACTACAGGAAAAAACTGTTAAAAAAATCACAAACACAGGGAGGCTAAACAATATGCTTCTAAATAGCCAGGAGTTCACTGACGATCTCAAAGAGGGGAAAGCAAAAAAGGAAAACACAACTCAAAACCTACAGGATTCAGTAAAACCAGTGCTATGAGGGAAATTTATAGCAATATAAACCTAGCTCAAGAAACAAGAAATACATCAAATAAACAATCTAACATTACATTTAAGCTACTAGAAAAATAAGAACAACAACAACAAAAAAACCAAAGTTGTTAGAAGGAAAGAAATTATAAAGATCAGAGCAGAAATAAGTGAAAAAGAAATGAAGGAGGCAACAGGAAAAATCAGTGAAACTAAAAGCTGGTTTTTTTGAGAACATAAGCAAAACTGACGGACTGTTAGCCAGACTCATCAAGGAAAAAAAGGAGAAAAATCAATAAAATTAGAATAGAAAAACGAGAGGTTACAATAGACAATAAAAAAACATAAAGGATTATAAAACACCACTATGAGCAACTATATGCCAATAAAATGGACAAGCTGGAAGAAACTGATGAATTCTATGAAAAGTACAACCTTTCAGGAGTGAGTCAGAAAGAAATAGAAAAAATGAACACACCAATCACAAACATTGAAATCAAAACTCTAATAAAAAAATCTTCCAGCAAAAGCCCAGTGTCAGATAGCTTAAAAGGCAAGCTTTATCAAAAGTTTAGAGAAGAGCTAACGCATATGCTGCTCAAACTCTTCCAGAAAACTGCAGAGGAAGGAAAACTCCCAAACTCGTTTTATGAGGCTACCATCACCCTAATACCAAAACGTGACAAACACACACACACACACACACACACACACACACACACACACACATTACAGGCCAATATCACTGATGACATGTACTGCATGCATGCTTTCAGGTCCAACTCTTTGCAATCCCATCAATTGTAGCCCACCAGGCTCCTCAGTCCATGGAATTTTCCAGGCTAGAATACTACAGTGGTTTCCCATTTCCTACTCCAGGGGTTCTGCCTGTCTTGGAGATTGAACCTGTGATTCTCAGTCTCCTGTAATGACAAGTAGATTCTTTTACCATGGTGTCACCAGGGAAGTCAATAACTAATAAACATTGATACAAAAATCCTCAACAAAACACTAGCAAACAGAATCCAACGACATATTAAAAGGGTCAGATATCCCCTTATCAACTGGGGTTTATCTCAGGAATGCAAGGATTCTTCAATACACACAAATCAGTCAACGTGATACATCATATTAACAAACTGAAAGATAAAATAATACGATAATCTCAATAAAGGTAGAAAAAGCTTCTGCAAAATTCAGCACCCATTTATGTTAAAGTAAACTCTAAAAAAATGGGCACAGAAGGAATCTACCTTAACAAAATAAAGGCCGTTTACAGCAAACCAACAGCAAACATGATTCTCAATGGTGAGAAACTGAAAGCATTTACCCTAAGATCAGAAACAAGACAAGGGTGCCCACTTTGTCCTATTATTCAACATAGTTTTGGATGTCCTGCTACAGCAATCAGAGAAGAAAAAGAAATAAAAGGAATCCAGAGTGGAAAGGAAGAAATAAAACCCTATTTGCAGATAACATGATACTGTACATAAGAAACCCTAAAGACACTACCAGAAAATTACTAGAGCTAATCAGTGAATATGGTAAAGTTGCAGGATACAAAATCGAAACACAGAAAACACATGCATTCCTATATACTAACAATGAAAAATCAGAAAGAGAAATTACGGAATCAATCCCTTTTACCATTGCAACAAAAAGAATAAAATATCTAGGAATAAACCTACCTAAGGAGACAAAAGAACTGTATTCAGAAAACTATAAGACACTGATGAAAGAAATCAAGGATGATATAAATAGATGGAGGAATATTCCATGATCTTGACTTGGAAGAATCAATATTGTGAAAATTACTATACTACCAAATGCAACCAACAGATTCAAGGCAATCCCTATCAAATTACCAATGGCATTTTTCACAGAAATAGAACAAAAAAATCCATACAAAAAATCTTTTGTATGGAAACACAAAAGACCCCAAATAGCCAAAGCAATCTTGAGAAGGAAAAATGGAGTTGAAGGGATCAACTTAGCTGATTTCAGACTATACTACAAAGCTACAGTCATCAAGACAGCAAGGCAGTGGCACAAAAAGAAAAGTATAGACCAACTGAACAAGATAGAAAGCCCAGAGACAAACCCATGTACCTAGGGGCACCTTATCTTTGACAAAGGAGTTAAGAATATACAGTGGGGAAAAAGATAGTTTCTTCAAAAAGTGGTGCTGGGATAACTGGACAACAATGTGTAGAAGAATGCAATTAGAACACTTCCTAACACCATACACAAAGATAAACTTGAAATGGATTAAAAACCTAAATGTAAACTATAAAACTATATATAGTTTTATAGAAAGTATAGAAACTATAAAACTCTTAGAAGAAAACATAGGCAGAACACTGTATGACATAAATCATAGCAAGATCCTCTATGAACCACCTCCTAGAATAATGGAAATAAAAACAAAAATAAATAAGTGGGACCAAACTAAAAGCTTTTGCACAGCAAAGGAAACTGTAAACAGGGTGAAAAGACAACCCTCAGAATGGGAGAAAATAATAGCAAATGAAACAACTGACAAAGGGTTAATCTCCAAAATATACAAACAGTTCATACAACTCAATGCCAGAGAAACAATCCAATCAAAAAGTGGGCAAAAGACCCAAACAGACATTTCTCCAAAAATACATGGATGGCTAATCACTCATTATTAGAGAAATGTAAGTCAAAACTACAATGAGCTATCACCTCACACCAGTCAGAATGGCCATCATCAAAAAGTCCACAAACAAGCGCTGGAGAGGGTGTGGAGAAAAGGGAACCTTCGTGCACTGCTACTGGGAATATAAATTGACAGAGCCAGTATGGAGGAAGAGAGTATGGAGATTCCTTAGAAAATCAGGAATAAAACTACCATATAACCCAGCAATACCACTTTTAGGCATATACCCTAAGGAATCCAAACTGAAAAAGACACTGTTCACTGTAGCACTATTTATGATAGCTAGGACATAGAAGTAACCTAGATATCCATCGACAGATGAATGGATCAAGACGCTGTGGTACCTATATACAAAGGAATACTACTCAGCCATAAAAAGGAACACATCTGAGTCCGTTTTGATGAGGTAGATGAACCTAGAGCCTATTACACAGACTGAAGTAAGTAAGAAAAACAAATATCATATATTAATGCATATATATGAAATCTAGAAAGATGGTACTTACGAACCTACTTGCAGAGCAGCAATGGAGAACACACAGAGAAGAGATTTATGCACAAGGGCAGGAGAAAAGAAGGAGACGGCAAGATGAATGGAGAGAGCAGCACGGAGGCACATACACTAACATATGTAAAACAGACAGTCAAAGGGGATTTACTGTATGTCTCAGGGAATTCACACTGGGACTCTGTAGTAACCTAGAGGGGTGGGAAAGGTTGGGAGGTGAGAGGAAGGTTCAAGAGGGAAGAGACATATGTACACCTATGGTTAATTCATGTTGATGTATGAGAGAAATCAAACCAATAATGTAAAGCAATCAATCAGTTTAAAATAAATATAATTATTAAAAAAATTCTCCAGAATGTAGGTAGAAAAGGAACATACCTCAACATAATAAAGGTCAAGTACAAGTAACCCATAGAAAAACATTATTCTCAATAGTGAAAAACTGAAAATGTTTTAAGATCAGGAACATGACTAAGGGTGCTCATTCTTAACACTATTCAATATAGTTTTAGAAGTCCTAGCCATAGTAGTCAAAGAAGACTAAGAAATAAAAGGAGTATAGATTGGAAAAGTAAAATTCTCACTGTTTATAGACTACATAATACTATATATAGAACACTAAAGATGCCACCAGAAAATTACTAGAGCTAATCAATGAATACAGTAAAGTCAGAGGATATAAAATTAATATACAGAAATCCCTTACATTTCTATACACTAAAAATGAAAAATCAGATGCAGAAATTAAGGAAACAATTCCATTCACCATTGCAACAAAAAGAATAAAATAGCTAGGAATAGACCAGCCTAAAGAGACAAAATACCTGTATGCAGAAAACTATAAGATACAGATAAAAGAAATCAAAGACAACACAGATGGAGTGATATACCATGTTCTTGAATTGGGAAAATCAATATTGTGAAAATGACTATACTACCCAAAGCCATCTCCAGACTCAATGTTATCCCTATCAAACTACCAATGTAATTTCTCACAATACTGGAACAAAAAAATTCATGATTTGGAAAAACAGAAGACCCCTAAATAGCCAAAGCAATCTTAAGAAAACCAGAGCTGGAGAAATAAACCTGGCTGACTTCAGACTATACTACAAAGTTATAGTCATCAAGAGTATGGTACCGCACAAAAACAGAAATACAAACCAATGGGACAAGAAAGCAATCCCAGAGGTAAACCCACATACCTATGGGCACCTTATTTTTGACAAAGGAGATTATACAATGGAGAAAAGACAGCCTCTTCAATAAGTAGTGCTGGGAAAACTGGACAGCCATATGTAAAACAATGAAAAGAACACTTTCCACCACCATACACAAAAATAAACTTGAAACGGGTTAAAGACTCAAATGTTAGGCTAGCAACTATAAAACTCTTAGAGGAAAACACAGGTAGAACAGTTTTGACATAATATCTTCCTTGACCCACCTCTTAAAGTAAGGGAAATAAAAACAAAAATAAACAAATAGGAACTGCATGAACGCTTGATGGTGTCAGCGTGGCTGACTCTTTGTGACCTGATGGGCTGTAGCCCACTAGAATCCTCTGTCCATGGGATTCTCCAGGCAAGAATGCTGGAGTGGGTTGCCATTTCTTCCTCAAATTGATCTTCCTGACCCAGAGATCGAACTCATGACTCTTGCCATCTCCTGCAGATTCTTTTTTTTAATATATAAATTTATTCATTTTAATTGGAGACTAATTACTTTACAATATTGTAGTGGTTTTGCCAAACACTGACATGAATCAGCCACGGGTGTACATGTGTTCCCCATCCTGAACCCCCCTCCCACCTCCTTCCTCATCCTATCCCTCTGGGTCATCCCAACACTGAGTCACCAGAGAAGCTCCAAATGGGACCTAATTAAACTATAAAGCTTTTGCAAGGCAAGGAAACAATATACAAGATTAAAAAACAACCCTTGGAATGGAAGAAAATATTTGCAAATGAAGCAACTGACAAAGGATTATTCTCCAAACTGTATAAGCAGCTCATACACCTCAATATCAGAAAAACAAATAGCCCAATCAAAAATAAGCAGAAGACCTAAACAGACATTTCTCCAAAGAAGACATATACATGGCCAATAAACACATGAAAAGATGCTCAACATCACTCATTATCAGAGAAATGCAAATCAAAACTACAATGAGGTATTACCTCACACAGGTCACAATGGCCATCATCAAAAAACCTACAAACAATAAATGCTGGAGTGGATGCTGAGAAAGGGAACCCTCCTGCACTGCTGGGATGTAAAGTGGTATAGCCACTATGGAGAACAGTACAGAAATTTCTTTAAAAACTAGCAATACAAATACCATATGACTCAGCAATCTCAATACCAAGCATATACCCTTAAAAAACCACAATTCAAAAAGACACATGCACCCTAAGGTTCACTACAGCACTTGTTTACAATGGCCAAGACACGGAAATCAATCTAGATGCCCATCAACAAATGAATGGATAAATTGTAGTACATATATACTATGGAATGAGTGAGTGAGTGAAAGTTGCTCAGTCGGGTCCAACTCTTTGTGACCCCATGGACTATACAGTCCATGGAATTCTCCAGGTCAGAATACTGAAGTGGGTAGCCGTTCCCTTCTCCAGGGGATTTTCTCAACCCAGGGATCAAACCCAGGTCTCCCGCATTGCAGGTGGAATCATTACCAGCTGAGCCACCAGGGAAGCCCAAACTCAGCCATAAAAAGGAAGGAATTTGAGTTAGTAGTAGTGAGGTGGATGAAGGCCTGTTACACAGGGTGATGTAAGTCACAGAAAAAAATTGTATATTAACACATACAAATGGAATCTAGGAAATGGTACTGATGAACCTATTCCTGGAGAATAAATGCTGATCCCGACATTGAGAATGGTCTGTGGACTCAGTGGGGGAAGGAAAATGTAGGACAAACTGAGAAAGTAGCATTGACATATATACACTATCATGAGTGAAAGAGGTAACCAGCAGGAAACTGCTGTAAAACACAGGGAGCCCAGCCTGGTGCTCTGTGACAACCAGAGGAGTGGAATATGGGAGTGTAGGGGGTGTGAAGGAGGCTCAAGAGGGAGGGGATATATATCTAATTATGATGCATCAAGTTGATGTATGGCAGAGACCACCAAAACACAGTAAAGCAATTATCCTCCAATTATAAAACAACATTCTTATTTCTATTGATACAAAGATAGTCACTAAAAGCAAACTTTACTATAAATTTTCAAGTATTCTCAAATATATTAGGATCATACACAGCTAGTCACTTTTATAAAAGATAAAACCCACCATCCATGTACTCTACACATGATAAATCCAAGAAGCTGAAACTTTCTATTCTTAAATTTTGTTTCAGTAAGTCTCTACGAATACAAGGCTCCCCTGGTAACTCAGGGGGAAAAAGAAAGTTAAAGTTGCTCAGTCGTGTCTAACTCTTTGCAACCTCATGGACTATACAGTCCATGGAATTCTCCAGGTCAGCATACTGGAGTGGGTTGCCATGCCCTCCTCCAGGGGATCTTCCCAAGCCAGGTTTCCCACATTGCAGGCAGATTCTTTAACCAACTGAGCCACCAGGGAAGCCTGAATCCACCTGCAATGCGGGAGACCTGGGTTCAGTCCCTGGGTTGGGAAGATCCCCTGGAGAAGGGAACAGTTACCCCTCGAGTATCCTGGCCTGGAGAATTCCATGGACAGAGAATGGTGGGCTACAGTCCATGCATCACAAAGAGTCAGACACGACTGAGTGACTTTTACTTTCACTACTAATACTAGTGTATTTTGCAAATGGCAAACAACCTGGGATTGAGAGGTGAAGGAATAGGGTCCCAGATGATCCATCACTGACTAGTGACCCCTACTGATGCTCTTTAAGGCTCTGGCTCCCTTAACTGCAAAGTGGACACACTAAATTACACTGTACTGCAGTGATGCTTAAATGACATTAATATTAATGTTGTCAAGTGGTATATAAATATTAATGGTCAAAATCAATAATAATGTATACTTAGCAATAAACATTATTAAATGTTAAACAAATCTTAAATCTGGGTAAAAGATTCATAGGCAATTCTTTCTTTCCAAAATATTCTATAAATTCAGTATCATATTTCACTAATTTTAAGACACAACTTTTCATACTTAACACATCTGAAATTGAAAGAAATGTATCTAATAACCACTTTAAACAGCAGTCATAACATATTTATTACATGTGTTATGTGCAACAAAATGTGAAAGATGCGTATCAGCCTTGGAAGAAAACCCTGAAGATAAAAATGGACACTGACTTTGTTTAAAAAATGATACATCACTAATGCTCCTGATAACAGAGAACAATATTATATAGAAAAACATGGACACTGCAACTTTAAGTTGAAGGTGAATAGAAGAGTTAGACTCTGAATGTGAGTATCTCAGCAAATTAATTTTGCTTACTTTTTAAAATGTGTGTACAAGGTTGATGTGATTATTTTTAAAAGGGCTTGCCATAAGAGTGGAAACTTCCAAGTCACGAAAAGCTGCGTCACAGTTAAATGGCATTTTTCTCTTCACCTTCCTGCTGAAAACACTGAATCAATTTTCAAAATTTCACTTGTTTTTTTCCTTTTAATTTCTTCCATTAAAATTTGACTTAAAAAAATTTAGTCACTAAAAGTACAGGCATCAAGCCTAATAACCAAGCCTTTGATACTAAGTAACAATGAAGGAACATATGCAAATTGACAGAAGGGGAATATTAAACTAAAGCTGTGCTATGACTGAAGCAGGCTCTGATTTAAGTCTCCCACTGATAGAAGTTTGGTCACTGATATTTCTAGCTATTCTATTTCAATATTTATTACAGAGTGCTAACTATATGCCGGGTACTGAATTATACACTAGAGATAGCAAGGAGAAAAAAGGCAGACATGATCGTGGCTTTCCTGATGTTTAGTATACAGAAAAGAAGACTGACAAATTATAAATTATAATAAATACTGTGAAGAAACAAATGGAAAATGAAAATAAAAATGAACAGTGGGTGGTATTCAATTGCAGATAATGCAATGTTAACAGCGAAAACTTACATAACCTTACTCTGTGCCAGACTCTGTAACTACATCTTTACATACTCTTTAATCTCCAAAACAACTACTATAAAATAGATACACTATTATCTCTATTTTATAGACCCAGGGACTATGAGGAATACCTGAAATTGAAATATATCTTATAGTCACTTTTGTCAGGCAGAAGTCATGACGTATTTGTCATTACCTACATATGTGAATTAAAATGTGAAGAATGGTTTAACAGTGTCTCGAAACAAAATCTTGAAAATAATAATGGATAGCAAGTAAACAGGGAGACATGCTATAAACCCAGAAAGTCTGGCTCCAGCAAACATGCTTTCAATCCACTATAATTTCAGGGAGAGTCTACCTGAGCTGGTGACATAAGTTAACACCTGAAAGATAAGAAGGTAAAGGGTGGTGAGAAAAACTATGTATTAAGCCCTAAAATAGGAAAGGGCTTCAGTTTCAGAATATGACAGAAGGCCAGCATTGCTGGAGTATAGTTAATGAGAGCATGAATGCTGGAGAGATAGGCCTACAGAAGGCTGGTGCTACCTCGTGCAGGATCTTGTAAGACGCAAGGAACTGGAATTATATTCTAAGTGCAGCTGGATTTCAGTTATGTTGCTCAATTGTGTCTGACTCATTGCACCCCATGGACTGCAGCATGCCAGGCCTCCCTGTCCATCACCAACTCCTGGAGTTTACTCAAATTCATCTCCCTTGACTCAGTAATGCCATCCAACCATCTCATCCCCTGTTATCCCCTTCTCCATCTGCCTTCAATCTTTCCCAGCATCAGGGTCTTTTCAGATAAGTCAGCTCTACGCATCAGAAGGCCAAAGTACTGGAGTTTCAGCTCCAACATCAGTCCTTCCAAAGAACACTCACGACTGATCTCCTTTAGGATGGATTGGTTGTATCTCCTTGCAGTCCAAGGGACTCTCTGGAGTCTCCTCCAACACCACAGTCCAAAAGCATCAGTTCTTCGGCACTCAGCTTTCTTTATAGTCCAACTCTCACATCCACACATGACTACTGGAAAAACCATAGCCTTGACTAGACGGACTTTGGTGGCAAAGGAATGTCTCTGCTTTTCAATACGCTGTCTAGGTTTGTCAGAGCTTTTCTTCCAAGGAGCAAGCTTCTTTTAATTTCATGGCTGCAGTCACCATCTGCAGTGATTTTTGGAGCCCCCAAAAATAAAGTTTGCCATCGTTTCCCCATCTATTTGCTATGAAGTGATGGAACCAGAAGCCATGATCTTAGTTTTCTGAATGTTGAGCTTTAAGCCAACTTTTTTACTCTCCTCTTTCACTTTCATCAAGAGGCTCTTTAGTTCTTCTTCACTTTCTGCCATAAGGGTCATGTCATTTGTAAATCTGAGTTATTGATATTTCTCCTGGCAATCTGGATTCCAGCTTGTGCTTCATCCAGGCTAGTGTTTCTCATGCATACAAATAAGCAGAGTGGTAATATACAGCCTTGACGTACTCCTTTCCCTATTTGGAACCAGTCTGTTGCTCCATGTTCAGTTCTAATTGTTGCTTCCTGACCTGCATACAGATTTCTCAAGAGGAAGGTCAGATGGTCTGGTATTCCCATGTCTTGAAGAACTTTTCAGAGTTTGTTGTGATCCACAGTCAAAGGTTTTGCATAGTCAATAAAGCAGAAATAGATGTTTTTCTGGAACTCTCTTGCTTTTTCAATGATCCAGTGGATGGTGGCAATTTGATCTCTAGTTCCTCTGCCTTTTCTAAATCCAGCTTGAACATCTGGAAGTTCACGGTTCACATATTGCTGAAGCCTGGCTTGGAGAATTTTGAGAATTACTTTCCTAGCATGTGAGATGAGTGCAATTGTGCAGTAGTCTGACCATTCTTTGGGATTGCCTTTCTTTGGGATTGGAATGAAAACTGACCTTTTCCAGTCCTGTGGCCACTGCTGAGTTTTCCAAATTTGCTGGCATATTGAGTGGAGTACTTTCACAGCATCATCTTTCAGGATTTGAAATAGCTCAACTGGAATTCCATCACCTCCACTAGCTTTGTTCGTAGTGATGTTTCCTAAGACCCACTTCATATTCCAGGGTGTCTGGCTCTATGTGAGTGATCACACCATTGTGATCATCTGGGTTGTGAAGATCTTTTTTGTACAGTTCTTCTGTGTATTCTTGTCACCTCTTCTTAATATCTTCTGCTTCTGTTAGGTCCATACCATTTCTGTCCTTTATTGAGCCCATCTTTGCATGAAATGTTCCCTTGGTATCTCTAATTTTCTTGAAGAGATCTCTAGTCTTTCTTTCCTCTATTTCTTTGCACTGATCGCTGAGGATGGCTTTCTTATCTCTCCTTGCTGTTCTTTGGAACTCTGCATTCAAATGGGTATATTTTTCTTTTTCTCCTTTGCTTTTCTATTCTCTTCTTTTCACAGCTATTTGTAAGGCCTCTTCAGACAGTCATTTTGCTTTTTTGCATTTCTTTTTCTTGGGGATGGTCTTGATCCCTGTCTCCTGTACAATGTCACAAACCTCCATCCATAGTTCATTAGGCACTCTGTCTATCAGATCTAGCCCCTTAAATCTATTTATCACTTCCACTGTATAACCATGAGGGATTTAATTGAGGTCATACCTGAATGGTCTAGTGGTTTTCCCTACTTTCTTCAATTTAAGTCTGAATTTGGCAATAAGGAGTTCATGATCTGAGCCACAGTCAGCTCCCAGTCTTGTTTCTGCTGACTCTATAGAGCTTCTCCATCTTTGGCTGCAAAGAATACAATCAATCTGATTTCGGTGTTGACCATCTGGTAATGTCCATGTGTAGAGTCTTCTCTTGTGTTGTTGGATGAGGATGTTTGCTATGACCAGTGCATTCTCTTGGCAAAAGTCTATTAGCCTTTGCCCTGCTTCATTCTGTACTCCAAGGCCAAATTTGCCTGTTTCTTCAGGTGTTTCTTGACTTTCTACTGGATTTATGGAAGACTGAACTAGACAGGGACAGAATTCGATTTTTTTTTTTTTTTAATAATCCATCTGGCTGATGTGTAAAGAATGAATTGAAAGAAGTTAAGATAAATAGAGTCTAAGTCATTCATTTATTCAACAAATATTAGAAAATTTATGAAGTAACTATTATTGTAGCAAGCACTATTCCAGAGATTGGACACAGAGTCAAAAATACTAGAGACAAGGTCCTCTACTGTGGAGTACACTTCTGAGTAGTGAACACACACACAAACTCATACATCCACAATTTCTTCCACTCTATGAACATTTTCTATCAGTACACAAGTTTTACTATCTCCCATCTTTAAACAAACATCAAACAAAAATCAATCCTTTGACCTTGCACTCTCTGCTAGCTATCATCCTATTCTCTTATTCCCAGAAAAAATTCTTTAAAGAACTGTCTGCAGTAACTTTGCAACCAGTTATTATCTCAACCCACTACAATCAGGTTCTTCTCTTTCACTCTATTAATATTGCTCATGTCATTGAACCAAAAAGTTTTTTAATTTGTATGGAAAACAAAAGACCCTAAATAGCCAAAAACAATCTTAAGAAAGGAGAATGGAGCTGGAGGAATCATGCTCCCTGACTTCAGCCTATACAAAGCTAGAATAATCAAAACAGTATTGTACCGGCACAAAAAAACACACATACAGATCAATGCAAAAGGTCAGAAAGCCCAGAAGTAAACCCACACATTTAAAATCAAACAATTACAATACAACAGAGAAGATAGTCTCTTCAATAAGAGCTGCTAAGAATAGTGGACAATTACAGGTAAAAGAATAAAATTAGAATATTCTTTAACACAAATACAAAAAAAAAAAAAAATTCAAAATGAATTAAAGACCTAAGTGCAAAACCCAATATTATAAAGTTCCTAGAGGAAAACAAAATCTTTGACATAAATCCTAGCAACATTTTATGTATCCCTCCCCTAGAATATTGGAAACAAAAGCAAAAATAAACAAATAGGACCTAATTAAACTTAACATCTGTTGCACAGAAAAAGAAATTAACAAAACAAAAAGACAACCTACAGAATGGGAGAAAATATTTGCAAACAGTGCAATCAACAAAGTCTTAATTTCCAAAATATACAGTTTATACAATACAATACCAAAAATAACAACCTAATCATAAAATAGACAGAAGACCTAAAGAGACATTTCTCCAAAGAAGACACACAGATGGCCAACAGGCACATAATAAGATGTTTAACGTCATTCATTATAAGAAAAATGCAAATCAAAACTACAATGAGGTACCACCTTACATGAGTCAGAATGGCCATCATCAAAAAAATCTACAAATAAATGCTACAGAGCATGTGGAGAAAAGGGAACTCTCCTACACTGTTGGTAGAAATATAAATTGGTACAGCCACTACGGAGAACAGTATGAAGGCTTCTTAAAAACAAAACGGAATTACCACGTGATCAAGCAATCCCACTCCTGAGCATATATTCAAGAAAAAAAGTCTAATTAGAAGATACAAGCACCCTGTGTTCACAGCAGCACTATTAACAATAGCCAAGACAAGGAAGCAACCTACATGTCCATCAGCATGTGAAACGGATAAAGATGTGATAGATAGATAGATAGATAAATGCAATATATCTCGGCCATTTAAAAGAATGACATAATACCATTTGTAGCAACATGGATGGACCTAGAGATTATCACACTAAGTGAAATAAATCAGACACAGAAAGATAAATATCATGATATCACTTATTATGTGGAATCTAAAAAATGATACAAATAAACTTACTTAAAAAACGGAAATAAGCTCACAGACATAGAAAAATAACTGATGGTTACCAAAAGGGAAATAGGGCAAGAGATAAACTGAGACCTGGGAATTAAAGGATACACACTACCTATATAAAATAAACAAGGACCTACTGTATAGAACAGGGCACTATATTCAGTCTCATTTATATATGTACATATACATATATATAAAACATAATCATTTGACTGTATACTCGAAACACTGTAAGCCACCTATAAGTCAATAAAACAAATAAATAATACAAATAAAAATGAAAATAAATGGTTCATGTCAATGTCACCACACTTTCAACTTGCAGTCAAATGCTAACTTCTCTCCCTTCATTTATAACCTCTCAGAAGTGTTCACACTGTTAGCTAGTTCCCCTTTCTTTTCTGTGCCACAACACTTTTCAGGTTTCCTTTCTCCTTCTTAGCTTAAATAAAGACGCCTATAGCACTGTGCTGAAGAGCATGGCCTTATAAACTTAGCTCTGAAGACTGGTTCAGGAGTGCTTGTCATGGAGGACAGACACAGGAAGAGAATGTTTCCCTTTCCTGAACAAGATAGAAAACTAATCAGTATTTCAGGTTAGAAATGACGGTGGTTTAGACTAGAGACTAGAAATAGATTTTAGCTCTATTTTAGAAATAGAACCAATAGAACTTTGGGACAGATCGGATACAGGAATTAAAGGAATAGGGGGAAATCAAGATTTTGCAATAGAATAAAAAACTAATGAACACTACCTAAAAAATCTTAAAGACGGATTTCATTTGATACTTTTCTACTAAAACTGATACTTGGTAGAGGTTATGTGATTTACCCAAAGTCACAAAGATAACTGGTGATAGAACTGAAAATAGAACACAAGTCTCTCATAATCCTAAGAAGCTACAGATTAGGATCTGGCAAGATGAATGCTCTCAGAAGCTTTAGTCCTTTTTTTTCATAACCAATGCAGTAAAAAATACTGCAATACATTTTTGGGTTTATTGCATATAATTAGGCAAGCTATTAACTGCATACTTTATATGTCTTTAAGAAAAAAGTAAAGAAAGTAAAGGTAGAATATAAATATCAGTATTAGCTTATGAAGTGTAAAATCTATTAAAAGTTCATCAAAAACATTTGCTGAAGTAAACTATTTGTAAAGGACAAGATACACAGGAAATCCCCCTTGAGCAGTTTACATTCTAATTTGCAAGATAACGCACATATAAATAATTCAGGCCAACAGAAGAGATGTCATAAGATAGTACAAGAATAATTGTCAAACGAATTGTATAGACTGTGTGTGTATGTGTGTATTTTTTTTTTAAGTACGCTGTGGTAGTCCTTTAGATTTGAGCTAAGCCTTCAAGGGCAAGTAAGAATTTTAAAAGTAGATGGGGAAGGGGATTACATTAAACAAACCTATAAACAGTGTTGACTAAGGTAAGGCTCAGGGCTGGGGGTTAGGGAGTGGGAAGAGTGAGCTTTTTATACATGTTCCATGGAGACATTCTCTTTGGTATGACATTTGAGCTAAGACCTGAATGACAAAGAGAAACAAGGAATGTGATGATGGAAGTTGCGGATAATATTATTCTAAGGGAACAAGTACAAATAACCACTACATTACCTGCCTACATTAGGTTCTATAGAATTAATACACAGAGCTTAGTCGAATAGTAAAAGGGTAGCCCATAAATTCCTAAATCTGAGTTTAAGTAATCCCCTAAATTCTCTTACTCATCTCAGTGTCTGCATCAGTAAAAAATTACTGCATAGAACACGTGAGATAATGAACATGAGTGGTTTAAAAACAAAACATAAATATTCCAAAATTGTAAAAGTCAGGTCAAATAGAAAAGAATGGAAAAGTTTTAAGATGATGCTTGGATACATAACGTTAAAAGTAGAGAAACTAGTTACAATCACTGCTGGTATGGGTATCAGCACTTCATACTTTATATATCTTTACATTTTCTCTTTCTGTAGTTTTTTTGTATATGCTTCATCTTCTCTGCCAGACTGTAGCACCTGACACGTTTTTAGAATTAGCTAAAATGGTATGTGAAGCGAGTAATTAATATTACAGCCCTTTGAGGATTTGTGTTTGTGTTCAAGATCCCATTTAGTTGCAAATGATTGGAGAGTGTTGATATCACGAAAAGTTAACAGAAACAAATATAAATGAAAACAGAATAGAACCCATCTTAAAGAAGACGGAAGTAAGCCGCAGGTAACTGTTCAGTACTACTACTGGCCTTTAGTTAATACTCTCTGGCAGCCAAAGGAAGGGAATTGGCTGAATCACACAGCGTGGCATTTAATCTACCTCAAAGATGGGCATTTATATTCATCTATAGATCTCAACTGTTCCCTGGCCCCAAACCCGCAAGATCTTTTGATCGTAAACAACTGAGCAAAGGCGCAGAGCAACTATGAAGGGTTCCTGAAACTATTTAACTTGGTTCCGTTGCTTTCAGAGCCAGGACCCGTAATAACAACGGAAACACCGGCACCTCAACAACAGAATCCTCACTTTTCTCCCCAGGGCTCCGTCCCGGGCTTGGCAACCGCAAAAACAGCCCCTGGCTCCCTGGACGGCCTCGGCACGGCTCCGCGGCTCGCCCCCAGCCTCGGCTTCAGGCGGGGGCCGCGCCGCTCCGGGAGTGAGGCAGGGCTCCGGGCCGGGGCGGGCACAGGCCAGGAAGGGCATTGGGGCGCTCAGGCCTCCGGGGTCGGGTGTTGGGGGAGGCAACCCGGGGCCCGGGAAATAACTCCTGAGGCGCCGCGCGACGCCCTCTGTCACGGAAGCCCCCCGCCACGACGCACGAGGAGCGGCACGGGCGGCCGAGGCCAGAGAGCCCTCTGCTCTGCGGACGACGGGGCCGGACCTGGCCCGGGAACGAGGCAGGCCCCCCACGCTCCCCCGGCGCCCCGCGGTCACCCACCTGCACCGCGGTCTCCGAAGTCTCCAGCCCGGCCTCTCCGCTCCCGAGGCCTGGCTGCGATTGGCTCCCGCCGCTGTCGCGCTGCCTCTTCAAGTCTGAGCGCCGGCCGGTAAGCGCCGCGCCTCCGTCCCGCCCCTCGCGCCCCCGAGGCCCCGCCCCGCGCGCGGTCACGCGCTGCCGCAGAGCGCCGAGGACGCAGAGCGCAGAGCAGGGCCTCGGCTTCTGCTCCCGAGAAGGCGGCGGCCGCGCGGGTGACGCGCATTGAGGGCCGCGGGTGAGCCACGTCCCGCGGACGCGCACGGCGCCCCGCCCACACACGAGACGCCCCGCCCCCGCGCGGGAGGACGCACGCGGCGCCCCGTCCACGCACGCGGCGCCCCCGCCCCCCCGCGCGGCGCCGGGGGAGCTGGGAGGGGCTCCGCCCGCGTCCGCGCCATCGAGCCCCGGGCGGCGGCTAGGCCCTCGGGTGGATGGTTCTCGCCCGGCGACTCTGCGTGCTGCCGGCGATGGAGGGCGTGCGCTGGGCCTTTCCCTGCGGCACGTGGCTGCCCAGCCGCGCCGAATGGCTGCTAGCGTTGCGATCGATCCAGCCCGAGGAGAAGGAGCGCATCGGCCAGTTCGTCTTCGCCCGGGACGCTAAGGCCGCCCTGGTATCGCGGGTCTTTCGCGCTTCGGGTCGGGGAGCAGCCGTCGGGGTGGTGGGGCGCGCAGTAGAGACCCCACACGCGAGCCTCGGCGCCCGCGTGCGGCCGCCCAGGGCTACTGCGGGGTGTGCCCGGCCTAGTCTCCGCCGGTTTTGTCGTCGCCTCGTCCGCACAAAAAATCAGCCCCTCCCCCGTTGCTTTTGAAAAGAAAGGTCCTGCTAAAGCCTAAAATAGCTGTTGCAGAGGTCTGTCAATAGGATTTTCCTTGTTTTTAAGTGTTAATCACATTTTTTTTCATTTCCTTGCTTGGGCTCATAGCACAGTCAGCCTGTTAAATATCCCACCGGTCTCCCTTTGCACCGTGCACGTGGTAGGCCCTAAAAAATATTGACAGTATCACTTAATTTAGCCATGCACACCATAGAACTGGAAGAGTCTAGCCTCCTTTTACCGATGAAACCGAAGCCAAGGAAGGATGCGGTCTTAGGCATACCTTTTAAACTAAATATTTAGCTCTGAAAACACTTTTTTGAATATAATTGTTTATTTTACGTATATATATTTAGCAACAAATGGAAGGTTGGATTTCAAAATGATGTCTATATATCGCAGTATGGCACAGCTTTTGAGTGCCATCTCGTCAAAGACTGTCATTATCCTGAAAATGTCCCTCTGTCAAAGGACTTTTTCGTTTGAAATGTAGACTAATTAATTTTGAAGGGACACTAGTGAATATTTTCGTGAAATTCGAAGTGTTGCAGTATTTAAAAGTCAGTGTTAGAACTGAAGGAAAAAAAAACTTGAAAGATTTTGCAAAATGTTATCTACCTTGTTTTCTTATGTACTCGGGTATTTTTTGTGATTTTAGACCTTAATCAGAGAGTGGAATAGGATATATGTGAAAAAAGATAGGTTATGCCTTGCTAACTGTGGAGGCACGTAATAAGTACATATGATCTAGAAACACTTGCACATGTGCACAAAGATGTAAGTACAACAGGATTGCCCACTGGGGAATTCTTTTGTATATAATAGCAAAACCAGAGCCAGCCTAAAATATCCAGTAATAGGGGGATAGTCAAGTTGTGGTACCTTGATACTATGAAATATTATGCTACATATAAAGATGCACAGGCCAGTGGTTATGTGCATAAACATAAGAGACATAAAATAATCTCCAACACTTAGAAATGAAAAAGTTCGTACATGGTAGAATAGTACATATAGTGGGATTTCAAATAAATGGATGGATAGCAAATGCAAATGAGCATATATTTGGATACTTAGAGAAAAGATGAAGGATGAATTCATGTCAACATTGGTAACTTGTTGATGGAACGGATGGAATTGCTAAAGAGGGACTTTGACCTTTCTGTCTTCATAAGCATTTCTTAAATCTTAATGCAGGATATTTAATACTTTAGGTAGTTTAAAAACTTTAAGAAGTGAGTATTTTAGAAAGCACAAAAATAGACTTTGTATGTTATAGGCAGTTTTATTTGAATTTTTAGTATAGACAGCAGTACTTACCAAATGTTTTATTAACAGGCTGGTCGTCTGATGATGAGGAAATTAGTTGCAGAGAAATTGAATATACCTTGGAATAATATTCGTTTGCAAAGAACTGCAAAAGGAAAACCAGTTCTTGCCAAAGACTCACTGAATCCTTACCCCAATTTCAACTTTAACATCTCTCATCAAGGAGACTATGCTGTACTTGCTGCAGAATCTGAGCTACAAGTTGGAATTGATATAATGAAGACTAGTTTTCCAGGTAATGTTGCATTTTTGTAATACATGAGTTATTAAATGTCTGGTCTTAGTTGTTGTACTGTGCTTAGTTGCTCAGTTGTGTCCGACTGTTTACAACCCCAGAAACTGTAGCCCGAAAGGCTCCTCTGTCCATGGAATTCTCCAGGGAAGAAGACTTGAGTGGGTTCCCGTACCCTCCTCCAGGGGATCTTCCTAACCCAGGATTGAACCCAAGTCTCCTGCATTGCAGGCTAATCTCTTACCTTCTGAGCCACCAGGGGAGACCCCGGTTCTATCCCTTTGTCGGGAAGATCAAACTGGTGGGCTTTCCTGGTGGCTCAGACGGTAAAGAATCCGCCTGCAATGCAGGAGACTCGGGTTCAATATCCCTGGGTCAAGAAGATCCCCTGGAGAAATGGTTACCCACTTAAGTGTTCTTGTCTGGAAAATTCTGTGGATAGAGGAGCCTGGTGGGCTACAGCCCATGGGGTCACAAAGAGTCAAACATGACTGAGTGACTAACACTAATTAACTTGTTTAAAAGCTAATAATCTCAATAGTTAGGTGTATTATAATCCCTAAGCAGAGATAACATGTATTTGTATTATATCTAAATACAGTTCTTTGTAGCACATTTATAGAAAACAAAAAGAAAGAGCAAACAGTTACTAAAATGTTTATATTTTGCCTTAGAAATTTGCAGCTGATGACTGTCGGAACTGCTGACATTTATTGTGTGGTTGACTATAAAGTAATTTTAATAGAACGTAGGGTCTCTCAACTCCTCTGTAATTTTCATCATCACTAACATTAGTGAGCACTTACTGTGTGCCAAGACATTTTACTCAGTGCTTTATGTATATTATATGTTGAGTGGGACTTTTCAGAAGATAAGTAACAGGATAAGAAGAAAGCTGTTAAAATAAGACAGCCAAATCTTCCTAATTTCATTGCGCAATTTCTTAATCTCCACACTGCATCCACCATAGGTTCTTTGCTTGTGTTTCCCTTGGACCGGAATATTTGTGATAATGTTGTGCCCACCTGCATTTCTGCACAGATAACTTATTTATTGGTTAGCTTCCAGTTCAGTCTTATTTTAGGGTAGCCTTTGTGTACCTTCAAACTAAGCCAGGTCGCTTTGTTCTAAGACTCTCATAAAATATATTTCCTTCTTTCCAATAATATACTTCACTTTAGTTATATCAGGATGATTGTCTTCCCACTGTACTATCACATCTAGCACCTTACTTAGTTTGAAGTAATGCATAATAAATATTTGTTAAATAAATGAATAAGCATTCTGTGCTACAATAGTAAGGCTTCAGAATATGGCTGTGACTCTCATCTCTCCCTTATGTTGAATTTTCCCACCAGCCAGTTTTTCTCTAACTGGTTCATAAATCTATTAAAACTCTATTCTTTGTTCAGAAGGGAGTTGTACTAATTATAACAGGGGTTCTTGACCCCAAATAAGCATCATTTTTTTTAACCTCCTGAAGTTGTTCTCTACATTTTGTATGCACAGGTATGCCTTTCTCAAAGAGAGAATCTGGTTTTCTCCAGGGTCATAGAAGGTGTAATGTGAAAGGACCACTACTCTAGAGGATTCAGAGTGAGCATGCAAATGAGCCTATAAACTTCACAGTTTTCTGTGTTTCTTTTATGAATTTTCCCTTAAAATCAGAAATTACTGGAGAGGCCATTGCTCCTTAGAATGCAGTCAGCACAATTACATAGTAATGGTTGGCTCATCAAGTTGATATCTGCTTGGAAATTATGCCTGTGAGACAGATCTAATTACAATTGGTTTAGTGGGCAATGTTGGGTTATGGTCAATACTGGATAAACAAGTAATTACTAAAGCAAAAATATGAAGGTTCTGTTTTCTGTTAATTATATTTTATTAGCCTTTTTTATCCACCATCTTTTTTCTTTGCTCTAATTTACCTAATCACAGTATCCAGGCCTTTTACTATTTAGCTGTTTCATTGAGAAAAAACTGTTGACATATCCAGTAATACACTGAGGAAGAGATATTTTCCAGTTTTAATTAGTATTCTTACTCTCACTAATGTTGAAAAGATTAATGGATGCAGCATTATTTCTCAGGAAGTAGACACTGGTTACTTTACTGGCAGTTCTTTGAATTACTCTGCTTATCAGAGTGAGGAAACTGAGCAGGAGATATTCCTAAGATTTGCTAAATGATGGAGGGTAAAACTTAGTATAGCAGCAAGGGAAGTATTGTACTTTGTTCTGAAGTTATTATTAAGATTATCTAACTTCATCTCAAGATGAAGTTAAGACTTTGGGGACATCATCAGTATATTGAAAGACTTAGTGCCATTACTCCTATTTTGTCTGCAGGACATGGTAACCCACTCCAGTATTGCCTGAAGAATCCCATGGACAGAGGAGACTGGTCAGTTACAGTCCATAGGGTTACTAAGAGTTTGGACACAATTGAAGTGACTTAATATGCAAACATCACTTAGGAACTTGTGGAGTCTTTCTTTGTCGCATTAGACATTCCTACTAGGTGCAGATCATTTCCCACGTTCTCCCAGTTCTCTTTGTTGTTGTGACAGGGTAGGAGAGGATATATCATGGATTTTTGGGGCTTTTTCCTTCTAGCCAGATGCCCACAGTTAAGGACACTGTTGCACCTGCCACTGTTTTCTCTGCCTCATGGAGAGAAGAACCTTATACAAAAGTAACTGGTATATACTTGTCATTCAGTAATTGTTTGTTTAATGAATGTCCAGAGAAGGAGTTATTAATATAAGATATTGGGGCCCCAGTGTAGATAAATTGCCAGTGCAATATAATCCTAACCCTGGGGGCGGGTGTTTTATAGGTCATCGTTATAATCTGCTACACCCAGTTGGGAAATATTGGTTGTTTTTCCTTCCTTTTCTAGTAATTTTTGTCTACCACTAAAAGCTTTTGCAGTTAGAAGTATAAGGATAGTTTTGTGAATTGTTCAGTTTTGTATCCATACTTACAAGATATGGCAGGTTAAGATGAAATTGAAAAACCACTACACTATTGTAAAATAATTAGCTTCCAATTAAAATAATCAATTTTTTAAAAAAATTTTTTTATTAGTTGGAGGCTAATTACTTCACAACATTTCAGTGGGTTTTGTCATACAGTGACATTAATCAATTTTTTTAAAAAGATGAAAGTTGCTCAGTTGTGTCCAGCTCTTTGCAATACGATGGACTGTAGTCCATGGAATTCTCAGGCCAGAATACTGGAATGGGTAGCCTTTCCCTTCTTTAGGGGATCTTCCCAACCTAGGGATCAAACCCAGGTCTCCTGCATTGCATGCGGATTCTTTAGCAACTGAGCCACAAGGGAAGCCCAAGAATACTGGAGTGGGTAGCCTATCCCTTGTCCAGCGGATCTTCCCAACCCAGGGATCAAATTGGGGTCTTCTGCATTGCAGGCGGATTCTTTACCAACTGAACTATGAGGGAAGCCCAAGATAAGATAGATACAGTGTAAAAATTATTAGAATATGGAGAAAGACCCAAAATACTTTTCCCCATGAGTTTATACTTTCTAGTTCACGTTTTTGTTATAAACTTCTCCGAATATTAATTGGCAGGACAAAATGACTCAGTATTTTGAGATTTAATGCTAATTTAATAGCTTTGAAATGAGTGCATCATAGAACTGCTCCTTTTGAACAGTTGCTACCTAAATTAAGAACAGTGACTGTAAGTTAAGTGATGGCATTATATGCCAGCTTTGGTAGAGTCTGTCTGTTGTCTCCTTCCCCATACTAACTGGTAGCACTATTGCAGTAGCTTCGTAATTGGGGCCCCCTCTTCTCTGTTCTCACTCAGTACATTGTACAGAGTTAGGGAGTGGTCTTTAAAAGTCTCGTTAAAGCAGTTGTCTTAAAACTTTTAAGTTGGTTCTTAATAAAATACATTCCTTTTAACATGACTGTGTCGTCTTATTGTCGATTCTCCTTTATCTCTTTTTGCATTTTTATCTGTTCTCTGCTCACTGTTCTCCACACTCATCTTTTATTACCTTGAATGTAGCAAATTTTTTCCAGTTCAGGGTCATTTAAAAAATACTGATCCCTCTGCCTGTTTTTCTCACTCTTCTTGAGTACTGGAGATCTGAAGACTGAGAAGTAACCAGTTCCAGTACCTCCTCAGAAAGGGCTTTCCTGACAACCTGCTCTTATTTTCTGTCATGGCCTTTCTCATTTCTAATTATAACTTAGTTATTTGATTATTATTCTTCATTTCTGTTCCCTTCATTAAATAAGTTCAGGAGCCATGCAAACCTAGTACTTACTGTGTCTAGCACATTGAAGGTGCTTAGTAAATATTCATTGAATGTACAAATAATAGAAATTCTCAATTTCACTTAAAATATTCCTTAAATTTGTTGAAAAGTTGGTTCGCAGCTACAGTAAACAGTTATGTTCATATCAGATTCTAGTTTGAGTAGAAACTGTTCTCATTAGTGAGTCGTGGTTACACACAGTTCTTCCTTCAAGTCTTCTTCCTCATCCAGTTACCTGCCTAGCTGCTTCTCTCCTGCATTTGCATCCCCATCAGATTCAGTTTCCAGCTTTGTTACTGTTGCAATCTACAGTCTCCGACTTAAAATTTTTCAACTTTATGATGGTTTAAAAGCAATTCAGTAGAAGCCATACTTTTAATTTTGACATTTTCTCAGACTAGCCATGTGTCGTAATTCTACGCAGCAGCAGTGAGCCATAGGTCCCAGTCAGCTACATAGTCACAGGGTAAACACCCAGTACAACCATTGTTTTTTTCACTTTCAGTGCAATATTCAGTACATTTCATGAGGTATTCAATGCTCTGTTATAAAATAGGCTTTTTGGTAGATGATTTTGCCCATTTGTAGGCTAATATAAGTGTTCTGAACACGTTTAAAGTAGGCGAAGCTAAGCTGTGACATTTCATAGCTTAGGAGTATTAAATGAATTTTCAATCCTAAAATATTTTCAGCTTAACAGTAGATTTATCAGGACATAACTTCATCATAAATCAAAGAACTGCATTCCACTGTCATTTCTGATCTACAATTTTAAGCTGATCTACATTCTTCTGGATCTGCATTTTGAAAGATGTGTTTAGTTAAAGCTTTGTTTTTTGGGGGTTTGATTTTTTTTAAACTGGGAGATTTACAGCTGTCAAGCAGCTTAAATAAGTCACGCTTCTTTTTGTGCTCTGAACTGCTACTGAAAAAGCAGGTGTTTACTGGCAGGTAGTTTTCTCTTTTCCCAGGTTACAGGATCGGTCTTACCCACTGTACAGAGGAATTCAGTGGGATCACAATATAGAACTAGTATTTATTGAGCAACTTCTGTGTGTTAAATGCTAAGAATTTGCCGGTACAAAATGCTGAAAAATGCTATGGAACTGGGTTAAATGAATTTAAAGTTTTGAGGAAGGAACTGATGTCTAAGAAGAGTATACAACAGTGAGCTGGAACTTGCCTTACTATTGTTTAAACTTATACTAGGCTTGCTCCTTGGAAGAAAAGCTATGACCAACCTAGACAGCACATTAAAAAGCAGAGACATTAGTCAACAAAGGTCCATCTAGTCAAGGCTATGGTTTTTCCAGTAGTCATGTATGAATGTGAGAGTTGGACTGGAAAGAAAGCTGAGCGCCGAAGAATTGATGCTTTTGGACTGTGGTGTTGAAGAAGACTTTTGAGAGTCCCTTAGACTGCAAGGAGATCCAACCAGACCATCCTAAAGGAGATCAGTCCTGAGTGTTCATTGGAGGGACTGACGTCATTGAAGCTGAAACTCCAATACTTTGGCCACCTGATGCAAAGAACTGACTGATTGGAAAAGACCCTGATGCTGGGAAAGATTGAGGGCAGGAGGAGAAGGGGACGGACAGAGGATGAGATGGTTGGATGGCATCACTGACTCAATGGACGTCAGTTTGAGTAAACTCCAGGAGTTGGTGATGGACAGGGAGGCTTGGCGTGCTGCAGTCCATGGGGTCACAAGGAGTTGGACATGACTGAGCGACTGAACTGAACTGAGACATCCTAAACAAAAAAGCATGATGTTAGCGAATGAATAGACAACTAGTACTGATTAGTACTGATACGTAATAGTTCAGTGGTTAAAGATTATTTATTAAATGGTGCATTAATCAGTAGGGTAATAGTTTGTTGGCTACTTGAATTTGCTCTTCCATAAACAGCTTATTAATATTTTCTAAGTCATATATAAAAACTCTTTATGTACTTTGGATAGTGACACTTCTTTGATACCTGTTACAACTATTTTTTTTATTGTGTTTATTTATATGTTTATTTTCAGCTGTGCTGGGTGTGTGTCCCTGTGCAGGCTTTTCTCTGGTTGCAGAGAGCAGAGGCCACTCTGGCCATGGTGTGCCTGCTTCTTCTCATTGCAGTGGCTTTTTTTGTTAGAAGCGCACGCTTCAGTAATTGCATCGCATGGGCTCAGTAGTGGTGGAGCATGGACTTAGTTGCTCCTCGGCACGTGGGATCTCTCTAGATCAGGGATCGAACCCATGTCTCCTGCATTGGCAGGCAGATTCGTCATCACTGAGCTACCAGTGAAGCCCCTACAAATATTTTTACCACTTTATTATTTGTTTATCTTGAATTTGTTTTGTTTTTTATGTATGAATTTTATTTATCTTTTTTTAAATTAATATATCTAACTTTTCCTTGATAAGTACTGAACTCTCTCATTTGAAGAAAGTAAACAAATTGGTAAAAGATTTACTCCAACAATAGGTTATAGAGTCTCTCTTAGTTTTTGTTTTAAAATTGTACCTTTTTTTTACCTTTAAATCTTTAATTCCCTTAAAATTTGTGTGTATATATTTTACATCATATGCCACAGAAGTTTTAGCACCATCAGTGTGGGATAGATAGATTAGGAATAAACACGTAAAGTGCCTGGAATTATTAAGTACTTTATAAGTAAATGTTAGTCTAAGGTTGTTGTAATAGTTGTTACATGTATAGAATGGTGTTTCTGAAATGGTGGTTGGTATGTTACAATCAGCCAGGATGCCTGCGCAGGTTCCTTGAAGGCCCCTCAGACCTCTCAAACTAGAATTTCTTAGATGCAGCCAGTGATTCTATACTCAAACAGTTTCTCAGGTGATTGTTAGACATACTAGTGTTTAGGAAACACTGTATTAGATTTAAATTTATGGAACCAACAAAACGATTGTAACCTGTCAACTTTTTTTAATGAGTAAGATTATTTGAAAGTCATTAGATCCTTGTTTCACGATGTACAGCAAAGTTAATTAGAATTAGGTTTTTAACAAAGGTTACTAGAACACAATAGAATTGTATATTTGGCCAGACTTCTGAAAGAAGGATACCTTTTAAACTTAGAATGGTAAGAAGAACCCACAAAGTTAGCAGATGTCATTGATTTCATGTTAAGTCTCTTCTCTCTCACAAACAGGGGCAAATAAGACACACAGAGGTTAATATGGTTAATATTTAAAATACTTTGTAAGTGTTGCTAGGAAAGCCCTTTAAAACTTACCTAATGAATGGACTAAGGGCTTGATAAAACATTTCACAAAAGAGGAGTGATATATATTTAACAATTACTGCAACAGCCTTAAAGCTAATATTTATTAAGTACTAGCTCCAGGCCCTGGAGGAGGAAACGGCAACCCACTCCAGTATTCTTGCTTAGAGAATCCTGTGGACAGAGGAGCCTGGTGGGCTGCCTTCGATGGGGTTGCACAGAGTCGGACATGACTCAAGCGACTTACCATGCATGCATACATTGGAGAAGAAAATGGCAACCCACTCCAGTATTCTTGCCTGGAGAATCCCAGGGATGGAAGAGCCTGGTGGGCTGCCGTCTATGGGGTCGCACAGAGTCGGACACTACTGAAGCGACTTAGCAGCAGCAGCAGCAGCAGCTCCAGGCCCAGGCCATTTATCTGTTTCTTTCTTGAACTACCCAACTCTTTTTCCCCTATCTTAAAGAAACAGACATAGAGTAGTTAAATAATGGTAAAGAAGTGATACCAGGCAGAATGGCTGTCATCAAAAATAAATGCTGAGGACTTCTCTGGTGGCCCAGAAGTTAAGACTCTGGGCTTCCACAGCAGGGGGCGCAGGTACCATCCCTGGTTGGAGAACTAAGATCCCACATGCTGTGTGACATGGCCAAATAAATAAATAAGTAAAATTTTAACAAATAAATATTGGGGAAGGGAACCCTCCTACACTGTTGGTGGGACCTAGAGAGTGTCATACTGAGAGAAGTAAGTGAGGTAAAGGAGGAGAAATTTTGTATGACATCCCTCATATGTGGACTCTAAAAAGAAATGATACAAAGGAACTTAATTTACAAAATAGAAAGAGACTCATAGACTAAGAGAATGAATTCATGACTGCCAGGAGGAAGAGAGGAAGGGGTGGTTAGGGAGTTTAGAATGGACATGTACACACTGCTGTATTTAAAATTGATAACTAGCAAGGACCTACCGTATAGCACATGGAACGCTGCTCAATATGTGGTAGCCTGGGTGGGAGGAGTTTGGGGGAGAGTGGATGTGTGTATGTGTATGGCTGAGTCCCTTCGCTCTTCACCTGAAACTATCATAACATTGTTAATCTCCTATACCCCAATACAAAATAAAAAATTAAAAGAAGTGTTAGAGCCAAGATGTGAACATTTGACTCCAGCAGCATAACACTAAAGCTGAGTATATGAATGTATCTATATACATATAAATCAAATTGTTTGCTTTTATGTATTAGTTTCCTAGGGCTCCTTTTTCCCTGTATATTCTCTTGTGTGTCTAAATGTTTCTCCTTAAAGGACACCAGTCCTTGGATATAGGACCTACCTAATCCAAGATGACATCATCTTAACTTGATTAGATCTGCAAAGACTGTTTCCAATAAGGTCACATTTTTAGTTTCTGTGTGGGCATGAGTTTAAGGACAACTAGACCCTCACAGTTCAAACTCGCCTTATTCAAGGCTCAACTGTATAAATTATTTTTTTAGTTGCTGTATGACCCTGATTAATTGATCATTGCAGAACACTTAGTTAATATCTAGTCCTGCTTTCCCTAAAGATTAAGCTGTAAGCGGGGGGGGGGGGGGGGGGTATCCTGTTTTTCTCAACCTGGTTGGTGATTCATTCTATAGAAGTTTTTCAGTTATTTTATCTATATGTATGTACTTAAGTTCATACCTGTCTATTAAATCGAAGGTTATAATAGACATGAATTATGTTGGTATTACTTGGAGGCTTTGCCAGTTGATGTAACTAATGATTGTGTCATCTTCAGCTAGTTTGAGAGTGTTCTATTCTGATATTTCCTACTGATTTTTTAAATTCCAATATCGAAGATAAGCTAAGTCCTTAACAGAGTACTTACCCAGCACGTGTGTATTTTCACCTTCGGTCACAGTGTGGCACTGTGGCTCTTTGGCTGAATATTTACAGAGCCGTTTTCTGTTGCTGTCAGTCTCTTTTTTGTGTGGCATATGATGCTCTCAAAAGTATATGAAAATAGTCATAGCAGATTTTTTTTTTAGCTGTGCATGATCAGTTATGATTACTTTTTTCAGTGATTGTGCTAGATTGCTTTTTTATGTTAAATGAGTGTTTTTACTAGCATGACTAAATTTTTTCCTTGATTGCCCCATCATATTTAGGTAAAAATCAGAGGACTTCTTGAAGGTTACGAAATTATAGCTTAAAGAATCCAACGAACATAATAATACTATAGATGAGAACAGGCATATCTGTTAAAATTTTAGGTTTTTTTTTGGATAGTATTCTGTTAAAGCTGCAGTTCCATTCAAAATGGGCTTCCCTTGTGGCTCAGCTGGTGAAGAATCTGCCTGCAGGGCAGGAGACATGGGTTCGATCCCTGGATTGGGAAGATCCCCTGGAGAAGGGAACAGCTACCCACTCCAGTACTCTGGCCTGGAGAATTTCCTGGACTGTATAGTCCATGGGGTCGCAAGGAGTCTGACAGGACTGAAGGAGTTTCCCTCCCGCTCAGAATATAAAATGGTGTCTTCCAGACTCAAGGTAGCTGCTCCCTGCATTGTTGTTGCTTATCCTGTTTGAAGCAGAGTCTGTTCAGCAGAAACAGTTTCTGGTCTGCGTGTGCCCCTAGTGTTTGAGAGCATCAGTTTCTTCTGTCACTTTGGAAAAACAGAGCTTACCGTCTTTATTTTCTTTAGTGTTTTACCTGTCAAGCCAGGATGTACTAGTGATGCTTGCATTTTAACAAGACAGTCTTTATTAAGAGGCTTAAGGAATAAACAACAGAGTATCAAAGAGTGTTTATAGCCCCAAAAGGGTTAGAATCCCCCTGGGACTCCTAAGATCCCAGTTTAATATTTCAGTGCTTTCGTATGAAATGACTTTACAGCTTTGCAGAGCTATTAGGAAGTAATAGCTCTGTGTGTGTGTGTGTGTGTGTGTGTGTGTGTGTGTGTGTGTGTAATCTGCCTTTTTAAAAATTTTATGGTCTTTATGGAATTTGTTACAATACTGCTTCTGTTTTGACTTTCTGGCCACGAGGCATGTGGAATCTTAGCTCCCTGACCAGGAATGGAACCTGCACCGTTTGCATTGGAAGGTGAAGTCCTAACCACTGGACCATCAGGAAAGTCCCAGAAATGATAGTGTTATGACATTAATATGAACACAAGCAACACTTGTTGATTCATAAAAATGGATTGTAAAGTTTTCATTCTTGAGAACAGTACAGGACTAAGGAATACATAGATAAATGAGTCTGATGAACTTGAAAAAATCTTTGCCTTGAAGTAAAGGACCACATATCTTTGGAGAGTCATTAGAAATATTTCCTATGTAAATGAGAGGAGGCTATTTTTTATTATTTTGGAGTTGGGATGGTGGGGGAATTATGGGCAATTCTGTGGAAGAGCTGGTTTTTAATATTTTCTATCCTTGAGATAACCATGGAAAAGGTACTTCTGGAGTTGATGATATAGTGTGCATTCTAATTGTTGAATTCTCATGGGGTTAGTTAATGATTAAATGCCAGTAAAGCATAAAGTAGGGGAATTTGACATCTTTTTTCTTTCCAGACGTGCTATAGTTCCAGCCAGTTGGGAATGTCAGATTTTGAAGTTAAGTACTTTAGAAATGGAAGTTCAGGAGTAGACAAACTGTGTTAACAGAACCTGCAGAAGGACTATTTCAAGAGGCTTGCTGGAAGTAATGTAATCTTGAAATAAGGATATAGGGCAGTAGAGAATTTAATTTACCAGGTAACAGTTAACATACATTTATTCATATAGTAAACATTTATGATTTACTTACCTTGTTGCTGGGCTTCCCTGGTGGCTCAGATGGTAACTAATCTGCCTGCAGTGCAGGAGACCTGGCTTTGATCCCTGGGGTGGGAAAATGCCCTAGAGGAGGGCATGGCATCCCACAGCAGTATTCTTGCCTGGAGAATCCCATGGACAGAAGAGCCTGGTGGGCTACAGTCCATGGGGTCACAAAGAGTCAGACACAACTAAAGTGACAGCATGCATGCACCTTGTTGCCAGATTTTTCTGATAGACCACCTAGGCTGTAATTGTGTAAGAGTGAGAACCATGACTGATTTGTTTTTAACCATTAGTTCAGTTCATAATGGTATAATATTTGTACACATTCTGCATAATTGTAGAGTAAGTAAATGGATGATGATAGAAGGTTCCTGTTTAGTAGTAAAGATAACATATAATATTTTGAAAAATGTAATATGAAAAGCATACTATATATTATAATTTGTAATATATAAATTACAAATTTAGCTCTTAATTGTGGTAATCAGATTCTTTGAGTTCTGTTGATTTTTTTGGATGCTGTGTAATGTTTTATTGTCTGTGGAACAGTATTTTTTTAAAAATGAGCCAATAGAACAGAAGTCAAAATCTATTTTTATTTGGAAAAATCATATTAGAATACATGTTTAAAAACAGTTATTGTGAAGGAAATAAGTGTATATTAACTTTCCAGTCATGTTATTCACTTAAAAGAACACTTCTTAGCTTTCTACCAATTCCTCCAGAATTATAAAGAAATCGTTCCCTGATTTTCCTGTTAAATAGCAAAGTAAAATTCTAAACCCCAGGACACTGTTACTCTATTTTGGACTTATTTTGGACTTCTGATATTCTACCATATATAGGAAACTTACCCTAGTTATTTTAAAATTTATAAAAATTTATCAAATTTTTGGGGGGCATCTGTTTATATCACCATGTTTTTTCTCCTTAATTTTTTAGTAATTCAGAGCATTTCACCATTCTCTTAAATTACCCTTCTACTTCTGGACTAACCCATGCTTGTCTTGTATGTTATCCTTTTAATTCTCAACTTGCTTTGATTTGCTGGTACTTTGTTGAGCAAAATTATGACTGTATTCGAAAGTAAGGTTGGACTATTGTTTCCTTTTGTGTGCTATCTTTAACAGTTTGGTAATTCTCTATTTCCTCAATTGACAGGTCGTGGTTCGATTCCAGAATTTTTTCATATTATGAAAAGAAAGTTTACCAACAAAGAATGGGAAACAATCAGAAGCTTTAAGGATGAATGGACTCAGCTGGATATGTTTTATAGGAATTGGGTATAATTTCTTTCTGGTTTTGAGAGTAAGCCCCTGTGTTGTTAAAAGCAGGAGCAAAAGTCCATTGGTAACCCTGTATTTTGTACAGTGTTTGAAGTACATAAGTCACTACTTGGGAACTTAATGATTTTTATGTATACATTATTATATTATAATGACATTTAAGAAAATTTAATATATGTTTAATACTCAATTAGAAGATCCTTACTCTTAAAGCTAAAATAAGACATTTTATTTATCATTATTAGTAAAGTTTAATGGTTTCTGTCTTAAAGAATCTCATGCATATTAGAACTTATTTAAAAAACACTTACATAATATATATTCTGTACCAGAAGACATTACTGTAAGCCCTTCATAAGTTAGTTAGTTGTCATAACCCCATGAAGAAGGTGCTGTTGTTATTGCCTGTTACACATGGGGTAATGGAGGCATGGGGAGCCCAGATGGTTTGTCTTCAGCTTTCCCAGCTGGCTGGCCTCTGTGCTGGTATAAAGGTGAAAGTAAGTAGCTTATAGTTGTAATATAGTAGAGAATTAAAGATTCATACATGTTGAGGGTTGAAGATTTTATGAACAGTTTTATCTACTAAAGCTCTAAGAGAAAATGTCTGTCTATCTTAGGCACTGAAAGAAAGCTTCATAAAAGCAATAGGTGTTGGATTAGGATTTGAATTGCAACGGCTTGAATTCGATATATCCCCGTTAAACCTGGATATAGGCCAAGTTTATAAAGAGACACGTTTGTTTTTGGATGGAGAAGAAGAAAAAGAATGGGCATTTGAGGTAAGAAATTTACAGAATTGCTATAAGAATTTTCTTACTTTGAGCATGTGAATATAAGCTCAGCTTGGGGAGGCTAGTCTCTGAGACTTGACACATTCGGAATCCAGTCTGGGTGCTCTGAAGGTGAAGTCAGAGATACTAGGAGCACATATAACATTTAAGCTGATACGTGAAAGATAAGTCATAGTACATAAAGTATAGAACCACTAAAGGCTACCATTTTGTCACTGTGCTGAGGTGAGCGGGTTGAGAGAGATGCTGTTGCAGGCTGTAAGATCACGTAGGGCATTACGAGTCAGTTAATATTGCGGTCTCTTATTTATTTGGTTTCTGTCAGTAGCAGTTTGGTTGCTAATGAGAGAAATCTTAACCAACTAATTTTAGCCAAAAAGACATTATGATAGGTTATTAGAGTGATTCATATAACCAAATTACAGAATTGGCTAGAATTAGAGACTGGAAAATCAGAACTCTTTTTATCTTTTCTCTTTTGCCTTCCTGGCTTCAGTTTTCTCCCACCCACATTTCTCATTCTATACACCAGCTTTCTTAACCTCATCTAGTTAAGGTTCCTTATGTGGCAGGAAGCATGACTGTCTACCACCCTTACATGTAACAATTTACAGTTTAAAAACCCCGCAGAGATTGGTGAACTCATTGGTTCAAGCCGTAAAAGCTCCGGAAAAGAGATTCCATGGCTTAGGTTGGATGTTAGTTGCCTTTCTCTTGACCAGACGTAGCCAAGGAAGTGTGTTACAACTGGTATCAACTGTCCATAGCCCAGCCAAATGGTCTGTATTATAATGTGGTGGTTCTTGCTGTCATCACCTGAATTGTGTGCAGAGAACATCAGTATCCAGAATAAAGAATTCATGATGATGAGTAGATAAAAGAGGAGATGTTCATTCATTTTCTCAAGGGAATTTAACAAGTTGTAAATACAGAGTTGTAAGATCAGAATCGTATTTTAAGACCACATTCTCTGTATGATGATATATGGAGGTTAAGGAAGTGAGGTGTCAAAGAAGTTATCAATTCTGTGACTTATAGGACTGTCTGTTGAGATACTGAATATTAGAAAACAAGTGGGATTTAAGTATGAGATACCATAGAAACATCTAGGTGAAGGTGTTGAGCAGGCAAATAGAGAGATTGGGCTAAAGGGAAAAGGGTAATCATTAACATGTGAGTGATAGCTGAAACCATGGGAGTTACAGTTGCAGCAGTGAGTACCTAAATTAGAATTTAGGAAGACCTGGTCCAGTTCTGAAAATGCTGTTTAAAGGTGGGGTGGAGAGGAGACCGAGGAAGAATAATCAACATGTAAATTAAGAAAGTGGAGGCTTCCCTGTTGGTCCATTGGTCGAAGACTCACCCTGCAGTGCAGGGGACACAGGTCTGATCTCTGCCCAGAGATCTGAGGGCCGCAACCGCCGGGCCCCCTTGAGCTGGAGCCGGCGCCTCAACAGAAGAACCCGCACCACGCAAGGAAGATGGCCATGCAGCCAAATAAGTATATATATATATATATTTTTTAATGACAGAAAGTAGTGTTAGGTGATCCAAAGGCAGAAAGCAAAATTGCTAACATACCAAGTAAGACAGGAATTCTGTCAGTTAAAGAGTAAATTATATTTAGCATACTGTGTTTTTTAATACAGTTAGAAATTTTTTTTTCATTATGAAGGGGGCAGATTTCAGCCGTTTCATTCATAGAGACTCCTTTATTCTTAATGGTGCCAGATGGAATAGACCTAGTAGCAGGATGAGGAGGAAAGAATCAGTGATTGGGCCAGCTGTGCTTTAACTTTTTAGTTGATAAAGATGTCTGAATTCCTGTGGGCCTGTGAGATGTTGTAGAAAAAGGGCCTCAAGTATCTTGAAAAGATATCTAAGAGGATTTCCAAAAGAAAGAGGCAGTGGGCATTCTACTGTGTATTAATTGCTGAGGATAGGAAATACAAGAAGTCAGCTCGTAAATGCACTGCTAGGCCCATGCAGTGGTATAGGGCAGAGGAACAGGTAGTATTTCTCTGAAAATTTCTCAGATGCCCACTAAGCTAGCCTTCGGATACCCATGGTTCTAAAAAGTGGATTGCAACAGTGTTGATCATTACTTTGCCTGTTCTCCATCGCTTTCCACTCTGCCACCTGCCTGAAGGAAACCAGAGGAAGGTGAGGCCAGGAAGAGTATGTCTTAAGAATTGAAATAGGATTTTCTTTTTTTAAAGCTGAAAGCGACTGAGGAGCTATCACGTTTGCCTCAGAGCTTGTCCAGGAACTGGGAATGGAGATCCTGCAGGGCGCATTTGAAAACATCTATGGAAGAAAAATTCTTTATTGAATTGAATGCACTTGAGCATTTTTTCCGTTCAGTGGACCAGTTAGGAAAATATACAAATAATATGTAAGATACATATATATTTAAGTGTGGAGTATTTATTATACTGTAAACAGGCCTGGGAAGAGAGAGTGAACTTAACAGAATGAATCTGGCGGTATGGACAGCCAGAAGCCAGGGTTTGAGGGGAGAATGATGAGCCTAGGGTCAGGGGAGTCATGTCTAGAGTCAAGGAACACAGATGGGAATTCCTGTTGGGGCATCTCTGAGTACCCGCACGAGATAAAGAACCAGCCTTTAGACATGCAGTGGAGGGATGGCTGTGATCACAGCGGACACCTGTGGTGTAAGTGATCTTCACTTGCCTTTCCTCCCCTTCTGAATTCACCCACACTGGATACTTGATGTGACCCAGGGTTCTGAAAGCTGGATTATAACAGTGTTATCATTACTTTGCCTAGTGAGGCGTAGTGAATGAGGGAGAACCTGGAGTTGGGAAGAGAGATGTATCTCATGGAGTTTCCCAGGGTGTGCTAGTAGTGGTCAAGAACCCGCCTGCTGATGCAGGTAGACTGAAGAGACATGGATTTGATCCCTGGATCAGAAGGATCCCCTGGAGGAGGGCATGGCAACCCACTGCAGTATTCTTGCCAGGAGAATCCCATGGACACAGGAGTCTGGCAGTTCACTGTCCATAGGATCGCACAGGGTCAGACACAACCCAGGCAACTTAGTAGGCACGCATGTATTTCACACCTGGAAAAATAATACTCTAGAAGTACAAATTCTTATACCAAGAGGAATCTTGTGTTTTCATAGGCTCTCAATTTTCATAACCAGTTTCTATTTGGAAATTTAAATTTACTGTCATAGTTTAAAACAAGATTAGATGAAACAAATTCTTTGCTTTACTTTTGAAAGGAGGAGTTTTAAAGAGTAGAAAGAATAACACTTATGACAGATTTTATTCAGCACTTTACCACTGGAAAAGCATTGTAAAACTTTAGTGTTTTAAGTTAAACTTTGTATTTTATCTTATAAACAAAGTAAAATTATACTAAGAAAATGACGTACAATTTAACTGAAGCAGATTAATTTTTGTAGTCTAATGCTAAACTACCTCTTGAAAAAATAAAATATTGTTTCTTTGTGTTGGTGATTTTTAGGAAATTTTTGCTATTCATAATTTTAAGAATTAAAAGCTATAAGCTTAGAAAAAATTTTTTGAATTTAGAAAGTCTTAAAATTAAGTCTTAAGTTCAGTAGTATTGAATGTATTGCCTTAACTTTACCTAGCTAGCTTGCTACTTTCATTTCCTTTTTCAACTAGTATTATAGATATACTAGGCAGAAGGGATTTAGGGTAAAGTTAATTGTATAGAACTTTTATTCTGGTGAGACATCGAATATTAATGTTTGATAACTGGAATCTTTGTCAAATAACTTCTTTAGTTTTGCGGTGTTAAATTTCATATTTATGTGATGTTGATGAGGGGTGAGTAGATATGGTGGATCTTTATTTTGAAGTCAGTCTCATTGAATTTTTGCTCATTATGAGGTAAACAGACAAATTGAGCAGGGTACCTTGGCATTTTACAGGACAGACTGAATGAAAATGGTCTGCTGCCCATGGTTAACACTGATATTCCACCTTAGATACAGACACCACAAAACTGCTTATCTAAGTAGTTTTCCAAAAGTAATTATAACCAAAACACATCTGTGTTACAGTGTTTGTATTATCAATATATTCAGTGTAAAGAATGGGAGGACCGTGTTCAAAAAGAATAGTTCTGTTTGTAATGTTATAACAAACTTAGCCTATTAAATCTTTCTCCCACTTAGTTATTTTTTTCTCTTGAAATATTTTCCTAAATTTATCTCTTGAATTTCTTTTGTTTTTTACAAATTTGGATATCTTAAAGTGTGAAGATACACAGAGGAGGATAAAGGATGAAAAGTCTCTAACATTATTTCTGATTGTAGTTTCCTATTTCAACTGATTTCTTATGGGGTACTGCCTTAGTAAAGTGGCTTCTCAGTGAAATTTTGTTTAGTTTTTAATAGTTGTTCATACATTTCTCTAGTAACTGCCTCAGTGTCTATTTTAAAGCCCCCTCTCCATTTGTCTCACACATAGGGGAAATTAGGAAATTGCGTATTTTTTAACTTGTACCTATGAGTTTCCACATGATTTTCCTTAAACTATAATATGTAGTTAACTAAATGCTTATAAACCAATGTTGCAGACTGGTTTTTTTTTTTTTAATCACTTTAAGCATGTACAAAACTAACATCACCAACGAGGGCAGATGGCTCTCTAGACATGCCTCTAGGTATGCTTTATCCACATGGTATTCCTATTAAGAATCTATAATCTAAATAATCATTAAGAGCCATCTTTATCCACATGGTATTCCTATTAAGAATCTATAATCTAAATAATCATTAAGAGCCATCAGACAAAAAATAAGCAGTGTTTATTAATAAAAAGTGGGGAGTGGAGCTCGTATCTTAAAATATTAGTGTCATAAAAGACGAAACACTTAGCAAGACATGGCAACTGAATGCCATATACCACAGACTGGTTCCTATACTGAAGGTGGGGAAATGGCATAAAGGACATTATTCACAGAATCTAGAATACAGAGAGTAGATTTAAGTATTATTTCAATGTTAAATTAATGAAGTTATTAACTACTTATTGAAGTTATTAACTATTGTGGGTATGTGAGAGTGTCCCTATTAGGAAATACATTGCAGTATTTCAGTGTAAAGGGCCAAAATGTATGTGACTTTACCTTAAACTATTCAGGGGAAGTGAATATATATGTGTGTGTGTGGTGGTGGGTTGTGAGATTTTTTTAGATGAAAATAGAACTGTATCTAAGTTTCTGTATTTAGTATTCTCTGTTTACTCATGTTTTATTTCTCAGGAAAGCAAAATAGATGAGCACCATTTTGTTGCAGTAGCTCTTAGGAAACCCAGTGGATCTAGACATCAGAATGTAAGATTTCTCTGTTTGCTTTTTTTTTTTCCCCTTAAAAAGCATGTATTAAAGTTGAATTTATTGTTGATGGAAATAATCATTTGTTTGATATGAGGTAGAGTTTTAGCTTTTTGGTTTTTTTTAATGATAGACTTTAGAAGTGTTCATTATCTAATCCTTAAGATCATTTGGCATTTCACAGAAATGTTTTTTAAATATGCTACTTCACATTCAAATACACTTAAATATTACAAAGAAAAAATTTTGGCAGTACTGTTCCAATATTCATATTTTCAATAGAAATTCAAGATAATTACTATCTTGGTCGTCTTAACAATGGTTTACTTCCTGGTGCAGTGGGGCTGTCTTGAATATAATAAAAGTTATGACCAACCTAGACAGCATATTAAAAAGCAGAGACATTACTTTGTCAACAAAGGTCCATCTAATCAAAGCTATGGTTTTTCCAGTAGTCATGTATAAATGTGATAGTTGGACCATAAAGAAAGTTGAGTGCCCAATAATTGATGCTTTCGAACTGTGGTGTTAGAGAAGACTCTTGAGTGTCCCCTGGACTGCAAGGAGATTCAACCAGTCCATCCTAAAGGAAATCAGTTCTGAATATTCATTGGAAGGACTGATGCTGAAGTTGAAACTCCAATACTTTGGCCACCTGATGCAAAGAGCTGACTCACTGGAAAAGACCCTGATGCTGGGAGAGATTGAAGGCGGGAGGAGAAGGGGATGACAGAGGATGAGATGGTTGGATGGCATCACCAACTCAATGGACATGATTTTGAGTAAACTCCGGGAGTTGGTGATGGATGGGGAGGCCTGGCTTGCTGCAGTCCATGGGGTTGCAAGGAGTCAGACATGACTGAGCAACTGAACTGAACTGAATATAATGGTACTAAGTTGAGGGTTAGTGAATAATGAGATTATCTGTCAAATTGATCTTCCCCTTTTTATAGTGCTCTCCTAAATTATTCCCAAAGTGTCAAACGTGTGAGAGACCTTATGATATATTCTAGCATAACATCAATTCTTCCAATTAAAATCTGTTTTTACTTTCTTTTCCTGTTAATTGATAAGTTGGGAAATTTTTTAAAAGAGAAACCTTAGGTTCTTGACTCTCAGTCTACATACAGTTGTGATTCTATAGAAGTATTTATTTAAGTAATACTGATAATGTTACAATAATTAAAATTAAATGCATATGATTATTTTAGGGAATCTGCATAAGGGAATGTAGTGTGATCAGTATGTTTGCATCATTACTTCTAGGATAAAAGCTCAATACAGATCATGCCTTTTATAGATTAAAAAAGAGTAAAATTCTTCATAAATTATTTTAATTTAAAAGGGATGACATGTTAAAATTGACTCCTTTTATCTGAAGATGTTCTGAAACAGGTTAGCTGTCCTTGTATGCTGATGTCTCAGCATTGCCCTTTCTGCAAATACCTTATGATTCCATAGAGCTTTATATTTCTTGTAACATTTGCACATAGCAGTACTGTATTTCCTGGAAGAGAGTCTGTTTGGGCAGCAGTATCATAGTGAGAAAAGGGAAAGGGTTCCAGGCCCAGGTCTACCATTTAAGCTGTGTTGTAAGCTTGTATACATTGACTGATCTTACTGAGCCTCAGTTTCCCCATCTATAGAATTGAGGTAACATAACCATATCAACATAGTAATGAGAATTAAATCATATGAAACAGATATTGACCCTGTAAAAGCACTGCAAAAGACCCAAGTACTGTCTTTTCTAGAATGTATAGACTGTTAAAGACAGTCCACACTGGGCTGAGTTATGAACAAGGGCTGAATCACAGAGTGTAAGACATAATTTCGATTTACTGTTGAATGAATCACTTACTAATGAAGTGCTGCATCTCTAAGTAGTTATGGGGATTTTATTAGATGCACCCTCTAGAGTATTTCTCAGAAGTTTACCTGGTGGTCTCTCCCTGTCAGAATAACGCGCCTATTTGTTAAAGTTTTCTGTTTGGGGATCGTTTTCTATTGAGTCAAAATTGTTGGACGTATGGCTCAGTAAATCTACATTTTAAATAAATACCACAGGCAGTTGTTATCTACAAAAAGTTTAAGAATCAGATTATTTCATATTATTCTTGATTTGTTTATATTGACAACACGAATAAAAGAAATAGAAACAGTTATCTAAAATCCCACTATGTTGTTTAATGTTATTGAAGTGTAACTTAATATTACTGAAATGTGATTACTGATTTCTTATTTTCCTAATTATAAAATTGGCCATAAGATTAATACATTATAATTTTGAGGTAATCTAAGGGGTTTTTTTTCCCCCCTTTTAGGTTACATCTCAAGATGATTCTAAAGCAACCCAGAGGGAGTTTACTATTCTCACCTTTAATGATTTAATATCGTCTGCAGTTCCTATGACCCCTGAAGATCCTTCATTTTGGGACTGTTTCTGCTTTACAGAAGAGATTTCCATAAGAAATGGTACAAAGTCGTGATATGATTTTCTGAGTAACAAAGGGAAGTGAAAACTGTAGTCTTCTGTATTCACTAAAAAATAAATGCCTGACACTATCAAATTTTATTTCACAAAACATTTGTAAAAAGAAGAAACAACTGTTCCTAAAAGGCAGACTCCCAGATCAAGATAGATGACTAGAATACATGTTTACCTCTTCTTCCTCCCCAAAATCACATTGGATTTGCTAAAAAAAAATAGAAATCGATGGTAGAGTCTTAAAGTAATAAGACAGAATACACAAAATAGAGAATGTTCAAATTCCTGTTTTTCAAGACATAACTATTTTAACATGGAGTATCTTCCCAGATCTTTTTCTTGGCAAATGATTCCCTATTAATAAACTTACTCTTGTTTTTTTTAATAGAGCATACTATATTAAACTTTTCTCTTGACTCTACGTCTGAGGTCCATAAATATATTGGTGTGGCATAACTTTTAGTGCTGCTTAAGTATTCTGTTTTCCAGCTACTATCAAGATGCAATTGACCAGAGGTAATACGGTTCAACTATAATTGACTTAGTAACCAAGGACGTTTATTGTGTCACATAACAAACAGTTTAGAGTTGCCATTGGGGCCTTTTTTTTTTTTGCCTCCGCCTTAGCTTATTTGTTTTACTTTAGGCTGGTCTCCCTCATGCATCTGAAAGGCAGAAAAGGCTGTTTTACCTCTCACGTTTTGTTAGTGAGGAAGGTTTTTTCCTCTTAAGTGCCCCCAGAAAATATCCACAGAGCTTCTGTTGACCCAGATCAGGTCACTGAGAAAGCTGAACTTGACACTCTTGGCTTCTGTGGAAAGGGAACTCTTGGTAAGGAAGAAGCCTGAAGCAGAGTCTGGGGGAGTGATACCTAGGGGAAGCCCATGCCTGCCATGAGGAAGGTGTGCCACAGCTGACTCACTCTGTCCTCTGTGCTGGGCATTTTAAATGTCTGCAGTTTTTACTGTAAGCAGTGGTTTATTGCATATCCTTGTAGCCACATTTTGAAGTACCTGTTTAATTATGTCCAAAGCAATTAAATATATTTAGAGCCTCAATAAGTATTGCCAAATTGTTCTCCATAAAAGCTGCATAATTTATACTTGCAGTTAGTGTTATATGTTTGATCATTCTCTCACCACCCCCACCCCCCTCAACCTACAGACTGGTCATCTGTAGATAGGATCTTTTTTTAAAAAAAAAAAAAATTAATCTCTGCCAATATAGGTTAAAAATGGTACCTTATATTTTAAAAGTGTCTCTTTCATTACAAACGAGGTTGCTATGGCATTGTTAGTATTGGCTGTTTGTATTCTTTTTGTATGAACTGCCTGTTCATTATCTTAACCTGTTTTTATTTTGGTAAATAAGACTTAAAGTACAAACATAATATGTAAGCTGCAAGACCATCATATTGATGACAGAATCTATTCTATGGTTGTAGTGCATGTCTTGGGCAGTTTGAAGTCTTATGATAATAATCGTTAAATGTCAGAAGTGAAATAGTTTCATTGTTTCTATTACTAAAGTGGAAAGTTGTGTTTAAATTGTATAAAATTAGATATTTTGCTTAAGTACAAGAAAAATTTTGAACATTTTATTTTTTACTTCGTTAAGCATGCACAGATATTCCAAGCATAGTAAATAACTTGTTTTAAAAGGATCAAGTAGCATTTATAGCAGAAGAAGCATTGTTACCCGTAGCATGAGTGTAATGGTGATAGGAAAATGCTGTCGTCTGTCTTATCATTATAACATTTATGAATTTTTATGAATCAGGCACCATGCTGCGTTTCCGGGGGTGGGGGGCAGTGGGTGGAGATCTGTTGTCTTAAGGTTCCACATAGTCAGAATCAAATAAATACACATAGTTTAGATTCGAATAGGTCTATAAAAATCTTTTTTTCTAATAAAAATTACCATTCCCTTGACCTTCTATTTCCTGTCCCCAGAGTGAGCTGTTTCACTGATTTTTTTGTTGTTGTTATTTATTACTGTATCTCCAAATAGCATGCTTATATTGCTTTACCTGTTTCCAGTTTGAGGCATTTCTTTAATTCCTAATATAAAACTTTGGTCTGCTGCTTCCCAGCCATTACACTTTCCCTTCCTGTTCCCCTTTTCCCAGTGTATGTAATTCAGTGTTTTCATTATTGACTATGATTAAGAATGTATGCACGATTGAGATTATGTAACATTGTACAGCTAAGTGATGTGTTATTCTTACTCTGTACTGCCTTTTTATTTCCATGACTTAATAATTAACTTTGTTTGCATAGGCTTCTGTGTACTTATTGCTAATTAAACCCAAAACTCTACGTTCAGACATACCAGTTGTTTATCAGTTTCATCCATCTTGAAGAAATTGCTCCTGAAGCAATAATCTGTTTTGTCCATTCTGAACTTTTTACCTTCTGTGGCTAGTGCACAGCTGTCGTCCTGGTATCTCTTTTCACCACTGACTTAGGAATTACTTCTGTCTCTCTTATGTTGGGGGCTCACCAGGTGCTCAGTGGTAAAGAATCCACCTGCCAGTGCAGGAGAAGCAGGTCAGTCTCTGAGCCAGGAAGATGCCCTTGAGGAGGAAATGGTAACCCACTGCAGTATTATTGCCAGGATAATCCTATGGACAGAGGGGCCTAGAGGCCACAGTCCAAGAGTCAGGCAAAACTAGCACACTCCCTTATGTTGGATTCCCTCATGGCCCATTTTCTGTGTCTCATGTCCTTTTTAAGATTTACTGCTTCATTTGTGTGGATCGTTATCAAGTAACTTCTTGAGAACAAAGGGGGTATAGGAATACATTTTTTTGCAGAGTGGTACAGGAGACCTAATTTCTTCTTACAGATTATGCCATTCAGTTCCCCCACCAAAGCACCCTGTATTTGATGTCACCAATTTTTGAGTCCTGAACTGGGCTGGACCACAGCACTGTTTCATATCTATATTTTGCTGAGTTCAGAAGCATTCTTTGCATTGTACCATACTGCCCAATATTTATAGCTTCATTGGTTCCTTTTAATATTTTCCTGCCTACGAACTCTGATGGATTGACTTTTTTAAATGAACCTGTGTGTGTATGTGTGTACGTAAACATATTCACGCATCCTGTGCTCTTCAAACTCAGGAATTAAATATATTTGGATATATTTTCAATTAAAATGTTCACCATCCTTACTATGAAGTATCTGAAACACAGAAACTAATTAGATTTGGGTAACTGAATAGCCCCTCGCTGACTGAAGTACTGCCATCTGAATTTAAACAGCTAAAGAGATTTATATGTGTGTATGTTTCTCTATATGTTTTTATGTATGTATATACATAAATATATGTATACTTAAATACATACATCTTTGATCAAAAATATGCATAAGGATAATTCCATCTAGTACTGAAACTTCCCAGGTAGCATTAGTGGTAAAGAACCTGCCTGCCTGTTGGAGGAGACATGAGATGCAGGTTCAATCCCTGGGTTGGGCAGAGTCCCTAGAGAGGGGCATGGCAACCCACTGCAGTGTTCTTGCCTGGAGAATCCCATGGGCAGTGGAGCCTGGCAGGTTACGGTCCATAGGGTCACAAAGAGTAGGACACGACTGAAGCAACTTAGCAGTAGCAACAGTTAATCAAATTAAAAGGGATATGAGGAGAACTAATAGTTATTTTATGGGGGAAAATATGCCACCAGAGTATGTGAATTTGGGGTTGGCAAAAGTCTTTGCACATAAGTTAATATCTTTTGTCTGTCTTAGAGCATCTATGTTAGACTACCTGTCTTCCATTGTAAGTGCTTCACATGTATCAAGCAATCCTCATAACTGCAGGGTAAGTCCTAGTATCCCCTTTTTACTGATGGGTATAATAAGGTACTGAGATGTTAAGCAGTTTACTAATAAATTGGATGGAATTATATAGTGGACGCCACATTTGAACCAGGTAGCTTAGATCCAGAATCTGAATTGAACTATACTGAAATTTAGTGATATGCTGTAAAGAATGGAAGAGATCCTGGGGCAAGGATGATAGAGCCTGGGAACCTTAACTTGTAGCTTTTGCTGATTTCATTAAATAATGCCAGGACACCAACATCTAGGTTTATCACTGTCTTGCCATATTTGCCTCAAATTCATTATCCCAAAGATAGTACCTAATAGCTCCCACCCCTGAAACCAAGCAGGACTATGTGGGGCTCCTGGACATGGAAGCCTTTCCATGTTTCCCGTTTCTTGTTTGTACAGTATAGACTTCAGCCTCTGTGACCTCTGAGTTCCAAAGAACAGTTTCAAACAGTTGCTAATCAAGGAATGGAGGGAATGCAGAGACAGGAACAACTGAACAGTAGTGTGCAGGGTCATGATTCTCCCTCAAGGGATACACTAACAATATCTGAGCTCTTCCACGGAACTAGAACCCCCAACAAGTGGGAGATGTTTACTACTTGTGTTGCAGGAAGGGGGACCCCTTCCAGGACCCGAAACTGGGCTCTTGTCTAACACTCGGAAATGAATTGTCCGAGGAGACACATGCTGACAAAGCAAGAGATTTTATTGGGAAAGGGCACCTGGGTGGAGAGCAGGAGGGTAAGGGAACCCAGGAGAACTGCTCTGCCACGTGGCTTGCAGTCTTGGGTTTTATGGTGATGGGATTCATTTCCGGGTAGTCTTTGGCCAATCATTTTAATTCAGAGTCTTTCCTGGTGGCGCACGCATCGCTCAGCCAAGGTGGATGCTAGCAAGAGGGATTCTGGGAAGTGCACGGACAGGTAGTGTCTCTTTTCGATCTTTCCCGAACTCTTGCGGCTGGTGGTGGCTTATTAGTTCCGTATTCCTTATCAGGATCTCCTGCCATAAAACAACTCATGCAAATGGTTACTATGGTGCCTGGCCAGGGTGGGCGGTTTCAATCAGTGTGCTTCCCCTAACGACTCCCCCCTGAGAGACTTCACACTCAAGATGCTTCTTGGGAATTGGGGCGGAGGTCTCTTTTGTCTGTAACTTCTTCCTGCTGTGCCTGGGCGTAGGCCTGCCTAGCAGAGCAGAAGTCTCTCTCTACCTGATCTAAGTTGGGGTGTTTTATATCTGAAACCAGCTTTTACTCTTGTAATAACAGCGACTTAGTTTGAAACTGTCATCGCCTCTCAGAGGTAAAATAGACAGGGGCCAAACAGGAGACCTAACAGGATGGTCATCACTGGTCCCCAGAAACAGGAGGCACCGCTGGGATGATTGGCTGGTGGTCAAGCAACAGAGCTGTGTTCTAAGAATCTTATGTTTAGTCTGAAGTTACCATCTTCCACCTGGGTGGGGGCTCTAGTTCTATAGAAGAACTCAAAAGACATTGTTATGCTTTTTTTTTTTTTTTTTTTTTTTTTTTTTGAGTAGGAACCAGGACCCGTCTCAAGGCTGTACCACCATTTGATTGTTTCCCCTCTGTTTCTATATTTTTTTTCTTTCTCTGATTGGCAATTGTTTGAATCTACCCTTTGGAACTCAGGGAAGGTCAAGGAGGCTGAATAAAGCCTATATTTTACAGTACAGCAGATCTGTACTCCAGAGTCGCCACCCCGCAGAGTCCTGTTCAGTTTTATTTAGGCAACAGGGCAACTATGACTGTGATAACTTTTTGTCAAAATGGGGCATAGGATCGCCTCAGCTTGGAGAAGAGACACTGAATTGGAAGTATTCCTGAGTTCTAAGTCTTAGATCTGAGTCTTGTATGATTAAAATCTCAATCTCTTGGTCTGCCATTTTGTTGTAACATACCCAGTTAGTAGTAGCCGGAGAAGGGATAACTGGAGTTTTAATAGACAAAGTAAATCTCTTTCTTTTAGAAGAATAGGCCTGAAATCTAGTCTGGACCTGGCACTTCAGGGAGACTTGTAGCCAGGTGGCCAGTTGCCTAGTTTTATAAAAAGTAAGATAGAAGTTACTAGCTTCCAGCAGACACTTTTGAGAATGGTAGCATCTAAGCCTGACACGACTCAGAAAACTCAAGTGTTTAGCAATACAATGTCTAATCTGAAATTATACCCATAGTAACACCTGGTTATTTCCCAGGATGTCTGAACCATAGCTGAGTACTCTATTTTGACTTTTAATTGTAAAATTTTTCTTTAATAGCCAAAGCAGATGGCACCATTAATGATGTCAGTGTTTCTCTAGGTATGAGAAGATGCAAGAATTGGGACTCATAAAATCTCTTGAAAAGATCTAACTATCTGAAGGCCTGTTCTGCCAGTTTTTCCCAGAGCACGGAGTGCCTCATTTTTGATCTTCACCCTGAACTCCTTTCAGTGCCGTTGAAAGTCAGCAGTTGCAGTGGCCATGATATAATCACTGTAGATGTAGATGGCAAGTGTCAATCTTCAGTTGGCAAAGCCCCTTTTTGCTCACAAACTTGACGACGACTTTGAGGGGGGCATTTTATGACCTTTTTATCCCATGGTGCTGAGAATGTCCATTCTCAGGTTTGGCAAAGATTTTGTCGACCGGCTTTTCAATGTGCTGTTACTGGATTAGGCCATAAAACAGTATCTAAAATTTTTTGGACCACCTGTCTTACTAGCCTCTTGGTCCAGGAAAACATTCCCTCTTGTTGCTTTTTCTCATATCTAGAGTTACACTGTCATCATCATCGATTTCATAAGGAACTATATATTATTTTATCAGAGGCCTCAGTCACACATTTGGCAGTGTAAGAAACAGCAATTTTGTAAAACAGGTGAAATACAAAGAACATAGCCAGCAGTATTAGTAAAGTCACGAGTAAGACTTAAGAGCTTCCATTAGATGTAGCCCAGTATATCCCAGGTCGTCTGACTTAGTCTACTCTGTACGAATATTTATCTTTCAGGGAAATTATACATTGGCACCACCATCTATAAGGCACATAGCCCAGTTTTTTTAGTGTTACTAGACTGATTATCCTTAGTATGATTTAATTGTTTTTAACACAGAGGAGACTTTAAACCTAAATTACCATAGCTTAGTGTTATCTATATAAATCTATCTCATAATTGTGGGAGACTTTTTTCTCCTTTGCTAAAACTTTTTTTTGTTGCTCTGATTGAGCTTGAGGAATAGAAAAAGGCTCAAATTTATGGCCAGAGTCAGAGTAGGCATTATTAATTGGCCCAGTGAGGGGATCTCGTCTGGTAGTATCACAGTGACCTGAATATGACTATAATTTTCTTTTTTTTTTAAGTAAATTTCCTCAGGGCCAACCAATTAGAGTCTTGTAGTAGAGAAATTTACCAAGGTAACCCAGAACTAGATACAGGTAATTGGCCACAAACCCAACAATTGGATTGATTTTTAAAACTAGCATAGGATCAGGCCTATGATAGAAAAGCATTTGATTTATATGCAAAGGTCTAAGAAGTCAAGAAAACATTATAAATGATCATATGAATCAGGTCCAGCATCTTGGACAAGCTGCCTACCTCTGATGTCGTTGTCGTCTCATCCTGGTGTACTGTAGTTTCTCTTGTTTGAGCATCATTTTAAGGTGAGATCAGGTCAGCTGTCTTCTCTATAGACCAATCCAGTGTAGGGGCCTTTGGAAGTGGGAATTAATCTAAGAGTTAATTTTCTTTAGTTTCATTGTGCAAGAGCTAGTTAAGAGTACCTGATAAAAAGTCCTTCCATCCAGGTTGGAGACAGTCCCTTAAATTATGTCTTTTTCCAGTCCTGGTTGCAGGTCATGAGGCATCTAATCTTCATCCAAAGATAGATTATTGAGGTAAGCTTCAGAAACAAACTTAGGGTGTTCTTTAAGAATTTAATTAAATTTTGCATTAATATCATATAACAGCAAAGAACTATCTAAGAAATGAGTCTTACTACATGCAGACCTCCATGAACAAACTGGGATTTAACATTTTTTTTAAATATCTTTTTCCCCAAAGTTACCCTCATTTTTATCAAATATAACCAAATTAAGGCTATTTTGTTTGCAAAATAGGTCTGTTCTCACTAATTTTGGTCTGATGATTTATATAATCATAATTGATTATAGACTTTTTATTTTGCTGAAACACCTATAGAATCTCAGACTGAACTTTTATTTATTTATTTATTTTTTTTTTTTTTCAGACTGAACTTTTAATATAAAACAGGGCTGGGAAACTCACACCAAAGGCTTATCACAGATTTTGAATAACAAATCTAGGTGAACTCTTCTCTTTTTAAGGTCTCAAAAATTCCTTGAGATTTTTGTACCTGTTAGTGAGATAACCTTTTTAGCTCATTTGATAAACTTACTGGAAACTTAAAGAGTTTCAAATTTCTGGAGGAGTCAGATAGAGAGAAAATATAATTGTTTTGTTCATAATGTATAATTTTACCAAATTATTTTCATAATTAATTTGAGAGGAATGTTTTCCTTACTCTCAGAAAACACAAGATTTAAACCTGTAATTTTTCAGATAGAAACCATAAAAATTATAAGCATATTTGCTGGTTCATTTAGTTCTTTGTTAACTTTTGTGAAGTCATCAGGTTTCTCATTAGAACACCAAGACATATCAAAATGTTAAGAACTCCATATAATTTCTAGGATATCTGTATTAGTAATTTTACCATACATTATAACATGAGCAGATTTATTGCTCATTTGATAATGTTTTTCATGTAATTTAACCAACCAAATAAACACAGTTTAATATCTCTCTTTGGGATGTTTCAGGGGCCCTCTGAAGCACCCCAAAGTTAGCTAGAGGTCAAAGGAACTTTAAAAGAATTCGATTTAGGAATTTTTATCAAAAAGATCAATTAAAAGCGTTTAGAACATTTGGTCAGATTTCGTCAATGTTGATGGCTGTATCATTTAGCTTGTTGATATGTCACAATGGGCATAAATACCAAGGCTCAAGGTCTAGTGAAAGTCAGCTCTGCCATCTTGGACCTAATTGGCTCTAAGCAGTTTTTTTACAACCATGTCATTCCTAACAAAATCCACTTATCTAACTAATTGTAATCCAATTTTAGAAAATCCTGATTATGCATAACTCTTTTTAATACTTTTTCATACTTTTTACTGAAAGCATACTTCCTGCTTTCCTTTAGCAACCAAGAGCTAACTTTTATATTAGCATTTTATAGATTGGTGAGCATAAATACCAGTGATAAATTCTAAAACCCTTGCTTTCTTAAAACATTTTAGGATGGCATCAAACATTATTCATTTATGGTCCCAAATCTCTTTAGTTTTTCTGTAAAAGAAAATCAGTGTTTAGTAGTAAATGTTTCAAAATCTTATTTCATTTGGAAATGACCTAATTATTTAATAGACTTCCAATACTTGGTTTAGCACAACCCTTAGAAATTCAAGTTACTCCAATCTGGGGAGACTATTGTAGACAGATATTCTTAAAGAATACAAACTCATATCTCATTTACATTTTTTTAGAAGTTTCTTCACTCGAGGTAATTTCCTTGTTGACAAACTTGTAACAGATATAATATTTAACTTATGTTAAACCTAGGTTTAATCTTCTTCTTGATGTTAATTACTCTAAGACATGTCTATATTAGATAGGTCAACAAACAAACATTAATATCAGATATTTAATACTGAATATTTCCCAGTTCACCTGAACCTGGAATTTATTGTTTAATTTAGAATTATTTGATTTGTAAGCGCTTACCTTTTTTAAGCCAATTAAATAGAGCTCATTTACAAATTAACCTAAAAAATGTTACCCAGAGACAAAAACATACCAAGACATATTTAGACAGACACACTGCAAGATCTAGCTTCATTTTGGAAGTTTGGTCATGAATTAGATATTACAATATAAAATTTAAATAACATTTTAAAAGGCTTTTTTCCTTTTTCTCTCAGTCTCAGGAGTTAGAGATGGTCTAGATAAGTGTTCCTGAGAGCCCTGGTCTCAAGGCACAGGGAAAGAAAATCAAGTTTTAACAAAATGGTGGCAGGTCTAAATGGTGGCCAGACAAAGCAAAATGGCCGTCACAAATCACAACACAGAACAGAGTTAAAACACACACATATAAACCTGGCAGTCCTCATCAGACACTCCCTTAAATACAAGAATGCAGTCTCTCAGAAAACCTTCTATAGAGACACAGAACTTCAGATGTCTTCAAAGATTTCAAAGGGAGGAAAGGAAGCCAGGTTGAAAGAAGAAGGAGGAGGAGGCGGGAAAGGGGGGCAAAAGGGGTGGCCTTACAGACGTCTCCTGCCACCTGCAGACACCCAGGCGTTACGGGACTTTTCCCTGGGCTTCCAGAGAAGGGAGGACTGGAACTCGGCCCTACCAGAAACCAGACCAGAATTCGAGTTCTCTGCCAAGAGGAGGTGATCAGTCTCCAATCCACAGCTCAGGCTGAGGCCCTTCGACCAGATTCCTGCGTCCAGGACTGGGGGACTAGAAAAACGGGAAGGATAGGAAGGGCTAAGGAGAGGAAAGAGAGAGGGAAGGGGAGGGAGGTCAATAAAATCTCTTGTTCCTTACCGGTCGGGGCACTCTGGCCAGTTGTCCGCGTCAGGAGGAGACCAGGGACAAAAGGGTCCCAATTGCGGCCGCTGGGTCTGGTCCATTGGCAGGCAAGCTGGCGCCTGAATACCCCGAGTGGTCAGGATGTCAGTCTCAGCGAAGAAGATGTCCCTTCGTGGTCGCCATTTGTTGCAGGAAGGGGGACCCCTTCCAGGACCCGAAACTGGGCTCTTGTCTAACACTCGGAAATGAATTGTCCGAGGAGACACATGCTGACAAAGCAAGAGATTTTATTGGGAAAGGGCACCCGGGTGGAGAGCAGGAGGGTAAGGGAACCCAGGAGAACTGCTCTGCCACGTGGCTTGCAGTCTTGGGTTTTATGGTGATGGGATTCATTTCCGGGTAGTCTTTGGCCAATCATTTTAATTCAGAGTCTTTCCTGGTGGCGCACGCATCGCTCAGCCAAGGTGGATGCTAGCAAGAGGGATTCTGGGAAGTGGACGGACAGGTAGTGTCTCTTTTCGATCTTTCCCGAACTCTTCCGGCTGGTGGTGACTTATCAGTTCCGTGTTCCTTATCAGGATCTCCTGCCATAAAACAACTCATGCAAATAGTTACTATGGTGCCTGGCCAGGGTGGGCGGTTTCAATCAGTGTGCTTCCCCTAACACTTGCACATTCTTTATTCTAGAGAAGGTCACAATTTGAGAACCACAGAAGCTCATCAGAAGACGCCTGAGGCCAGATTAAAGCAATGCAGGCCATAAACATAACTCTGATCCTCATCAGCAATCCTACCCTTGAACCATTGCTATAAAACTCTTCACCAAATCCTCCCTGACTTGGGGCACACAGTTTTGAGTGCATTCGCCCACTGTGTTCCCTTTACCCAGCAAGGCAATAAAGCTCTTCTTTTCTACTTCACCCAAAACTTTGTGTTTGAGATTCAATTTGGCACTGATGCACAGAGGCTGAGTTTTGGCATCACCCCCAGTCCTATTCCATTTTCCCACTCCAGAGATAACTTGTATCACTTGTTTTATGGACTTAACTACTTGTGTATGCATCCATAGTCTATGGGTAATGTTATATACCTACAGCCTATCTTTTCCTATTAGAATTGAAACATCAGGATTGGATGTCTTCAAAGTGGCAACAGTATGAGAATAATCAGCTCAACTGAATTATACATACGCTTGAAGCATCTCAGATGGTGCTAGTGGTAAAGAACCTGCCTGCCAATAGAAGAAACAAGAGATGAGGATTCAATTCCTGGGTCAGGAAGATCCCCTGGAGGAGGGCATGGAAACCGCCCCCCCCCCCCCCCCAAGTATTCTTGCCTGGAGAATTCCATGGACAGAGGAGCCTGGGGGCTACAGTTCATAGAGTGGCAGAGTCAGACACGACTGAAGTGACTTAGCACGCACATATATACCCTTAAAGGTAGGTGGTCACCATTAGGAGTTATAATAGGACACCTGGAGGCATTCATTTTTATGTAAATTTTTGGAAAGAACCTTTATGATGGAAGCAATACAGATAATAGTAAAGTAGACTGTAAACTTGCCCAACTTTTAAAACAAAAAGGAGAGCAGAGGAACTTCCTTCCCTAGGAATATGCAGTCACAGTTCCTTCAGGATCATTTTTCAATGGAAAAATTAAATAGGAGCCAACATGAGGAGGACAAAAAGTGAAATTTGTTGAATACTTAATCAGAAGTAGAGCCTGATGCTTGGCATAATGCCTACCTTTTCAAGTCACCTTCAGGAAAGCACCTATGTTACGCATGGACATCACCAGATGGTAAACACCGAGATCAGATTGATTATATCCTTTGCAGACAGAGATGGAGAAGCTCTATACAGTTAGCAAAAACAAGACCTGGAGCAGACTGTGGCTCAGATCATGAACTCCTTATTGCCAAATTCAGACTTAAATTGAAGAAAGTGGAGAAAACCACTAAACCATTCAGGGATGACCTCAATTAAATCCCTTATGAGTATACAGTGGGAGTGAGATATAAATTTAAGGGACTAGATCTGATACAGTGCCTGATGAACTATGCACGGAGGTTCATGACATACTACAGGAGACAAGGATCAAGACCATCCCCAAGAAAAAGAAATGCAAGACAGCAAAATGGCTGTCTGAGGAGTTCTTACAAATAGTTGTGAAAAGAGAAGCGAAAAGCAAAGGAGAAAAGGAAAGATAAACTCATTTGAATGCAGAGTTCCAAAGAATAGCAAGGAGAGATAAGAAAGCCTTCCTCAGCGATCAATGCAAAGAAATAGAGGAAAACAATAGAATGGGAAAGACTAGAGATCTCTTCAAGAAAATTAGAGATACCAAGGGAACATTTCATGCAATTCAATAAAGGACAATAAAGGGCTCAATAAAGGACAGAAATGCTATGGACCTAACAGAAGCAGAAGATACTAAGAAGAGGTGGCAAGAATACACAGAAGAACTATACAAAAAAGATCTTCACAACCCAGATAATCACAAAGGTGTGATCACTCACTCACCTAGACCCGGACATCCTGGAATGTGAAGTAAGGTGGGCCTTAGGAAGCATCGCTACAAACAAAGCTAGTGGAGGCAAGAGGAATTCCAGTTGAGTTATTTCAAATCCTGAAAGATGATGCTATGAAAGTGCTGCACTCAATATGTCAGCAAATTTGGAAAACTCAGCAGTGGCCAAAGGACTGGAAAAGGTCAGTTTTCATTCCAATCCCAAAGAAAGGTAATGCCAAAGAATGCTCAAACTACCACACAATTGCGTTCATCTCACACGGTAGTAAAGTAATGCTTAAAATTCTCTAAGCCAGCAATATGTGAACCATGAACTGCCAGATATTCAAGCTGGTTTTAGAAAAGACAAAGGAACCAGAAATCAAATTGTCAACACCCGCTGGATCTTCAAAAAAACAAAGTTCCAGGAAAACATCTATTTCTGTTTTATTGACTATGCCAAAACCTTTGACTGTATGGATCACAATAAATTGTGGAAAATTCTGAAAGAGATGGGAATACCAGACCACTTGACCTGTCTCTTGAGAAACCTGTATGCAGGTCAGGAAGCAACAGTTAGAACTGGATATGGAACAACAGACTGGCTCCAAATAGAAAAAGGAGTATGTCAAGGCTGTATATTGTCACCCTGCTTATTATTTAACTTATATTCAGAGTACATCATGAGAAACACTGGGCTGGAGGAAGCACAAGCTGGAATCCATATTGCAGGAGAAATACCAATAACCTCAGATATGCAGATGACACCACCCTTATGGCAGAAAGTGAAGAAGAACTAAGAGCCTCTTGATGAAAGTGAAAGAAGAGTGAAAAAGTTGGCTTAAAGCTCAACATTCAGAAAACTAAGATCATGGCATCTGGTCCCATCACTTCATGGAAAATAGATGGGGAAACAGTGGAAACAGTGGCTGACTTTATTTTTGCAGGCCCCAAAATCACTGCGGATGGTGATTGTGACCATGAAATTAAAAGACGCTTGCTCTTTGGAAGGAAAGTTATACCAGCCTAGATAGCATATTTAAAAGCAGAGAAATTACTTGACCAACAAAGGTCCATCTAGTCGAGGCTATGGTTTCTCCAGTAGTCATGTATGGATGTGAGAGTTGGACTAAAAGAAAGCTGAGTGCCAAAGAATTGATGCTTTTGAACTGTGGTGTTGGAGAAGACTCTTGAGAGTCCCTTGGACTGCACGGAGATCCAATCAGTCCATCCTAAAAGAGATCAGTCCTGGGTGTTCATTTGAAGGACTGATGCTGAAGCTGAAACTCCAATCCTTTGGCCACCTGATGGGAAAAGCTGACTCATTTGAAAAGACCCTGATGCTGGGAAAGATTGAAGGCGGGAGAAGGGGACAACAGAGGATGAGATGGTTGGATGGCATCATTGACTTAATGCTGTGAGTTTGGGTGAACTCGGAGTTGGTGATGGACAGGGAGGCCTGGCGTGCTGTGATTCATGGGGTCGCAAAGAGTCGGACACGACTGAGTGACTGAACTGAACTGAAAGCTGGCATTCAAAGGACCTCCTTGGCTGGTCCTTCTCTATTGCTTGACATGTCAGGCACTTAAAGGGCCCCCCTGCCTGGGGTCTTTCATTAGGCACTTAACCCCTCTTCCCCCTCAGCTGGGGTTCTTCTCCATTTCTTGGTGTGTCTCCATTTCTTGACCTGTCTGAGGTCTTTCTCTATTGGTCAGCAGCTGGTGTTGGCATGGGGCAGAGAGGTGACGGTGATGGTCCCACCCTCTGTGTGTAACTCAGCAGTATTGCCCAAAGGCATTTCTCATTGCGATCTCCCCACTTATTATCCCCATGGGCTGTCTCCCTACAGTCAACAGCAGACTTTGTCCTGGGGTTGCTCTCCAATTCCTAGGCTTCAGCTCCTAGCTGACGCATATTTCAGGGAACTTGCATCCCTGCCCAGTGTATGTATAGCTGTGGCAAGGACTGTCTGTATGGTTTGCATTCCCTTCAGCCTGTTGCACTCTCAAGCACTGCTGCACTCTCCAGCAGTCTCAAATTCTTCTCCTGTGTCCCAGACAATTGCAGTTCCAGTACCCCCACCCACCAGGTATAGGACCAGTCCTGCTCACTCTCTGGTTTTCTTCCTCCTTGATTTGTCTTGCCAGATTTTGCATGGATCTATATATTCCTTTCCAGTGGTCAAGGTTTCCCGCCTGCTCTCAGCTGGTGTCCTGCAAGAGCTTCTGTGTCTGAAGGTGTATTCCTGATGCATCAGTGGAGAGATGTTCTCCATGTCACCTACTCCTCTGCCATTTTGTTTCTCCTGTTATTTGTAAACTTTTTAATAATGTCCATTCTCACTTCATATGAAGTGATATATTGTACTTTTGATTTGCATTTCTCTAATAATTAGCTATATTGAGCATCTTTTTATGGCCTATTGGCCATCTAGATGTCTTCTTTGGAGAAATGTCTGTTTAGGTTTTCTTCCCAAGTTTTGATTGGATTGTTTTTTAGTTGTTGAGTAGAATGTTTTTAAATTATGCACTTTATTTTGACATAATTGGAAATTCACATGTAGCTGTAAAATACTAGAGATATCCTGTTTATTCTGTGTGCAAAACTATAGAACAATATTACAATCAGAATTTTTATATTGATACAACCAAGATACATTAACATCTCAACAAGAATCCCTTGTGTCTTACTGCAGCCATACCTTCCTCCTTCCTGTCCCCACCACCTCTTTATAACCTGGCAGTCAGTAATCTGCTCTGTTTCTATAATTTTGTCATTTAAATGGTGTTATATAAATCCTTTGTATATATGTGTGTGTGTGTGTTTGTGTGTATATATATATATGTAAATATATACACTATGTATACTTTCATAACTGACTTTTTTTCACTCAGTGCAATTTTCTGGCCATTCACCCAGATTGTAATGTGTATCAATTGTTCATTCCTTTTTATTGCTGAGTTATCATTCCATGGTATAGATGTATGATAGTTAAACCATTTGCTATATAATAGTAGATTGAATAACTGTCCCCAAAGACATCAATCCCTAATCCCTGGAACTTGTGAATGTAATTTATATGGCGAAAAAAAAACTCATAAATATGACTTAGTTTAAGAAATTTGAGTCCTAGATTATTTGAGTGGGCCATAAATTCAATCACAACCATCCTTGTAAGAGAGAGGCAGAGGGAGATTTGACACACGCTAAAGAAGAGGCAATGTGTCCTTGAAGACAAAGAACTGAGCGATGTGAACAGCAGCCGAGGAATGTTGGCAGCCACCAGAAGCTGAGAGGCCAGGAACTGATCTTCCCTGGAGCCTGAGAGCCTCCGCAGAGAGTTTAGCCCCGCTGACACCTGAATCTCAGCCCAGATTTTAGATTTCTGGCCTCCAGAAGTGTGAGAGAATACATTTCTCTTCTTGTAAGCAACCAAGTTTTTGGTAATGAGCAAGTCCACATTCCCATCTTCCTAAGACTCTGGACCCTTCCAAACGTTCTGACATTTCCACCGAGCTGACTGTAGGCAGCTATTGTGTCAATACTGCTATCATTCCCAGGTTTCCAAGCCAATACATTTAAATCACATTTCCCGTGTGAGTATACCAGTATCAATAATCCTGGCCTATCCTATGTCACACTTTTGGTGTGATACCTAGAATCCACTTCCACACTTGTTTCTCAGACTCCTACTGATGCAAAGTGGCAATATCCTGTACAGGTGCCTTCTCTTGGGCTCAACCTTGTACTCATTTGGGATATGCTGGCATTTTAACTTATTGTTTTTCAGAGTGTAAAGGTGGATAGCAGGTGTAGACCCTGATATCCTCTGAGAGAATTTTCTTAGGTGAAGTCACTGAAAACTTTATTTTCTTGGGAGTAAGACTGTTTCCCTCAAAGAGGAAGGATTCCTTCTGTCAACTACGAAGGACAAGATATTCCCCTAAAGCTGCCACAGTTGTTTTCTGAAGTTTCACACTTGTTTTCAATTTATCCTTTTTCTTGTGCCTATCTCCTGGACATTCAAAAAGACTAGCCCAGGACTTCCTTGATGCTCCAGTGGTTTAGACTGTGCTTCCACTGCAGACGGTACAGTTTTGATCCCTGGTCAAGGAACTAATATCTCACATGCCATGTGGCATAGTCAAAAAATAAGAATCCAAAACGATTAGCCCTCACAAATTCTGTCATCCCCACCATGACCACAGTGACCAAACGCCACAGCCACTTGATCTTCTTGGGGAAGAAAGAAGAAGAAGAAGAACCCATTGTTCTCCAACACTCCACAACACCATTAGGGACAATGTGAACAAAGGTGAAATCACCTCTTGCCACAAACATCATTTCCCCTACACTGAGGCTCTGCTTCCTAGAGCTACTTGTGGTACAAATGACTATACTATACAGGATTTCACCAAGAAACGAGAATGGAGGAAACAAAGAGTGCAGGCAAGGATAAAGGACACTACAAGAGTTGGTGAAGCAGCCTGGGTTAAGTAAAAGCACCATGTTTCTACTCATAAGGAGAAAATGTAAGGAAAACCGGTTGCCGAACCTGTGAGATCTACTTCTGGGCTACATCAGGAACTGTAATGTGGAGAAATACAGCCATTTCCAAATCACTGCATGAGAGGAGGCAAAAGAATAAACTCCTTGACCTCTTTCCGTTCCCACCCAGTCTTCTAATGGCTTCACCCATTTGCAATACTCTACCAAGGAAAAGGAATTCTGGTTAATATAGTGCATAGAAGTCAACTTCTTGGGTACTGAGCAGGGTGAAGGGTGGAGTAGATTTAGATGGCCAGGTTATCAGGCTTCCTTATTAAGGCAGTACTGGGAAGAGCACAGAAAGGGTGCTAAGTACAAACAGATATGACAGCGCACTGTTCAGTTCAGTTGCTCAGTTGTGTCTGACTCTGTGACCCCATGAACTGCAGCATGCCAGGCTTCCCTGTCCAACACCAACTCCCAGAGCTTACTCAAACTCATATCCATCCATCCACCTCATGCTCTGTCACCCTCTTCTCCTCCTGCCTTCAGTCTTTCCCAGCATCAGGGTCTTTTCAAATGAGTCAGTTCTTCACATCAGATGACCAAAGTATTGGAGTTTCAGCTTCAGCATCAGTCCTTCAAATGAACACCCAGGACTGATCTCTTTTAGGATGGACTGGTTGGATCTCCGTGCAGTCCAAGGGACTCTCAAGAGTCTTCTCCAACACCACAGTTCAAAAGCATCAATTCTTCTGCATTCAGCTTTCTTTTAGTCCAACTCTCACATTCATACATGACCACTGGAAAAACCATAGCCTCGACTAGATGGACCTTTGTTGACAAAGTAATGTCTCTGCTTTTTAATATGCTGTCTAGGTTGGTCATAATTTCCTTCCAAGGAGCAAGTGTCTTTTAATTTCATGGCTGGAATCACCACCTGCAGTGATTTTGGAGACCAAAAAAGTAAAGTCAGCCACTGTTTCCACTGTTTCCCCATCTATTTTCCATGAAGTGATGGGACCAGATGCCATGATCTTAGTTTTCTGAATATTGAGCTTTAAGCCAACTTTTTCACTCTCCTTTTTCACTTTCATCAAGAGGCTTTTTAGTTCCTCTTCACTTTCTGCCATAAGGGTGGTGTCATCTGCATATCTGAGGTTATTGATATTTCTCCCAGCAATCTGGATTCCAAGTTGTGCTTCCTCCAGCCTAGTGTTTCTCATGATGTACTCTGCATATAAATTAAATAAGCAGGGTGAGAATATACAGCCTTTACATACTCCTTTTCCTATTTGGAACCAGTCTGTTCCATGTCCAGTTCTAACTGTTGCTTCCTGACCTGCATACAGGTTTCTCAAGAGACAGGTCAGGTGGTCTGGTATTTCCATCTCTTTCAGAAGTTTCCACAATTTATTGTGATCCACACAGTCAAAGGCTTTGGCATAGTCAATAAAGCAGAAATAGATGTTTTCCTGGAACTTTGTTTTTTCGATGATCCAGCAGATGTTGGTAATTGGATCTCTGGTTCTTCTGCCTTTTCTAAAACCAGCTTGAACATCTGGAAGTTCATGGTTCACGCATTGCTGAAGCCTGGCTTGGAGAATTTTAAGCATTACTTTACTAGCATGTGAGATGAGTGCAATTCTGTGGTAGTTTGGGCATTCTCTGACATTACCTTTGTTTGGGATTGGAATGAAAACTGACCTTTTCCAGTCCTGTGGCCACTGCTGAGTTTTCCAAATTTGCTGACATATTGAGTGCAGCACTTGCATAGCATTATCTTTCAGGATGTGAAATAGCTCAACTGGAATTCCATCACCTCTACTAGTTTTGTTTGTAGTCATGCTTCCTAGGGCCTACTTGACTTCACATTCCAGGATGTCTGGCTCTAGGTGAGTGATCACATCATTGTGATTATCTGGGTCGTGAAGATCTTTTTTGTATAGTTCTTCTGTGTATTCTTGCCACCTCCTCTTAATATCTTCTGCTTCTGTTAGGTTCATACCATTTCTGTCATTTATTGAGCCCATATTTGCATGAAATGTTCCCTTGGTATCTCTAATTTTCTTGAAGAGGTCTCTAGTCTTTCCCATTCTATTGTTTTCCTCTATTTCTTTGCATTGATTGATAAGGAAGACTTTCTTATCTCTCCTTGCTATTCTTTGAAACTCTGCATTCAAATTGGAATATCTTGCCTTTTCTCCTTTGCTTTTCACTTCTCTTCTTTTCACAGCTATTTGTAAGGCCTCCTCAGACAGCCATTTTGCTTTTTTGAATTTCTTTTCCATGGGGATGGTCTTGATCCCTGTCTCCTGTACAATGTCATGAACCTCTGTGCATAGTTCATCAGGCACTGTATCAGATCTAGTCCCTTAAATCTATTTCTCACTTCCACTGTATAGTCATAAGGGACTTGATTTAGGTCATCCCTGAATGGTCTAGTGGTTTTCCATACTTTCTTCAATTTAAGTCTGAATTTGGCAATAAGGAGTTCATGATCTGAGCCACAGTCTGCTCCAGGTCTTGTTTTTGCTGACTCTATAGAGCTTCTCCATCTTTGGCTGCAAAGAATATAATCAATCTGATTTCAGTGTTGACCATCTGGTGATGTCCATGTGTAGAGTCTTCTCTTGTGTTGTTGGAAGAGGGTGTTTGCTATGACCAGTGCGTTCTCTTGGCAGAACTCTATTAGCCTTTGCCCTGCTTCATTCTGTACTCCAAGGCCAAATTTGCCTGTTACTCCAGGTGTTTCTTGAGTTCCTACTTCTGCATTCCAGTCCCCTATAATGAAAAGGACATCTTTTTTGGGTGTTAGTTCTACAAGTTAGATCTTGTAGGTCTTCATAGAACCGTTCATCTTCAGCTTCTTCAGCGTTACTGATTGGGGCATAGGTTTGGATTACCGTGATATTGAATGGTTTGCCTTGGAAATGAACAGAGATCATTCTTTCATTTTTGAGATTGCATCCAAGTAATGCATTTCAGACTCTTTTGTTGACCATGATGGCTATTCCATTTTTTCTAAGGGATTTCTGCCCACAGTAGTAGATATAATGGTCATCTGAGTTAAATTCACCCATATAAGTCCATTTTGGTTCGCTGATTCCTAGAATGTCGATGCTCACTCTTGCCATCTCCTGTTTGACCACTTCCAATTTGCCTTGATTGGACTTAACATTCCAGGTTCCTATGCAATATTGCTCTTTGTAGCATCGGACCTTGCTTCTATCAACAGTCACATACACAACAGAGTGTGTTTTTGCTTTGGGTCCATCCCTTCATTCTTTCTGGAGTTATTTATTATTTAGAGAATGGCAAACCACTTCAGTATTCTTGCCTTGAGAACCCCATGAACAGGATGAACAGTATGCCAGTTGTCAGAGGCTAGAAAAAGACTCTTAATATACCATAGTTCTGCAGCTGAGGCAGCTGTGATCCAGCACACTTGGTTCAAATCTTGAGCCATCCAATGTATTTTTCTTAGGGAAATGTTTGTCTTAAGCTATGTTAATGAGTTATGTATTTACTCTAGACTGTGTCTTCAAGTTGGTTCTGCCTAAGACTCAGAACCAACTTTACAAACCAGTATGTTTTACTCATACAAACATTCTCTTAAGCTATGTTAATAAGACAGTATCTGCTTGGAAACCTGCCTTTCTTTAAAATTCATGTCAATCATTTTATGGCCTGGGATCACTCACCTTGTGCCAATGTTATCTCAAAATGCATGTTGTGGGTGAGGGGCCTGGTGCCATTCTCTGAGTTTTGAGACATTTCCTTTCTCCAATTAGCAGACTGCTAGTAGCTATATAACATCTGGCTAAAGACTAGCAGGGCAGCACTCTTTCTGCCAGCTTCTGATGTCTATGTCAGAAGCTTTCCCTATTTCTTTTATACTTTATAAAACTTTATTACACAAAAGCTCTGAGGGATCAAGCCTCATCACTAGCCCTGGATTGAATTTTTCAACTCCAGAGGCCAAGAATCCCAGCGTCTTTCACAGCTTAACAAAAAACTTTCAAGATAAAAACACAATTGAAATGCAGAGGCAATGGGGCTAAGGAGGAGGAGAAAATACCTTCCCACCAATTGTATAAGCTGCAGATTAAATCCACAAACTTGACTAGGCAGACTCTGTGTCTATGGAGTATATGAAAGAACAATGAGACTTCCTACAAAAGGAAATGCACTAATTCTGGCAACTGTGGACACTGGGGGCAAGAACACCCAACAGTAGGACAAGATTAGAGTCTGAGTTGTTCCCACAGTAGGTCCAGAGACCACGCCAGTATTGGAGGGAACCCTAAGGAGGTGCAAGTGGTCTGTGACAGTGAGGGAAAGGACGCTGATAGCTGAGATCTGAGAAAAATATTTATCATTCTTTTGTTTTGATTTGTTCTATTATTGGTTCTGGATTCTTTTTCTTTTCCCCCTGTTGCTGTGGTTGTTGATTTTATTATTCCTATTAACTCTACGTAGTCTTTTGAGAACTTCTTTTTAATCACATTTTTTATTTCCTTCATATGCTTTTGAGAGAGCTGATTCTTAGGTAGGTTGATAAGAAGTCCAGGGCCCTCAAGGAGAAAGGAGTCCAGGGCTCTCAAGGAGGGGAAAAGGACAAACATTTTTTCTACATTACTTTGTCTTAGTCACATAAGATGTTTATTCTTAAACTCTGAGTTGTTGTGACAACAATTTTTAAGACTAACTTTCCTTAAGCTCAGAGCTAATGATTACACAACAAAACAACTCATCTTGCCTAAGGAGTTGTTTTTCCTTAAGCTCTGTACTAATGATTATATAAGAACAATATATCTTGAGGATATATTTCTTCTTCTTAACAAGAACCTTCTGACTAATCTTAGATGATCTTGCTATCTTAAGATGTATGTATGTTGTGGGTCTGGTAAGACATTTCTATAGCTAGTTCTAATCTTGTTAATTTAAGATGTATGTTGTGGGAGTTCAGTTCAGTTCAGTAGTCAATCTGTGGTGACTCTTTGCAACACCATGGACTAGACCATGCCTGGTTTCTCTGTCCATCACCAACTCCTGGAGCTTGTTCAAACTCATGCCCATTGAGTCGGTGATGCCATCCAACCATCTCATCCTCTGTCATCCCTTTCTCTTCTTGCCTTCAATCTTTCCCAGCATCAGGGTCTTTTTCAGTAAGTCAATTCTTCACATCAGGTGGCCAAAGTATTGAAGTTTCAGCTTCAGCATCAGTCCTTCTAGTGAATATTCAGGACTGATTTCCTTTACAATGGACTGGTTGGATCTCCTTGCAGTCCAGAGGACTCTCACGAGTCTTATCCAAAAACACAGTTCCTAAAAGCATCAATTCTTCGGTACTCAGCTTTCTTTATCATCCAACTCTCACATCCACACATGACTGCAGGAAAAGTCATAGCTTTGACTAGACAGAACTTTGTTGGCAAAGTAATGTCTCTGCTTTTTAATATACTGTCTAGGTTCATCACAGCTTTTCTTCCAAGGAGCAAGTGTTTTTTAATCTCATGGCTGCAGTCATCATCTGCAGTGATTTTGGAGTGCAAGAAAATAAAGTCTTTCACTGGTTTCCATTGTTTCCCCATCTATTTTCCATGAAGTGATGGGACCAGATGCCATGATCTTAGTTTTCTGTATGTTGAGTTTTAAGCCAACTTTTTCACCCTCCTCTTTTGCTTTCATCAAGAGGCTCTTTAGTTCCTCTTCACTTTCTACCATAAGGGTGGTGTCATCTGTGTACTGACATCATTGATATTTCTCCCGGCAATCTTGATTCCCACTTGTACTTCATCCAGCCCAGCATTTCGCATGATGTACTCTGCATAGAAGTTAAATAAGCAGGGTGACAATATACAGCCTTGACATACTCCTTTCCCGATTTGGAACCAGTCTGTTGTTCCATGCCTCGTGTGGGTGTTGTCCCCTGGCCACCATTAGCCTGTGGCATCCCTGGGTGGAGCAATGCCTTCAGTCCCTGAGAAGGGGGGAAGCTGGGTGCAGCGGGTTGTGTGTGTGAGGGCCTTGGGGGCCACAAGTATGCAGTGGGAGAGCGTTCTCCCAGGGCGGCTGTGACTCTGGGTATAGGCAGCGGTGGGAGCAACAGTTCTAACTGTTACTTCTTGACCTGCATACAGCTTTCTCAGAAGGCAGGTAAAGTGGTCTGATATTCCCATCTCTTGAAGAATTTTCCACAGTTTGTTAAGATCCACACAGTCAAAGGCTTTGGCGTAGTCAATAAAGTAGAAGTTTTTCTGGAACTCTCTAGCTTTTTCTGTGATCAGGTAGATGTTGGCAATTTGATCTCTGGCTCCTCTGCCTTTTCTAAATCCAGCTTGAATATCAGGAAGTTCACAGTTCTTTACTGTTGAAGCCTGACTTGGACATCCTTTGCTAGTGTGTGAGATGAATTGCACAATTGTGCAGTAGTTTGAACAGTCTTTGGCACTGCCTTTCTTAAGGACTGGAATGAAAACTGACCTTTTCCAGTCCCGTGGCCACTGCTGACTTTTCCAAATTTGCTGGCATATTGAGTGAAGCACTTTCACAGTATCATCTTTTAGGATTTGAAATAGCTCAACTGGAATTTCATCACATCCAGTAGCTTTATCATAGTGATGCTTCCTGAGGCCACTTGACTTTGCATTTCGGGATGTCTGGCTCTAGGTAAGTGATCACATCATTGTGGTTATCTGGCTCATGATTTTTTTTTTGTATAGTTTTGTGTATTCTTGTAACCATTTTTTTTTTTTTTAACATCTTCTGCTTCTGTTAAGTCCTTTATTGTGCCCACCTTTGCATGAAATATTCCCTTTGTGTCTCTGATTTTCCTGAAGAGATCTCTAGTCTTTCCCATTCTATTGCTTTCCTCTATTTCTTTGCATTGATCACTGAGGAAGACTTTCTTATCTCTCCTTGCTATTCTTTGGAACTCTGCATTCAGATGGGTATATCTTGCCTTTTCTCCTTTGCCTTTCACTTCTCTTCTTCTCTCAGCTATTTGTAAGGCCTCCTCAGACAGCCATTTTGCTTTTTTGCATTTCTTTTTCTTGGGGATGGTCTTGATCCTTGTCTCCTGTACTATGTCATGAACCTCCGTCCACAGTTCTTCAGGCATTCTGTCTATCAGATCTAGTCCCTTGAATCTATTTGCCACTTCCACTATTGGAGTGGGTATGTTAAAAGTATATAAGGCCTTGACCATACTAGCGTGCAGCACACTCTCCATCTGCCTTCTATGTCAGAAGCTTTCTCTGTCCTTTTTCACTGATAAAACTTCTGAGTTTTATTACACAAAAGCTCTGAGTGATTAAGCCTGGTGCCCAATCCACAAACTGAATCTTCTTCTTCAGAGATCACAAATCCAACATCATTCACCATAAGATGTCACTTCTACCTCTACATTGGCCTTTTGTGCTTCTGTGGGGATTTTTTTCTTTTCTCAAATTAAAAAAAATATATTTTTTTTTTGGTTTGTTATTTTCATTACTGTTCTTTTCCTGCTGTGGTTATTCTTTAATATATATAAATCTTTTTAATATAATTCTTTTTAACTTTGATTTTCTCCTTTTCCCTTCTTTCATTGCCTTTCTTTCTTTTTTTCACCATGTTTGTTAGTTTTGTGGGTTTTTTTTTTTTCTTCATTCCCCAGTTGGCACTCTGCTTTGACTTTGTTTTCCAGTTTATGTTTTAGTTAGTTTTGTTTTATTTCCTCAATATCATTTTTAGTATTCTTTGCTTGCCAGATCACTCTCTTGTACTTTTTCTTTGTACTGTTTTGGTTTTGTTTGTGTGTGTGTATGTGAATTCCATTATTTTTTGTTATTTTTCTGATTTTGTATTTACCATTTGCCTGGGGTTCATCTTTTGCTTCTTGTTTCTGTATGTTTATTTTAACCCCCTTTAATGCCATCACAAATGACTTGTAGAATCACAGTTCCCCAGCCAGAGCTCAGTCCTGAGTCTTTGGATTGGATCCAGGACCCAAGACCCTAGACTAACAGAGAAGTCCTAAACCTAGGGAGTATTAATCAGTCAGAACTCCCATGAAGGCCTCCACAAATATACAAGATGCAGCATCATCCAATTGCTGGGAGCAGACAGTGTAAGATGCCTCACATAAAAGAGAAGCAAGACAAAACCACAAACCTAAACATCAGCATGCAGTGTTCCCACGTACACCTCAAAAGATACCACCTCACACAGCCCTGCTTATCAGAGGGGAAAAAAATTCACCTTTTCCTACCAGAACACAGGCACAAGTCCCTCCCTATATGAACTCTACAAAAACTACTGGACCAACCTAACCCATCAAAGGCAGAAACCAAAATGAGGAAGGAACATTACCCTGAAGCCTAGGTAAAGGAGACCTCAAGAACAGTAAGTTAGAAAAAAAATGAAAAGACAGAAAAATATTAAACAAATTAAGACATAAATTAGAAACTCACAAGGCCAAATAAACAAAGAGGAAATAGGCAAACTACCAAAAAAAAAAAAAAAAAAAAACAGAGTAATGTTAGAAAAGATTATCTAAAACTTTGAAAATAGAATGGAGAAAATGAAAGAAAAAATTAACACATTTAACAAGGACCTAGAAGAAATAAGGAATAAACAAATAGAAATGAATGACACAATTACTGAAATTAACAATACTTTAGAAGGAATTGATAGCAGAATAACCGAGGCAGATGAAGGATTTAGTGAGCTGGGAGATACAATGGTGGAAATAACTACTGAAGAGCAGAATAAAGGGAAAAAATTGAAAAGAATTCAGGATAGCCTCAGAGACCTGTGAGACAATATTAAATGCACTAACATTCAAATTATAGGGGTACCAGAAGAAGAAGAGAAAAAGAAAAGGTCTGAGAATATTTCTGAAGCGGTATAGTCAAAAAATTCCCCAGCATGGGATAGGAAATAGTCAATCAAGTCCAAGAAGCACAGAGAGCCCCATACAGGGCAAATCCAAGGAGAAACATGCTGAGACACATAATAATCAAATGATTTTTTGTGTTTCTAAACACAAAAAAAAGAATACTAAAAGCTGCAAGGGAAAAGCAATAAGTAACATACTAAGGAAACCCCAAAAGATTAACAGCTAATCTTTCAGCAGAAATTCTTCAGGCCAGAAGGGAATGGCAGGGTATATTTAATTAACTGAAAAGGAAAAATCTACAACCAAAATTTCTCTACCTGGCAAGGATCTCTTTCAAAATTGATAGAAAAATCAAAAGGTGTACAGACAAGCAAAACTTAAGAGAATTTAGTACCACCAAACTAGCTTTACAACAAATGTTAAAGTGACTTCTATAGGCAGGAAACACAAGAGAAGGAAAAGACCTACAAAAACCCAAAGCAATTAAGAAAATGCCATGGACTGTGCCCTCACAGGACACCTGGGAGCCCAAGTGACTTAGACTCCCCTGTGGTATATCAACTGTGAAAGCTCCCCACACACACCAGTGGCATTTGTTTACAATGTCCTTCCCTCTCCACAGTACAACTGAGCAAGTGAGCCACTTTCACCCCGTCATGTCAGGGTGGAAATCAGACACTGAAGAGAGACTTACAAGCAGAGGAGGCCAACCTAAGCAAAAGAAAGAAGGCGGAATCGCCCCAGAGGTGGCAGGTGCAATAGATTAAAATCCTGCAGTTAAGCCGAGACTGTGCATTTGAGGGGCACCTGTAGACTTTGAAAACAAGTGCAAGCCAGAACAATGGGATATCTAACACTGGACTGACTCTACACTAACAAGAGCTCCAGAGACATTACTAGATATATTGGAGGAATTTCTGAGTAGGCAACTCGACTGGAGAAGGAAAACAGAGGAATCCCATGAACATTTACCTCACTATTACCATGTATATGCCCATGCCTCATTAAATAATTAAAAAAAAAAAAATTTAATTTTTAAAAATGTTATTTATTTCTTTTTTATTCTATTTTTTCCTCTCTTTTTCTCCTTTCCTCCCCTCCTCTTTTTCTTTCTTCCTCAAACTGTTCTAATATGGTTTTTTATTACTTCTTTAACTTTTTTTTATACCCTACTTTTACCTTTCTAAAAACAAAGGGAAAAAAGCTTATTTTTTTAATAAGTCCCATATTTTTAAATTTTTGTGCTCTATTTTGTCTTTTTTAACATTGTAATTTTGAGAGTCTAATTTTCTTGTAGGTTTTTAATTTTTGTTTTTTGATCTATTGTTATTAACTTTGTATCTTTAAGAGGCTAATTTTTAGTACCTGTTTTTACTTAAGGATTGATTACTGACTTGATTGTTCTCTTCATTTTTCACACTCTCTTCTCTCCTCTTGGTCACCTCTTTCTCCTTCCTCCATCTTCTATTCTCTATATAACTTTGTGACTCTCTTTGGGTATTCCTGGCTGTGAAGAGTTGTTTAATCATTGACCTAGGGATTTTATATACTGTGCTGTGTGGATGGAGATGTCTTGATGCTATTGTAAGAGGTTGTGACCAAAATCCAGAGGCAGGGGACTCAACTTCAGAATTTTGGATCATCATAGAGCTCCTGACCACAGGGAACATTAATAGACGACAGCCCACCCAACTCTCCATACCTACACTGAATCCAGGCTCCACCCAAGATCCAGCAATTTCCAGTGCCTTTGTTAGCAGACCCCAATTGGCAGGTTCACAACCACCATATTTCCTGCAGTGTCCCAGAACTGAAAATACACATTTGGAACAAAACTTTCCATGAAAGAAGGGGTGTGAACTGGCTGTTCTTTGTGGGGTGAGTGGCCTTATGAACCTGGGTGTTGTAGGAGATGAGCTCTTAGTATTGAGCTCCAAGCACAGTGTTTCTTTAAGAAAAGTTACCTGCTTGTGCAAAGAATTAGCTGTCATGTAGAGAAAATTGGCACCCAAAGCATCTTCATAGGTGGGTTTGCAAATGAAACATTATAGCTTTCACAGGGTGAGCACAATTGTTTTTGTAAGCAGTCCCCAGCTGGCAAGTTGACAACCAGCACATTTCTCTGCAGTGTCCCAGAAATGAAAATACACACTTGGAACAAACTGAACTTTCTACAAGGAAGTGGTATGACCGGCTTGTTCTGTGTGTGTTGACTGGCATACCCATACAATACATTATGAACATAGGTGTTCTAGAAGATGAGCTCCTAGTAAGGAGATCCCAGCACAGTGTTTCCTTCAGAAGTGTCACTTGCTTGTGCCAACAATTAACTGGTGAGGAAAGAATCAGTACCCAAAGTGTTTTCCTAGGTGGGTTTGAGAGTGAAACATTCTAGCTATCACAGGGTGAGAACACTGTTTTTGTTAGCAGACCCAATTGGCAGGTTCGCACATAGGATATTTCCCTGCAGTGTCTCAGAACTGAAAATACACACTTGGGACAAACTGAACATTTCCATGAAAGAAGTCGTGGGAACTGGTTATTCTCTGTGTTGAGTGGCATACCCATACAACGTAATGTGAACCTAGCTGTTCAAGGAGATGAGCTCCTATTATTGAGATCCATGCACAGTGTTTCCTTTAGAAAAGCTACTTGCTTCTATCAAAAATAGAGTGTAATGAAGAGAGAATCAGCACCCAAAATGTTTTCCAGGGTGGGTTTGAGAGACTTCCTACCATTCAAAGCGGAGAAAACTGTTTTAGCCCTCTGGCCAAAAATGGCCAGTTCAAAACTAGTGTTTTCCTAAATGGACCCTAGGTGAATGTGAGAATGAAACAGATTACTTTTAAAGGGTGAGCATACTCTTTTTGCCATAAGTCCCCAATTAGCAGGATCACAACTGGCATATTTCCTTGCAGTATCCAGCCCTGAAACTACACACTTGGGAAAAACTGAACCTTTGCATGAAGGACAGAAGCTTAGAACAGAAGCTTTCCATGAAGGAAGTGGTGCAAACTGGCTGTTCTCTGTATGGTACTGCCACAACGATACAATGCATTTTGAACCTTGGTTTCTCTAGGTCATAAGATAACAGTAAGGAGATCCAAGCACAGTGTTTCTTCAGGAAAGTCATGAGCTGCTGCCAAAATTGATGGCAGTGAAGAGAGAATCAGCACCCAAAATGTTTTCCAAACACGCAAAGTGCTTTCCTGGTGGGTTTGAGAAAGACACATTCTGACTTTCATAGGATGAGAAGAGGGTTTTGCTAGCAGACCCCAAATCCCAGGTTCATACCTAGCATGTTTCCTTGCAGTGTCTCAGTAATGAAATTACACACTTGAGTCAATAACCTTTTGACAACGCAAGTGGAGTGAACTGGTTGTTCTCTGTGTGTTGAGCTGTATAACCATACAAGGCATCATGAGACTCGGTGTTCTAGGAGATGAGCTCTTAGGAAGGAGATCCAAGCACAGTGTTTCTTCAGAAAAGCCACTTGCTGGCGACAAAAATTGACTATAGTGAAGATAGAATCAGCAGCACCCAGTGTTTTCCTATATGGATTGGAGAGTGGAACATCCTAGCTTTCATAGGATGAGAGCAGTGTTCTTGCCAGCAGAACTCAGACAGCAGGTTCATACTTCCCTGCAGTGTCCCAACCTTGAAAATACAGATTTGGGACAAACTGGACATTTTCACAAGGAAGCAGTTGAACTGACTGTTTTCTGTGTGTGCATGACATAAAAATAAACACATTATAAAAGTTGGTGTTCTATGAGATGAGCTCCTAGGATGGAGATCCAAGCACATTGTGTTCTTTAATAGTGTCACTTCCTTGCACCAATTGACTGTAGTGAAGAGAAAATCAGCACCCAAGCTGTTTTCCTAGGTGGCTTTGAGAATGAAACATTCTAGCTTTCAAAAGGAGAGAAAACTATTTTTGCCCACTGAATATAAATGACCAATTCACACCCAGCATATATCTCTGCTGTGTCTCAGCACTAGAAATGCACAGTTGGGACAAACCAAAACTTTGCATTTAAAAAATTGTGTGAACTCTTCTATATGTGGAAAGTGGCAAACGCATATGACACGGTATGAACCTAGGTGTTGTATAAACAGAACTCTTAGTAAGGTGAGTTAGGCAGATTTTCCTTCAGAAAAGTAACTTGGTTGCACTAAAAATTGACAGTAGTGAAGTGAGAATCAAAGTGCTTTCGTAAGTGGCTTCAGAGTGAAACATTCTGGGCTTTACAAGGTGAGCACAGGAGTCCACAACTGGCAAGTTCACACCCAGCATATTTCCTTGCTGCTGTTGCTGCTGCTGCTGCTAAGTCGCTTCAGTCGCGTCCAACTCTCTGCGACCCCAGAGATGGCAGCCCACCAGGCCCCTCTGTCCATGGAATTTTCCAGGCAAGAGTACTGAAGTGGGTTGCCATTGCCTTCTCCGTATTTCCTTGCAGTGTACCAAAGTTGAAGAACTTACTCTTAACAAACTGAACATTTCCACGAAGGAAGTGGTGTTAACTGGTTGATCTCTGTGTCATGAGTGGCCTAGCCCTGGAACACATTATGAACCTATGGGCAGAGCTCCTAGTAAGGAGATCCAAGCACAGTGTTTCTTTAGGAAAGTCTCAAGCTGGCGACAAAAATTGACGATAGTGAAGAGAGAATCAGCATCCAAAGTGTTTTCCCAAACACCCAAATTGTTTTTCCAGGTGGGTTTGAGAATGACACAGTCTTTCTTTCACAGGATGAGAGCTGAGTTTGTGCTAGCAGATGCCAATTGCCAGGTTCACACCCAGCATGTTTCCTTGGAGTATCTCAACACTGAAAATACACACTTGAGTTAAACAACTTTTTGATGATGAAACTGGGGTGGAGTGGTTTTTCTAAACGTGTTGAGTTGCATAACCAAACAAGGCATTATGAACCGAGATGTTCTATGAGATGAGCTCCTAGTAAGGTGATCCAAGCATGGTGTTTCTTCAGAATAGTTACTTGATAGTGACAAAAACCGACTGGAGTGATGGGAGAATCAGCACCCAGTGTGTTTTCCTCAGCGGGTTTTGAGAATGTCATATTCAAGCTTTCACAAAATCACAGAAGTGATTTTGATAAGCAGACCCCAATTGGTAGGTTCACATTGAGAGTAATTCCCTGTAATATCCCAGAACTGAAAATACACACTTGGGTCAAACCAAAACATTCCATGAAGGAAGTGGTGGTGGTGGTAGTGGTGGAGAGTTCCACTCTCCAACAGTCCACCACCACCACGGTGGTGGTTCACTGTGTGTGGAGTGGCATAGGCATACAAGGCATTATGAGCCTAGGTGTTCTAGGAGATAAGCTCTTAAGAAGGAGATCCAAGGACAGTGTTTCATTCAGAAAACTCACTTGCTTGATCCAAGAACTGACTGTAGTGAACAGAGAATAGGCACCAAAGAGTCTTCCCAGTTTGGTTTGAAAGTGAAACATTCTCACTTTCATAGGTTGAACACACTGTTTTGGTATCTGTCCCCAGTTGGCAAGTTCACCCTCAGCACATTTCCTTGCAGGGTCCCAGAATTGAGATTACACACTTGGAACCAACAGAACCTTTCCATGAAGGAAGTGGCGTGATCTGCTTGTTCTCTGTGCGGTGACTGCCATAACCATACACTGCATCTTGATCCCAGGTTGTTCTAGGAGATGAGACCCCAGTCAGGAGATCCAAGCACAGTGTTTCTTCAGAAAAGCCACTACCTGTCGATAAAAAAATGACTGGAGTGAGGACAGAATCAGCACCCAAGTGTCTTCCTATTTTCCTAGGTGGGTTTGACAGTGACACACTCTATAATTTTCACAGGGTGAGAGCAGTGTTTTTGCTGGCAGAACTCAAATGTCAGGTTCACACCTGTCCTATTTCCCTGCAGTGTCCCAGCCTTGAAAATACACGCTTGGGACAAACTGAACCTTTTCATGAAGAAAGTGGTTGACTGGCTGTTCTGTGTGTGCTGCATGGCAGAAAAATCAATGCATTATGAATGTTGGTGTTCTATGAGGTGAGCACTAAGATGGGAATCCAAGCATATTGTTTCCTTTAGTAGTGTCACTTCCTTGCATCAACTGACTGTAGTGAAGAGAAAGTCTGCACCCAAGGTGTTTTCCTAGCTGGCTTTGAGAGTGAAACATTCTAGCTTTCAAAGGGTGAGAAAAATGGTTTTGCCCACTGAACATAAACAGCTGATACACACCAAGCATGTTTCTCTGCTGTTTCCTAGCACTAGAAATGCACAGTTGGGGCAAACCAAACCTTTCCATGTAGAAAGATGTGTGCACTGTTCTCTGGGGGGTGAGTGGCAAGCCCGTATGACACAGTGTGAACCTAGGTGTTCTGTAAGCAGAGCTCTTAGGAAGGAGACTCAGGCACAGGTTTTCCTTCAGAAAAGTAACTTGCTTGCCTTAAAAATGAATGGTAGTGAAGTGAAAATCAGAACTAAGTGTCTTTGTAGGTGGTTCCAGAGTGAAACATCCTAGGATTTAAAGGGTAAGCAAACTGGCCAGCAGTTCACAACTGGCAAGTTCACACCCAGCATATTACCTGACACTGTACCAGAGTTGGAAGTATTTACTCAGAACTAACTAAAACATTTCCATGAAGGAAGTGACGTGAACTAGCTGATCTCTGTGTCATCAGTGGCATAGCCCTAGAATATTCTATGAACCTTGGTGTTCTATGGGAAGAGGTCCTAGTAAAGAGATCCATACAGAGTGTTTCTTCAGAAAAGTCATGAACTAGCGACCAAAATTGATGGTAGTGAAAGTGTTTATTCAAACACTGAAAACTTTTTCTCAGATGGATTTGAGAATGACACATTCTTGCTTTCACAGGATGAGAGCAGTTTTGGCTAGTAGACCCCAATTGTCATGTTCACACCCATCATGTTTCCTTACAGTCTCTCAGCACTGAAAATACACACTTGAGTCAAACAACCTTTCGATGATGGAAATGGGGTGAACTGATTGTTCTCTGTGTGTTAAGTTGTGTAACCAAACAAGCCATTATGAACCTAGGTGTTCTATGAGACAGCTCCTAGTAAGGTGTTTCTTCAGAATAGTCTCTTGACAGCGGCAAAAAATCGACCAGGGTGAAAGGAGAATCAGCACTCAAAGTGTTTTCCTCAGTGGGTTTTTAAAATGTCACATTCAAGTTTTCACTGTATTTAAGCAGTGTTTTTGCCAGCAGACTCCAATTGGCAGGTTCACACCAAGAATAAATCCAAGCAATGTCCCAGCACTGAAAACAAGACACTTGGGTCAAACCCAAACTTTCCATGAAGGAAGTGGTGTGAAATGGTTGTTCGCTGGGTATTTAGTGGCATAACCATACAAGGTGTTCTATGAGCAGAGCTTGTAGTAAGGAGACACAGGCACAGATTTTCCTTCAGCAACTTAACTTGCTTGCAGTAGAAACTGACAGTAGTGAAGTGAAAATCAGTACCCAAAGTGTTTTTTTAAGTTTTTCACTTCAGGGTGAAACCTTCTAGGATATATAGGGTGAGTACACTATTTTGCCAGCAGTCTACAACTGGCAAGTACACATCCAGCCTACTTCCTGAAAGTGTCCCAGAATTTGAATTACTCACTCTGAACAAACTGAACCTTTCCAAGAGGGAAGTGGTGTGAAGTGATTGATCTCCGTGTCATGAGTGGCATATGCCTACAACGCATTATGAACCTAGGTGTTCTACATGCAGACCTCCTAGTAAGGAGATCCAAGTACAGTGTTTCTTCAGAAAAGGCATGCATTGGTCAGAAAAATTGACGGTTGTGAAGAGAGAATCAGCACCCAAAGTGTTTTTCTCAAACATCCAAAATGTTTTCCTCAGTGGGTTTGAGAATGACACATCTTGCTTTCACAGGATGAGAGCAGAGTTTTTGCTAGCAAACCCCAATTGCAGGTTCACATCCAGCATGTTTCCTTGCAAGTGTCACAGCACTGAGAATACAAACTTGAGTCAAACAACTTTTCGATATGGAAGTGGGGTATACTGGCTGATCTCTGTGTGATAAGCTTCCTAACCATATACTAGGCATTATGAACCTGGGTCTTCTATGAGAAGGCCTCATATTAAAGCAACCCAAGCATAGTATTTATTCATAGGAGTCACTTGGTAGTGATGAAAAACTGACTTGAATGAAGGGAGAATCAGTACCCAAAGTGTTTTCATCAGTGGGTTTTGAGAATGTAACACGAGCTTTCACAGTATTCAATCAGTGTTTTTGCTAGCAGACCCCATTTGGCAGGTTCACACAAAATAAATCCGTGCAATGTCCCAACACGGAAAATATACACTTGGATCAAATCAAAACTTTCCACAAATGAACTGGTGTGAACTGGTTTTTCACTGGATGTTTAGTGGCATAACCATACAAGGTGTTCTATAAGCAGAGCTTATAGTATGGAGATGCAGTTTTTCCTTCACCGAAGTAATTTGCATGCACTAAATTTGACGATAATGAAGTGAAAATCAGCACCCAAAGTGTTTTTGTAAGTGGACTCAGGGTGAAACCTTCTATTATTTATAGGGTGAGCATACTGCCTTGCCAGCAGTCCACTACTGGCAAGTTTATACCCAGCATATTTCCTGAAAGTGTCCCAGAGTGGAAAGGACTCACTTGGAACAAACTGAACATTTCCACAAAGGAAGTGGTATCAACTGATGGTTCTCTGTGCAGTGACAGCCTTAACCATACAACGCACTTTGAATCTAGCTTGTTCTTGGTGATGAGAATTCAGTAAGGAGATCCAAGCACAGTGTTTCTCCAGAAAAGCAACTTGCAGGTGATAAAAATTGACTGTAGTGGAGATGAAATCAGCATCCAAAGTGTTTTCCTAGGTGGTTTTGACAATGAAACAGTCCAGCATTCACAGTGTGACAGCAGTGTTTTGGCCAGCAGAACTCAAATAGCAGGTTCACACCCATCATACTTCCCAACAATGTCTCGGCCTTGAAAATACAAACTTTGGACAAACCGAACCTTTCTATGAAAAAAGCAGTCGAACTGATGTTCTCTGTGTCGGGCATGGCAGAAAAATAAACGCATTATGAATATCAGAGTTCTATGAGCTGAATTCCTACTATGGAGATCAAAGTGCATTGTGTCCTTTAGCAGTGTCACCTCCTTGCATTAACTGCCTGCAGTGAAGAGAAAGTCAGCACCCAAGCTCCTTCCCCAGGGGGGTTTGACAGTGAAACACTATTAGCTTGCAAAGGGTGAGAAAATGGCGTTGGCCTGCTGAACGTAAATGGCTGAGGCACACCCCACATACTCCTCTGCTCTCTCGCAGCACTGGAAATGAACAGTTGGTACAAGACGAACCTTTGTATTTAGAAAATTATGTGAACTCTTCTCTTTGTGGTAAGTGGCCAACCCATACGACACAGTAGGAACCCAGGTGTTCAATAAGTAGAGCTGGTAGTAAGGCCAGTCAGGCAAATTTTACTTTAGAAATACTACTTGCTTGCACTAAACATTGATGGTTGTAAACTGAGAATCAAAGTGTTTTTGTAAGAGGCTTCAGAGTGAAACATTCTAGCATTTACAGGGTGAGCCCACTGTTTATGCCAGCAGTCCATAAATGGCAAGTTCACAAAACCAGAGTATTTCCTGGCACTGTCCCAAACTTGAATCTACTCACTTGGAACATACTGAACCTTTCCACAAAGACAGTGGTGTGCACTGGTTCATCTGTGTGTCATGAGTGGCATAACCCTACAATGTATCATGAACGTAGGTGTTCTCCTGATAGAGCTCCTAGTAAGGAGATGAAAGCACAGCATTTCTTCAGAAAAGTCACAGCCAGGTGACCAGTATTGATGGCAGTGAGGGATCATCACTACCACCCAAGGTGTTTTCTCAAACACCCAAAGTGTTTCCCTAGCTGGGTTTAAGAATGACACATTCTTACTTCAACAGGATGAGAGCAGACTTCTTGCTAGCAAAGCCCAGTTGCCGGTGACACCCAGCATTTCCTTGCTGAGTCTCAGCGCTGAAAATAGACACTTGAGTCAAACAACCTTGGATGATGGAAGTGGAGTGACCTGGTTGTTCTCTGTGTGCTGAGTTGAAATAACCATACAAGGAATTGTGAAGCTAGGTGTTCTAGCAGATGAGCTCTTGGGAAGGAGATCCGAGGACCATGCTTCAGCCAGAAAATTCACATGTTGCATCAGGAACTGATAGTAGGGAAGAAAGAGTGTTTCCTGGTAGGAATTCTTTAGCACTCTCAGGTGGGACTGAGAGTGAAACAGTCCAGCCTGCCAGGCTCCTCTGTCCATGGGATGCTCCAGGCAAGAATACTGGAGTGGTTAGACACTCCTTTCTCCAGGGGATCTTCCTGACCTAGGAAATCAAACCAGGGTCTCCTGCATTGTAGGCAGATGCTTTACCAGCTGAGCTACCAGGGAAGCTCTTTTTCCTAACAATAGTAAGTTTTTAAATCCTCAAATACTACTGTAAATTGACTACATAAAAATAATCTTAAAGAAAATGGAAAAGAAAGAAAACTGAATTTTTGTTATGATTATTTGATAAACTAACTGGTGATACCGAGATTAGTAACACTCATATGTGAAAAGCGGTAATGTTTGAACAAAGTTTTCTGTAAACAGTTCAAAGAAAATAAACTCAATGTGCACCAAAGGATATCTTCTTTAATCAACTTTACAAAGATCAAAGGTGGTAGAATCACAAAGACATGCTTGAAAGTTATCTTCATCTCTCACTAATTGCATGACAATTTACTTAACCTCCATAAGCCCACTTCCCTGTACATACAATGGCATCCTATCTCAGAGTTATTGTGAGGCTGACTTAAAGTAATGTGTGTGAGTACCTACAGCAGTCTGCACCCAAAGCTGTTATTATCACAGTGGCTCAGTGTAGCACAACTGGATATATAAAAACTTTCATAAAGAAGACCATTTGAGATTATTCTACTTGTGCATTACATTAAAAATGATTAGGGAAGGTTGATAAACAGATGCAAATTTTTTTTTTTACACATTATGACTTTAATACATTTTATCTTGGGATTCATTTTTAAAGCAAGTCATCTCTGTTGGTTTGCAACCTCGAGTTTCCCGGGTGAAATCTGAGATTGGCCCCCACACAGGCGGGATTAGGAGAGACCGAAGAAAGCAGCAGATCACTCCAAGTGGCAAGTTTAATATGTAAAGGGGGGCTTATATAGGAAGCTTGTCAAGGGTGACTGCATGATGAGCTGAACTCCCCTTCTGCCCTCCAGAAGCTTAAAAATTTGTATAGAGGCCTTAACTGGGTTCAGTCATGTATTGAGTTCAAGGAAGTCCCAATAACACATTGCTCTCCCAAGGTCACATCCTTGGAAGGGCTCCCACAGTGGAAACAGTAGGAAGAACATACATTCCAAGGACAGGGGAGACAGTGAGAAGCCTCCACTGCCTGGGTCGGCCCACATGCTCTCAATGACCTTTGCTGAAAGGTCTCCAACAATTGTCAAAATAAATTACACCGTGTTATTTTCTTTTTAATAATTAAGGGTTCTAGAATGGCAACGACATTATGAGATTATCTTCCATTTCTGCAGTTGTTGACACTTGGAAGATGCCAACTCTTTCTCCATTTCCTTCTTTTCTAGAGAAGTGGTTGGCTTCTCTTACCCCATTTCTTCTAAGATCTTTTCTAAAGAAAAGACTGTGCATCAATTTCATTGCTTTTTATCCAGTAGTGCAATAAAAATTTTACCTTTATAATCATACAACTATTAAAAATCAGGATTTGTTTACTATTTCCCTTGATACCAGAAGTTAGACTTTTTCTAAATTCTCTAGAATTTCTCATCTGACTTAAGGGATAAATTTCCTAGAGGCAAGAGACTTCCCTGGTGATCCAGTGGTTGAGACTGTGCTTCCTTCCACTGCTGGGGCTATGGGGTTTGATCCTTGGTCAGGGAACTGAGATCCCACAAGCTGGGCAGTGAGGCCCTCCCCAAAGAAAGAAAAAAAAGTAAAGGATGAAAAAGAAAGTAAAGGGTAGAAAAAAAAAGTTTCCCAGAGACTAAACCTGTGAACAGGAGTGTTTTTCTGATGTATGAAACTCAGTATTGAAGAGTTCTTTTTCTAACTGTATATTTTAGCCCACTTTTTGAATATGTTTGAATGATCTCAACAAAATACCAAAGATTTTAAGCAGAATCAATGATTATATAACTTTTGAGTGTCCACTGATGAATATTTGGAATGCCTAGCAAAATCTAAGAAAAACATGACTTTAAATAAAATTTACTTGAATGATAATAAAACAACACTGTGGCTAGCCAAATTCTGAAATCTCCTGCCTTAAGGGCTTCTGATGACATACAGCAGGAAACACGTGGCAATGTCTGGAGACAGTTTTGGTGGCCACAACTGGGTGGTGGGGTGGGAGGGACATCTAGCGAGTAGAGGCCAGGAATGCTGATAAACATCAACTAATACACAGGTTGCTCTGGCATATTATTTGAATACACAGAATTTGATTACACAGAATTATTTGGCCCCAATGTCAATAGAGTAAAGAACCATGACACATGATTACCTTTCTGTATGGACTCCAAAACCTCATTGTTCAAGCTGCAGACTAAAATCAAAAGCATGGATGAAAGGATCCATCTTAATACCCTTTTCTTCCTTTTGATTCTTTTTGAAAGTCATGCATATCTTCAAATAAGAAATATGCAAAGAACAGAGAAGCAAATCTGAACTCTAGTGGTTTTTCTACTATGTGTCATGAAGGACTATTTCTTGCTCCTAGATTTGGTCCGTCAATCAGGATATATCTTCTTCATGAGTTATTATATTTGGGTTTAGAAAAACCTGAGAGACACCTGATTTTCTAATAAAGGCAGGCTCACATTCTCATTTGCTTTTTATTGCTAAAAATTGCCTTGTTTAAGACAGCTGTGTCCAAAAAAGGAATTCCAATGACCACTCAGGAGTCACTGCTTATGAACGCACATTAATTCTCCAGTGATGTTCTCCTAACTTCCAAGCACTGTCTAGCAGAGACAAAATGCTGAACATGTTATAACAGAAACGGAAGCAAGAAAACAAATTAAGTACTAGTTTGCTTTTAGATTTCATAAGCCATTTCTTTCATTAAACACATTTTCGGGCCTACAAATTTCTGCTTTTCTGAGATCCACTGGCAGATGGGGCTATGTCATTCAAATCATGGTGAGGACTATTAGATGTTCCTGAGGGTTGACTGAATAATTAAAGTGATAAACCAAATATGAGTGCTTTTATTCTATTTGCTCAGCATTAATAAGACCCATCATGAAAAGGGAAAATGGCATCAATTTAAAACCGCTCATTTGGTAAGTACCAAAAAGTTCCACATATGGAATGAGCAGTAAAGTATTCTGAGTTTCAAGGCTCTGGGTCCACAATGGAAATGGATTCTCTCTTAGAATCTCATTTCCTTCAAGTCCTTGTAATTAGCTGTAATTAGCTAGGTAATACGGAGTTGACCCTTAAACACAAGGACTGGGATGCTGACCCTCTGCATAACCAAAAATTGAATTAGCTGTTGAAATTCTTTTGCCTTTTCTTATTCCTTGAAGTTTTTATTCTGTTGGAGACCTTGACACCTGGCAAGGGCCTTTGAAGACAGGAAGGCATTTCGTTTGGATTCTTGAAAGAAGCTCTTTGTTGAATATCCTACTAAAGTCATGAGAAAGAACTATAGGATTACCAAGGGAGAACTTTGGGATCTTCAAGGATCCAAATACCTAAAATAAAAAGGGCAGTCCTGCTTGAAATGTTGGGGAAAGGAAATACCTTATCTATATTACATCTCATTTATTCCTCACAAAACTCTAACAAGATAGATACTATCTGCATATTATGTGAGAAAATAGCTCATTTGCCAAAAGGCAATCATGATTTGGACACAGATTTACCTGACTCAAAATTTCCTGCTCCTCCTCTTAGCCTTCTGCTTTGCCTCCAGGAAAAGTTTCAGGCATCTTGACCTGTGCTGAACAAAGTAGCCACTAGTCAAATGGGGCTCATCTGAAATAAGATGTGCCATAAAATACACTAGAAGCAATGACAGATATTTTCTTGGGCAGAGGATGAGATGATTAGATTGCCTCTGTGACTCAGTAGACACAAATTTAGGCAAACTCAGGGAGATAGTGGAGGACAGAGGAGCCTGGAATGCTGCAGTCCATGGGGTCACAAAAAGTCAGACATGACTTACTGACTGAACAACAACATAAAATACACAATGCATTTTGAAGATGTACTATAAAAAAGTAAAATGTCTCAATAATTTTAAAATATTTGTATCATACTTGAATGAATGCTTTGGATGTATCAGGTTAGATGATGTGGGTTATTAAAATTAATTTCATCCATTTGTGTTTTAATGCAGCCACTAGAAAAAAAAAAACTTAAAATTGCCTATGTGGCTCACATTATGTTTCTATACAGTAGCACTGATTTTGATCATTTTCACTTAGGTTCCCAGAAGTGAAATTGTAGGATTCCAAAGGGAAATTTTTAGGAATTTAAAACATCAAAATGCTACACTCAATCCTTCTGTTTACTGTCTTCTGAACTTAATAAACATGGATCTTTAATTCCCTCTAGAGAAAGCACTCTATCTTACACAAGTTGAATGGTCATCCTATGAACCTACAGAGGGACTAGAGCATCCCACGGTAACTAATGAAGTAAGCCATTATCAATGATTTTGTGATCATGTTTGGTACCTCCCTGAGTCAAAGCAGTGCTGTAAATTCCTTGAGTCATTTCGGGTAAGGTGAAGATGGCACATGTTTTCATCAGGAATGGAGAACTGATGTAACTTCACTTTGGTATGGGACCTAAGTATTAGACCAAGTTTTACTTCTCTGAGCCTCTTTTTTTTTTTTTTTTGCCCCTCCTCTGGGCCTCTTTTGATCATGATCTTCTAGCATAGTGGTAAATGCAATAATAGATGCCAATGAATAGAAACAAATGGATGCTTTCACGTCCATAGTATAAAAATGCTAAATCCTTTCACTGTTTTAAGTTGTGAGCCAGAACAAATGTTTGGGCCCTGGAGAAGCACATTTAAGATTTATAAAAGCAGTTAACTAATTTCATTGTGGGTCACTGTCCCTTGTACAATGACAAAGTCACCTCTTCCTCAAGCACATAGTTACAGTTAAGCCTTGTTATATGCAAAACAGATTTTATTTTTTAAAAAGTTCTTGAGATAAATTCTGTAAGACTAACGAAAATTTTGTTTGCAAATGGATTTATTTAGTCTTCTTAAAGGCAACTGGTAAACACAGGTAATAAGGAGTTGATCCTTAAACACAATGATTGGGGTGCTGACCCTCTGCACAACTGAAAATTGAACTTTCTCACTGTAACTGTATCTGTGGTTCTGCATCCACAGATTTAACCACTGCACAGGTTGTGTGCATGCAGGCATGTGTGCTCAATTGTGCCCAACTCTTTACCAACCCATGCACTGTAGTCCACCAGGCTCCTCTGTCCATGGAATTTTCCAGGTAAGAATTAAGAATACTGGAGTGGTTTGCCATTTCCTTCTCCAGCACGGGTTGTGTAGTACTGCTTATAAATGGACCTGCACGATACAAATGTGTGTTCAAGGGTCCACTGAGTAGTGAAAAGCATGATTAGCGCACATCATCTGTGGACTGAGGAGTCAGAAAATACTAAGGAGAGTATCAAATCACTTTGTTGGGACTTCCTGGCGGTCCACTGGTTAGTAAGACTGTGCACTTCCAATGTGAGCAGTGTGGGCTGGATCCCTGACTGGGGAACCGAGGCCCGCAGGCCATGAAGCACTGCCAAAAAGAAAAAAAAAATCATTTTGTTATATACCCGAAATATATAATATTTTATGTCAAGTATACTTAAAAAAGAAAAAATAATAAAAATAAAATTAAAAAACCACCAAGGAAGGTATAAAGGAAGCAAATAATACAAGTTCCATCCTCAGGGTTGGAAGGGATTTCTAATATGTAAAAGTTTTCTCCCTAGGACTGGTTGAGTGATTGAAGACTGAAAAAAAGGGAGAAGTCGCATCTCATTTTCTTAGAAATAAAGCAGCTCCTTTGGAGTCATACTCATAGGGAAAGCTTATATGTATAAAACACGAATGCAACTCATTCCCAAGTAAGAAAGGAGCCAAAGGCTCTGTGACTCAGGTAGCCTTGTTTAGCAGTCTAATGGGGTAGTTGGTACTGTCATTTCTATCAGCTATACCTTGTCATTTGGTATCACTACATTAGGTCAGATTAAACAGAAATCAACCTTTCACTTTCTGCCAAAACTGTTATACCAAAGGTATTGATACTCTGAAATAGAGTTATCTTCTAGCCAGAGATCATAAAATAACCAAAGATCTCCTAAGTTACACTGTTACAATGATTCAGTTTATATGTCATCTTTAACTTTTCTGAGATGATCCAATCTTGTTTTAACCTAAAAACTGCCACATAGATTTGATTAAATAACGTTGTTATTTAGTTTAAGGTAACTGGGTCACATGGGCTGGGTCAAAAGAGTCAAATACCTTGGTGGACATTTAAAAAGTATAACCATAAAGGGAATTCTCTGGTGGTCTAAGTGGTTAGGACTCTGAGCTTTCACTGCCAAGGATGCAGGATCAATCCCTGGTTGGGGAACTAAGATCCTGCAAGCCTCGCAGCACAGCCAAAGAGAAAAAAATAAAATAAAAACTCTCTCTCTATATATGTTTATATACACACTTACACACACATATAACCAAAGCAAGGCCCATTAGTTCAGCTCCCTTTCCCCAGTGTGTTAGTTCTGGTGCTGAGAAGTTGAGAGAGAACTCTTTTGTTTTAGTCACAGAAGGGCACATGAACACGAAGCTGCTGCTGGAGAGACACAAAGCTAAACAAATGTATGCTGGGTAGACAAACACGTTATGAATCCAAGGAAGATACACACAGGTACAAGAATTATTCATGCTCTTTCTTGGTAGTTTAAACCCTTTTTTTTTTGTTTAGAATATTTATACTTATGCTCTTGTTGTTATCTACAACGTGGCTTTTAGAAAAATGCCTGAGCCACTTTGTGGTTCTTGCCCCAGTAAAATCATCTTAGAATTTCTTTTCCCTTGTCACTTTGACTTTGTGTGGCTTCTATAAAATGAGGATCCTGGTAAAGAACCCTTCCTGTGACCCTGGGAGATGAGGTGAGCAGGGCCCGGCTCAGCAGGACCGGACAGGTAAAACTAGCTGGATGGCAAATAGGCTATGACTACCTGGACCAAGGTATAGTTTTGCATATGTCTTAAGCGTCATGCTGACTCACCAGGAGAATGAGGATTATGTAGGCTGACCAGGGTGAGGTAGGAGGGTCCACAGGATTGTGTGGATTGTGGAAGGAGAGGCAGTAAATAACATTTGTAGATTAAACATCTATGGTTCTATTAATAAAAAACGAAGATCTAGGTTTCTCAATTTTTTTTTAAACTCATGAAGATTCAAGTCACTAATAGGTTCATTCTCATGGTTTATAGTGAAAGCAAATGGCTATGGTGATACAGAGAAGACAGCTGAACTGCACCAGTATATTTAAAATTTTTAAATGAAATTCTGAGTTACCTGACCTTATAAAAATACATGTTGATATACTAAATACTCCACAAAGCTCTAGGATGGGGGATATTGTAAATGTAAAAATACATTTCTCTTGGATCAGCACCAAAAATATTAGTTTTCTGTACAACCTCTGACAAGTTTTTCAATATAGGCAAGTTAAAATGATTTGGTAAAAATCACAAACGCCATGGAAATCATTAAAGATAAATCCAAACAACTTTCAAATACATTTTGACATCAAGGTCAGGCAATTCACTTGGAGGGATAGTATTCTGAGTACCACTGAAATACTCTCTTAAGACTTCTGATGTCAACTTTGTACAACGGGGATATTTCATATCTCACACAAAGCAGGCACTCGGACTTAGAAACTTAAGAATATTATTAGAACCGTTATTAAGACTGAGGTGAACAATTTGTGCAGCCTTCCACAATTTCAAAGAGGTAGTGATAGATACCGGTCCTCCTGGCGATGTCAAATGCCGTTTCCTCCAGGCTGTTCTTCAGACCTGGCTTGATGTAGCGGTTCATCAGGAGGAGCTCCAGGGTGTCTTTGCTGTCTCCGTTCCCCGCGGCAAGGTGTAGGGGGGTCAGGAGGCCTTTCGTTTGGGCGTTGATATCTGCATCATGCTGCAGTAAGAAAGAAGCCACTCTGGCATTATTCCACTTACAGGCACTGTGCAGGGGTGTCCAGCCATCCACGGTCACCGCGTGGACATCTGCCCCGTGTGCAATCAGCTCTCGGACCATATCCAAGTGCCCACTGTAGGCTGCTCGGTGGAGTGGTGTGTACTTGTCTTCATCTTGAGTGTTCACGTGGGTAGCCCTTTCTGAAAGCAGTCTCTGCACTGTGGTCAGCTGAGAAGAAAACAGGAGATCTTTCACAAACCCAACATGAAACAAAATAGTAAACAAGGAACACGAAATGGTCTAGTGGTGTTAGACTTAATTAAGTTAAATGAAAACTTCCTTGTTAGTAGATGACTGTAAAATAAACATAAGATTTCTTTTGGGGAGGAGGACAACTGATTTAACAATGAACAAGTCAGTGTTAATTATAAATTCTTTTGGGTTTTTTTCCCCTTAAAAACTTGATTTTATGAATGTGATTCTCTAAAAACCAATCCATATGTTTATTCCTGGTCCAATTAAGGCTTACTGCACTAAAATTACAGTTAGGTGAACAATACAGGCTAGAACCATGTTTGATATGCTTCATCTGTGAAGAAAACGTAATAATGGAACATTACGTTCTGATCTTTTGGTAGTAGGATTATCACACAAATATGCACGGTGTATAAAACTTTATTAGTAGAATACAATGCTAACAAGGAAATCTAGAGATTAAGAAGCTCAATTCCTTCTAACTAAAATAACCTCAGACACCTGTTTTCATGAAGTGATTTTTTTTTTCAGTTTGGTCTGAGGACAAAGCGAGCTTCAGGGACAGGTCCCCTGGCTTCCAATCTAGCAGTTTTTCTACTAAATTAAGGTTTCTTTTTTAACTGTTCTTTTCTCTTTTTTTACCCGATTTTTTTCAGCAGCCCAAAGAAGCAATTTGCTTGGATCTTTTTCCATTTTTTTTTCTTGCAGTTGATACCACTCTTCAGTTTCTTCATCTTGCTCCTCATCTTCATCAGAATTCCCTACCCAGAGACTTTGGGTACCAGTGGGAATAAGGTGTCCATGTGTTTCCAACAGTTCAAGTTGGTTGAAGTGTTCAGAAAAGTCCAAGGAGTTCTCTGGGTCTGGTTTTTCATGATTTACTTTCTCTTTTTCCATTTTTACTACTATTTTAAATATGAATCATTTCAAACACCAGGATATAAATAATCTCTCCAGAGATGATTATGTCTGCTTTATTTTATTCATCAAGATCTGAAAACACAAACACAAAAATTAGGAGCAAACCAGTAATTGAAGCTTTATTAATAGCATAAATAAGTCTTGCAAACATACACAAATATACTCTGTCTAAATTTTTTGGTGTTTATTATTACTCTTTATATTTGCCAAATTTTGGAGCTGACAGATTTCACTTATCTTTATTTTTAATGGCCTAATACTCATTTTTATTGTTTTCTTCTACTAAGTCAGTAGTTACGACTCTTATTTTGAATCTATTGGTTTAGATACTATGAGTATTATACTAACAGTTGATTAATGCTTGAAGTTTTAAAATTATAACTAATACAATAAAAATGAGAACATTCACCATTTTTATGAACTAGACACATAGATGCTATAGAAGAGAAGCAAAAATTTGTAGTTCCTAAAAACTACTTCCAAGAATCAGAGATTCTTAGAGATGGAATATCCCCCAGAGGACACATGTCCCAATCTCTTATCAATGCAGATATCTTTACCATGAAATCTATAATAATCATCCTCTTTCTACTTGAATAAATCTGGCTTAGGAAAATTCATGGCTTTAAAAAGTAGTCCTATTTACTGACAGATAACAATTGTTCTTAGTTGGGTTCTTGTTGTGAAACATGATTCTGGCTGTCAGGCACTCCTTCACTCAACAAAGATGAAAAAAACACCTGGCATGTGCTAGTCTCTCGGTGTTATGTGCTTGGGCTTGGTGGCTCAATCATGTCCAACTCTCTGCAACCCCCTGAACTGTAGCCGGCCAGGCTCCTCTGTTTAAGGGATTTCCCAGGCTAGAAATCCCTGGAGTGGGTTGCCACTTTCTTCTCCAGGGGATCTTCCCAGTGCAGGGATCAAACCTGCTTCTCTTTTGTCTCCCACATTGGCAGGCAGGTTCTTTACCACTGCACCACTTGGGAAGCCCGCCAGTCTCTAGGTACTGGGATTCAATAATGAACAAGATCCATGTCTTAACCTCATGAAGTTTACCATCTAGTTAGGAAGGCTGGCAAAAACAGCATTAAGTACTATGATAAGACTGTAACCAGATACAATGAATATACAGGAGACCCATAATTAACCCAGTCTTATGGGATTACTGAGGGCCTCCCTAGTGGCTCAGCGATGAAGAATTTGTCTACCAATGCAGGAGACATGGGTTCAATCCCTGGGTTGAGAAGATGCCCTGGAGAAGGAAATGGCAACACACTCCAGTACTCTTGCCTGGAGAATCCCATGGACAGAAAAGCCTGGTGGGCTACAGTCCATGGCTTTGCAGAGTTGGACATGACTTAGGGACTAAAATACCACCACAAGGGACTACAGAAAGCATCCTGAAAGAAATGATATTTATTCTGCTAGGTTGCCATAAAAATTTATAAACAACATCAGTTGAAAGAGTTATGCAGAGGGACAGTCCCAAGATGGAGGAATAGGATAGGAAGACCACCTTCTCCCCCACAAATTCATCAAAAGATCATCTGAATGCTGAACAACTTCCACAAAACAACTTCTGGACACTGGCAGAGGACACCAGGCACCCAGAAAGGCAGCCCATTCTCTTCAAAAGGAGGTAGGAAAAAATATAAAAGAAGAGAGACAAAAGAGTTAGGGACAGAGACCCATTCTGGGGAGGGAGTCATGAAGAAGAAGTTTCCAAACACCAGGAAACCCTCTCACCAGCAGGTCTGTGGGGAGTTTTAGAATCTCAGAGGGCAAGATAACCAGGAGGGAAAAAGAAATCCAAAACCCACAGAATAGGTGCCTAACCACAACACCCAGCAGAGAAGTAGCCCAGATGCTCGCATCAGTCACTGGGGGCTGGATAGGGAGGCACAGGTTGCATGCTTAGAGTAAGGACCGGGCCTGCATGCCCTGAGGACAATCTGAGGGAGTTAACGTGGGACAGCAGCCCAAATTGTGGGATAGCCAGAGAGAGAGAGAGAAAACAAGAACTTTCCTGTGAAAGGCTATATAATTTAATGTGTAGCCTGGCCCGCTCACAGAGCAAAGGATTGAGTGATTACCAAAGGACAGCTAGCCAGCTGCATACAGTCCCCTCCCTGCCAGAGGCAGAGAGGCAGGTGGGTGAGAGCCAGAGCCAGAAGTCAAGGGGCTACTCCAGTCTCGGCCTCAGAGACCGGCATCCTCCACCAAACTGTGAGCAGGCCCCCAGTTGTTAACCACATCTTCCTGGGATCCTGGATGGTTGACATCTGCCAGGAGAGTTGCAGCCTGAGATCAGCTCCCCAGAGGAGACACATGGCACACCTGAGACCAGAGAGGTGATTAAGACGCATGGCCCACCTGGGAGAGTGTGCTGGCCAAGCACCTGGTCCCCTGAGCTGCACAGACCTGGGAAGGGCACAAAACGCACACACAACAGTCTGTGCCCTTGCAGAGTACCCTGAGTACCCGAGAACCTGAATCTGAGCGGCTTAGACCTGGGAAGTGCATGAAACCCAGGGCCCGCTTTGGACAGTGCCCTGCAGAGCACCCTGCATCCTGAACAGTGTAGAACCAGAAAGCACACACCGTGAGCTTGGACAAACCCAGTGTGGTCCATTCACTGCGAGCACTCCCCACACCCGGCAGTGATATTTGCAGGGCTCCTCCCTTCCCCAAACACAACTAAACAAGTGAGCGTAAATAAGTGACCACCTTCACCCCCTTGTGTCAGGGTGGAAATTAGACATGGAAGAGACTTTCAAACAGAGGAAGCCAAAATAAACAAAGAAGAGGGACCTGCTCTGGAAGTGACAGGTGCAACAGATTAAAACCCTGCAGTTAACATTGACTAAGCATTAGAGGGGGCTTATAGACTTTGAGAAGAAGTGCAAGCTGGAACAAGGAACTATCTGAAACTGAACTGACCCCACATTGACCACAACAGCTCCAGAGAAATTCCTAAATATATTTTATATTATCACTTTTTAATTTTTTTAAAAATTTAAGTTCTTTACTACTTTAATTTTCACTTTTATAACCTACTGCTGCTAAGTCACTTCAGTCGTGTCTGACTCTGTGCGATCCCATCCCTGGGATTCTCCAGGCAAGAACACTGGAGTAGGTTGCCATTTCCTTCTCCAATGCACAAAAGTAAAAAGTGAAAGTGAAGTCGCTCAGCCATGTTCGACTCTTCCCAACCCCATGGACTGCAGCCTACCAGGTTCCTCCGTCCATGGGATTTTCCAGGCAAGAGTACCTACTATTACCATGCAAAAAAAATACCCTATTTTAAAAGCAAATTTTATATATATATATTTTATAATTTTTGTGATTCATTTTGTTTTGTATTTTTAATATTGTATTTTTGAGAGTCTAACCTCTACTCTATGTTTAATCTTTGCTTCTTGGTATTTTTTTTTTTTTTAATCAATTTTGTACCTTTAAGAATCTAATCTTCAGTATTCATGTTCACTTAGGGTTGTGATTACTGGCTTGATTGCTCTCTCCCATTTTAACTCCCCCTCTTCTCATCTTGGTCACCTCTATCTCCTTCCTCCCTCTTCTCTTCTCTATGTAACTCTGTGAACCTCTCTGAGGCTTCCAGACTGTGGAGAGCACATAGGGATTTGATTACTGGCTAGACTGCTCTATCCCCTTTTGACTCCCCCTCTTCTTGTCCTGGTCATGTCCATCTCCCTCCTGCTTCTTCTCTTCTCCATGTAACTCTGTGAACCTCTCTGGGTGTCCCTCACTGTGGAGAATCTTTTCACCATTAACCTAGATGTTTTATCATCAGTGCTGTATGGATGGAGAAGTCTTGAGGCTACTGTAAGAATAAGACTGAAAGCCAGAGGCAGGAGGCTTAACTCCAAAACCTGAGAACATCAGAAAACTCCTGATTCCAGGGAACATTAATAGATAAGAGCTCATCAAAAGCCTCCATACCTACACTGAAACCAAGCTCCACCCAAGAGCCAACAAGTTCCAGAGCAAGATATACCATGCTAATTCTCCAGCGACACAAGAACACAGCCTAGAGAATTAAAAGACAGACTGCCCAAAGTCACACCAAACCCACAGAAACCCCAAAACTCACTACTGGACATTTCATTGCACGCCAGACAGAAGACATCCAGCTTCACCCACTAGAATACAGACACAAGCTCCCCTAACCAGAAAACCTTGACAAGCCACTAGTACAACCCCACCCACAGGGAGCAGGGTCCACAATAAAGAGGAACCACAAACTTCCAGCCTACAGAAAGGGCACCCCAAACACAGCAATCTAAACAAAATGCAAAGGCAGATAAATATTTAGCAGGTAAAGCAACATGATAAATGTCCACCAAACCAAACAAAGAAGGAGGAAATAGGGAGTCTACCTGAAAAAGAATTCAGAATAATCTTAGTAAAGATGCTCCAAAATCTTGAAAACAAAATTTTGAAAACAAACTAAATAGACTAGAGACAAGGATTGAAAAGATGCAAGAAATGTTTAACAAGGACCCAGAAGAAATAAAGAAGAGTCAATTAATAATGAATAATGCAATAACTGAGACCAAAAGCATTCTGGAGGCAACCAACAGTAGAATAATTGAGGCAGAAGATAGGATAAGTGAGGTGGAAGATAGAATGGTGGAAATAAATGAAGCAGAGAGGAAAAAAGAAAAAAGAATTTAAAGAAATGAGGACAACCTCAGATACCTCTTGGACAATGTTAAACCCCCCAACATTTGAATCATAGGCGTCCCAGAAGAAGAAGAAGAAAAAAAGAAAGGGCATGAGAAAATACTTGAGGAGATACCAGTTGAAAACATCCCTAAAATGGGGAAGGAAATATTCACTCAAGTCCAAGAAACCCAGAAAGTCCAAAACAGAATAAACCCAATGTGAAACACCCCAAGACACATATTAATCAAACTAATGAAGATCAAACACAAAGAACAAATACTAAAAGCAGCAAGGGAAAGGCAACAAATAACAAACAAGGGGATCCCAATAAGGATAACAGTTGATCTTTCAACAGACTCTTCAGGCCAGAGGAGTATGGCAGGACATACTTAAAGTGATGAAAGAGAAAAACCTACAGCCCAGATTACTATACCCAGCAAGGATCTCATTCAAACATGGAGGTGAAATCAAAAGCCTTACAGACAAGCAAAAGCTGAGAGAATTCAGCATCACCAAACCAGCTCTTTAACAAATGCTAAAGGATCTTCTCTGTCAGGAAACACAGAAAAGGGTTATAAACTCAAACCCAAAACAACAAAGTAAATGGCAACGGGATCATACTTATCAATAATTACCTTAAACGTAAATGGGTTGAATGCCCCAACCAACAGACGAAGACTGGCTGAATGGATACAAAAATAAGACCTCTATATATGCTGTCTACAAGAAATCCACCTCAAAACAAGGGACACATACAGACTGGAAGTAAGGGGCTGGAAAAAGATATTTCATGCAAAAGGAGACCAAAATAAAGCAGAAGCAGCAATCTCACATCAGACAAAATAGTCTTTGAAATAAAAGTCATGAAAAGAGACAAAGAAGGACACTACATAATGATCAAAGGATCAATCCAAGAAGAAGATATAACAATTATAAATATATATGCACCCAACATAGGAGCACCTCAATACATAAGGCAAATGCTAACAGGTATGAAAGGGGAAATTAACAGTCACACAATAATAGTGGAAGGCTTTAATACCCCATTCACACCTATGGATAGATCAACCAAATAGAAAATTAGCAAGGAAACACAAACTTTAAATGATACAATGTAGCAGTTATCCCTAATTAATATCTATAGGACATTTCACCCCAAAACAATGAATTTCACCTTTTTCTCAAGTACACGCAGAACATTCTCCGGGATAGATCACATCCTGGGCCATAAATCTAGCCTTAGTAAATTCAAAAAAATTGAAATCATTTCAAGCATCTTTTCTGATCACAATGTGGTAAGATTAGATGTCAACTACAGGAAAAAAAACTATTAAAAATACAAACATATGGATGCTAAATAACATGCTTCTGAATAACCAACAAATCATGGGAGAAATCAAAAAGGAAATCAAAATATGCATAGAAACAAATGAAAATGAAAACATGACAACCCAAAACCTACGGGATTCAGTAAAAGCAGTGTTCATTGGAAGGACTGACGTTGAAACTGAAACTCCAATATTTTGGCCACCTAATGTGAAGAGTTGACTCATTTGAAAAGACCCTGATGCTGGGAAAGATTGAAGGTGAGAGGAGAAGGGGATGACAGAAGATAAGATGGTTGGAAGGCATCACCAACTCAATGGACATGAGTTTGAGCAAGCACCCAGAGTTGGGGATGGACAGGGAGGCCTGGCATGCTGCAGTCCACGGGGTCGCAAAGAGTCAGACATGACTAAGTGACTGAACTGAACTGAACTGCAAAGCAGTGTAAAGGGGAAGGTTCATAGCATTAGAAGTTTACCTCAAGAAACAAGAGAAAAATCAAATAAATAACCTAACTTTACATCTAAAGCAACTAGAAAAAGAAAAAATGAAGAACCCCAGGGTTGGTAGCAGGAAAGAAATCACAAAAATTAGGGCAGAAATAAATGAAAAAGAAAAAAAGCAGACTATAGCAAAAATCAACAAAACTAAAAGCTGGTTCTTTGAGAAGATAAATAAAATAGACAAACCATTAGCCAGACTCATCAAGCAAAAAAGGGAGAAGAATCAAACCAACAAAATTAGAACTGAAAATGAAGAAATCACAACAGACAACACAGAAATATAAAGGATCATAAGAGACTAGTATCAGCAACTCTATGGCAATGAAATGGACAACTTGAAAGAAATAGATGAATTCTTAGAAAAGTATTATCTTCCAAAAGTGAACCAGGAAGAAATAGAAAATCTTAACAGATCCATCACAAGCACAGAAATGGAAACTGTAATAAAAAATCTTCCAACAAACAAAAGCCCAGGACCAGATGGCTTCACAGGTGAATTCTACCAAAAATTTAGAGAAGAGCTAACAACTATCTTATTCAACGGTTCCAGAAAATTGCAGAGGAAGGTAATCTCACAAACTCATTCTATTAGGCCACCATCACCCTAATACCAAAACCAGAAAACGATGCCACAAAAAAAGAAAACTACAGGCCAAGAGCACTGATGAACATAGATGCAAAAATCCTCAACAAAATTTTAGCAAACAGAATCCAACAGCATATTAAAAAGACCATACATCATGACCAAGTGGGCTTTATCCCAGGGATGAAAGGATTCTTCAATATTTGCAAATCACTTAATGTGATATACCACATTAACAAATTGAAGGATAAATGAAGGATATGATTATCTCAATAGATGCAGAGAAAGCCTTTGACAAAATTCAACAACCACTTATGATAAAGACTCTTCAGAAAACAGGCATAGAAAGAACACACCTCAACATAATAAAAGCCATATATGATCAACCCACAACAAACATTATCCTCAATGGTGAAATATTGAAAGCATTTCCTCTAAAGTCAGGAACAAGACAAGGGTGACCACTCTCACCACTACTATTCAACATAGTAGTAGAAGTTTTGGCCACAACCATCAGAAAAAAAAAAAAGAAATAAAAGAATCCAGTTTGGAAAAGAAGTAAAACTCTCACTGTTTTGCAGATGGCATGATCCTCTACATAGAAAACCCTAAAGACTCCACCAGAAAATTACTAGAGCTTACCAATGAATATTGTAAAGTTTCAGGATACAAAATTAATATACAAAATCCCATGCATTTCTATACACTAACAATGAGAAAATAGAAATGAAATTAAGGAAGCAATCCCATTCACCATTGTGACGGTGAATAAAGAATAAAATACTTAGGAATAAATCTACCTAAAGAAACAACAGACCTACATATAGAAAACTATAAAACACTGATGAAAGAAATCAAAAATGACACAAATAGATGGAGAAATATACCATGTTCATGGATTGGAAGAATCAATATAGTGAAAATGATATACTACCCAAAGCAATCTATAGATTCAATGCAATCCCTGTCAAGTTACCAATGGTAATTTTCACAGAACTAGAACAAATAATTTCACAATTTGTATGGAAATATAAAAAACCACAAACAGCCAAATCAATCATGAGAAAGAAGGAAAAATGGAACTGGAGGAATCAACCTGCCTGACTTCAGACTATACTACAAAGCTACAGTCATCAAGCCAATATAGTACTGGCACAAAGACAGAAATGTAGATCAATGGAACAAAATAGAAAGCCCAGAGATAAATCCACACACCCAGGGACACCTTATCTTTGACAAAGGAGGAAAAAATATATAATGGAGAAAAGACAATCTCTTTAGTTGTGCTGGGAAAACTGGTCAACCACCTGTAAAAGAATGAAACTAGAACACTTTCTAACACCATACACAAAAATAAACTTAAAATGGATTAAAGATCTAAATATAAGACCAGAAACTATAAAACGCCTAGAGAAAAACATAGGCGAAACACTCTGACATAAATCACAGCAAGATCCTCTATGACCCACATCCCAGAGTAGTGGAAATAAAAGCAAAAATAAACAAATGGCACCTAATTAAACTTAAAAGCTTTTGCACAATGAAGGAAACTATAAGCAAGGTGAAAAGATAGCCTTCAGAGTGGGAGAAAATAATAGCAAACGAAACAATTGACAAAGAATTAATCTCAAAAATATACAAACAACTCATGCAGCTCAATACCAGAAAAATAAATGACCCAATCAAAAACTGGGCCAAAGAACTAAACAGACATTTCTCCAAAGAAGACATACAGATGGCTAAGAAGCACATGAAAAAATGCTCAACACTACTCATTATCAGAGAAATGCAAATCAAACCCACAATGAGGTACCATCCCACCCTGGTCTGAATGGCTGGTATCAAAAAGTCTACAAATAATAAATGCTGGAAAGGGTGTGGAGAAAAGGGAACCCTCTTACACCATTGGTGGGAATGCAAACTAGTGGAGAACCACTAGTGTTCTCCAGCCACTATGGAGAACAGTGTGGAGATTCCTTCAAAAACAGAAAATAGAATTGCCATTAAAACCAGCAATCCCACTGCTGGGCATACACACCGAGGAAACCATAATTGAAAGAGACACATGTACCCCAATGTTCATCGCAGCGCTGTTTACAATAGCTAGAACAGGGAAGCAACCTAGATGTCAATTGGCAGATGAATGGATAAGAAAGATGTAGTACATATACACAATGGAATATTACTCAGCTATTAGAAAGAACACATTTGAATTGGTTCTAATGAGGCGGATGAAACTGGAGCCTATTATACAGAGTGAGGTAAGTCAGAAAGAAAAACACAAATACAGTATACTACTGCATATATATGGAATTTAGAAAGATGGTAACAATGACCCTAAATGCGAGACAGCAAAAGAGACACAGATGTAAAGAACAGACTTCTGGACTCTGTGGCAGAAGGCGAGGGTGGGATGATTTGAGAGAATAGCTTTAAAACATGTATATTACCATATGTGAAATAGAAGATCAGTCAAAGTTCGATGCATGAAACAGGGCACTCAAAGCCCTTTGGGACAACCCAAAGGGATGGGATGGGGAGGGAGGTGGGAGGGGGTACGGGACTGGGGAACACATGTACACATGTGGCTGATTCATGTCAATGTGTGGCAAAAACACCACAATATTGTAAAGTAATTAGCCTCCAATTAATATAAATTCATTAATTTAAAAAAAAGTTGTACAGCATATTAAAGTTTAACCAATTAAAGAAAATTAGTATAATATTTTAAAAATATTTCTCAGCTTCCTAATTATATTTGTTGAAATCTTTTTAGTCATTTAAGACTTTCCAGAAGTTGCCTCTCTCTTAAGTCTTTCTTGAGCCTGCATATTAGATCTCTCTAGTTTCTCCTGTTTCTTGGTGATACATACTATCCTATCACTAATTTTATTCTTGTTTTAGCCTCTAAAAAGACTGTGAGCTTAAGAATAGGGACTATATTTAACTTACATTTATGTCCGACTTATATACAACGAGCATTAAAAACCTTCGTATAATTAACATGATTAAAGTGCTATCACTTGATTTTGCTTGGAATGGATTCTGAGAAATAGAGTTACTCATACTCCTAAGATACAGATTTCTTTCTACCTAACTTTCATGAGTTTTAATTGAGTGAATCCTAACGCATTATTGCAAAAAGGAGAGGAAAACAACAGAATGGGAGACTAGAGATCTCTTCAAGAAAATTAGAGATACCAAGGGAACATTACAGGCAGAGATGGGCCCAATAAACGACAGAAATGGTAGGGACCTAACAGAAGCAGAAGATATTAAGAGGTGGCAGGAATACACAGAAGAACTGTACAAAAAAGATCTTCACAACCCAGATAATCATGATGGTGTGATCACTCACCTAGAGCCAGACATCCTGGAATGCAGTCAAGTGGGCCTTAGGAAGCATCACTACGAATAAACCTAGTGGAGGTGATGGAATTCCAGTTGAGTTATTTCAAATCCTGAAAGATGCTGTGAAAGTGCTGCACTCAATATGTCAGCAAATTTAGAAAACTCAGCCGTGCCCACAGGACTGGAAAAGGTCAGTTTTCATTGCAATCCTAAAGAAAGGCAATGCCAAAGAATGCTCAAACTACCACACAATTGCACTCATCTTACACGCTAGTAAAGTAATGCTTAAAATTCTCCAAGCCAGGCTTCAGCAATACATGAACCGTGAACTTCCAGATGTTCAAGTTGGTTTTAGAAAAGGCAGAAGAACCAGAGATCAAATTACCAACATTTGCTGGATCATTGAAAAAGCAAGAAAGTTCCAGGAAAACATCTATTTCTGCTTTATTGACTATGCCAAAGCCTTTGACTGTGTGGATCACAATAAACTGTGGAAAATTCTGAAAGAGATGGGAATACCAGACCACCTGACCTGCCTCTTAAGAAACCTGTATGCACGTCAGGAAGCAACAATTAGAACTGGACATGGAACAACAGACTGGTTCCAAATAGGAAAAGGAGTACTCCAAGGCTGTATATTCTCACCCTGCCTATTCAACTTATATGCAGAGCACATCATGAGAAATGCTGGGTTGGAGGAAGCACAAGCTGGAATCCAGATTGCCGGGAGAAACATCAATAACCTCAGATATGCAGGTGACACCCCCCTTATGGCAGAAAGTGAAGAAGAACTAAAGAGCCTCTTGATGAAAGTGAAAGAGGAGAGTGAAAAAGCTGACTTAAAGCTCAACATTCAGAAAACTAAGATCATAGCATCTGGTCCCATCACTTCATGGTAAACAGATGGGCAAACAGTGGAAACAGTGGCTGACTGTATTTTGGGGGGCTCCAAAATCACTGCAGATCGTGATTACAACCATAAAATTAAAAGACTCTTACTCCTTGGAAGGAAAGTTATGATCAACCTAGACAGCATATTAAAAAGCAGAGACATTACTTTGTCAACAAAAGTCTGTCTAGTCAAGGTTATGGTTTTTCCAGTGGTCATGTATGGATGTGAGAGTTGAACTATAAAGAAAGCTGAGCAGAGAATTGATGTTTTTGAACTGTAGTGTTGGAGAAGACTCTTGAGAGTTCCTTGGACTGCAAGGAGATCCAACCAGTCCATCCTAAAAGAGATCAGTTCTGGGTGTTCATTGGAAGGACTGATGTTGAAGCTGAAACTCCAATCCTTTGGCTACCTGATGCGAAAAGCTGACTCATTTGAAAAGACCCTGATGCTAGGAAAGATTGAGGGCGGGAGGAGAGGGGGAAGACAGAGGATGAGATGGTTGGATGGCATCAGGGACTCAATGGACTTGAGCTTGAGTAAACTCTGGGAGTTGGTGAAGGACAGGGAGGCCTGGTGTGTTGTGGTTCATGGGGTCGCAGAGTCACAACTGAGTGACTAAACTGAACTGAATGCATCATTATATTTTAATACTAGTGCCAAGAGCATTTAAGTCAAGTTTAAATCTATCACTCATGACCAATACCTTCTCTGGACCTATTACTTTGTTGCACAATGCAGTGTTAGTCGCTAAGTCATGGCCAACTCTTTATGACCCCATGGACTGTAGCCCACAAGCCACCTCTGTCAATGGAATTCTCCAGGCAAGAATACTAGAATGGGTTGCCTTTCCCTTCTACAGGGGATCTTCCCCACGCAGGGATAGAACCTGGGTCTCCTCCTTTGCATGTAGATTCTTTACCATGAGTCACTAGGGAAGATCCTTGCACAAAGAAAGGACTGCACTAAGGAATTTTCTAAGATAGTTCAGTGTTTCAGATCAGTCAAGAGATCCTATCAAAAAAGTTTTTATATTGTAATATTTTCACTTTTTTCTCAAACTATTCTCTGATGCTTACAACGCAATATACATCTATTCATTAAACACTTAATAAATACCAGTAAATAATGTAAAGTTCACATATTAATTACAGCATCCATAGTAACATTATTGGGGCTTTCCCTGGTGGCTCAGCAGTAAAGAATCCACCTGCAATGCAGGAGACTCAGGAGAGGTGGGCTTGATCCCTGGGTCAAGATCTCCTTGAGGAGATCTTGAGGAGACCCAGGAGGAGGGCATGGCAACCTACTCCAGTATTCTTGCCTAAAGAATACTATAGATTGTGGAGCCTGGCAAGCCACAGTCGCAAGAGTCGAACAGGACTGAAGCTACTGAGAGTGTAGGTATAGCATAGCAACATTATAGCACAGATCTTGTGCCCTTACTCTCCTTTTTATAAAACTCTTTTTAAAATTTGAATTTACTGTTCCAGGTAAAATAAATTACATACAAAAATTTCTTAATTAATTTAAAAAGGCAAACTCTGTTGCATCTCCCTGATTCAAGATTTAAACAGTCGATCAAGATTTCTACTTGATGATATTGCAACAGGAGGAACTAGGTTATGTTTTTTAAAGATCACATTCCACGAACTATGTCAACTCTTAGACAGCTCAGCGAGAGGTGGAGCCATAAGCCCCATTAGACAGGCGAAGGCGCTGAAATTTATAAAGATTAAAACAACTTTCAATGGAACTAAAGGCCCAGATTTTCTAATTCAAAAGTTTCACATTATTATTGTTTTTTTAATGCACTGTCAGCACAAAGCAATACAAGTGTGCTGAATCTCTGGGGTCCACGGAGACAATCAGGAGACACAGCGAAAGGCTTGTTAGCTAGAGGCCGAATGTTCAGTCTCTGAGGAGGGTAGTGAGAGAGAAGGCCACCAGTCCCGACCCTCCGGCACTGGCCGGTCACTTCACAGGCCCAGCAGGCGCATATGCGGCCTTCAAAACCTCTAAGCCCGAAGAAACCGCTCTAGCCCTACCGAGGACCTACTTCGCGGTCGGGTTTGCAGAGCTCACCACGGGTCCACAGGGGCCCGCTCCTTTCGCTTCAGGAGCTCAAAGGTGGCGCCAAGCGACCAAAAAGTGTGATCCCAGACGAGAAAGAGCTACCCACCTCGGAGTCGGAAAATCGCCGCCGGGAACCTCGCTTCCGGGTTCTGTCTCCTCGGCTACTCAGGATTGGCTCCTGTACGAGGGCGGGGCCTCGCGGCAACTTTTCCTGCGACCTCGCGGCACTCGACAGCAAATGAGAGGAGTTGAAGCTCTTGCGTCATCAATGAGGCATCGCGAGAGGAGAAGCTGTTACTCTCCCGCTTAATTCAGGTTTACCAACAAGCCAGTTCTGAGACGCCATCCCGGGTGGTGCTGTTGCTTTTGTTGTCGCGATTGTCCCTCCTTCCCGGGTAAAAGCCAGCTTCGGGTCCCCAGGGTGGGGCTGTGGTGAGTCCAGGTGTGGGGTAATTTGCGAGTTGCTTTTTGTGTCTGCGGCGTCGCGGGCGGAAGCCCAGAGAGGACTGACTTTGTGGGAAGAATGGGCCCAGTAGGCTCTGGAGGAGCTTGGAGGTTCCGCGAGTTCTGTGGTGCGGGCGCGTTGAGGCTTGGGATCCTCACCGAACCGGCGATCTGTGAGTGGGAGGGGTCGTTCTACAGTGGCAGCCTCTCCTCTTCAAAAGTGAAAGTGAAAGTAAAGTCGCTCAGTAGTGTCCGAATCTCTGCGACCCCGTGGACTATATGGCCCACTAGGTTCCTGCGGCTATTTTCCTTCAACGACATGTTTTTGTTTATTCAAACGTGGACCCCTTATCCTTTCAAAACAAGCCCGTTCTTTAAAGTAATTCTGTGTTTAAGCAGGAAATACAGGATCTTCTTAGGCTCCAGAGTAGCCCTTGAATACAACTTAAAACATTTCTGTTCAGAGTTATTCGTGTGCTAAACCGGAAGTATTGTGTGACTCTTTTGCCCATTCATTTAACAAACATTAGCTTCCCACAGGGCAAGCAATAGGAGCTAGGAGAGGAGTTTAATTATAGTGGTAAAACTGAAGTGGCACTGAAGACATGCTATTTTTTGTTGTTGTTAACATTAAAAATAAAAATATAGTAGGTGCTTAAGTGAAAATGAGACTCTTCCAAAATTGCCAGTCTGCATTTTAAAAATGTGTTTTAAATAAAATTTTGTTTTAGAATTTGGAATCGAGTGAGTTTTCTGACCTATTTGAGCACCGGACCCAAGGGTACTTGCAGAGGGAACTGGTCTCGGAGGAGGTGGACTGACCATAGAAATGAGTCCTGCGGATGCCCTGTAAGCACCTTTCTTCCGAAATCATTGTTGGTTTGGGTTTCTACCAAATAGCCTATCGACTATGATCACCATAAAAGAAAACTTACTTAGTAAATAAAGAGCTTGCATGAACACAAGTGTTAGTCGTCAATGAGTATTTAGAATGGTTAACAATTCATACTGTATGTTTATTAATTAAAGATAATATGCGGCTGTAGATTGGGGTTTTGCAGTAGATTGTCATATTGCTGTATAAATTTATGTTGTTAGGTTTTTGTCTTAAACTACTGAAGCTATAAATATTCTTAAACTAAGTCTTACTAGCTAATGCAAGTCTTTTAGAGCACGTTTTTAGAGGGATAAATTGCCCTAGTACTGAATAAATTGCAAATGAATCTGACTAAAATGAAGATAAATAAAATAATTAGGAAAAGTAATGTGGGAAAAGCTTCCAACTTGGAGTCTTTAATCCTGGTTTTAATTTCTTGATTAGTATTGTTTGACCCTGAGCAAGTTAACAAGCCTTTAAATTTCACCTCATTTTCTTCATTTGTATCATCAAGGTAAAATGACTCTCAGATAAATTTTCATATTTAAATGAAAAAACTCAAGTGAAAATACTTTAGAAATTGCTGTGGAGTCTGGGTAGTAATGTAATTTGAAAGTATTATGACTTAATCTGTATATATATAGCAGTCAGAACTGTGCATATCATTTTGAACTTTCTGAAGAGACATCTTTTCTGGAAAATTGCCCTGTGTATAAAGATTTGAATTTTAGAGATATATAAAACTTTGTTTTTAAGTTTGTATATTTTAGTGAAAATAGCCTGAATTTTAATCCTGACTTTTAGTACCATTTCTGCCATTCTGTTTCATGATAAATCAATTAATTTCTAGTATTTAGCCTTCTGGTTTTTCAGAAACAATAATACTCCACCTCTTTATATGTGAGAGTTGAGATGAGATTAGAGATACCAAATTATTTTAAAGACAGTTAAAAGTCACCTTAAGTTTCAGTTCAGTTCAGTCGTGTCCACTCTTTGCAACCCCATGAATCGCAGCACGCCAGGCCTCCCTGTCCATCACCAACTCCCGGAGTTTACTCAGACTCACACCCATCGAATTGGTGATGCCATCCAGCCATCTCATCCTCTGTCGTCCCCTTCTCCTGCTGCCCCCAATCCCTCCCAGCATCAGGGTCTTTTCCCATGAGTCAACTCCTCGCATGAGGTGGCCAAAGTATTGGAGTTTCAGCTTCAACATCAGTCCTTCCAATGAACACCCAGGACTGATCTCCTTTAGGATGGACTGGTTGGATCTCCTTGCAGTCCAAGGGACTCTCAAGGGTCTTCTCCAACACCATAGTTCAAAAGCATCAATTTTTCGGTACTCAGCTTTCCTCACAGTCCAACTCTCATTTCCATACATGACCACTGGACAAACCATAACCTTGACCAGACGGACCTTTGTTGGCAAAGTAATGTCTCTGCTTTCTGCTGCTTTGAATCTTTGGAGTACTACCAAATTTAAATGGCATTGTAAATTCATTTTTTTACTTGGCCAAATTCATTAATGGTAAGCTAACTTTGTATGGAGAGTAGTCAAGCAAGCCTCTTTAGGGGCCTGGATGTAAGTTACTAGCTTATTAGAATAGAAATCTACTTATAAAGTAAGAGGGGTGCTTTTTAAATTAGCTAGTTAATTCTAATTTTCCTGGAAAAGTGCAAAGTAGATAAATAGTAAGTTTAGATACTGAGATCAAATTCTCTTAGATTTTTGCTGTGGAACAGAGTAGGAAAATAAGCTTCAAATCCAGGTTACATATGAGTGTATAAAACTGCTTGTAACACAGTTATATATTTTTGAAGCAGTTACAGAGCCTTTTAAAAAGTGTGTATATATTCTACATTGTATTAGTGGTAGGAAAAATGTGACGTTAATAAACTAGTGAATGCTTAAAATTTTCAGATCTTGTTTAGAACTGGAAAAATGATTTTATTTCATAATTGCTATTTATAGATTTAGTTTAGATTTTTTTTAGATTTAGTTTAGATGTTCAATTTGCTTGAACATTCTTTCAATAAATTATTTTGAAGTGTTTCTCTTTTTTAAATGCAGCGATGATGAAAATACATTTAAAATCTTGGTTGCAACGGATATTCATCTGGGTTTTATGGAAAAAGATGCTGTGAGAGGAAATGATACATTTGTAACACTTGATGAAATTTTAAGACTTGCCCAGGAAAATGATGTGAGTTTGGTTTTCATTTTTGCAATTTCTATGAAGTTCCTGTCCTTACTCTTTTTTCCCTTTAGAAATTTGCTTTATATGTCCATGTACTCAAATTGCCTGCTTAAATATAAGTATGCTAAAAGCTCCAATCAGATTTCATGTGCCTTGTTCCCTGAATTCAAGTAGGAGCGACTTTCATAAATGGTCTGTAAAACTTTATGAAAATTGATGAAGTGTTTACTGAGTGCAGCATGTTTCTATTTGAACTGTAAAGATGACTGTCATAGTTTCTGCTTTCAAAGAACATACAGCAGGCAAATCAGCATGTGAGATATGATAAATGTTCAAAATGCTCAGATGCAAGGTCATATGTGATAAGAGCCATAAGAAAATTATAAACATCATTTCCTGGGAGATTAGAGGTAGAAGAGATCACATTTAGAAGAGGACAGCAAGATGAGATAAATTAAGTGGCATTTAACTTGGGCTTGGAAGGAATATAGCAGCCATGTTGTCTCACTGGTGGGTCTTGTGTTAGAAAGAGGACTGAAAAACTAGAAATGTGGTTTGAGCTTCAGTGAGAGCTTCAAATGCCAGATTGATGAGTTTGTATCCAACTTAATAGAAAGTCTTCTGGCAACAGAGTATAGCATGAAGTCCAGATAAGTTTGAGGCTTTTTTAAAGTGGTGGCTTGCAGTGGAAAAAAGGAAGGGAATACAAGAGCTATTACAAAAATAGGGTTTGCATACTTTGATTAGGAGATGCGGATGAGGGAAAAGGGATGACAGTATCTCTGAAGTATGTTAAGTTTGGGTGAATGGTGGTACCAGTAATAGAAGTAGGTTTTAAATAAGGAAGATTTCTTTCTTATTTTCATACTTCCTTATTACATACTTCATTATGTGGGAAGGTGATAAATTTTGATTTAAACCATTTGAGTTAGAGGTTCCAATAGGATATTTAAGGAAACCTTCCAGCAGACAGATAAAATGTCCATCTAGAGCCCAAAAGACAACTGGGGAATAAACATAAATTCGGGTGACTTGCAAACTATTACCTTCAACTTTGACTTTTTCTCAGAGTTCTGTTCAGTTTTCTGCAATTCCTTTAGTTCATATTTCCAAATATTTATGAGTGGAACCTCTCCACTATTTTCTGCCTTTAAACTGAATCCAAAACTTTTATCTTATTTTGCTGAACTACAGTAGCTCCCCTTAGGGTTTTTTTTTTTTTTTTTCCCTTTTTTATAGCATAGCAGACAGAGTGAACTTATAAAATCATAAATCAGATCATGGCACTCTGCTGCTTCAAAATCTAAGTGGCCTTCCATTGAATCTAGAAGTAAAAATTAAACTACAAAGTTCAACATGATCTGGCCCCTACTAGAAGACTTCATCTCCTTTGACTCTGGGTGTTTGGCTTGTGCTCCATCTACACTGGGTTGTGTGTTCTATTCTGGGACCTCTGTGTGTCTGGTTCTCTTCCTGCTCTGAGTATCTTGATTTTGTCAGGGTTTACTTCTCAGTTCAAGTTTTATCTTTTTGGAGAGGTCTTCCCTGGTAACTCCAAACAGTGTTATCACATTACTCATTTATTTTTTTATATCACCATCTGAAATAATTTATTGAATTATCTACTTGTTTATTTTCTTCTCCACTGGAAGATAAATTACATGAGAATGAAGATTCTGTTCTGTTTGCTCATGTATATCCTAGTACCACAAAAGGATCTGCCAAGCAGTAGGCACTCTCATAAATGTGTTCATGAATGAGGGAATGTCTAGTATCGTCTCCTTTTACCCTGAAGGCAGAGAAATTAACAGTCAAAGGAGGTTTGTTTCCTGCTGGAGAATCCTGTGTCCTTTTCTATGCTTAGGCGCTAAAGAACTATGTCTTGCCCTGAGCGCAAGCTTTTTTTTTCTTTATTGTGCAATTTCCTTTCCTTCTGCTTCCTCTCCCTGCACTGTTTAATCCTAACTGTCCTCTTCTGCCCACAGCCCCAAGCTACCTCCAGATGCATGTTATATTTACTTTCCCCCATCTTTTGTGTCTATTTCTTCTTACTGAAGTCTAAATCTTCCTGATTTTTAAGTCCTCTATATTGTGGGCCTGTGCCTTCTAACCAGCCTTATCTCTCCTCTTTAGTTCTATCAGCCTAATCTCTACTCTCTAGTTCTTCAGAGTCTTTTTTTTAACTTTTAATTTTGGAACAGTATCAGTCTTATAGAAATATTGCAAGAATAGTACAAATAATTTCTTACCCTTCACTGAGATTTTCCTACACTGAGTGTGTGTGTGTGTATTTGTGTCATAGTCGTTCAGTTGAATCTGACTATTTTGACCCCATGGACTGTAGTCCCAGGCTCCTCTGCCCATGGGATTCTCCAGGCAAGAAGACTGGCTACCATTCACTTCTCCAGGGCATCTTCCTGACCCAGGGATCGAACCAGGATCTCCTGCAGGTAGAAACTTTACCATCTGAGCCACCAGGGACGCCCTTCCTACACTTTTACACTTAATTTATCCTTTCTCTCTCCATACATACACACACAGACAGACACACTTTTTCTGAACCATTTGAGAGTGAATTGCATGTGTAACCAGAGTACACTTGTCAAAACCAGGGAAACTGATGTTTCTCCAGTACTATCTTGTAATTCTAAGATGCTGCCAGTTTTCCCCACAACAAAGGTCATAGCAGTTTGGGGGCAGATCAGTGCTGTTAGATCCCAACCCAGGATTACATTTTATGTTTAGTTGTCATGTCTCTTTAGTCTCATAATCTGGGACATTTCCTCAGTCTGCCTTGTCTTTCATGACTCTGGCTTTTTTTTTTTTTTTAAACAAAGTTGTGATAGGTTCAGGTGAGCAGTGAAGGGACTCAATGGATATACATGTATCCAGTCTGCCCCAGAGTACTCTGGTGGCTCAGATGGTAAAGAATTTGCCTGCAATGCAGGAGACCTGGGTTCTATCCCTGGGTCGGAAAGATCCCCTGGAGAAGGAAATGGCAACCCACTCCGGTATTCTTGCCTGGGAAATCCCATGGACAGAGTAGCCTGGCGGGCTACAGTCCATGAGGTCACAAAGAGTCGGACATGATTGAGCACACACGCACTCTCCCCAGACTTCCCTCCCATCTAGGCTGCCGTATAACTTTGAACAGAGTTCCCTATTCTATGTGGTAGGTCCTTGTTGGTTATCCATGTGTCCATGCCATCCCAAACTCTCTAACTATCCTTTCCCCGCTATCCTTAACCCCTGGCAACCATAAGTGTGTTCTCTAAGCATGACCTTGACATTTTTGAAGGGTCACAGGTAATCATGTCTGCAGAATATTCCTCGGTTGGATACGTCTGACATTTCCTCATGAGTAGATTCATGGAGGACAGGAATATCTCAGAAGCAAGTTGTGGTTTCAGTGATCACTAGAGTCACAAGCCAGTTTTTGCTCTTGATAACATAAAACATACCACCCTAACCATTTTTAAGGATTCAGTTGAGTAGTGTTAAGCACATTTGTATGGTTGAGTAACCAACCTCCAGAACTCTTTTAAACAACTCTTTCCTTTCCCCTCCCTTATAAAAATGTTTATTTAGGTTGTCTTTTCTATGACTTGGATTGTGATCATTTTCTTCCTTTGCTCAAATCATGTTTAGTTTTGAAGACCTAGCTTAAATTTTAGTTGCAGTCTCTTGACTAGTGTAGGGGCCAGAAATCTTTACCTTCTTCCCTTCTAGGTTCTCTGACTGGTCTGATAATTAAGTTGACATAAGACAGATTAGGGCTTCCCAGGTGGCACTAGTGATAAAGAACTTACCTATCAATGCAGGAGACATGAGATGTGGGAAGCTCCCCTGGAGGAGGGCACAGCAACCCATTCCAGTGTTCTTGCCAGGAGAATCTCATGGACAGGAGCCTGGTGGGCTATAATCCATAGGGTAGCAAAGACGACTGAAGCAATTTAGCATGCATGCAAGACAGATTAATAGACTAAAAAATTGCATGTGTGGGTTGTTGTTTAGTCACTCAAGTTGTGTCCTCTTTTTGACCCCCACAGACTATAGCCCGCCAGGCTCATTTGTCCATGGTATTTCCCATGCAAGAGCCCCACAAAAATATGAGACTCCGAGCAGTGAGGTAATGGAGGCTTATCTGCCATCCTGATCTAGGGAGAAGGGGAAGGGAGCCTGGGGCTTTAAAGGAGAGGAAGAAGACAGTACATAGGAAGATGGGAAGAGCGGATGTTTGGTAAACAAGTGTATGCCGTGCCATGCCCTGTGATGAGTCTTTCTGATACCAGAATTATCTCTGGTAATAACTCTTCTGGTACATACCTCCTATCTAAATTCTTTCAGTCAATTAGAAGAGAAGCAAAAAAGCTTTTCCTGACTTTCCTAGGTCTTAATTGCCTTCAACTCAAAACAGTTTACATGTAAACTGGTCCGTTTGGGGGTGACATATTTTGCTGGCCCTCACTACTGTAGCCTACGGTGATCCATACTTCTGGATTCTTTTGTATAATTAAGAACTTAAAAGTTTCTTTAAGTAGATAGTTCACTTCTTGGAAGTGTGTTGAACTTTCTGTGTGATTTCCTTTCTTCTGTCTGGTTGTTTCTGAATGCTCTTCCCCGAAACCTCATTTACCCTTCACAGTGCAACTCACATGCCACCATGATAGCCCATCCTTCCCAGACTTTGTCCTCAGATGAATTTCCTCCTCTTACTTAGAATTATTAATAATTGTAGTTTCATCTCTACTCCTGGTTTGTTTATATATCTGTTCTAGTGGGTCAGAGTCTGACTTATGTTTAGATGCATAACGGTTTGTCTCTCCCACTGGATTTTGAATAGAATGGGGTCATATTTTATTCATCATACTCAGTATGAGGTATGGCACATTGTAGTCAGTGAGGGCAGGGACATGATCTGTTTTGTAGATTGCTATTTTCCTGAGCTGTCACTGCCTGTAGGAAGTCTAAATAATTGTTGAATGAATCAAGTGAATAATTTGGATTGAATCAGCTCTTCCTTCCATGTTGTCATTCAGTTGTTAAGTTGTCTCTTTGTGACCCCATGGACTGCAGCCCGCCAGGCTCCCCTGTCCATGGGATTTCCCAGGCAAGAATACTGGAGTGGGTTGCCTATTCCTTCTCCAGCGGATCTTCCTGACCCAGGTATCAAAGCTGGGTTTCCTGCTTGACAGACAGATTCTTTACCACTGAATCATTCCTTCTATAGGTTTTATTAAAGTGCAAAGGATTTGGATAACTTTAAAAAAAGAAATCACTTCTGGCAGCATGCGTTAGAGACTTGGTATAGTAATTTGAAGATGACTTTTTGAAGGTGGCCTGGGAACCTAAGTGGGAGTCAGATTAGTAACCAGATTGGAAGGGCATTTAAATGAAAAAAATATGAAACTTTAAATCTCCACATGTAATGGTGTCTTTTATAAAATTTTTTTCTCTCTTTGGTCTATAGTTTTAAAAATTTTACCTATAAAACATACTAATTTTCACACTATTTTCTGTTGATTAGGTGGATTTTATTTTGTTAGGTGGTGATCTTTTTCATGAAAATAAACCTTCAAGAAAAACATTACATACCTGCCTCGAGTTATTAAGAAAATATTGTATGGGGGATCGTCCTGTACAGTTTGAAATCCTCAGCGACCAGTCAGTTAACTTTGGTTTTAGTAAGTAAGTATATTTAAATGCTTCAATGAATGTTTCCTTGTGTCTATGATATATAACATTTCCTATGTAAGATGCATGAACACATTAACAATTATTCATCTTCTCTTCATTATGAGCTATTTCCTTGACAGTTGTAGTTCTTAGAATTTTCTGTACATTATTGTATTAATTTGTGTCTCCCTAATTAATAGTGAGATTGAGTAACTTCTCAGATTTTTGTTGTACTTTTGGAATCTCTGTTCATATCCTTTGTCCATTTGAAAAATTTGGATTTTTTTTTTTTTTTTTTGCTTTTCATGTTGAATTTGCAGGAGCTATTTATATATTCTAGATACCAAGACTTTGTTAGGCATATAGTTTTTTCCCCAATCAGTGTATTATCTTTTGACTGTTCACAGGACCTTTTGTTGACAGAAATACTTAATTTTGATGTTCATAGTCAAATATGTGACACGACTGAGCGACTTCACTCTCACTTTTCACTTTCATGCATTGGAGAAGGAAATGGCAACCCAACTCCAGTATTCTCGCCTGGAGAATCCCAGGGACGGGGGAGCCTGGTGGGCTGCCCGTCTATGGGGTCTCACAGAGTCGGACACGACTAAAGCGACGCAGCAGCAGTAGTCAAATATGTTGTTCTTTAAGATTTGTGCTTTTGGGACTTAATGACAATATTTACCTAGAACCCCAGGTCATAAAGATACATCGTTCTTCTTATACATTGGCAGGTGCCACACTGCTTTTAGTTAAAATGATCTCAAAGTTGTCTTCTGCCTATGCCAGTGTCTCGGTCTTTTCCTACAAGACACTGACAGTTTCGAAGTGTACTGGTCAGATATGTTGTAGAATGTCTCTCAATTTGGGTTTTTCTCATGATTAGACTAGGGTTATTGGCTTTGAGGAAAGAATATTCCTTATAGGTGAATTGCCCTTCTCATAGCATATTAGGAATATATGCCATCAACATGACCTGCACTGGTGACATTAACCCTGGTTACTTGGTTAAGATGGTGTCTTATAGGTTTCTCCACTCTCAATTTAATATTTTTCTCTTTCCATTCATTCTTTTTTAGAAGTGGGTCTCCAAGTCCAACCCACACTCAAAGAGGGAGTTATGTTTTGCTTCCTGGAGAGAGAAAGAAGTGTCAAAGAATTTATGGGCATGTTAAAGCCACCACTTACTAAAATTAGTAAAATTTTAGGAGAGACTCTGCAAGTATTCCCTTTCTCTTTAATGTTTGTCCAGTAATTTTAGCATTTGCCAGTGGTTCTTGCCTACAGCTATTGTAACTGTAGTATCCTCATGGTGGTTTCCTGCTTCCCACATTTTTTCTGCCATTTATTAATTGAAATTCTTCTATAAAGATCTGTCCCTTGTCCCCCATTTATTTATTTATTCAGTTGTCTATGTTAATAGGAGCTTATTAAATCATTTATATCAGTATGAACTCACTTTTTTCCTTTGAATTTTAGTTTAACATTATTTTGATAATCTGTTTTGTTGCTCAAATAAATTGTTCCAGCTTTAGCCATTGGACACTCTTTCAGACGGGCTCTTGTGTCCTGGCAATGTACGCTAATCTTTTTTCCACATCTTACTTTTTGGCACTGGAAGATGCTCCAGGCTAATTCTGTATTTTTCCAAGCTTTATACTCATGGAGTCTTGGTTCCTTTTGGAATGGTATTTGGAAGCTAGAATCTGGATGCTTGGCATGCACATGGCTACTGTCTTCTGGTGCTTCTAGTTTCTCTCAGTACCCAGAACTTAAATATATATGTGTAGAAATGTGTGTGTATGTATATGTGTGTGTGTGTGTGTGTGTATAAATATATATGTGTGTATGTGTACATATAGGTATATGTGTGTATGTATATACACATACATATATATATATAAAGTAACCCATGAAAAGAGACATCAGTTTAGTTGCTCAGTCATGTCTGACTCTTTGTGACCCCATGGACTGCAGCACACCAGGCCTCCCTGTCCATCACCAATTCATGCAGCCTACTCAAACTCATGTCCGTCATGTCGGTGATGCCATCCAGCCATCTCATCCTTTGTCATCCCCTTCTCCTCCTGACTTCAGTCTTTCCCAGCATCAGAGTCTTTTCCAGTGAGTCAGGTTTTCACATCAAGTGGCCAAAGTATTAGAGTTTCATTTTCAGCATCAGTCCTTCCAATGAATATTCAGGACTGATTTCCTTTAGGATGGGCTGGTTGGATCTCCTTGCAGTCCAAGGGACTCTCAAGAGTCTTCTCCAACACCATAGCTCAAAAGCATCAATTCTTCAGCACTCAGCTTTCCTTATAATCCAAATCTCACATCCATACATGACTACTGGAAAAGCCATAGCTTTGACTAGACAGATCTTTGTTGGCAAAGTAATGTCTCTACTTTTTAAATATGCTGTCTAGGTTGGTCACAACTTTTCTTCCAAGGAGCAAATGTCTTTTAATTTCATTGCTGCAGTCACCATCTGCAGTGATTTTGGAGCCCCCAAAAATGAAGTCTGTCACTGTTTCCACTGTTTCCCCCTCTGTTTGTCATGAAGTGATGGGACCAGATGCCATGATCTTAGTTTTCTGAATGTTGAGCTTTAAGCCAGGTTTGTCACTTTCATCAAGAGGTTCTTTAGTTCTTCTTCGCTTTCTGCCATAAGTGTGGTGTCATCTGCATATCCAAGGTTAGTGATATTTCTCCTGACAGTCTTGATTCCAGCTTGTGATTCATCCAGTCCAGCATTTCTCGTGATATACTCTGCCTAGAAGTTAAATAAGCAGGGTGACAATATATAGCCTTGATGAATTCATTTCCTGATTTGGATCCAGTATGTTTCGAACCATGTCCGGTTCTAATTGTTGCTTCTTGACATTCATACAGATTTCTCAGGAGACAGATGCAGTGGTCTGGTATTCCCAACTCTTTATGAGTTTTCCACAGTTTGTTGTTGATCCACACAGTCAAAGCCTTTGGTGTAGTCAATAAAGCAGAAGTAGATGCTTATTTGGAACTCTCTTGCTTTTTTGATGAGCCAACAGATGTTGGCAATTTGATCTCTAGTTCCTCTGCCTTTTCTAAATCCAGCTTGAACATCTGGAAGTTCATAGTTCACATACTGTTAAAGCCTGGCTTGGAGAATTTTGAGAATTACTTTCCTAGCATGTGAGATCAATGCAATTGTGTGGTAGTTTAAGCATTCTTTGGCATTGCCTTTCTTAGGGATTGGAATGAAAACTGACCTTTTCCAGTCCTGTGGCCACTGCTGAGATTTCCAAATTTGCTGACATATTGAATGGAGTACTTTCACAGCATCATCTTTTAGGACTGGAAATAGCTCAACTGGAATTCTATCACCTCCTCTAGCTTTGTTTGTAGTGATGCTTCCTAAGGCCCAGTTGACTTAGCATTCCAGGATGTCTGGCTCTAGGTGAGTGATCACACCATCGTGATTATTTGAAGATCATTCTTGTACAGTTCTTCTGTGTATTCTTGCCACCTCTTCTTAATATCTTCTGTTTCTGTTAGGTCCACACCATTTCTATCCTTTATTGTGCCCATCTTTGCAGAAAATGTTCCCTTGGTATCTCTAATTTTCCTGAAAAGATCTCTAGTCTTTCCCATTCTGTTGTTTTCTTCTGTTTGTTTGCATTGCTTAATGAGGAAGGCTTTCTTATCTTTCCTTGCTATTCTTTGGAATTCTGCATTCAAATGTGTATATCTTTCCTTTTCTCCTTTGCCTTTCGCTTCTCTGCTTTTCATAGCTATTTCTGTTCTTATTTCTTATGTATTTGTGTATATATATGTATTTTAAAGAGGAGTTTATATTGGGAGGTAAATTTTAGGAGATTTTTTTATTTAAGAAAATGAGTACTTTTAACTTTGGATTGATAATTTGGCTGAGTATAAAATTGGATTTCAAAAGATTCTTACAATTTTTAACATATGTCCTTGTTTTAAAGAATTCTAATCACTTGTTAAAGAGATTGTCTTTTCTGTCTTGTATATTCTTTCTTCCTTTGTCAAAGGTAAGGTGTCCATAGGTATGTTGATTTATCTCTGGGCTTTCTATTTTGTTCCATTGATCTATATTTCTGTCTTTGTGCCAGTACCATACTGTCTTGATGACTGTAGCTTTGTAGTATAGCCTGAAGTCAGACAGGTTTGATTCCTCCAGTTCCATTCTTCTTTCTTAAGATTGCTCTGGCTATTCGAGGTTTTTTGGTATTTCCATGCAAATTGTGACTATTTGTTCTAGTTCTGTGAAAAATACTGTTGGTAGCTTGATAGGGATTGCATTGAATCTATAGATTGCTTTGGGTAGTGTATTAACTTTCATTATATTGATTCTTCCAATCCATGAATATGGTATATTTTCCCATCTCTTTGTGTCCTCTTTGATTTCTTTGATCCCACTCCAGTAGTCTTACCTGAGAAATCCCATGACAGAGGAGCCTGGTGGACTATAATCCATGAGGTTGCAAGAAAGTTGGACCTGACTTATCAGCTAAATAACAGTAGCAAATGTTTTCAAACCTTCTTTCCTATTCTCTTTTTGAAAATTTTATCTTACCCATTTTTTAATATCCCCTATAACTTTATTTCTTTGTACTACATTTTGGATAATTTTCCCTTCCAGTTTACTAGTTCATGTAGAAAAATAGAACAAAAAAAAAATAGGGACACCCTGAAAAAGAGGAGTACTAAATAGTGTTTAGCTCAGTTCTGTTGCTGCTGCTGCTGCTGCTAAGTTGCTTCAGTCGTGTCTGACTCTGTATGACCCCACAGATGGCAGTCCAACAGGCTCCTCTGTCCCTGGGATTCTCCAGGCAAGAACACTGGAGTGGGTTGCCATTTCCTTCTCCAATGCATGAAAGTGAAAAGTGAAAGTGAAGTCACTCAGTCGTGTCCAACTCTTTGCGACCCCATGGACTATAGCCTACCAGGCTCCTCCGTCCATGGGATTTTCCAGGCAAGAGTACTGGAGTGGGTTGCCATTGCCTTCTCCATAGCTCAATTCAATCCCTATCAAAATTCCAATGGTAGTTTTCCCGGAACTAGAACAAACAACTGGTACAGGAAAAGGTGCTCAACATCACTAATCATTGGGGAAATGCCTATGAGAACCACAATGAGATACCACCTCACACCTGCTAGGGTGTCTGTCATCAAAAAGATAAGGGAGAACACGTATTGCGGAGGATGGAGAGAAGAAGAGCCTTGTGCCCTATTCAGAATGCCAATTTATGCAGCCACTGGAAAACACTGGAGGTTCCTCCTCCAAGATGGAACCACCGTGTGATCCAGTAGTTCTCCCTCTGGATATATATCCAAAGGGAATGAAAACCGTATCTTAAAGGGATAATCTGCACTCCCACGTTCATTGCAGGATTATTCACAGTAGCCTAGATAAGGCAGTGGTGGCAACAGTGTACATGTCCATCAGTGGAAGAATGGATAAACATGTAATATATATATATGTGTGTATATATGTAATACATACATGTTATTCAACTGTGAGAAGAGACATCCTTTCCTCTGAGACAACATGCATGGACCTTGAAGGCTTTATGCTTCAAATAAGTCAGAAAAAGAGACAAATAATGTGTAATATCACTTATACAGTATAGGGAATCTGAATTCATATAAATGGAGACTGGAATGGTGGTTACCAGGGCCGGGTGTTATGGGGAAAGTGGAGATGCTGGTCAAAAAGTATAATTTCAATTAAAAAATGATTACATTTCTAGGATCTAATGTACAGCATGGTATTAGTTATAGTTAATAAAGTTTCTAAGAGAGTAGATCTTAAGTGTTTTCACTAGAAAAAGGAGATGGTAACTGTGTGACATGCTGGCAGCTGTTGAAGGGAGTGTGTGTTAAGCTTACAGTGGTAGGTAAGTTACAGTGGTTATCATTTTGCAGTATATAAATATATCAAACCAATTTGTATACCTTAAAGTAACACAATGTTGCATGTCAATTATATCACAATAAAGCTGTAAAAAAGTATATTATAATGCTACAATAATAAAAAATGTGTGACTCATGAATTGATAGGCAGATAATTGGAAGAGTATAGAAGTTCCAGAAATAGCCTCAATATATGTGGGAAGTTAGTATTTGATAAAAGTGGTGTCACATATCTCCAAGAAAATGTAGCTTATTCAATAAAAGAACTGGAGGAAACTGTTAAGCATTTTAAAAAAATCTGGGTGTGGAAAAGACTTTTCTAAGTATTGCACAAATCCAGAATCCATAAAAGAAAAGATTGATGCTTTTGTCTTTGTAAATTTCTGCATGGCAAGAGCTGCCCATGGAAGTCGGAAGTCCAGGTTCAACCAGAAAGAACATTTTTAATTCATGGCAAATTAAGGTCTAATTTTCCCAATAGATAAATAATTTTTTCAAGTCAGTTAAAAGAATTTCATGAGTTAATTTAAAAAAAAAAAAGGTAAAGAATATGGACATCATTCACTGAAAAGGAAATAGTGACATTTAAACATATTAAAAGAATATGAAAGATACGAGATGAAGTATACTGAGATATTTTTCTCCTGTAGGATTTATATACATCGGTAATTCTCAGTCCTGGGTGTGTATTATCTTTAACTCAGAATCTTAAAAAATACTGATGCCCAGTCTCTAGGTCAGTTAATCTCCCTGATTGTGTCTCAGACATTGGCTAATCTTTAAAGATCCCTAGAGAATTTTGCTGTGCAGCTAGGGTTTAGAACCACTGGCATAAGATTGAAGAAGTTTGATCACATATTGTACTAGTGGAGTAAGGGGAAATGGTCTCATGCATTGCCATTGTATTATATGTAAGTTATGCCACCTCAATGTGGGGAAATTGGCAGTAATCAAATTTACAAGTGTAGGTGTACTTTTTGACTTGATAGTTTCCTCCTAGTTAATTTCCTATACTCTCACAGGGGCACCTTTGTACAGGATTACTCACTGTAACAATTTGTGAAACAAAAGACTAGAAATAGCCTAAATGTCCATTGATAGGTATCTACTTCAACACATTATAATAATCCATACAGTGTCTCGCTGAAAAAAGTCACAAGGAAGCTCTTTATATACTAATATGGAATGATTTACTACAAAGTATGTTAAGTGATAAAGGCAGGGTCCAGAGGTCTGTATTGTGCTGCCATTTGTGGAAGAAGGAAAGTGTATTTATTTGCTTTACAGATTTAAGATATTTTTGCACAGATAAAGTAGAAATTGCTAGTGTCATTTCCTCTGAGAAGAGGAGCTTAGTGACTAGGGACAGGAGTAGTGTGAAAATTTGTCATACAAGTAGTGCGTGATAGAACTGGAATTTTTTTTTCCATTTATTTTTATTAGTTGGAGGTTAATTACTTTACAATATTGTAGTGGTTTTTGCCATACATTGACATAAATCAGCCATGGATTTACATGTGTTCCCCATCCCGATCCCCCCTCCCGCCTCCCTCTCCATCCCATCACTCTGGGTCTTCTCAGTGCACCAGCCCTGAGCACTTGTCTCCTGCATCCAACCTGGGCTGGTGATGTCTTTCACCCTTGATAGTATACTTGTTTCAATGCTGTAAAACTGGAGTTTTTAATCAAGGTCTTTTGTATTTCAGAGTAGTATTTCATCCTCTCCCACTTCTACAGTACAAATACAGACCTTACACAAAGACTTTCAAAATTTTGAAAGCCTATTAGCTTATTATTCAGATAATCAAATCATTTGTACAATTCACAAGCATCATATACTGTAAAGTTTTCTTCTCAAGTGCAGTACTTTGAGATCTTTTCAGACTTGAATTATTGCCTATGATTGATTTTTAAAAATTTTTTTAAATTCTTTTAAAGCTCCAAACTAGTAGTCATCTGCCAACTTAGATCATCCAGTTTGCCTCTAACTGTATTAAGTTTTTGGAGGAGGAAAAAGTTTTTGTCTCTTACAGAAACTTTCTCTTTTTTTCTTTTTTAAGGTTTCCATGGGTGAACTACCAAGATGGCAATCTCAACATTTCAATTCCAGTGTTTAGTATTCATGGCAATCATGATGATCCCACAGGGGTAATTATTGTGTTCTTAAAGTTTGTTGAAATTTTAGAAATTTTCTGTTTAACTTGTCTACGAAAAACTTTCTTCCACTTCTTCCCAGCAACTTTTAGTCAGATTGACTCAGAGATTCAAATTGACTTTTTGACATTCATATAGACTTTTATACTGCTTTTTAGATACTTAAAAAAATCTGAGGTAATAATTGATGTGTGTATGCTTTTATTTCTTGAGTGCTAAAGTTAGCAATAAGTAACCAGTAGAAGGAATAATATTTAGGAATAAATGAATGTTGGGAATAACCTAACATTTGTATAATGCTTTACAGATTACCTGATGCTTTTATCTCGAAAATCTCACTGTAGGAAATAATTGTTTCATGAACAGTTTTAAATTTAAATTAGAGCATCTTATTTTGTTTGATAAGAAAGTACAGACCATTTTCAGCTTATGATGATTTGACCTAAGATTTTTCAACTTTATAGTGGTGCAAAACTGACATGCATTCAGTTGAAACTGAATTATGAGTTTTGATCTTTTCTTGGGCTAATGATTTGTGGGAAGATAACTCTCTTGTGATGCTGAGTAAAGACAGCGAGGCCCAGCTCCCAATCAGCCACCCCAGCCCAAGGGTAAACAGTTGCCACACTTAGAACCATTCTGTATGTGTATGTACCATACAGCCATTCTGTTCTTCACTAGATTATCCAGTAAACAATACATGATACTCAGTACTTTATTGTAAAATATTTATACTTTTTCCCAATTCATGTAAGTGTTGGCTCATGTAAGGCTCACATAAGTGGCTAGGTTAAGCTACGATTTTCAGTAGATTGGGTACTTTAACTGCATTTTGACTTACAGTATTTTCAGTTTACTATGGATTTATTGGTACCTAAATCCACTGTAAATCGAGGAAGATATCAAATAATAAGGATCCTAAAATAATCTCAAAATATAATTTTATTTTTTCTGGTCATTAATGTATTATAAATCACTATTTAGCTTGTCTTTTTTTCCTCACCTTTTGAGAGGTCTACTTAATATGACAACTGATTCTGTAGCTGGTTTTATTTTTCAGTGGACAAGACATGATAAGTTTTGATGAAACGTTAGCTTTGCATTTAGCATGTGATTCTACTCACAGTGATAGAAAAAAGGATAGCACATACTTTACTATTGTAATCTTGTTTTGACAAGGTACTGTCTTCATCTAGGTTTTTATAATTGCTATATAGTATGTACTTTTAATAAGTAATAACATGATATGCAGATTATTTATCTTTAGATATACATAAATATTCTTTGACAATATTTTGCATAGGCAGATGCACTCTGCGCCCTGGATATTTTAAGTTGTGCTGGATTTGTCAATCACTTTGGACGTTCAATGTCTGTGGAGAAGATAGACATTAGTCCAGTTTTGCTTCAAAAAGGAAGCACAAAAATTGCTCTATATGGCTTAGGTAAGATGGCTTTTTATATTACTATTTATGTTGGTAAATGTTTAACTGTTTAAGCAACTAGGAAATCAAATTCTGAAGTTCACTTTGTTGCTGTTTGGAAGGAAGTGAGGCAAATCTAATTATTACTTATGGGTGACTTTAAAAAATGTTACAAGGTTTTGGTGGACATTTTTCATTATTTTATAAGCACCAATATGGTAAAGAATCTGCCTTCAGTACAGGAGACCCAGGTTCGATCCCTGGGTCAGGTAGATCCCCTGGAGAAGGAAATGGCTACCCACTCCAGTATTCTTGCTTGGAGAATTCCACGGACAGAGGAGCCAGACAGGCTACAGTCCATTGGGTTTTAAAGAGTCAGACATGATGGACCGACTGATATTTTATTTCATTTCATTTTAATAGTCCTTGGGATTTGTTTTTAATAGTTCGATGAAAAAATATTTTTCCCTTAGTATCTATTGTTTATTTTTTCTTTCTTTTTCTTCTTTTAGACTCAGACAAGATTCGTGAACATCAGAATTGTAGACTAATTTAGAAAAACTGCATTTTGATATTTTGGAAGTCTTTGAAAGGTTTAAAGTTTCACTGTCCAATACAGTAATCATGTGGATATCAGGCACTAGAAAAGTGGCTAGTCTAAATTGAGTCATGTTATAAGTATAAAATATATGTTAGATTTCAAAGACTTAGACAAAAATGTAAAATACTTTACTCAGATATTGGGTTAAATAAAATATATTAAAATTAATGTTACCAATTTCTTTTACTTATTTTAATGTGGCTACTAGAAAATTAAAAATTACTTATTTGGCCTGTTTTGGTGGCTCACATGATATTTTTATTAGTGCTATATTTCAATCACTGTAATGTTAGGGATCATATCTGAAGAAAATGATTGATCCTCACACTTTCAAACCAAGGACAGACCCCTTATGCCTTAGTCACTGCCAGAAGCAAACTGCTTCCATCATCCCTTTTTTCCCCAAGCTCTCATCTCATCCTGTTCTGTTTTCCTTAGCTGGACTCAATCTCTACCCTCCAGCAGCTACTCTCACCCCAGCTCTGTATACGCTGCTGCTGCTAAGTCGCTTCAGTCATGTCCGACTCTGTGCGAGCCCGTAGACGGCAGCCCACCAGCCTCCTTCCACAGGACTCTCCAGGCAAGAACGCTGGAGTGGGTTGCCATATGCTAGAACCCTTTTTAGTTAGCAGACTCCTCATATCCTCAGTCCCTGAAGGCTGCCTGTGCTCTGCCACTCTCAGTGACACTGGCCCACGAGTCTCCTGTGTCCTGTGCAGTTTTCTCCTGGCCTCTCACAGGCTTAGGGTGGAAGGGCTGGAGGCAAGTCCCTGCTCTCCTTGCTTCTCGCTGCAACCCTCTGTCCTTGCTTTTCAGACACCCTTGAAGCTGACTGCCAACCGGTAAACTACCCTTTCCATTACCTCAGTTTTCTTACCTGCTTACCTTCCAATTTCGTCGGGGTTCTCAGTGCTTCTGCAGCTAAGGAGATCAACCTTCTAATGCCCTGGATTTTCATGTCTTGCCTTTTTTGTCCCAGTCATATGTTCCACCATCATTTCATTGGCAGCACTGAGAGTTCTCTCTAGAAGCTAGACCTCTTCTAGCTCTTATACTTCTGCAGCATTGGCTTTTCTTCCCTAATGACTCCATGAAGTAGTAACCTTGTCCTCCCACTGATAATTGCCTTCTTAGCATCCTGACTTTTTTTCCTTTTATAGCATTTAAAATTACAGTTTGCATGTTTATTTTCATTGACCTCTACTAGACTAAGATGATCCTTGGGGAATTAGGAAGAGTTATTTAAAAGTCATTAAATTATTTAAAAGCACACTGTTTTTATTTAAAAGCATAATATACATAAAACTTATTTTTAACTACATTTTAAAATCTCACCCCTTTTAATGTCATTTCTGTGGATTTTACAATGTATATGTTAGATCAAAAATACACATAGAAAAAATAGAATAGAAAACAATATTATTAAAAATTTTAATAAGACTATGAGCATAGAAAACATTTTTATTCTCCATTTTCTAGATTTTGAAGGTATGTTTGCTTGACATGGAAAACATTCTTTGAATGCAATTAACTGCTCAGCAGGTTTCCCCAGTGGTTCAGCAGTGAAGGCTTCCCCCCTGCCAATGCTGGACACTTGTAGGAGTCACGGGTTCAATCCCTGGGTCGGGAAGACCCCCTGGAGGAGGAAATGGCAACCCACTCCAGTACTTGCCTGGGAAATCTCACGGACAGAGGAGCCTGACGAGCTACAATCCATGGGGTCAGAAAGAGTCTGACATGACTGAGCAACTAAACAACTGCTCAGCAGCTGTCAGGCATGAACTTGGAACATTTTCATTTGTGAATAATGATATCAGATTTCAAATATCTCTCTGATAGGAAAACAAGATACTCAGAGAAGCACATAATTTAGAAGCAAAACTTTTTAAATAATGTAATGTCTATTTCAGGATCCATTCCAGATGAAAGGCTCTATCGAATGTTTGTCAACAAAAAAGTAACAATGTTGAGACCGAAAGAAGATGAGAACTCTTGGTTTAACTTATTTGTGATTCATCAGAACAGGTAAAAGTTCTGTCTCTGAAAATTCTTGATTCAAATATTGAGGTTCCCCAAATCTCTGTTTCTAAGTTTACCTATATTTTAGTAAAGGGCTCCTTATTCTTTGAAAGCTGTCAGTGCAGGATCAGGCAAACTTAGATGTGCATTGTGTGACTGCATCTTGAAATCATTTTCAGTATATATTCATACTTATTAATAATACAAACGAGTATTTCTAGCATATGGGTAAGGTATACCAAAAACCATAAAATGAATGCTCCTAAATTCAGAAGGAAGTGGAACATGAGCAGTACATTACCCCATGCCCTTTTCTGACCCTGTCTTTTTCCACATACTTTAGAGGGAAGCACTGTCTTCACTTTTTATTTTATTTGTCTGTAGCTTTCTTTATTGTTCAGTTACACACTTATTCATAATGAGTCATCTTTATTTGATTTTGGTATAACTGGAACCTTGCTTTATATTTTGCAGTTAGCTTATTTTTGTTCAACAGTATGTTACTTCAAAGTGAAAGTGTCAGTCACTAGTCGTGTCTGACTCTTGTGACCCCATGGACTGTAGCCTGCCAGGCTCCTCTGTCCATGGGATTCTCCAGGCAAGAATACTGGAGCAGGTAGCCATTCCCTTCACCAGGGAATCTTCCCAACCCAGGGATCAAGCCCAGGTCCCCTGCATTGCAGATGGATTCTTTACCACTGAGCCACCAGGGAAGCCCTATGTTACTATGATTCATTTTGCTGCTTAACAGCATCACTCATTTTCACTGATGTATACATTTCAACTTTTTCACCTGTTGATGAGTGTTTTGTTAGTTCCAGATTTTTTAACAATCTTTTTGTTAGGAATTTTTTTTTTTTTTTTTTAGTATATGCTGTGCTGCTGAAGTGAGCACAGGAATATTCTTATACATTACTCCTGGTACATATATACAGGTGTTTTTCCAGGATATTAAATAAAGATAGATCAGCTTTTTTTTGTTGGTAGTTTTAAGAAATTTAATCTAGTGGCAGGGTGCCAGGTTGATTAAAAGGAAATAGAGATTTGAAGAAACAAGATTTATTATGTGGTAATTATAGTAAAGTATGAGATGGTAACAATGGTGACAGTGAAATGATATATAAGGGACAAAGTTGAAAAGTTATTGAAAAACAATCTGAAGGTATTTGGGGCCTGATTATATAATTTCTTCTTATTATTATTAAATAGTATTATTTATTGAAGAGATATTTATTGACTGTAGAATACTCTGGTACTTGTCCATCACCAGAACTCAGTGAAAGAAAGGTTTTAGGCTGCAGTGTTATGTTGCCTTATGTATATTCTTGATTAAACCCTGTGAGTTTCAAAGGAGAAAGAGTCCAGGGTTTTGAAATGAGTGGTTTCCATGTAAAAGACACGGAGTTTGCTCCTTCTCTTGCTGAGGGCTTCCCAGTTCTGCTACACTTTCTGCTTTCCCCAAGCAGGGATAAGTCAGAAGGAACGGTCATAAGCCATTCCATACCAGAATGAGAGGTGGAGTGGCAGCATTGTTAAGGGGAATGGGTAATATAATGTTGGTATGGCTGGTAACTGTTAAGGGTGATGTTAATAATCTTGATCATTTGATTAAGGTGGTGCAGACCAGGTTTCTCCACTGGAAAGGTCACATCTTCTACTTTATAATAATAAATATTTTGGGAAAAATACATTGAGACTATGTGAATATCCTGTTTCCCCTTAGACTTTGGCCCACAGGCTTTAGCATCCACTGGTGCATTTCCAGTAATTAATGCTGTGGTGTTGTTTGTAACTTTTTAAATTTCCCTTATTCTTTCTCTAATTATTGACTGAAAGTCTTCTGTTAGGAAAATTTGTCATTCTCATTTATTTACTTATTCATTCCATTCATTTGTTTATGTTACTATAGACTCAAGATATTTATTTTATTCTTTGAGGTACAATCCAGTATTAGCAGTTTTTGTTGTTGCTTACTTTGTTTCAACTCTGACCATTGAGAACTTTTTTATATTGGCTTCTGTGCTCTTTCAGCAAGCCCTCTTCCTTTTTGTATTTTGAACTATGTCATTAACCTTCCAGTCCTACAAGATGCTTCAGGCTCCTCTTGTATTTTTCTTCCAAGCCCAGGAATCAGCTACTTCTCCAAGGAGCCCTAATTGCTTTCATCAGAGAGTGGTATTTAGAAACCCAGATATGGCCACTAAGTGTACTTACTGCTACTGCAGGTCTCCTTAGCCCTCATGACTAGAGTTAAAGGAATATATGTATATTTACTAATCCATGCATACATGTTTGTATGTATATATGTGTTTGAGCAAACTCCCGGAGACGGTGAAGGACAGGGAAGCCTGGCATGCTGCAGTCCATGGGGTCGCAAAGAGTCAGACACGACTAAGCAACTGAACAACAGATGTTATGTGTTTAAAAAAAGAAAAAACCCTAGCACAAGTTCATACTGATTCGAATCCAGCCCTACAGGGTTCATTTTTGTCTTCTTCCTTATTTGAGACTTCTTTCTCTAGTAGAAACCTGGATTGTATCATCTTTATGTTTACTTTTTAAATCTTAATTCACATATAAAGTAATTTCAAAATTGAGAAAATTTGCCAGCCAGGATTCAGTGTTTGTATATTATTTTAGTCCATAGCCTTACTATATCTAGTAAAAAAACACCACTTTCTAAAGTTACTTAGGTCAATTCCTTTCCCTCTGCCCCTTCATTGTGGTTATAATAGGTTTTTTTTATAATGCCGTTAGGGTCATTTTTCACCTTCAGCATTCTTACATATTTAATATTTTCAGGTAAGTATGTTTTCAGGGTCTTGTAAAAAAGAACAACCTGATTTTCTCATATTGAGCAAGAATTTTTGAGCCTTTTACATTTTACTTAATTTCCTATTTGTTTCTATATGTCAGTCAGTTTTCTTTTTCTTTCAGCGAAAGAAGGTAAACCCTAAACAGATTTTGTCTTGCAAAATATTTCCACAAGGTTGTTCTAATCAGCTTTGATGTCATAAGTTAGAGTCAACCCACCAGTGTAATTCTCCCTTTTCCAGTGCTCCAGGAAGGCACACATGCATCATGTTTATTTGAGTTATTCTGCATCTCTTCAGTCATTGTGATAGCATTATACATTTTTTACATAAAAGTGTTTTTTTACATAAACATTCCTAGATACATGAGCTTCTTTGATTTCACTTCCTGCTCTTCTGTGCATTCATTCTGCTCAGCTACACTGGTCCCCTTGCTGCTCTTGAGCTCACTGGACACATTCCCATGTCAGCGCCTTTGCCATCAATTCCTCCCTCTGCGTAGGTCTCAGGCATTCCTGGTCTCTCATCTCCATCCTCTGCTACTTGTCTCCTGTCAGACAGGCCTTTCTGGACCACCCTGTGTATGACAGCCTCCCTTTTACATGTAACTTCTCCCTTTATTTTTCTATATAGCACCTATCACTATCTGACAAAACTTTATATAAAAGACATAGATATATATATGTATATGTGTGTGTGTATGCATATACATGAACATGTTGTGTTATTGCTAGTTTCCCCCATTTGAGCAAGGACTTTGTTTGTTGCTTTGTCTTCAGAATCTGGAAGAGACCTGGGAAAACTGACACATAATAGACTCTCAGTAAATGTTTGTTGAATGAATGAATGAATGAATGTCGGCTTGCCTCAAGTGGATGCTGGTTGAAGTAGTTGAACACTTGTACTTAAATTCTCAGTGATACAAATCAGTGTTGTGGAAAATTTTTTTCTTGTCCTCTCTTTGGGTCTTCAAATATCTTTTAATAATAGCAGCTAATCTACGTATGAAATAAGGGTTTGGAAATCACATTCATACAATATTTTGTATTTAATATTGTTATCTCTTATGTAAGGCTGCTATTCTTATTATTTTAATCAGTAAAAGAAACATGTTAAAAGTGACGGGACATATTCAGAGATTTGATTTGATTTTTTAAAGTTTAGGTTAAATTCACTGTCATCTTCTGTTTTCTGTTTGGTGTATACTCAGACCAATTTATAGGTTTTTCCTCTTGCTAGAGCTCATGCTTTTCTGGCTTTCCCACAGGGAGAGTTATTCCTCTCTACCTTTTGTGACCTGCTTCTGTGTAGAATTGACTGCTTTCTCTTTTGAGGCTTTTACTTGTCTGTGTCCTGCAAGCTTGTAAACCCTTTGAGATTAGGAATTAGATACTATCTTTGTATCCCCAACCCCTTGAATACTTTTTGGCTTACAGAAGGAATGTAATAAATCTTTAGTGACTGGAGAAAGACTTATTATGAAGTTTTTTTTTATATCTCCGGACATTCGTGATACTTGTTTTTAAAAATCTTGGCATAGGAGTAAACACGGAAGTACCAACTTCATTCCAGAGCAGTTTTTGGATGACTTCATTGATCTTGTTATCTGGGGCCATGAACATGAGTGTAAAATAGCTCCAACCAAAAATGAACAACAACTCTTCTACGTGTCACAGCCTGGAAGTTCAGTGGTCACTTCTCTTTCCCCAGGAGAAGCTGTAAAGAAGTGAGTAATGATTATATTTTCCAATTCAGTTCTTAAAAGTATTTGCTATAATAATCTGATCATCTCATAGGCTAAAAGTACTGATGGTGCTGTTACTTATATGATAAAGTTATTTATAAAGACTGATCATTCCATATACTGTTACTATTTTCCCAGATTTTAAGCTGTTTTCAGCAGAAGACCCCAGTGGTATTAATGATTTTGCTGTTCATTAGGCCAATTCAAGGCTAACATTTCTTATTAATTAAATTTTAAGTTAGAATGCTATAGGTAGGTTGATGGATAAGTAGATTTTATTCTGGGGAAAAAGAATGTTTACATTTTTTCCTGTGATATAACATTAAGATCAAATTACTAAAAGTCTTCCCTGGTGGTCCAGTGGTTAAAAATCTGCTTTGCAATGCCCAAGACACAGGTTTGATCCCTGGTCAGGGAACTAAGATCCCACATGCCACGAAGCAACTAAGCCCAGGCGCCACAACGACTAAACGCTGCATGCCACAACTAGAAAGTCCACAGCCAGATAACATAAATATTAAAAAAAAAAAAAGGTCAAATTACTAAACATTTTTTAAGGAGGGGAGGTTGTAAGGATTTTGTAGACATTAACAAATATTATAGTTGTGATGTGCACATCTTCCTGAGGAAATTTACAATGTGACTAGGCTTTCATTTCCCTCCTCATTTCAGACACATTGGTTTGCTGCGTATTAAAGGAAGGAAGATGAATATGCAGAAAATTCCTCTCCGCACAGTGAGGCAGTTTTTCATGGATGATGTTGTTCTGGCTGATCATCCAGACATTTTTAACCCAGATAATCCTAAAGTAACCCAAGTTATACAGAACTTCTGCTTGGAGAAGGTAATTCTTCTAGATAAAGGTCAATGAAATCTATTTTAATTGAGAGGTTATTTACATTGAATTAAACATTTCAGTAGACTAGAGGGAAGACGTTATATTTGCTATATTCTCATGAAACCTTTAGGGAACCACTGTTCAGTAAATGAGTTTAGGCATATCGAAGTTTTTTTTTTAAGTCTTTGAGATGGAAGACTGTTACATATAGAAGAAACTTTAAGCCACCCTCCCCGATTCTTTCCTCCTTCTCAGAGATGTATGTATAATTGCTTTTCACTTTTTATCCTGATTTGATAATTTGCTCATTTTATTAATGAAAGCAATAAGTTTGATTGGGGAATGGCAGGATACTATGGTAGATGAGGAGAACCTTAGCCTAGTAATCTCCCTCACACATCCTTTCACCCTGAAATCTACCTCCAGATAAAATCTTGAAATGTGTCTGCTAGGGCTTCCCTGGTAGCTCAGCTGGTAAAGAATCCTTCTGCAATGCAGGAGATCCTAGTTCAATGCTGGGTCTGGAAGATCCCCTGGAGAAGGGATAGGCTACCCACTCCCATATTCTTGGGTTTCCCTGGTGGCTCAGATGGTAAAGAGTCTGCTTACAATGCAACAGACCTCAGTTTGATCCTTCGATTCCTGGGTTGGGAAGATCCCCTGGGGGAGGGGATGGCAACCCACTCCAGTATCCTCGCCTGGAGAATGCCATGGGCAGAGGAGTCTGGTGGACTTCAGTCCATGGGGTCACAATGAGTCAGACACGATTGAGCGATTAAGCACGGTACAGGGACCATGTCACTTCAGTGTAAGTCCCATACCTCCTCCCATGCAGATCACCATCCCTAAACCTCTGCAGAATTTCTTGAGCCACTTTGAAGTTGGATGAATGCATTTGATAATATGGAGCTTGACATCTTAATACAGTAAGTCTCCTATGAATGAACCTTCAAGTTGCAAACTTTGAAAGATGCGGACGTGCGTTTGCTTGTCGCATCACTTAAATTAGTTCACATTTCTGGTGTACACTGTCACATGCATGCATCCTCTGCAAGTGGCTGTACTCTGGCAAACTTTACTGTACTGTGCTATACAGAGGGCTTCCCTGGTGACTCAGCAGTAAAGAATCTGCCAGCAGTGCCGGAGACATGGGTTTGATCACTGGGTTGGGAAGGTCCCCTGAAGAAGGAAATGGCAAGCCACTCTAGTATTCTTTCCCCGAGACTCCCAGGCAAGAGGAGCATGGTGGGCTATAGTCCATGGGGTCGCAAGAGTCCCACACGACTTAGCAACTAAACCACTACAACCACTGTATAGAGTACGGTAGTACAGTATCTTTATTTCAAGCTGAAGAATGTCTGGAAGGAAGCGTAAAAGCAGCAGTGATGTGGCTGGTACTATTGTACTTTTTAAAGTACTACATTTAAGATTAAAAATGTTTTCTTTATTTTTGTGTTTGTTTTTATGTATTATTTGTGTGAAAAGTACTATAAACCTATTTGTGCATGTGTGCCAAGTCACTTCAGTTGTGTCTGACTCTTTGCAACCCTTTGGACTGTAACCCACCAGGCTCCTCTGTCTATGGGATTCTCCAGGCAAGAATACTGGAGTGGGTTGCCATTCCTCCAGGGAATTTTCCTGACCCAGGGATCAAACTTGCATCTCTGTGTCTCCTACATTGGCAGATGAGTTCCTTATCACTAGCACCAGCTGGGAAACCTATTATAGTACAGGATTATGTAGCCGATTGTGTTAGTTGAGTACCTAGGATAACTGTTGAACTTACCAACAAGTTAGACTTACGAATTTGCTGTTGGAACGGAAGTCATTCATGTGTAACATTAATTGCTAACATTTACTCAGTTCTTACTCTGTGTATGCTCTTCGGCTTTGCATTTTATTCTCAGAAAAAGCATGATGATAATGATAATTGTCACTGCTATTCATTGCTTATATATTCTGGACACTGTTGACAGCATTTTGCATTTAATCCTCTTAGCAATGCTATAGGACGGTAGAGTCTACCATCCACATTTTATAGAAAGAGGAGCTGAAGCTTAAAGTGAGGCAAACGTGATAATCACGAAACTGCGGAAACACCCACTGGAACTGAACCTTAAAGTAACTTACCCAATGTCACAGCTTTACTCGCAGCATGTAACTCAATACTGAAAGATTTAGGTTTGCTGGTTTCAAGATGACCAGATCCAGAAACTCAAAAAGGATAGCAGATCCTTCTGTCTCTGTTTCCATGTTTAGTCCTGTGCCACCCAGTCCTATGGTTTTTATCTTAAGCTTCACTATAAGGAAGGCTGTCATGTGGTGGCCCACAGGCTTACATTGCTTTTACAGCTGAAAGAATCATTTTTTCCCCAGTGGTTCCAGATAAACCCCTTAAACACTGTGTTTCTCTGGACTGAGGTCATGTACTTGTCCCTGAACCCGATCTCTGAGGCGAGTGAGATGGAGCTTGAGTGAGTGGATTGTCCCGGCCTACTCACGGAGCGCAGGGTCTCTCAGCCTTGGCACAGATGACAGTTTAGAATGGGAAATGCTTTGTTGTGGGAGCTTGTTCTGTGCACAGTGGGATTTTTACAAGTCCTCTCTGACCTCTACCACTAGATGCCAGCCAGAAGTACCTCTTCTCCCTAGTCATGACAATATCTTTATTTTGAGGTTGAAGAAATGCTTGAAAATGCAGAACGGGAACGTCTGGGAAATTCTCGACAGCCAGAGAAACCTCTTATACGACTGCGAGTAAGTCCTATTTAGATGAATTCAGCTTTATTGATTTTCAAAGGAGAGTTTTGTACAGTTTATATGAATTTTTTTTTTGTAAAGTAGCAAAGAGAGTACATATAGTAAGAAGAGCTATCATCATTGGTGAAGAAAATAATAAAGCAGCCAGTATTTGATTTAATCGTACTTTCATTCCTTTCTGTAAACTTTTTATTTTATATTGGGGTATAGCTGATTAAGAATGTTGTGACAGTTTCAAGTGAACAGTGAAGGGACTCAGCTTTACATATATGTGTTCTCCCCCAAAACCCCTCCTGTCCAGGCTGCCACATGACATTGGTAAAGTTCCATGTGCTATATACACAGTAGGTCCTTGTTGGCTATCCATTTTTGGTTTATTCTGAAAGGTTTGATGTTTTTGTTTTCTTGCTTCCCTCATTTCTGAATAGTCTTGTGTTGATTAGGTTGGCCGAGCTCTCTGACTTCATCGCTTGCTGCTCCCCGCTCTCCCCTTGTTCTAGGCACTTGGACTTCTTGCAGTGCCTCGGATATATCAGATCTGCTCACTTCCTCCAGGTCTGCTCACGTCACCCAGTAGTCACTTCAGTGGACCCCAGCCTGACTAAGATTGTAACCCCCAGTCCCTCTATCCAGCACTACTGGTTTCAGTTACCCTTCTCTATGTCTCCTTTTTTTTCCCCACAACACATTCGCCTGAATTATGACATCCAATTTATTTGTTTTTTTATTTTGGTTATTATTTGTCCTCAGCTACCAAACTATCTGCTGTAGAGAAGCATGGAACTTTGTGAGTTTTGTTAGCTGTATAGCCAAAGATCCCAGAACAGTCCCTGCAATTGCATGTACTTGATAAATATGTGGCAAGAACTGACATTTCAGAGCTAGAAAATTCTAAGAAATCTAAGTGTTTCCTGTGCCTCTAAACCTGCTTATCTTTTGCATCATGATATTCACAAATAACAACAGACTTCTTTTTTTTTCACCCCTGTGCCTTTCTCTTCTAGCTCCTACCTCTTCTGATTTTTCTTCCCCCCAAAATAATACATTGTCTATATTGCTCATGTAACAGTCTCTTCCTCAGTCCACTATAATCAAGGCTGTGACACCACCATCTCAGGTGGAAAAGGCAACCTTCAGTTGTCAAATCCAGTAAATTTTTTTCATCTTACTGAGTCACTCTTCGGCATTCTCTTCTACAAGTTTGATTTGTCCCTTCCTATATTTTAGTTAGTTCTGTGTCCAGTCTAGGCATATGATCACCTATAGAATAATGACTCCCAAATTTTGACCTACCCCTGAGACCTCCTTATTGGAGTCCAAGAGTCCTTCTAAAGCCTTGTGCCCAAGGGATATGGCCCTCAAACTGCACCAACACTGGCATCACCTGGGAAATTCTTAAAAATACAGAATCTCAGACTCCATGTTAAACCCACTGAATTGCATTTTAACAGGATCCCCCAAAGATTTATATGCACGTGAAAATTTAAGAAGCCTTGGGCCGTACAGGATGAAGGTAAAGAGGACAGTCTAGAGTCAGACTGTCTGGTTTGATTCCGGCTCTGTCACTAGCTATACGACCTTGAGCCACTGGGTCTTTTGTCCCTGGGTATGTCTTCCTAGATCTGAGTGAATTCTCTCCATCTCGTCGTCATTGCTGTAGCTGAGCCCAGATGCTCTCTTAGCTGGCCTGCAACTGCAGCTTCCTACCTGCCTCTGCTCCAGTTTCCTCCTGGCCCCGCTTCTAGCCTCTCCAGACTAATGCCAACGCTGTCTTTCTAAAATATGATCTTGCATGCTTTTCCTGCCGAAAACGATGCAATGACATCCCAACTCTAACAGGAATGAATCTAAACTCTCACGTGGCATTCCAGACTTGACATGATCTGTTCTAAACCCACCTCGTTGCTTCTACCTCATTTCCTACCAGCACCTCCTAGACTCCAGTTTCTGACTGAAAGTTGCTGTGTCCTAGGCCTAGTGGAGTTTATTTCACTCTTTTGCATGTTTGTTCATGCTGATCCTGCTGCATGGGATGTACTTCTCTTCTTCTTCTGAAATAGTCCCCTTTAATACTCAAGTTTCCCTCTTCAATAGAAACCTTTCTTGACATCCCTTCAGAATCACTACTTCTTCCTTTGTGTCCTCAATCTCCTCTGTACATACTTCTTACAGCACTATTCAGGTTCTGCTTGCAGCTACTTCATTACATAGTTTGTCTTCCTAGCCAGCTTCTTAGTTTCTTTCCAACCAGGATGCTGTTTTATTTATCTGGCCCTTGGCAGAATACTTAGACGTTGTGGACACTTCAGTAAAGTTTGCTTAGTCAATAATTTTGTAATTATTAGAAGCAGAAAATTACAAATAAAACTAGACTGGAGTTCAGTTGTTAAAAACGTGTTTTGGGGAGACCCCTTAGTTTGAGCATTTGGCATTTTCTGGTTTAGAACATGGAGCTGTAGAGTTGGTTTGTCTGGGTAGTAGAAACATAGCTGCTTTAAGGGAACCACACAGATCTCTTTATCAGGGCAGAAGCACCATGTTTCTCATCTATGTCTGCCTGATACTATTAAAACCAATCAGACTTAAATTGGAAATTGGCGGTCCTTTTCCCAAGCACATTACTAACTCATTAATGATAAAAAGAAGAAATGTCTTCCTGTAGGTAGTATTCCAAAATGTATTGCCTGGATGACCTTCACTGATTCACTAATTCAGCGAACAGATGTTCATTGAGTCATTGAGTGCCTTCTTTTCTGCATGTGAGAGTGGGGGGTGGACAGTGGTGATAAAAGAGACAAGGCTTACAGGACGTGGAGGTGTGAGAAGAGATACTATAAACAAATAGCAAATATGTGAACAGAATCTTAGCTAGTGCTAAGTGTGACAGAGAGTGTAATTGGGTGGAGGTCAGGAGTAGTCTTGAAAGATTGATGATGTAGTACAATGATGGTTCCCAGAGCATCCTTTGAGAACAGCTGGTTTAGGAAAATGATTATGTCTGTTAGGAAGAGATGTAGTGTTTTCTTTGTAAGGGGCTTGATGCCATAGGAGATGTCTTTAGGAAAAGCCTGCCTTGAGAACCATTGTTAGTTCTAAATAGAAATCATGAGCCCTCTTGTACCTGCAGTTTCGTATCTGCAGATATGGAGGGCTGATTGAACAGTGCCATTTTATACAAGGGACTTCAGCATCTGCAGGCTTTGTTGTTCCCAGCCAGGGGTCTTGGAATCCATCCCCCTGAAATACCAAGAGATGACTGTGCTGTGTTTTGAAGGTGATCATTTTTCAAGGCTCATAGACTTGCTTCTTTTCCTCCATAGATTTTCCCAGTGTTTATTTTTGTCTGATGTGAAAGCTTATCCTTACGTGATAAACCAATTAATAAATGCATCTAGTGCCAGCATTCTATTTGGATATCTGTTTTAAAAGTTTAAGAAAACTTGTTTAGAAATTTCATGTCCTTTTCAGATGATATTTCTGGTTACTAGACTGTTAGTTTTTACCATGGGGAGATACAGTGATTCTGACATTGTGGGAATTCTTGCTGTACCTTGATTCTATCAAACAATGTTTTGCAGAAGCATAAACCTTTGAAGCTTTATTTTTTCATAGAATAAGTGGTGTAACATCATCATGATCTTTAAAATGAATTGTAGAACATTAACATACAGTACTAAATTAAAAGTCTTACCCATAAATACTGAAATGGGTGCTCTGTTGTTTGCTAGCCTTTGTAACTTGTTCTGTATTTCCAGGTGGACTATAGTGGAGGCTTTGAACCGTTCAGTGTTCTTCGCTTTAGCCAGAAATTTGTGGATCGGGTAGCTAATCCAAAGGATATTATCCATTTTTTCAGGCACAGAGAACAAAAGGAAAACACGGGTAAGCGGTTATCATTTTTTTTTTTTTTAAGATATTTTTAGCAGCTTTGTAAAGGTATTTTTTTGGCTATGCAGGGTCTTTGTTTTTTTGCAGTTTTTCCCTCTGGTTTTGGCAAGCGGGGGCGACTCTGTAGCTGGGGTGTGGGAACTTCTCATTGCTGTGGCTTCTCTGTTGTGGATCTCGGGGCCCTAGGGCACTTGCATTTCAGTTAGTTTTGGCAGGTGTGCTCGGTCGTTGCAGTTCCTGGGCTCCAGAACACAGGCTCAATACTTGTGGTGCACGAGCTTAGTTACTCTAAGGCATGTGGGATCTTCCCGGATCAGAGATCAAACCCATGTCTTCTGCATTGGTGGGCAGGTTCTTTACCACTGAGCCAGCTATGGTCAATTTGATCCCAGGGTCTGGAAAATTCCATGGACAGAGGAGCCTGGCAGAGGAGTCCATGGTCTCAGAGAGTCAGACACAACTTAGTGACTAAACACACACGTATGCGGGCAAAAACTAGGTAGCAATCGTTTGTAAACCTGTGGCTGTCAGTAAAGAAATGATGACTTTCATAGTTTTTTTTTTTAATATGTTTCTGATTAACAACACATACTTTGTAGACTTAGTGTTTACATATCTATTATTACTATATTTTCTTAATGTTTAGAAAATATACTCTAAAATTTTATAGCTAAATATTTCAACTTCACAGAGTATGTGATTTAAGATTCCAGTCTTAAAAGATGTTCCAGAATATTAAAAAGATATATACTTAAGGGCTAATTAAGTTTTGTGAAAACTAATTGCCTTTATTTTAGCATTTATCAAAAACAAGTCACCTGACTGAAATTGTGCTTCTTCATAAGAAATATTGGTCCTTTTTAAATACAGTGGCTCTTCTCCTTAAAACTGTTCAGTCTGAATTTTAATAGAAAAATATGTCCCTTGTTTACATATACACCACATTGGTTTTTATTAACCCTGATTTAATGAGGTTCTATTTACACAGTTAAATTGTGATCAAAATGGTGTGTACTGTTAATTCACCCTGAAGTAGTCATTTGGATATTTAAATGGAGCTCATAGAATACTGTTTTAGGGGAAAACAATCCGTATCAGAAAATGGTTTTTATGCTATTAATTTTAGCTAGTTATTGATGATGATTTACTTTACTCATTCATCCTTATCAATTCCTTGGAGTTTCATTGATATAGCATTTGTGAAAATATGGAGTTTAGAACTGGTTCCTTATTTTATTTGTGCTTTCATCCATAGTCACTTTTGTTCTGCTTAAACATTAACTGCCGAATGAAAACAATGACCCTTTTGTATATTGTATTGAAAGCATGAAATTGTTTGTTGTTTTGGCCAGCTCTGCTACTTTAACTATGTGTGTGAAGTCATGCAAATTGGTTAATCTTTGATGTTTAGTTTTCTTGTCATCAAAATTAGGATAATAACTGTACCTGCCTCATAGTACTGTTGTAAGGATTAGATGATATACTGTATGTAAATGGTCTTAACATAGTGTCTGGCGTAGTGAAATGTAGAAATCATATTTATGAAGTAATACTAATTTTCCCATCTTGAAATTCAAAAAGGATTTTTGTTCACTCGTCCTCACTGCTTTGCAAGAGGCATGCTGAACTTTGTGCATCTTTATCCATGTGCCTCTTTATCCATGGCATAATCTTTTCTCTCTGCCTAAAGTATTTTTTCTTTTTTTTTGCTTAGTGAGTCTTACTCATTCTGCAAGTCTTGAGTCAAATGATAACAGCGTTTGCTATCTGTACATTATTTTCAGTCTTCTTGGGGAAGAAATAGTTCATTTCTTCTTGGTGTGTCATATTTTTTGTTCTCAGCTCTGTTGTAGCACTTACCATCTCATATTGTAATTGTTAGCTATTACAGGCTGTCTCCTATCATTTTATTAATGTATTTTCCACACCATGTCACACACCTGCTAGACAGTTAATATTCATTTTCCCTGACAGAAGTTATGAACAGAACATATTACTAGACACTATGCTTTTTGACTTCTTACCCAGTACTCTTTTTATTCTGTACATACTGTTTTTTGAGACAGACATCCTGTGTAAGAATGCAGTAAATCTGCTTTACTACACATGCTTCCCATTTGTCTCTCAGAATATCAAACAGATATGTACTTACGGGCTCAGATTTAATGAATAATTTTTGCTGTTTGATCAAGGATATTCTTTAGTGAAACTGGCTGTTTGCTTTGTCTTGTTCTGAACTGTGAATACGAGGTGATGACTATTAGTAGAGCTTAGAACCACTGCCTTCAGTCATCCCAAGGCACTGGCAGTTTTACCCAGGGCTGCTTGTATATCATCAGTGTAAGTGGAAATACCGTGGAAAAGGTAAATAATGTCTTTGTGTGATTATTGAGCCCCCCGAAGCAGTATGTGGGACTCCCAGAGATCTGTGGACCACCCTTGAGGATGGAGCCAAGAGACATGCTACTTGGAGATCAGGAAAAGAAGTAGAGACTTGGGGGGAAAGACTTGAAACTAGCAAAAATGCCATATTTTTTTCTCAAAATTTACTATGTTGAGCAAGCTGACAGTTGATAAAGTTTGGCCATACCTCCTCCACTGACAGGAATGTGCAGTGAATTTGGGTACTTTAACATTAAGGTGTGTGTATGTGCTTAGTAGTGTCTGTGGACTGGAGTCTGTCACAGATTACAGTCTGTCTGTGGGATTTTCCAGGCAAGAATAGGGAGTGGGTTGCCATTTCCTTCTCCAGGGGATCTTCCTGACCCGGGGATTGGACCCACGTCTCCTGCAGTGGCAGGTGGATTCCTTACCACTGAGCCACCAGGAAGGCCCCAACATTAAAATAGAAACTGTTATTTTTTTCTCCTCCTGGATGTCTTTTTTTCTAGGAGAAGAGATCAACTTTGGCAAGTTCATCTCAAAACCCTCAGAAGGAACAACACTAAGGGTTGAAGACCTTGTAAAACAGTATTTTCAAACTGCGGAGAAGGTAATTTCTTAATTACAGTTCTCCATTTGAATTAGTGGTGATCTTATAATAACAGATTTCAGTTTAGGATATGTATAATTGGCAGTTTAAACAAAATGAATCCTCACAATGTTTCCATGAAGTAAATAGGATGATAATCATTTACACTCATTTATAGTTATTATACATCAAGAAAAATAACTGCTTAGTTAACGTTAGTTATTAACACCATGGTTATTGTATATTATTGTTGCTGTTGTTATCCTCTTTCTTTCTACCTCTGCTACATAAGTTTGAATCTGGGATTTAATTTTCTTGCATCAGGATGTAATTTCAGAATTGCTTTATTATATAGCCACAGGACAATGACGCTACTCTTATTATCATGAGTATATGCCATTTTGAGATCCTCTGGTTATGCTCTCTTCCTGTTGCTGCCGAAATAAATTTAGTGGTTTAAAACAATGCAACTTTATTATTTTAACAATCTTGTAGGTCAGAAATTCACTCTTCTCCCTGGACTAAAATTGAGATATTAGCAGGATTTGTTCCTTTTTGGAAGCTGTAGAGTAGAATTCATTTTCTCAACTTCTCCAACTTCTGGCTGTTCCTACCTTATTTGGCTCAAGGCCCCTTCTTCCATGTTCAAAGCAAGCAACATTATATCTGCCTTACTGTTTTTCCCCAGATAGACCTCTCTGACTCCCTTCTGTGTCCCACTTCTGCTATGAAGGATGCTTGTGATTATACTGAGCCCACCCGGATAGTCCCTGCTCATCTCCATTTTATATCCAGCTGATTAGCAATCTTAATTCCAGTTATAACCTTAATTCTCCTTTGTCATGTAACATATTCATGGGTCCCAGAGGTTAGGATGTGGACATCTTTAGGAAGGCCACTATTCTGCCCTGGAGAAGGAAATGGCAGCCCACTCCAGTATTCTTTCCTGGGAAATTCCATGGACAAAGGAGTCTGATGGGCTACAGTCCATGGGGTCACAGAGAGTTGGACACAACTGAGCGACTAAACAGCAAACAGTTCTGCCTGCCTGCTGGTCAGCCTGATCTCATCATCAGCTCCCATTTCTGCAGTCTGTGTCCCAGGCACTCAGGCCTCTCCGTTTTCATAGGTCCTGAACTCTTAGTCCCGTTTCTTGTTTATACTTTGCTGTTTTTGGCCTGTAATATTTCTAGTCTTAATTACTGTCCTTTGTTTTCTTTTGCTTTGCTTCATTTTTCCTCCAGTAACTAAATAACTTTTTTTTCTTTTTCCTTGATAAGATTATTCTGTAATTTTCCTTGCTCGTATAGAGTTGTTTTGTAGGGAAAATACTATTTTCTGTCTCTTACAGAATGTACAGCTCTCACTTCTAACAGAAAGGGGAATGGGTGAAGCAGTACAAGAATTTGTGGACAAGGAAGAAAAAGACGCCATAGAGGAATTAGTGAAATATCAGTTGGAAAAAACACAGCGATTTCTTAAAGAACGTCATATTGATGCCCTAGAAGATAAAATCGATGAAGAGGTGAATAATTTGCGGTAGAAAATCTAATATTTAGATAGTCTCTCCTTAAGAGTAGCTCTGCATTTCTTTCTGGTAAATCACTACTTCTCTGATTTGTTCAGTTTCCTCATCTATAAAATTGAGATCATAAAATGAGGATTAAATTATGGAATGTCTAATAAGTGTCTAGAACACAGTCTCAAAAGTGATTGATACCTAATGAATGTTAAGTGCTTTAAAATGAACCTCATAGGGTGAAAATGTCTACTTACTCCAATTTTTTAGTAAGTTTTAATTGAGATTTTGAATTTCACTTAGAAAATGCAGTTCCTATAAGCATAAAAGCAGAAGAAAAGCTCTTTAGATTTGACTACATAAAAATTTTGAATGTTTGCATGTCAGATTGTCAAAAAAACAAAATTTTTTGACATGGTACTGACATGGAAAACATACTTGTATGTGGGCAGAATAAGAGGTTAATATTCTTAATATAATGTTAAAGGGCTCTTATGAATCTTAAGATTACTAAGCATTTCAATAAAATAATGAACAGAGGACCTGAATAGGTGGTTCACAAAAGAAATACAAATGGCTAATAAGCATATGAAAATGGCATTTAACCTATGATAATCAAAGAAACTCAAATTTTTTATTTGTCAAAGTAGCAACAATTTGTTAAAGAAATTTAGTTCCCTGCTGGTAGAGTATTGAGTTTGAACAGCTGCACTGTAAAGCATTTTGGCAGTGTATGTCAAGAGATTTACTCTTTAACTCAGCCCTAGGAAATTTTCTTAAGACAATAATGAGATAGAGATTTGAATGAGTAGTAGTTTATCTCAGTGTTACCTGCAGGGGATAAGTCAGAAATGTTTTGGTAAAATAAATGTTGGCACATAGATACTATAGAATACTATGTGTGTGTGCTAAATCACTTCAGTCATGTCTGACTCTTCTCAACCCTGTGGACTAGGACCCTCCAGACTTCTCTGTCCATGGGATTTTCCAGGCAAGAATACTGGAGTGGGTTACCATGCCCACCTCCAGGGGATCTTCCCTATCCAGGCATTGTGCCCATGTCTCTTGAGTCTCTTGCATTGGCAGGTGGGTTCTTTACCTCTGGTGCCACCTGGGAAGCCCATAGAATACTATCCAACTATTAAAAATTATACTTTAAGAACATGGAAAAGTGTTTTCAGTGTTAAGTGGGAAAAGAATTCCAAAGAAGTAAAACTATACACAATGTGATCCCAGTTATTTTTATTTTCTATGTGAATATGTGTATGTGTGTATGCAAAAAAGTGGAAGAAAATATTCCAGATGTTATCAGCGGTTATTTCAGGTAGTAGGATTATAAGAGATCATTTCCTGTGTTTTCCAAATTCCCTCTAAGCAAAAGAACAAAATATTATTTTTAAAACTCATTCTACTTGATTTATTTTTGGGCTTTAAATTATTTAACATAATTCTTTTAAAGCCTAATGATGTCAGCCAGTATACAACCAGTAATATTAAATGCCAGGTACTTTCACAGGGAAGACAGATAATTCACACTTTAAAACCCCTTACTCTGTGATTCTGGATGTGTTAGGTTCATCAGTTTTTAGCATGGTTAGATTTCTCAGTTAAGTGCCATAAATATAATACGACCATCCCCCACTAAATATAAAATGCAAAACTATAAAACTCCCAGGAGATAACGTAGGAGAACCTAGATGACTTTGTGTATGGTAATGACTTTTAGATTCAGCAACAAAAGCATGATTCATTAAAGAAGTAATTGACAATCTAGACTACAATAAAATTTAAAACTTTTCCTCTACAAAAGACTAAAAAGAATGAGAAGACAAGCCACAGACTGGGAGAAAATAGTTGCAAAAGAAATATCTGATGAGGGATTATTATCTAAAATATGCAAAATTCTTTTAAAATTCAACAATAAGAAAATTTTAAAAATCCAATTAAAAAATGGACCAGAGACCTTAACAGACCAAGATAGATTATTGGCAAATGAGCATATGCAAAGATGCTCCACATGTCATGTTATTAGGAAAATGGAGCCACTACACACCTATCAGAATGGCCAAACTCCTGAACACCAGCAGCACCAAATGCTGGTGAGGATGTAGTGCAACAGGAACTCTTACGTTGCTAGTGGGAATGCAGAATGGTATAGTCACTTTGAAAGACAATTGGGCAATTTCTTACTAAAGTAAACACACTCTTCCTATGCTCTTCAGCAGTCATGCTTCTTGGTATTTACCCAACAGAGTTGAAAACTTAAGTCTAAACAAAACCCTGCACATGGTATTTATAGCAGTTCTATTCATAACTGCCAAAATTTGGAAGCAACCAAGATGTACTTCAGTAAGGAAATGAATAAGTGAACTGTGAAACATCTAGACAAGGAAATGTTATTCTGTACTAAAATGAAATGACCTATCAAGCATTTAAAAGACATGAAGGAACCTTAAATGCATATTACCAAGTGAGTGAAGCCAATCTGAAAAAGTAACTTGATATACTGAACATGATTCCTTACTGTGTAACATTCTGGAAAAGGTAAAACTATGGACTTAGTAAAAAGATGTGGTTGGGCGGGGGTTGGGTGAGGGGATGAATAGGTAGATTCACAGAGGTTTTTCAGAACAGAGAAACTACACTGTATCAAACTAAAGTGGTGGATTATGCATGTATACATTATACATTTGTCCAGCCTCATAGAATGCATAGCACCAACAGTGAATCTTAGGTAAACTCTGGAGTTTGGGTGATACAGAGTATGGAGTGTGGAGTGTCAACTGAATAGTTCTGGTGGGGGATGTTGATATTAATAGGGGAGGCTGTGCATGTGTGGGACAGGGTGTATGAGAAATCTAGGTAACCTCCTTTTAATTTTGTTGTGAACTCAAGCTGCTCTAAAAATAAATAAATAAATAAAACAAGCCCCCCTCTCATACTCTACCCTCCAAAAGGACCATCTACACCTGGAGTGACATAATGACTTTTGACAAAGAGAGAGGGAGAGAGTGTGTGTGTGTTTGTGTGTAGCATGGGGGCTAAGCATATGGACTGCAGACTGGATGACCTTACTTGCTATGGAGCTGTCAGTGGGCTATTTTAATCTCTCTGCCTTAGTTTCCTCATTTATGAAATAGGGATAATAGAATCACCATCAAAGTTGTTGTGACTTTTAAAAGAATACATGTAAGTCCTCAGTACACTGGCACGTAATGCCTGCTCCATGGTTTTTCCCTGATTTTCATTTCTCATCTGTGAATGACTCAGTGCTTTTGGTATATCATATGCTACCTGGAGTACTATTACATGCTATGCCATCTTTTAGAAAACAATTACTTTTCCCCTTTTACTGAATCATAACAAACATTCTGCTTTTTCTTTTAACAAAACTCTGGAGCCTAGATCTTATTTCTCTTTAGCTCTTACTCTGCTTCTTTGTTCATTTTTCACAGCAGAATTTTTTTCTATATTTGCTGCTCAGAATCTTTGCCTTCATTTTTCTCTTAAACCTATTCATTCCGGGGTTTTGACCCTATCTTTCTAGTGAATTTACTGTGGTCAACGTACCAGTGACCTCCAGTGCTAAATTCGCTGTTCATTCTCCATCTTAAATCTCATTTGACCACTTCCTAAAGTCTTTTTTCCATTGACTTTTAGGGCTCCACCCTCTTCAGGTTGTCTTCCCACCTCATTATCTGTGTCTTCTCAGTCTCTATTGATTGCTCTCACCTCTCTAACCCGCTTACATTGGAGTCTCCAGAATTCAATCCTTTGACCCCTTCTTTATCTACACATTCCTTTTGTATTCTCATCCAACTTCCTGGCTTTAAATACCAACATCAGTTTGGTGATGACTTTTCAAAAGTCTGGCCCAGACCTCTTCTGTCAGCTCAAGTCTTCTGTAGCCAGGAGCCTGCTAGACGTTTCCACTCAGATGTTCAGGAGACCTCCTCAGCTTCCAACATTCCCAATCTGAACCACTGATCCTTAGCCCCTAGTCTACCTGTAAGGTTCTAGTGGAAGCACCATTCTTTCATTTGCTCAGGCGATCAATCTTGAAGTCATCCTTGATTCCTCTCTTTCTGTCACCTGTATCCTGCCTGGAAATCCTTTAACTCTACCTTCAGAATCTGTACAGATGTGACTGTTTCTCACCACCTCCATCACTATCAGTGGTCTAAGGCATGGACGTTTCTCACCTCAGTTACTCCTGTTGCCTCCAAACTGGTCTGTCTCCTTGTTCTGCCCATGTTTCTTTTCCTCCACCCTCTGTTCTGTCCTCAGTTCCACTGTTGGTGGTCCTAACATAATTCAGATGAAGTCACTCCTGCCAGAGCAGAAAGTCCTTACAGTTGTTCCCAAGGCCTTACTGGATTTGGTTTCTGTAACTTCTTCAGCCGCTTGTCTGCTCAAGCCCAGCATCCTCCTTGCTGTTTCTTAAACATACAGTGCTTCTGCCCCAGTGCTTTTGCATGTATTCTTTCTTTTGATTGGAATGATTTCCCCTAGGTACTTGTGAAGTTCATTCCCTACCTTTTAAAATCCTTGTCACTTCCTCGCTTTATTACCTTCTCAGTGAGGCCTTTGATGATCTCCTGTAGCCTCTCCTTGGCACACTCCATCCCTCTTCCTGCATTATTTCTCTGGGAACACTTAACACCTGCAAAAATTTCACAGGTTCACATACTTTAAAGGACTCTTAAGACTCCACTGAGCATCTCACTTAAGGTTTTTATTTAAAGGCAGTTGGTACAGTACAGCAAGAGGGAGGAGTATAGGCAGGCATCAGGGGTCTGGGAAATACTGGGTATCCATTCCTCTCCTTGTATGTACATTGCAAACCCAGGACTGAACACCTGGCAAGATACGTGCAGAAGTTGACAGGGTTTTTTTTTTTAATGCCCCTCTGGTCACATAAGTCATGCTAACTGCTCATCCAGGTAGGAAACCATCAGTAAATTGGCACTGGGAATGCCAGAGGCTCCTCAGAGGTAAAGACAGTTTTCCCAGTCTAGCTGATTCTGACTAGACTTGATCCATATACCTTCTAAAATACAATATAGCATATTTTGTTTCTGATTTTCTACTACAGACACACATACACGGTGATTATAAGCTCCTTAAGGGCAGACTTTCTGAATCTTGTTCATTGTTGTAGTCTCCACCCCTTCAGCAGTACCTGGTTCATAGTGGCTTGGCTCAGTTAATATGTACCGAGTAAATTATTAAATAAATGGAGCGTATCTCCAGCTGCATAACTAAATTGTAAGAGCTTTGTGAACAGCAACTGGTAACAAAGGAAGCTTTGTATCCTTCGTGGCACCAGGACCAATGTTTGCAATCATTAAACTTTCAGTGATTGACTGTTAACAAAATGGATCTTCAAGGGCCCACCCATTTGGGACACTATTTTAGAGAGCCTCGTGGATGACTTACAGCCAGGAGCCCAAGAATAATTTGTGTAGTGTAATAATAACTCAAACCTGTTAAAAGAGAGGTTTTTGTTCTTAGCTATTTTACTGAAGTATAATACCCATAAGACATTGCAGTTTCTTCCTCTGTAGTCTGACTGGCTGTTTTTCAATGACACGGGCCATTTTGGCAGCAGGTAATATAATTTTGCTTGTGGCCAATTTTTCTTAGAGTATATTTCTGAATTTTTAATGTAAGTCATTGGGAAAATATGACTCCTTTAATCTTTTGTGAAACAAAACTATACTTGAATTTCCAAGTTTTATGTTGAAATGAAAAGCATCTGTTAAGCAGTTTTGTATTTACATAACAGACATGTTTGTAACATATTTGTGAATTTTTCTGTTACAATCAGGTACGTCGTTTCAGAGAAAGCAGACAAAATAATACGAATGAAGAAGATGATGAAGTTCGAGAGGTAATTTTGCTGTTAATTCCTTTGCATATTTGTCAACTTGTTAAATCAGAATAACTAGTAGGTTTACTTAGTCAGTCCACAGGATCTTGGTTTGGAGGGTGGGACTGAGCAGGGGTTGGCTGATGACAGCTGCCTTTGACTTACTCCAGTTCAACCTACGAGTGAATATTCTGGTTGCTGATATTCTCTTTTTAACCTTTTGCTATTGTTGAAAATTTAACTAATTGTTGATACATGGATGGAGTGGGAGGGCAGGGGACAGGAATAATAGTCTGAAGAGTTCTTATTAGTCAAAATAATTCCCAACAGCTATTAGAGCATCTTATCAATATAAGATAAAACCTTATCCCACTGAGCTGATTTTGTTTGCAACAAAAAAAAAAGAAAGTGTTTTGGTTAGCAGTGTCATTAAAGGTCCATTGGTCTTTCTAAAATGTTGAAATTTGCTTGATCGCCCTCATCACTGTCTTTTCCATCTCTTTGTAGATTAGGAATTTGAGGTTAGCAACTGTTAACTTAAACTTTGGACCTCTGTCTGGTACTTGGTGAATTCATTATTGAAATTCAAATTGAAGTATATTTTCCTATTTCCTAATTGCTGTAAGTGTTGCATGATTGCTGTCTAGTACTTAAAAATTATTTTAGCAATTATTTTTTTTTTGGACTTTTTATTGCTTTCCTTCAGCATTTTCTATAGTACCTGTTATGGGTAGCCATTGTATTTTTTATTAGGAATATAAATATGAAAAAGATGGTCTGGGTCCTCCAGAAAGCCTCAGTTTAGTACATGAGACAGAGGTATGCAGAAAGAAATATTTAAACCTTATGACCAGAAGTTTCATCCTCACTGAATTCATACAACTGTCCCATTAGTCCTTTTTTGTTCGCTAAATATTTCAGAACTGTAGCTGACAGGTGGTGAATTGGAAAGAGCTGGAACTGCTCACAAGGACCACAGCCTTGTCTGACTCAGTGAAACTATGAGCCATGCTGTGTAGGGCCACTCAAGACAGATGGATCTTGGTGGAGAGTTCTGACAAAACGTGGTCCACTGGAGAAAGAAATGGCAAGCCACTTCAGCATTCTTGCCTTGAGAATCCCATGAAAGGTATGAAAGGCACAAAGATCTGACACTGAAAGAGGTACTCCTTAGGTCCGTAGGTGCCCAATATGTTATTGGAGAAGAGTGGAGAAGTACTCCAGAAAGAATGAAGAGACAGAGCCAAAGCAAAAACAACACCCAGTTGAAGATGTAACTGGTGATGGAAGTAAAGTCTGATGCTATAAAGAATATTGCATGGGAACCTGGAATGTTAGGTCCGTGAATCAAGGTAAACTAGAAGTGGTCAAACAAGAGATGGCAAGAGTGAGCATCAACATTTTAGGAATCATTGCACTAAAATGGACTGGAATGGGCAAATTTAATTAAGGTGACCATTATGTCTACTACTGTGGGCAAGAATCTCTTAGAAGAAATGGAGTATGCCTCATAGTCAACAAGAGTCTGAAATGCAGTGTTTGGGTGCAATCTCAAAAGTGACAGAATGATCTCTGTTCATTTCCAAGCCAAACCATTAAATACCACAGTGATCCAAGTCTATGCCCTAATCAGTGATGCTGAAGAAGCTGAAGTTGAGTGGTTCTATGAAAACATACAAGATCTATATCTAACACCCAAAAAAGATGTCCTTTTCATTGTAAGGGACTGGAATGCAAAAGTAGGAAGTCAAGAGATACCTGGAGTTACAGGCAAGTTTAGTCTTAGAGTTCAGAATGAAGGCTAACAGAGTTTTACCAAGAGAATGCAATTGTCATAGCAAACACCCACTTCTAACAGCACAAGAGACAACTTTACATATGGACATCACAAGATGGTAAACACCAAAATCGGATTGATTATATTCTTTGCAGCCAAAGATGGAGAAGCTCTATACAGTCAGCAAAAACAAGACTAGGATCTGATTGTGGCTCAGATCATGAACTCCATATTGCCAAATTCAGACTTAAATTGAAGAAAGTAGGGAAAAACCACTAGACCATTGAGGTATGACCTAAATCAAATCCCTTATGATTATACAGTGGAAGTGACACAAAGATTCAAGGGATTAGATCTGATAGACAAAGTGCCTGAAGAACTATGGGTGAAGGTTTGTGACATTGCACAGGAGGCAGTGATCAAGACCATCCCCAAGAAAAAGAAATGCAAAAAGGCCAAATGGCTGTCTGAGGAGGCCTTACAAATAGCTGAGAAAAGAAGAGAAACCAAAAGCCAAGGAGAAAAGGAGATATACCCATTTGGATGCAGAGTTCCAAAGAATAGCAAGGCGAGATAAGAAAGCCTTCCTCAGTGATCACTGCAAAGAAATAGAGGAAAACAATAGAAGGGGAAAGACTAGAGATCTCTTCAGGAAAATAGACATACCAAGGGAACATTTTGTGCAAAGATGGGCACAATAAAGGACAGAAATGGCATGGACCTAACAGAAGCAGAAGATATTAAGAAGAGGTGGCAAGAATACACAGAGGCTCTGTACAAAAAAGATCTTAATGACAGAGACAACCACGATGGTGTGATCACTCACCAAGAGCCAGACATCCTGAAATGTGAAGGCAAGTGGGCCTTAGGAAGCATCACTATGAACAAAGCTAGTGGAGGTGATGGAATTCCAGCTGAGCTATCTTAACTCCTAAAAGATGATGCTGTGGAAGTGCTGCACTCAATATGCCAGCAAATTTGGAAGACTCAGCAGTGGCCACAGGACAGGAAAAGATCAGATTTCATTCCAATCCCAAAGAAAGGAAATGCCAAAGAATGTTCTAACTACCACACAATTACACTCATCTCACACGCTTTAAAGTAGTGCTCAAAATTCTCCAAGCCGGACTTCAACAGTATGTGAACCGTGAACTTCAGATGTTCAAGCTGGATTTAGAAAAGGCAGAGGAACCAGAGATCAAATTGCCAACATCCATTGGATCATCAGAAAAGCAAGAGAGTTCCAGAAAAACATCTACTTCTGTTTTATTGATGACATCAAAGCCTTTGACTGTGTGGATCACAATAAACTGTGGAAAATTCTTTTTTTTTTTTTTTAATTTTATTTTATTAGTTGGAGGCTAATTACTTCACAACATTTCAGTGGGTTTTGTCATTCATTGACATGAATCAGCCATGGAGTTACACGTATTCCCCATCCCGATCCCCACTCCCACCTCCCTCTCCACCTGACTCCTCTGGGTCCTCCCAGTGCACCAGGTCCGAGCACTTGTCTCATGCATCTCACCTGGGCTAGTGATCTGTTTCACCATAGATAATATACATGCTGTTCTTTCGAAACATCCCACCCTCACCTTCTCCCACAGAGTTCAAAAGTCTGTTCTGTACTTCTGTGTCTCTTTTTCTGTTTTGCATATAGGGTTATCGTTACCATCTTTCTAAATTCCATATATATGTGTTAGTATGCTGTAATGATCTTTATCTTTCTGGCTTACTTCACTCTGTATAATGGGCTCCAGTTTCATCCATCTCATTAGGACTGATTCAAATGAATTCTTTTTAATGGCTGAGTAATATTCCATGGTGTATATGTACCAGAGCTTCCTTATCCATTCATCTGCTGATAGGGAAAATTCTTAAAGAGATGGGAATACCAGACCACCTCACCTTATCTACTGAGAAATCTGTATGCAGGTCAAGGAGCAACAGTTAGAACTGGACATGTAACAACAGACTGGTTCCAAATTGGGAAAGGAGTATGTCAAGGCTGTATATTGTCACCCTGCTTATTTAACTTATATGCAGAGTACATCATGAGAAATGCTGGACTGGATGAAGCACAAGCTGGAATCAAGATTGCTGGGAGAAATATCACTAACCTCAGATATGCAGATGAGACCGCCTTTATGGCAGAAAGTGAAGAAGAATTAAAGAGCCTCTTGATGAAAGTGAAAGAGGAGCGTAAAAAAGTTGGCTTTAAACTCAACATCCAGAAAACTAAGACCATGACATCCAGTTTCATCACAGATGGAGAAACAATAGAAACACTGTCAGCCTTTATTTTGGGGGGCTCCAAAATCACTGCAGATGGTGATTACAGCCATGAAATTAAAAGACACTTGTGCCTTGGAAGAAAAGCTATGACCACCCTAGACAGCATATTGAAAGGCAGATATTACTTTGCCAACAAAGGTCTGTTTCATCAAAGCTATATGGTTTTTCCAGTAGTCATTTATGGATGTGAGAGTTGGACTATAAAGACAGCTGAGCACCAAAGAATTGATGCTTTTGAACTGTGGTGTTGGAGAAGACTCTTAAGAGAGTCCCCTGGACTGCTTGAACATTCAACCAGTCTATCAGAAGGAAATCAGTCCTGAATATTCATTGGAACGACTGATGCTGAAGCTGAAACTTCAATATTTGGCCACCTGATGTGAAGAACTGACTCATTTGAAAAGACCCTGATGCTGGGAAAGATTGAAGGCGGGAGGAGAAGGGGACGACAGAGGATGAGATGGTTGGATGGCATCACTGACTCAATGGACATGAGTTTGAGTAAACTCTGGGAGTTGGTGATGGACAGGGAGGCCTGGTGTTCTGTAATCCATGGAGTCACAGAGTTGGACACAATTGAGTGGCACCAAACTGAACTGAACTGATACTATTTAGAACTTGACTAATGGAGTTGGAGGCTTTCCCAAGGTGTAATTCACAGCTTTGTAGAATTATTTAGCTCAGAACATGAATCCCAGTATCATACTTAAATTACTTAAATGGACAAACAAAAGCATTTGTTTTTCCTTTAGAGATAAAAAACATGCTTCAATGTCTTGTTCATGTAGAAAACCTCTCAAGCATTTTCTTTAATTGTAGGTTCCTATTTAAATAAGAAGCCAGATATCAGTAGTAAATATTTTAGGCTTTGCTGGCCATCTGTAGTATATGTCACTTTTTTTTTTTTTTTGGCAGCCCTTTAAAAATGTAGAACCTGTTCTTAGTCTGATTCAAAGTTCATAGTTGGACTGGCCTCTAATTTTTTACTTATGTTCTATCTGAATTTGATTCAGGGTCGATATCTTTTTTTAAGCTGTAATACCAAGTGCTATTAATGGAGTGAAGAGACAGCCAGTAAGATGAGAGAAAATATTTACAAATCATATATCTGATAAAGGATTAATAACCAGAATATATAAAGAGCTCTAAAATTCAACGAAACAACCTGTTTTAAGAATGGACAGAGGGCTTGCCTAGATATTTCTTTAAAGAAGAGATACAGTTAACCACTAAGCATAGAAAAGATGCTCAATATCACTAAACACTAGGGAATTCTGATCAAAACCATTAGACACACTTTGTATCCCTTTGAATGGCTTGTTCTCCAAAAATTAGAAGGAAACAAATAATGGCAAGAAAATGGAGAAATGGGAACCCTTGTTCATTGCTAGTGGGAAGATAAAAGCTACGGTGGAAAACAGTATGATGATTCCTCAGAAAGTTAAACATGGAATTGCTATATGATTTTTAAAAATCTGAGTGTGAAAAATTATTTCTTACTGTTGCTTTTAATTCATACTTTTTTTATTACTAGTAAGTCTGAACAGTTTTTATATATGAAACACTTGGTCATGTTCTTGACATACAGCATTATTTTTTTGCCTCGGTCATTGGCCTTTCTCTAACTGATTTATAAGACCGCTCAGGTGAAAGTGTGTGCACGCTCACACTGAGTGTTTGTGTAGCAGAGTTAGGGGTTTTGTCATGTAAAAGAGGTCTCCATTCCTTCCTGAGAATTTTTTGTTTGTTTGTTTAAATCTGGAATAGGGAATGAATCAAAAGCTTTTTTGGCATCCGTGAAGGTAAGCCTGTGGGGTTCTTCCTCCTGTGTTCTGTTAATATGGTGAATTATATTATTTTCTATTGTATTATTGACACATCCTTAGTATCACTTTATGAACCTCCTGGTAATGGGTGTACTGGTCTTTCAGTGCGCCCCTGGATTCCCTTTGTTTGCTTTGATATTCATGAGTAAGATACTGTAATTTTTCTTTTGTGCATGCAGTCCTTCTTCAGTTTTCAGTATCATGTTATGCTGGCTTTATAAAAAGAAATTGGCAGCTTTCTTTCTGAATTCTATCGAAATAGCCATGGAATCATCTGTTTTTGAAGATTTGGTATAATTTACCTGTGAAACTTTCTGGTTGTGGTCATTTTCTGGAGTGCAGTTCTTTTAATTTTTTTCTTAAAGTGTTCTTTGTTAATTAGTCTGTTGAGACTGTCTTGGTTTAGTTGAGTTCTTTTATTTTCCAAATTACTTAGAACTGAGCAGAGTGCTTTGTCATATTCGTTTAATTTTCTTTAGAAGATTTTCTTTTTCCCCCTCTCCATTCTCATTTCTTTGCTTTAACTTAACAATTCATTTTTAAGCAGTTTCATCTGTTCTGATATTCAGTATTTTTATTATACTTTTCTAGATATTCTGTAATTTTTGGTTTATTTTGCAATTTGAAGTCAGGGTATTTCATTTTTAGTTTCATTGCACTGTGATTAGAAAGGATGATATCCTTTTTGCTATTTAGAATTGATATTTTTCTTAGCATCCCATTATATATCAGTTAAGCCACTTCATGGAGTCTTGAAAAGAAGTATATTATTTATTTTCAGAGTACAGAGTTCAACATGTATCAATTAGATCTACCTTAGTATGTAATATAGGTCTTTATATATATTTTATATAGGTCTTTTTTTATATAGGTCTTTATATTTAGGTCTTTATATATATTTTAATGTGATGGTTCTTGTTATTTATGGTCGTTGTATTCTATAAAGTCACTGCAAACACTGAGTGAATATTTAACTTACTGCTTCAAGAGGAAATGCAAGAATAGGCTCTTGGCAGCCCCTGGTTACAAAATTTTTGCTAAGTGATTAATGCAGTACCTTTTCTCTGTGTGTTTCTGTTTGAGAACACCTTATTCAGTATATGTCATTGATTCATTAACATTGAATTTGTGGCCAACAGCCCTATAATTCATGCCTGAATGACGCTTATCTAACAAATGTATTTCCTCCAAAAGGCACATCTTAGTTTTCTGCACTTAGGAACAGTAAACAACACTTCAGCAGTACACTAGGGGCCATTTTAAAAGTAAAATCACTATCCCAAAGCACAAAATTGTGAACAACATGGCACTACATGAATTCTGAAAAGGACACTCATTTACAAGTACGAGAGCTGAAACCAGAAGGCTGAGTGTCACATTGTTCGACATCATCTGGGAATGTGTGTGTTGGGCAATTAAAAATTTTCACCACTCTGCACATGCCCATAAGTGACCACAAAGATATCGGGAGTATTGTTTTGGGGTTACAAAAACATTTTGGCAAGTAGGTGAATTTGCATATAAGGGATGTGAAAATTATGAGGACTGGCCATACTTTATCTGGGACAAGAAAGATGAATTGAAATCTTTAGTTTTTTTTTCTTTATGTTTTTTGTTGTATTCCCTGAAGTTTTTTCTTTTTGAGCTGTGATGCCATGTTGAGCGCTTGTAGTGTGTGAGCTGTTCCACTCCAGCAAGTGCCTCATGGTGAAGCTTGGCTCCCTCCTACCACCACTTCACTCCTGCTTCTGCCCTGCCTGCTTTGTTCTCCTCTCCTCCGTCAGTCAGCCCTGTTTGTCCATAGTCCGTGGATCACAGAGAGCGTGGAAATGCTCTAGCTGCCTGTTCCTAGACCCAGAACTTATCATTCTAAGCAAGAGAGACTGTTGTCATGGTCTCTTCGTAAGGATAGATCAATTTTGGAGCTCTCTACACTGTCTGAAACTCTTCAGCCTTCTCCCTTAGCCAAACAAGATATTCTCTCTTCTACCCATTAACTCTTCCTCCTCGGCTTTGTGTTTTGTGGGTAGAGTGTTTTTCTAATTTTATTGAAAACATTTAAAAAAATTTTTGTTCTTTTTGTTACATTTTGATAGGTTTAAAGGAAGAGGTCAGGGCAGCATTGCTCTTTTTGTTTTTAATCAGGAAATCTATATTCACTTCAGAGTTATTCAGGATATTTCATTAAGTCTCAAACTGGTTTTTTCTAAACAGTTTCTTTTCAAATTAAAATTTATTAAATTAAAATCTTGGTCCTAAGGTTTTTATCCTTTTCCATGCTTTCACTTCTTTTGTTCTACTAATTCTTTTTTTTATATATTTAAAAGAAATTATTGCTTATGTTTTCTGATTATAAAAGTCATATTTTAGAAAATGTTTATTATAGCAAAATTATAATATTCAAGAATAATGAAGAAAAAAAAATACCCTAAAATGTCATCACCCAGAGATAGATGCTATTTTTGTGAGGTTATTTTCTTGTTATTTATCAATAGCCCATTGTATAGAGAAGCTCAAATGATGACAGTCTCTTATAAATGGTGGTATTGAATTAGGTATGCGTGCACATGTACTAAGTCGATTCTGTCAAGTCCCAACTCTTTGCAACCCTATGGACTGCAACCCACCAGGCTCCTCTGTCCATGGGATTTTCTCTTCTTGCTTTCCTGACAAGAGGAGGTTGTTAGGCCCTCCTCCAGGGGATCTTCCCAATGCAGGGATAGAACTCGTCTCTTATGTCTCCTGCATTGGCAGGCAGGTTCTTTACCGCTGGCACCATCTGGGAAGCCTGTTGAATTAGGATTGATTGCTAATTCCTGCCAGAAATGCCATTTGTCCCAGTTCTGAAACTTCTGATTTTGTGAAATTTTGTCATCCTTAGTATACCTTTCAAAAGGTCTCCTTTTACAGGTAGTATTGCAAATTGATCTGGCAAATCACAGGCACTAAATTTGATTGCTGGAGGAGAAGGCTTCTCTTGTATTGCAGTTTTTAGTATGATGAGGAGAATGGGGTGGCAGAGGATGAAATGGTTGGATGGCATCACTGGTTCAATCAACCTGAGTTTGAGTGAACGCTGGGAGATAGTGAAGGACAGGGAAGCCTGGCATGTTGCAGGCCATGGGGTTGCGAAGAGTCGGACACAACTGAGTGACTGAACAACAACAGTAACAGCATGATCAGTGAAAATTAATAGTTTAGACAGTTTGGCAATATGAGCTGTTTATCAGAGTGACCAGATTAATGACTTGGAGGATGTTGCATTGTCCACTAATATGTGCTTTCCTCTTATCCTCCCTGTCAGGCCATGAGTAGGGCCAGAGCCCTCAGATCTCAGTCAGAGGACGCTGCTTCCGCCTTGACTGCTGAAGACCTTATGAGTATAGATTTGGCAGAACAGATGGCTGATGACTCTGACGATAGCATCATAGCAGCAGCCAACAAAGGAAGAGGCCGAGGAAGAGGCCAAAGAGGAGGAAGAGGGCAGAATTCAGTGTCAAGAAGAGGGTCACAGAGAGGAAGAGGTTAGCCCGAGTACTGTCTTCCCTACACATTGACACTTGGCAGTTGTGCAGAAAATTGAGAATTGTATTCCCATTGGCAGAATTGAGTTACACAGTCTTTCAAAAATTTATCTTTATAATGTGCTGAAACAGTCTTTGATGTAGTTCTGACATACACATTTCACTTAAATATTGAGTGGCCACATGCACATAAAGTTTTTAATATATATTTTTTTACATACTAAAAGAGTTTAATACCTACTGTCATATTTTTTAAAAGAATTTCACTGTGTTTGAGGATTTTCTTGAAGATCCCGTGGTTAGGACTGGAACTTTCACTGCTAAGGGTATAGGTTCAGTCCCTAGTCAGGGAATTAAGATCCCTTGAGTCTCACAGCAGAGCCAAGAAAAAAAAAAAAGAAAAAAGTTTCACAGTTTTTCTTAAACAGTGGGTACATTTAATCAATACATTTACTCTCACATGTACAAAGTAATAGTGAAGGAAACACTTAAGGAAAATGATTAACTAAGGCCCACTGACAGTAGGAAGAAAACTCCAGATCATAAAAATTATTTTTGTTAGTGTCATAAGATACAAATGCCCACATTATCATGAAATGGCTTTATAAAATTTGTTTACAAAGAAAAACAGCCCACAAACAGTTTGATTTCTTAATGTTAGTTAACATTAATTACCATCATTGTGTTTAATGTGACACTATTGTCATTGAATAGTCCAAATAATAAAAGCTAGTCACCCAGTGACTTTCTAATGAAGTATAAAAATCCCTAGGAATATTTAAAAATTTTTATTAAATATTCATCTATAGGAATTTTAAACTGGTTAAAATGGGTAGTAATTGGTTAAAACTCTCCTAGCAGGACAGTCTCCATATTCTAGTGATGATTATTTTATTATCCTTGCATTTATAAATATTTTCCTTAAATTTTAAATGGACTAATGTGAACCAAATGTGGCCTAAGTATAGTCTCTGAAAATTGACTGATCAGACTCTATGTTTCTTCTTATATATATATTTTTGGCATTTTGCACATAAACTATGTTGAGATAACTTTTTTTTAGATTTCATTTTGATTTTGTTATTTTAAAGAAAGCTTTAGCTACTGATGGATTGTATATTGACTGCTCAGTATTCTATCAGCAGGCACTAGTCTGGAGATTTCTGCTCAAGGCAGAGGTTCAAAGGCCACTACATCAACGTCTAGAAATATGTCTATTATAGATGGTGAGTATAGACTGCAAGTGATCACCTTGCAGTTACTTATAAATTCCAGTGCAAGAAGACCCAGGAAACCCCATGAATAAGTCTTACTGGTTTGTGTTGTCGTCACTGGGGAGTCAAAAAGGTTATTGGAATCACAAGATAAATTATATTAATTTAAAAGACCTTTGCCATTCAGGGGGGCTATTGAAGAGGGTGAGCTCTAAAAAGTAATTTTTTATAGTATCTGATATTAGACAAATCTGATGATTTCCCTTTAATAGAGGGATCACTGAGACATAGAAAAGGCAGTTGGTCAGTGTATCAAGTGATTAAGAGACAAGGAACTGCTTCTTAACGTACTGTTAACCTGCTTTTCTCATGCTGCTTCTGTCCATGTCTGCTGTTAATATAGTCAGTCATGTGAGCTGGTTCAAGGGAAATTATAGTCAGAATTCTGTGCATTGATTTTGTGTATGTGTTGTGTCTGAAAGCTAGCCTCAAACTAAGGGAACCTATTTTTTATAAACTTTTGATAATAATGTATAAAAATTTAATAAACTTTTCCTGGTGGCTCAGAGGTTAAAGCATCTGCCTGGGTTCAATTCCGGGATCGAAGATCCCCTGGAGAAGGAAATGGCAACCCACTCCAGTATTCTTGCCTGGAGAATCCCATGGACGGAGGAGCCTGGTGGGCCCCAGTCCATGGGGTCACAAAGAGTCCGACACGACTGAGTGACTTCACTCATTTCACTTATGAGATCAACAGAAATTGTAAGTCAGATTTGTGAAAATTTATGTTAAAATAGGTGGTGATTTTTTTTTTCTCCTTACCATTCAGAGTATATCCATATATATTGTATTTATATTATCTTATTATTGGAGATTAATTTTTTAAAGATTGGAGAGTTGGATTAAGATCTTACAAGATGAAACTTATAAAGGGTAAATACATGCTGTATATATGTCCAAAAGGATGGCTGCACAGAGAGGGTTCTGAGAAATATATGATGTTAGCAGGGAACCAAGTAAGAAAGACTTAGATCACTTAAGGCTGTACAAAGGTTGATCTAACTGTCTAAATCTGATGGTGCCTGAAAGGCTGTTGCTGAACCGTGAAAGACACTGGAATTCTTGGCCTCCAGAGGAGAGGAACTCAGTCCGGGGCCAGTGACAAGGCTCAATCACTCAGAGATTTTGTGTGATAAAGTTTTATTAAAATATAAAAGAGATAGAGAAGGCTTTGGACATAGACATCAGAAGGAGGAGGAAAGAGTGCCTCCCTGCTAGCCTTTAGCTGGATGTTATATAGCTACTAGCATGCTGCTAACTGGAGAAAGGAAATACCTCAAAACTCAGAGACCAGAACCAGGCGCCTCACCTGCAACTTGCATTTTGAGATAGCTTTGGCACAAGGTGAGTTGTTCCGGGCCATAAAGGGATTGACATGAATCTTGAAGAAAGGCAGGTTTCCAAGCAAATATATAGTTTCATTAACATAGGTTAAAAGAACAATTGTATGAGTAAAACATGCTGGTTCCTTGAGCCATTATCAGTTGTGAGTGTCTTAAGTGAGCTGGCTTGAAGAAAGACATAGTTGATTAACATAGCTGAAGAAAACCATTTCCATAAGAAAAACACATTGGTTAGCTCAAGGTTTGAGAAAAGTTCTGGTAGAACCAGGTGTCGTCATGGCAACACAGAATTTTAAAAGAAACCTCTTAATTTTGTATAGAGAAGGGAAAAAATCTGGTACTTCTAGTTTGTTTTCTCCTGCTGCTTAAGAGAGAGAAAATCATCTGACACTTGCAGCCTATTTTCTCTGTTTGGAGACCCCTAGCCTTCCTGCCTGTTACCCTCTCAGTGCCTCAAGCATTTATAGAAGTAGTGTTTTTAGTATTTATAGAAGTAGTACTTCTCTACAGCAAGGAAGTTCTCCCTCTGTGCTGATTGGATGTATCATGTCAAGAATACTGTGCTCATCTTTGGAACCATATTTCAAGAAGGATATCAGCCTTATATGATCATTCAGAAGAGAAACCATATAATATTTAAAAAAATCTCTTAGAAGGAACTTAGGATAGCTAACCTGAGAAAAATTGAAATCTTTACATTAATGAAGTTCTATCATGTCAAAGATCAAATAGATGTGATTTGCTTAGTCCTAAAGAGAGTGGTTTTAAATCTGTTTTAAGTTATAGATTCTGCAAGCTACGTATCCTGTCTTTAAATAAGTACTCATGCAATTGTATTCCATTTCAAAGGGTTCAGGGATCCCTGAGAAGCCCATCCATGGGCTCTAGGTTAAGAACTGCTCCCCAATGAGGATAGATGGGAAAAGCTAATCACACACAGATTTAAATTTATTATATGATAAAAGAGACCTGGAAGACTTAAGAACAATTTCACATACTCCCTGTTTTATAGACGAGGGAATTGAGCTAAATACTTTGCCACTGATAGTACTAATAATTTATGAGACAGTTATTAATTGTCTGCAACTATAATTACTAATATTTATGAGACAATTACTGGATGCCTGTCAACAGCTCAGTGGAAAGTGGAAGTGTTAGTCACTCAGTCATGTCTGACTCTTTGCTAACCCATGGCCTGTAACCCACCAGATTCTTCTGTCCATGGGATTTCCCCAGCAAGAATACTGGAGTGTGGGGATCCAGGGGATCTTCCTGACCTAGGTATCAAACCCAGGTCTCCTGCTTTGCAGGCAGACTCTTTACCAGGGTTGGTACTTATATTTTCTGTTTTACAGATAAGAGAACCAAGGCTTTAAAAAGATAGGCAGTTTATCTATGGTCTCACAGCTAGTAAATTCTGGAGCCTGAATTGAGCCCACATTCTTTGGCCTTCAGGACAAATAGTTAACCACTATACTAGTTTCCAGAGTGAGATAAAACTAGAGATTGAGCTAATTGGTTGATTGAGCTGATTGGTTCTCAGTAGTCTTTGCATTATACAGAATAGTCTGTCAATCAACCCAAACTTGGAGTAAGCCGCCTCAGAAGGAAATGAGCTGTGACTCCATCAGAGGAAGTTTTTCAGTATTTTTTGGATTACAGATGACTTTGAAGAAAGGATAAAAACATCAGATCTATTAAATGATTCTTAAAGAACCTTCTTATCAAAAGTGCTGCTGCTATGTTTTTATTCAAGAATTATTCAGTACTTGAGTAGAGCCAGCTGAAATCCTTTTGACTTCAGAAGTATATTGTCTGTTGCCATTTAAAAAATGGCATCTAGAAAGATACTGAGGCATTCTTAGCAGGTCTAAAATAAAAGCACAGAACGGGAAAGGAAGTGTAAAAAAAGCACTATAAAGAATCTGGGCTGAGTTCAACATATGAAAAGTTCTGTGACTTTAGATGAGTCACTCACTCTCCTAGTCTGTTCACATGTAAATTGGGACTAATCTTGCCAAATTGGATTATTCTGAAGATTAAAAGCAAAAAACCTGGGAATTTGCTGGCGGTCCACTGATTAGGACTCTCCTGAGGGCCCAGGTTCAATCCATGGTTGAGGAAGTAAGATCCTGCAAGCCAGATGATAGGGTGCCCCTCTGCCCCTCAAAGCCTGACACATAGTAGGCTTTTGTGAAATGTTAATATTAAGAAAGACAAAGAGAGCTATTTTTGAAAAGAGAGGGAGTTAGGAAAGGAGAATGAATAAAATATGAACACTTCCTTGTTAATTGGTTAGTGTGCAACCAATTTGGTTAGTGTGCAACACAGAGGTATGGGTATTGTAAATTACCTGCCTTTACCTTAGCCTAAACTGAGTTTTTTTATCATAGCTTTGTTCACTTTTTTTGGTTTGTTTGCTTGTTTTTTAAATGAATTTTTTACTTTTGGCTGCACTGGAGCTTCATTACCATGCACCAGCTTTTTCAGTTGCAATGAGCAGACTTCTTGAGGTGGCTCTTCTTGTTTCAGAGCACAGACTCTAGGGCCTGTGGGCTCAGTAGTTGTGGTGCATGGGTTTGGTTGCTGCATGGCATGTGGGATCTTCCCGGACCAGGGATCAAACCCTCATCCCCTGCATTGGCAGGCGGACTCTTAACTACTGGACCACCAGGAAAGTCCAGGCTTTATTGTTTTATGTTAAGCTTTCCCTGACACCAGTGGACAGAATTAATCACTCAAACTGAGCCTTCAAGTTTCCACTGTTCTTGTTAAGAAATCAGCTGTTAAAAAAAAGAAAGAAAGAAATCAGCTATTAGTTTAGATTGTTGCTTTTTTTTTTAAGTAGTCCATTTTTTCTCCAGCTAACTGTCTTTGGTGTTCTGCACTTTCACTATGATGAATCTAGATGTTCAATTCTTTTTTCATCCTGCTTAGAATTTATTCAGCTTCATGAAACTGTGAATTGGTGTGTTTTATCACTTCTAGAAATCCTTTGCTGTTATCCCTCAGGTACTACCTCTATTCTGTTGTTATTCTTCTAAGATTTCAATTAAATAAATATAACCTATTCACTCTGTCCTCCCACTGGGGAGTAGTACTAACTTGCCAGAGTAATTAAAAGTATTAACTATGCATATCTATTACTGAGCACAGCACTTGATAAGAATCCAATCAATGATTGCTGTTGTTAATAATATTAGTGCCAGTGTTTACAATAAACTTATGAAAATGGATCTTCCATAAATTAGTCTAAATTTGTCTTTTATACAGTTGATTTGGCTCAGTGGTTTTACATTTCACGGGTTACATACAACATTGGGCCTTTTTTTGAAAAATAAAACTGACTTTTTAATACAGTGTATGACAAAATAACCATAGAGTACTGGCTATAATTGCTGTAACTTTGGGACAAAAGCAACTTTAAAACTATAGCTTCTGTGTTTGTATTCTAAATGAAGGAATGAAGAGATAAATAAGGTTCAATTCTATTATAACAAACTACATGGGGTGTAGAGGTTTGTTACTGCATTGGAGTTTTATTGGGAAATGTATTAATAGATATTACATTTATATCTGTGTATATTTATGTATTATATCTACGCCAGCAGCAGTTGTGAATAAGAGTTGACAGCCCACGTTTTTCCACAGAAGTTTCTCTGCAAAGGGTAGTGACTAAGTAAATAAAAGAGCCTCTGTCTTTGCATTTAATTTATCATGGCTACTATTGCGGCTACTCCATCTACTGGTACTAGTGACAACATTTGAATACCTACTCCTATAGTCACTTGCCATAACATTTACATTAACTACCTCTTTTTATCCTTTCAACAATTTTCAGCATGAAGTATTATTAACACTGCTTTATAGGTGGGGAAACTGAGACTTGAAGAAGCCAAGGAACTTGGCCACAGTCACCCAGCTAGAGAGTCCACCTAGGTCTAACTCTAAAACCAGAGCTTTTAGCCCCCAGTACAGTATTCATTGCCTTCCTAATAGAACCCAGTGCTTAAATTTTTGGTAATGTTAATTTATCACACAAACACTTATTGGGGATAAAAAGAAAGAAAGGCTCTTGTTTCTTCTTCAAGGAGCTGAGAGCTTGAGAGGTCCATTAGTGAATAATAATTGAGCAGAAATATTTTTTTGGAAGAGTTGCAGTCCCTGGCTCTTTCATTCAGTTGCCCTGTCCAGCCTTTGAGTAGAGCAGGATTTGAGGCCGGTAATAGAGTAGGTGGGTAGGAACTCTGCTTCTGTCTTTCCTTTCCCCTCTTAGCGAGACATGCCAGGATTGGGGGTGGAAAAAAGGAGTAAATGGTAGCTTAGGGCTAGGTGGGAAGATTCCCGAGTTTTCTTACTAGTAGAATTTTGGACTTGGTGGGGTTGTTTGAACATTGGAATTCTTTAAATCCTCTGTCTTTTTAATCTCCTCTTGCCCTGTTGTTTGGCTTTGGGGTTATCTTGGAGGAGACCGTTTTTTTTTTATGTTAGGAAACTGGTAAGGCTTAGGAGAAACTTAAACCTCTGATTGGCTGTTTAAATTTTATTCTAGGTTTTTAATATTCTGCACTTAATTCCAGTGTGTGGGGTTGGGGGTGGTTCCCCACACCACCATGCAGTTCTCAGACACCTACTGGGTATCCTACAAGTCAACTCAATTCTGACACTGACTACCCAGAGACAGCATCAGATTCCACAGGGGAGAGACCCAGCTCCACAAGGCTGCCTGCTTCTCTTCAGGTGCCAGCCACATGCTGGCATATGCTTGTTACCATACTTCTGACCAATTGGCCATAAATCAGAGGTTCCCATGACTCCTTCCTTGGATTCAATTTACTTGCTAGAGTGACTCACAGAACACAGGAAACTAGTTTACTTACTGGATTACTGGCTTATTACCAAAGGTATTAAAGATATGAATCAATAGCTGGTTGAAAAGATGCTTAGGACAAGGTCCAGAACAAAGGAGCATCTGCCTGTGTCAAGTTTGGGGTCTAGGCATGGTGGCATGTGGAAACATCCTGATTCATTCGCTCCAGCTCTCTGAACCCCCTCCTTTTGGGTTTTTATCTAGTCCCCATTATATAGGCAAGATTGATAACATTATTGGCTGTTGGTGATTGATTCAACCTCCAGCTTCTCTACGCTCCCCAGAAATCAGGCTGGGGACTGAAATTTCCAACATTCCCTTCCTAGTTGGCTCCCAGTACTCAACCTCCCTCAGTTGTGGTCCCAAAGTTGCCTTGTTAACATAGTGAAAAAAACACCTTGATGGCTGTCATCATTTCAAGAGATCAGCGTTTTAGGGGCTCTCTGGACTTCTGGTGGCTCAGACGATAAAGAATCTGCCTGCAATGCAGGAGACCCAGGTTCCATTCTTCAGTTGGGAAGATCCCCTGGAGAAGGGAATGGCAACCCACTCCAATATTCTTGCCTGGAGAATTCCATAGACAGAGGAACCTGGGAGGCTACAGTCTGTGAGGTTGCAAAGAGTCAGACACAACTGAGTGACTGACACTGACTGACTAGGAACTCTCTGCCAGAAATGTGGATGAAGACCAAATTCTATTTCTTACTGTAAAATCATAATATCATAGTCTTGGGAAGAATAAACTTCATAATTCTAACCAGGTTTACAAAGTTGAAAGTGTGAGGATTTGTAGGAAAGTTATTGTGAAACGATACACTATTTTCTAGAATTCCCTCTGGACAATTACTTAGATACTGAATATTTTTAACACAGTAGAGGAGAGTAAGGAAGCTCTCACTGGAACACGTGGCTCCTAATACAGTAGAGCCACAAGGAAAGAGATTGCCAACTGTAAGAGAAGACCTGAGGAGGTTACTTTCACTTATTTGGAATTCAGTCTATTTGGTGATCAGATTTTATGCTTCAGGTATTTTGCTAAAAATATTTTTTTACTATAGATGTTTTTATGAACACTACTTATTACTTTATTTGAATAAATCAGAAAAATCATTTGAGACTGACAGACTCACCTCCCTTCAGATTTTAAGAAATGTTTTATAATTAGTTTTTATAAAAGGTTTTATAATTAATCATCATGAGCTTTTGCAGATAAAACTTAGCTAAAGAAGCATGCAGATTTTTCTAAACTATTTTAGGAAAAACATAATGGATGTATCATCTTTTTCATTGTAGCCTTTAAATCTACAAGGCAGCAGCCCTCCCGAAATGTTGCTACTAAAAATTATACCGAGGTAAGGAAAAAAATTTCTATAGTTGTGGGCTACCTTATATTTTGTACATTATGATTGTTAATTCTTTGCTCTACAGAGTAAATAAAAGAAGAAAAAAATGTAAAATGTTAAAACTGTTGAGAATTTTACTGATCATATAGGCTGAGGGCCTCTAGGAGTTTTTATTTTGTTTTCTGTCTTTAAAAAAAAAAGTGAATCACCTTGATTGTACATCCATAAATATGTGTCCCCAGTAATAGTTTTAAGAATAATAATGTTGAACCAGAAGGGTCCATGTGTGGAAAACTGGTACAGAAGATGGGCATTCAGTGCACAGAGACCTCTTATTTCTTGCTGGCGTCCTTTTGTTACTTACATACTCTGGCTGTGTCTTAAGGGCTGAAGCTAGACTGAAGACATATTACAAGGTTTCAGTTTATGGACCTCTGTGTGACTCTAGATTTAACATGAAACTTCTGCTGTTGCTTTGGATTCCAAGGAGAGTCCAAAATTGGCTTGACTCTCCTCTTCCCTCGTTTTGAAAACCCATGTGTCTGTCTCACTTTTCAAGTACCATTCCTGGCTTCTGCCTCTGAGGTCCCCCCCACCCCCCCACCCCTGCCCCCAGATATAATAATCAAAAATGCCCGCAGACATGCCAGACGTTTCTGGAATGGGAGTAGGGGTTAAAAATCACACCAAGCTGGAAGTCACTGCTCTGTATCCTACCACCCTAACGTTAAATTCATCCCTTCCTGGTCTCTTCGAGCACGTGATGTGGCTGACCTCCTCCTCTTCCATAAAACTTCTCCATCCTGCTCCTACTATTGCTCTTTTATCTCTCTTAATTCCATCTTTTTTTTTTCACCTCTTCTTCCTATTATACAACTACCTCTGAGTGTACTGGTCCTTTTATCCTGACCTCCATTTCGTTATTCCTAGTCAGCTGTCGCCCTCTATTGCTTCATATGTGAAAATAAACAAAATTTTCATCATGTCTACAAGGAAGCTTCCCTTCTAGATTTTTCTTTTATAATGGAAGAATATGAGTTCAAAAAGAGTTAAGTCATGGCAAACTAACTTTTTCTTTCAATTTTTTAAATTGGGGTTACATAGTGGTGGTTTAGGGGGATGCTGAAGGTGTTAGATTCCTTCAAGGTACATAAGACAATCTTCTGATAGTTTCATGGACAAAAATATTGTCTGGATTCATAGCTGATTAGACAGCTTCATTTAATGGTTTTTGAGTAATAGTTCAGTGTTAACCTATTGAGGGAGTGGATCTCAAGTGCTATTTTTTTCACTGTTTTGTCTTTGACTTTATCAGTTAGATGAAGACATAGCAAATGTGTATATTAAGTGTCAAGATAACAGAAAATATAAAATAGGTAGTATTTTGGATTATAGAATCAAAAATCATAAATAACTTTAGTGAGGCTTAAATGCAACAAGTGGTATTTAACAGGGATAAATGTAACAGAAAAACAGATATCCAGTACTTCCCACACAGTCTTATATACCTCATTTTTAATTGGAGATGAAACACCGATGGTCTTTCATTTCAAACCCAGGAAAATCGCAGGGCACTGTCTGCACATGAGCCTTGTGAGTTATTCACCAGTCTAGGTACATGTTCCTGTAGGTACCCAGGCTGCCATGGTACAGGATAGAAGTGAGTTCACACATATTATACAGAAAACCATACATAAAATGAAGAGTTGTCTTAGGGGAGAGGTCAGGCAGAGCTTTAGGTTTTATGGATGCTGCTCACATGGTTTCTGCCTCCTTTTTTGTAAATTTTTATAAAAGTAGGTATTTTTAGAATATTGAATGCATTTTTGTTCAAATTTTCCATCCCCACAAAGACTATTTGCTGTTTCTCCCTCTTAGGTGATTGAGGTGGATGAATCAGATACCGAAGAAGACATTTTTCTGACCACTTTCAAAAGTGATAAAAGGTAGGTACAGTCACTTCCTGCAAAATTAACATCTGAAAAAATTAAAAATTATCCAGAATTCTCCTTATACATTTTTCTAAGTCATGGAAACCTAACAGATTCATTTTCAACTAGTGATGTATATGTTGTTGCTGTTTAGTCACTAAGTCATGTCTGACTCTTTGCAACCCCATGGACTAAGTTTCTCTGTCCATGGAATTCTCACAGGAATACTGGAGTGGGATTGCCACACCCTCCAGGGGATCTTCCCAACCCAGGGATCACACCGTCACCTCCTGCATTGCAGGCAGATTCTTCACCACTGAGCCACCTGGGAAGCAGTCATGTATATATAGAAGTGAAAAATAGACCAGGGACTAGTTCATAGAGCTGATGCATCCTTATTACAAGTATTTTCAGTGACAGTTTGAATAACTTGTCATTCATTTCCTTTTGCCTTTATTATCCAGTGATTTTCTTGTTAGAGACAGTACTCTAACAAGCTTTGTATTTTGTTAATATTCAGTTTCAGCTTTTAGCATTTCCTGTATGTCAGGCACCATTCTAAGCCTTTCCATATGAATTAGCATGTTTGCTGCTTACAGTAACTCCTGGAGGTAAATGTATTTATAACTCTGTTTTCCTCCCTTTGAAGAAAGTGAGGCGTGGTAGTTTAAAGAGCTTACCTGAGATCACCAGCCAGTCATGGACCAGGCATTCTGCTCCAGGACTCACCTCTGCCATTGCCTCTTCTTTTATTTAATTTTATTGAAATATTAATTGATTTATAGTGTTGTGTTATTTTCTGCTGTACAGCAGAAAATTTATACATATATATACATATATATACATTCTTTTTCACATTCTTTCCCATTATGGTTTATCCCAGGATATTGAATATTGTTCCCTGTGCTATGCAGTAAGACCATGTTGTTTATCCATTCTATATATAATAGCTTGCATCCGCTAATTCCAGATTCCCAGTCTATCCGGCTCCCACTCTTCTCCCCCTTGACTAGCACAAGTCTTTTCTCTGTGTCTGTAACTCTATTTTTGTTTTGTAGATAAGTTCATTTGTGTTGTATTTTAGATTCCACATATAAGTGATAGCATATGGTTTTTGTCTTCCTCATTCAGACTTACTTTGCTTATTATGATAATCTCTAGGTTCATCCTCTACTGTTGCTTCTTAACATAATAGATGAAACTCTCAGACCTCTGTGCTTGTAATAAGAGTCATTTAAATGACAAGAGACAATTTAGAAACTAACATTTTGGCAAGAAATCTGAAATCAGCCTTGGTAGGTTTGTGTTCCTAATGACAGAAACTGGGTGACACGATTTAGGTTGTTTGGGGGAAATTATTTAGTAATAGCATGGTTTGTATATTTATTTCGGTCATAATTGGAAGTATTAAGCTCTACCACTTACTGAGTATGGGCTGTGTACAAGTTTCTTCTGTGCCTCAGTGTCCTCATTTGTAAAATGAAGACAAGAATATTCATCTCCAAGGGTTATTATGAGGCTTAGAAGTGAGTTAATGTTAGTGAAGTGCTAAGTACAGTACTGATAGCTTATGGTGAACGGTGCCAGATTTGTGGTCTCCAAAGGAGAAGATTTAAGTCTGGGACCAAAGACGCGGTCTCAGTCACTCAGAGCTTTATGTAGCAGAGATTTTATTAAAGTGAAAATGATAGAAGAATGTTCTAGCAAAAGGCACAGGAAGGGGTTAGAAGAGTATCTGCCTCGCTAGTTTAAGCAAATAATTAAATATATAAAAGCATTATATACTTTTCAACTGGCTGTTGAGAATAGATAAAAAGAATGCCTCAAGACTATGAAAGTTTTGTCAGGCCTCTTTTCCCACAGCGTACATCTTGAGCTTAAAAATGCTTGTCCTTGAGCAAGAGATAGGGCTTACAAGGCCTACGTGGCTAAGACAAAAGAATGTGAAAAAGAAAGAATGTTCACCTCCTCCTTAAAGGATCCTTGGACTCCCTATCAACCTGCTTAAGTTAACTCTCTCAGTACTTGGCACAAAGTAACACCTCTTTAAGGAAGAACAGGCTAGGGAAATAGAACGAGAATAATAGGAAGAATGGTAGGCAGTGAAAGCACTAATATTCTGGTGGTTAACTTGAAAAAGGAAAGAACTTTGAGCTGTAAAACTCCCTTCTGCTGGATAGGCAGTGATGGTCCACCCACTTTTCCTTGGAAAGATTGCAGTAAACACTACCTTGTTGTGGACTTCCATGGTGACTCAGACGGTAAAGAATCTGCCTGCAATGCGGGGGACCTGGGTTCGATTCCTGTGTCTGGAAGATCACTTGGAGAAGGGAATGGCAATCCACTCCAGTGTTCTTGCCCGGAGAAGTCCATGGACAAAGGAACTTGGCAGGCTACAGTCCATGGGGTCGCAACGAATCGGACACAACTGAGTGACTAACTCTACCTTGTTGTACTGGGAATAAGAGGACCCTTCCAGATTTGATACAGCTGGCGGTACCCACCCTCATCTTAAAGCCACGAGCAAGAGAAGACCCGGTCCCATCAGGCCAGGGGAAAAGGAGAGATGGAGGGGATCCTGTTAAACCTCACAGTGGGGGGAACTGACATTTCGGGGGCACCTTTTATGTGCCAAGGCCAATTTAACATGTTATCTTATGCTTGTGACAGTGCTACAACTGACATAATTGGCCAAACATCTCTAGACAGGAATTCTGACCTGTGGCTCCAAATTATATCTGTGCAAAAATGAAGAAGACTTAGAGCTCCTGCACACAATTTAATACACCCTGTCTGCCTTAAAGCTCATCAAATTAAACTTTCTTTTTTTTTTTTTTGTCATTCAGGACAAAAGCCATTTATTTATTTGGCCTAGCAGTCAAAGCAATACAGCCATTCTTTCCAGCACTGATTTCTAAGGATAGGGGACCTCTTATAGACTAGATATGTCAGTCTGTGGGGTCCTCTGGTGTAGAATTAGGGGCTCCTGCTATGATCACATGAGCATAGATGCACATGGCGTAGATGTCTGGGCACCATTGGTTATTTATCTGGGTAGACAGCAGCAGGCAGAGAGTCAGGTCTCAGTGGATGCTTCTTTCTTAACTTTCCACTTTCCCCAGCCCCCGAATCCACAATGCCTCGCCTGCCGCGGTGGGCTTCGGCTTTATGCTCTTGATGCTCTGTCTTCCTGTCACAGATGGAAACCAGTCAACAATGACCAGTTCCAGCTTAGGTCAAATACAGAGAGGTAGGGGCATCCCAGTTGGATCGGTTGATAAGTTCCTTGATCTGTTGTCTCTGAAGCTGGTCACAGCCTCCTTTACCTCTGTGCCTGAGAACCTGTGGGTTTTTCTGTTTCCTTCTGACACAGGATTTCTTGTTTCAAACAGTTTGTCCAGACAAGACCTTCAGTTCTTTTGCTGTAGTAACATTCCAAAGCGTGGTAATAAATCGTTGGCTAGGAATTCACAAACACTGCTTTCATTTGTGATAGGAGCTGGCCACCTTTTTCTTAAAGGATTAGGTAGTAAATATTTTAGACTTTGTGGGCCAGGAGACAATATTGGGGATATTATGTAGGTACTTAAACAACCTTTATTTATTTATTTTTTTTTACTTTTATTTTTTTTTCCTTTATCTTTATTAGTTAGAGGCTAATTACTTTACAGTATTGTAGTGGGTTTTGTCATACATTGACATGAATCAGCCATGGATTTACATGTACTCCCCATCCTGATCCCCCCTCCCACCTCCCTGTCTACCCAATCCCTCTGAGTCTTCCCAGTGCACCAGGCCCGAGCACTTGTCTCATGCATCCAACCTGGGCTGGTGATCTGTTTCACTATAGATAATATACCATGTTAAACAACCTTTAAATGTACCCATTTCAAAAGGTGAAGACCATTCTTAGCTCACATCTGTGGGCAACAGGTAGGCTGGATTTGGCTTGCTAACCAAGATTGCTGTCCCCTGTTCTAAGATAACTTAAAATTTTTGTTAGTAAAAAGATAGGAATATGAATTCCATTACTACAAGTTAAGCTTCATAAAAGCAGATTCCTGATTATCTTGCTTACTGATATTTCCCAGGGCCTATCATTTAGTACTTGGCAAGGATCAAGTACTAAATAAATATTTGCTATTCAGTTTGGATAGAACATAGATAATATTAACTGAGGCAACCCTAGAAAGCGGTGAGGCTTTTCCAATATCCTTTTATCCTTTTATGGAAACATAGCTGATAGTTGAATTAAAATATTTCAATGTTGCCATAATGTTGAGGAGTAGAGGATAGTAGTAGATACCTGTTAATATATGCTAAGAACTATGATAATATATGCAAACATCAGTGAAGTGCTTCATACATGTCAGGCACTGATCGAAGTGTTTAGGTATATTAACACATTTAATCTTTTTAAGTGGCTATTGCTTTTTATTTTTATTTTTGAAATTAATTTTTATTGGAGTATAATGACAATGCTGTGCTAGGTTCTACTGTAGAGCAAAATGAGTCAGCCATACTCATATACTCATACGTATATTCCCTCACTTTGGGATTTTCTTCCCGTTCAGGTCACTGCAGTGCAGTAAGTAGAGTTCCCTGTGGTATATAGTATGTTCTCATTAGTTATCCATTTTACAGATAGTGTCAATAGTATATGGGCTTCCCTGGTAGCTCAACGGGAAAGAATCCACCAGCCAATGGAAGATCCCCTGGAGAAGGAAATGGCAACCCACTCCAGTATTCTTGCCTGGAAAATCCCATGGACAGAGGAGCCTGGCGGGCTTCATGCCATGGGGTGACAAAGAGTCAGACATGACTTGGTGTCTAACCAACTACAACAACATAAAGAGTACATATACGTCAACGCAGTCTCTCAGTTCCTCCCACTCCTCCCCCTCCCCTTTTGCTGTTTGTTTCCTGCTTTGCAAATAGGTTCATCTCTCCCATTTTTCTAGATTCTACATGCGTGCATTAATGCAAGATAATTGTTTTTCTCTCTCTGACTTACTTTACCCTGTATGACAATTCTCTAGGTCCATCCACATCTCTACAAATGACCCAGTTTCATTCCTTTTTATGGCTAACACTTTTAATCTCTAAAAAAAGTATTATTATCCTCGTTTCATATCTGAGGAGATTGTGGCACAGAGGCTGAGTACCTTGCTGAAAGCCATGTAACTTGTAAAGGGCAGAACTGGAATTCAGCCCTTGACCTCAGAGTGCTTTTCCTCACACACCTCTGAGCTTTTACTGCCTCTAATGCAGCTCGAAGAGAATGTACTAGCTGTTTTTATTTATGTCTACTACTAAAATGAAAAATTTGGCAAGAAAGGCTCCTGTGATGAATTTTTGGTTCATCTTCTCTGTTTTTTCTCCTATTTTGCCTCAGAGGCTCGAGCACTTCATCATCAAGCAAACCCATGTCCCAGAGCCAGATCGCCAAAGGGGTCGACTTTGAATCAGATGAGGTAATAAAGTACTAAGTTAAATCTTAAATTACAATAATTTAAGTGTTTATAAAATCTGAATAGGAACTGCTAAGCTAGTTGCTGAAAATTATTTCTGTATATAGTTTCATTGATCACCTTCCTTGGAACCATAGTTAATGTGGAATCAATGAGAGGCCTCTGTTGAATTCCTGTCAGTGGAAGTGTCTCAGACGTGAAAGGCCTGAAATTTAACATCTAATATTCACTCAGCTCTTATTTAACCCGCCCAGTTAATAGTAGGATCAGAATAGTTTTTTTTTTTTTTAAGCTTTTGTTTATGTTTGGAGAAATAGCGGTGATAATATCATAGAAGTTTTTAATGTTACTTTTTAATAGAATGTTTATTAAATCCTCATTATATGCTCTACACATTTCCTATATAAGGGTACGTGGTGGTAGTTTTCAAGTATGGTAGAAACATGAACATAAAACTTAACCATCTCAACCCGTTTTAAGTGTACAATTATCCATAGTTCACTAGTGTTAAGTGTATTCACATTGTTGTGCAACAACCTCCAGAACCTGTGCATCTTCCAGAACCAAAAACCTATGCCCATTGAACCACATCTTCCATTTCCCCTCTCCTCAGCCCCTGGCACCCACTCTAGTGTCCTTACGATTTTGACTGCTGTGACACTTCACATCAGTGGGATTATTCAGTACTCGCCTTTTTCTGCCTGACTTGTGTCACTGAGCACAGTGTGCTCCAGGTGTATCCTCATTGTAGCATGTGACTCACGCCTCTGCTTTTGAGCTTCACCTGCTGCTGTCATGTTCCCTGTGTCCCAGCTGTGGCTTTGAAACAGCTTGAAGAGAGACTCCCCAGAACTCGGGCTACAGAGAAAAATGGCAACATGAACTCATACAGTCTGTCTATTAAATACTAACATGTTGCCTCCAGGAGAGAAGTGAGAAATTGTTGATGCATTTGCAGAGCATCTAGATATACATATGATTATATGTTACTTAAAAAGTTTTGTATACTTCAAGTTAACTGCAAAGGAGAACTATTAGCAAATTCTCTACTATAATTTGGATTTAACTCTCCTTTATAAATCAATTCTGCCTTTTATGATAGCAGAAAATGAATCAATAAGTGAGAGCAAATTTGTATTTCTCAAGACATCCACATATCACTAGAGATAGCTAACTTGGTAAACATTTGAATGTGTTAATATCACCAATGGAGCCTAACACCAAATAGTTATTCCTTTTTAGTAATATCTTAAAACAAACCAGAACTTTACAGATTTGCTTTCTCTTTTGAATATTTAGTTATAAAATATATAATCATTGATTTATGTAATCTGCATTAGATCATGTATTTGGGGCTTATTTTAGGTTTGTTAGTTTTCATTCTCTCTAAATTCTTAGCAAACATCTGATATTCTTGCCTATTCATACTGTACATGTAATAAACAACCCAGGAGCATAGGAACTCAATGAAACTGAAATAGCCCGTCTACTTCTTTTTCCAAAAAAAATATTTGAAAGATTGCTTTGCTAGATTGTTTCTTGCATCATTCTGAGAGTAGTGATCTATTTCTGGCATTAAATGGGTAGTGGGAATAAAAGTTGCAGTTATTTCTAAATTACATCATGTGCCTTCATTAATTTTTTGGCTTTCAGTTTCTAGAACATCAGATATATCAGTTATAAAATGCAAACTGGAAGAAAAACCTAATAAAAATGACTTGAATAGTATTTATTTTTTGGCTTTCCCATACCTTATTTGCTTTTAGTAGGATGAATAACTGAGAGAAATATATTGATATAGGTTGTTGGTGTGTATATACACACTCACATAGAGCAGGATAAATTTTTATTTTTAATGCTTGCTAAAAATTCAGTTGAGCTTATTTATTTTGACAGTGAAATGGCTACTAAGGAAGGGAGAAAGAGAAAAAAAACTGACAATTTGTATTTATGAAGGAAGTAGAAACATGAAAGCCTACCCGATGTGAAAGGAGAAGATAGCTCTTACTGGCATTGTTTGCCCATAAGCACTTCTGTCTTATCTCAGTGAAGCATGGAACAATCACTAATTTTACATTTGGATGTCGTTTCAGGACGATGACGATCCTTTTACGAACCTTAGTTGTTTAAGAAGAAACAGAAGATAATATATTTAATGGCAGTTTGAAGTTTTTAACATTCAGGAAAAATTGAAACATTGCAGACTAATAGTTTACCAGTTGAAGATTTTTTTAGTATTGCTGTTAACTGAAGAATATGAATCATTCTTGCTTACACAGAGATGGAGAAACTAATGTATAAAAATTTGTGTTTTTTAATATCATTTCCTGACCATGACTCCACTGTCTGAGAAACTTCCCAGTTCAAAGGCATATAGAGTAGCATTGGTTCTCCTTATTTTTTAATCTGGTGTTAATGTTAACTGTTTTATAAATGCTATGTAAAACTTAGAAGGTTATTTTCCTGACAGAATAGTTTATTTGTACTGAGTGAGAGCTTTGTGTAAATATCATTCTTGAATAAGGACTGAAATAAATCTGCCATTGTACATTTCTGCTTTATAATCAAAGACCGTGTCAGTATTTTAAGGTGGTGACATTTAGCCAGAATTGAGGAAAACAGCTTTACCCCTTTTTATAATTTTAGTAATTTCTAGACATCCTGGATTTCCTGCTCGTAAAACAGTTTATATGAAACAGTGCCTAAGCTCACTGTTACTCAGTATGTGTTCTTTTTCAATATATGTTCTTTTTCTAATGCTTGTGATGGTATCAGCCAGAGACTTTGAATGATTACATATATTCTGTACTTTCAATAATTAGATAAAAGTTGCTATCAAAAAATAGTCTGTCAGAGTTATCATTTCTTATTCCAGTTGTAGCAAAGATCCTAAAAGATTGTGCTTCCATTGAATGGTAGTAATTTCCTGCATTATTTTCCAGTATTAAAGTTTCTCTCTCTTCCTTGTCTATTTCTAAGAGTAAAGGGTTAAAATAGTTTAACCATATTTTTTTAGAAATATTGAATCTTTTTTTTTTTTTTTAGATAGACTTGTCAGTTGACCCTAATGGTTATATTAGATTAACAATGAAATATCACTTCTGTGGAATATCAGTGCCAAGATTCCTCATTATTATTTTATCTTAACATTGGGCATGAGCAATTCCAAAATCTTAGAGAAGCAGCTTCTGTTACTTTTTCTTACTTGTAAGTAAGAAAGGAGAAAATGGCTTTTACTCCTTCCTAGGGGGACCTAAGAATTTGACCTCTTCAGATTTAAGTTCAGTAACGCCATTTTCCTTTTTAAAACTGTTAAAAGACCCTGTGAGAGTGTTCTTTTCGTCTTACAATGCAGCTATTTATTCAAAACTCCTGAAGGAAGTTATAGATCTTGGTGGTACAACAGCCTGACATTTCTTCATAGGTAGAAACAAACACTAGGTGGAGCAATAGTCCTGATCTTTGGTATATTCCTACCTATAATGTGTCAGACTCCAAAAGACAGCATTAGCTTAGTGGCTGGCCTCTATATCATAGCAATTTGAAAGGGCCTAAGTCAAGAATTTCAATGTAGCCCTAGTTTTTTAAAAAATATTTTCTGTACTTCATTTGGGTATAGGATTATTTTAGTAGGTAGCATCAACTCAGCAGAAGGCCTTGTCCTATGAAATACTCTCCAGCACATCTACTCCCATCTTTAGTATTCTCAGTATTTGAATGAAGCAAAGATGAGATGCTTTCCACAGTGGGATGGAAGCTGGTTTGGGAGGCAGTCTCTAGGAAGAGTCAGCCAATGACTCTTCTCACCTGCCAATCGGATGTGTTCAGGTGGGGGTCATAGTAAGGGACATGGTCACTAATGCAACCTGATAGGTTTCTGAGAAGAAGAGTAAGGACTTCTCCCTTTCTGCAAACTGCTCTATGGTATGAAAGAGGTACTAAATGGGATGCATTTAGCTTCTGTGAAAAGTAAGTCTGGCAGTGAGAGAAGGTGAATTCTCCCCAGCTAATTCAGGTCATTTTGTGAATAGCATGTCACTTCCTGGAAATATGTTGGTTGGCCCAAAAGTTCATTGGGATTTTCCAAGAAATGTTACAAAAAACCCAAATGAACTTTGGGGTCAACCCAGTAGTAAGTAAAGCAGGAAAAAAAGACACTTTTGATGAATATTGCTGCATACTTAAATATGCCACATATCCTTGATACTGTGTATTGATGCAGTAAAATCTAGGGCTTTTGGAATGGGTTTTGGAGTTGGGATAGATGTGTGGAGGTGATGACTGCAGAACCCCTGCAGTTTCCTCAGAGGCTGAGAGAAAGCCTCAGTGAAAACATTCTGAGGAGAAAACTTCTATCATTTACCAAAGAATATCTCTCTCTCTGGCATTTTGTATCAAAAATATAATAGTATATTTATAATTCTAGGAAATAAAAGTGGTACTTAGGAAATTTAGGCATTCAGACTTTCAATTCGGGTGCATATTGGATATGGTTTTTGTAAATGTTTAAAATTATGAAATCCAGTAACAGAGAAGTTACAGTTTAACAAATAATGATAAAGTGAGCCTCATGGCACTCTCTGTACAGGTCAGAAAATAGTTTCACCAGTCCCTCAGGAGCACTGGTGTCCTCTCTGGGAAACCCCATCTTGACTCCTGCCATTGAGGAGTTTGTTCTTTTGCCACAAGATGGTGCTTCCAAATTTAAAATTAACTCAGTAGTGTTGCAGTAAATTTGGAACCTATGCAATAATAATACTGAACCTATGCAGTTAAAACCAAAATTAGCTTTCTAATTTTATATGTAAATTGCTTGGCGTATTTCACCTGGCTCAGCCTGTGTTACTAAGGAAATTGTCAGTTCGATAAATTTTAGTTATAAAGGTACAAGAAGAAAATGTTTTATGTTTTAATAAAGAGAAAAGTCTTTATTAGAAAAATGGAATTAAAAAGTTTCCCATTGTAAAATTTTTCTGTTGAAATGTACTTTCTCCCAGTGTAATCTGTTGTCCTTTTTTGTATTCCTTATACATTTGTCACAGTGCTTTATGACTTTTTAAAGCTAATTCTTTTTTTTTTAAGCTCATTTGTTATAGAATAAAGATTTGTTTTTCCTGAGTCCAAAGAGCTTCCATATTCTTGAATGAAAAATGTCTACATTTCATCATTTGCTTATCTCATTCCCTTTTAATATTTCTAAACTTAATGTTTAAGAAGTAGGTCTCAAAATACTAGCAGTTTAGATTGGTCTCTATGAAGTCAGCTCATATAGCTTTCTCTTGCCAAGCACATTTGTATATCTGTTCTGTGACCGATAACTAAATCTGATTTTAGCTATTTAAATTATAAAGGCAATGCATTTTCTTCAAAATTCAGACATTGAAATCTTTATCAAAACATAGATTTCACCGTAATCTTCTCCCCAGACAACCTCTCAACAGTTTAGGTACGTATTTCTCTAATTGCTTTTGACATGACTACTAACAAAAATTGTTGAATTAGAACTATCAAATTGTGTAGTCAAATATTTCAGTCTGTGTGTCAAGGTATATATGTTCACCTTAGTACTTATTTTGACATCCTGAGTTTTCCCTAGTTTTCCCTATCTTGTTTATCAAGCTCTTTTAATTAAGCTACCGTTGTCTGTTTTTTTGAGAGATAATTGCACTGCTTTCCAATATATAATTTAAATGTCACTAATAATTTGGGTCAAATAAAAGAATATTTAATCTGTGTGCCTTGATGTCATAAGTGGTAAAGCAATATTCAAAGGGCTGTTGACCAGTGATTGCGCATAATAGTTGATTAGCCAAAAGAAGCACGATGGATATCAGGCTGTTTGGCCCGGCTGCTGCTCTGTTCTGCCTGGCAGAACCACAGGAGTGCTTACGAGTCATGTACAGCCACCCAACACTAGCGCTTAAGTGCCCTTGATCACAGTGCCTCATTTCAAGGGTTTCATTTTTGTTAGGTTTAAAAATCAGTATTTTCTCAGCTGTAAGCTTATACAACTAACTTCAGTCTGCCTGTGATTGCATTTGAACTGATTGTGGGATGTATCTGGACTTTGAGCAAGTGTTGCTAGAGGTGAAAAGCCATTGTCTGGTAGAATGAGAGGCCGAATTGCATGTCTGTTGGTCTTGATGTTTTGTTGTAAGTCTTGATAGTCTAGAAAGAGGACTTGTGAAATGACATCTAACCACCTGTCGTAGACATACCTGAAAGCACCCAGTGACTGATCATCCCAGTCTTGATTTCTGAGCTTTTCAGTAGTGCTTTGAAACCAGGTTACATTTTTTAAACTTTTAATTTTGAAATAATATATTTGTGGCAAATGTACAGGGATAATAGAGAACTTTTTACCTTTTACTAACATTCAGTAATTTTTAACTTTTCATCATTAAAAAAACTATTCTCTATGTGTGTATGTTCCATGCATATATTCATATACAAACATGAACATGTACACTTACATGTAATTTTTTTTTTTTTTGGTCTTTGGAGAGTAGGTTGCAGGGGAAATGCTCCTTTACCCCTTAATACTACAGTGTATATTCGTGTGCCCTCAAATCTTATTCTCTTCCCTCCCACATCCCTCTCTCTGCTCTTATCTATTGTAGGGAAACAATTTCATTCTTGTTTATCCTTTCTGTATTTATTTTTGCTAAAAATGAATTTGTGTATTTTTAATTTCTCCATTTTTCTTATGCAAAAAGTTACATATATATATCTCTCCCTGCCCCCCCAAACAATATGTCCTAGAAATTACACCAAACAATTTATGTAGATTTTTCTGTTTTTCATAGCTGCAGAGTTGTTTAAATACAATGGTTTATTCTATCATTTTCCTGTATTTGGATATTTAAGTAGCTTCAGTATTTACAATTATATAAACATTTCTTCAATGTTAACATTGTTAATATTTTCATATTTATGAATGTGTATCTTCAGAGTAAATTCCTGGAAGGTGGAATTGATGGGTAAAACAGTAAATGCTTGTATAGTTTTGCTAAATACTGCCAAATTCCCTCCATAGAGGTTATTCTGTTTTGTATTTCTGCCAAAGATATGTGAGACAGCCTATTTCTCCATAGCCTCACCATTAGAATTTATTGTCAAGCTTTTGATTTTTTGCCAATCTAGTGGATGAGCATCTCCATATAGTTTTAGTTTGCATTTCTATTATGAATGAAATTGAACTTGTATATTTCAGGGACATTTTTGGTATGTTATTTGTTCATGTATTTTACCCCTTTTCCTAGGATCTTTAGTTCTTCCACCCCCACCAATTAATAAAAATACTTTTATGTTAAGGATATTGGCCCTTTTGTCTATAATGCAAAACTTTCTTTTTGTGCTCTTAAAGTTTCATTTGTCCACATTTAGATCTCTGATCCACTTGGAGTTTACTCGAGTAAAGTTGTAAAGAATAGATTTAATTTTCTCTTTTACAAATAACTATCCAGTTGTCTGTACATCATTTATTAAATCTGCCTCTTTGCCCCAGTGATGTGCTAGGTTTTCATATGTTGTGTGGTCTATTCCTCAACTTCGTTCTATTCCATTGGTGCTCTTCATGCACCAATAGTACAAAGTTTAAATACGAAGGCTGTATAGTATGTTTTAATGTGTAATATTAAAGACTAGAGATCTCTTCAAGAAAATTAGAGATACCCAAGGAACATTTCATTCAAAGATGGGCACAATAAACTGGGCAGAAATCCTATGGACTAACAGAAGCAGAAAATATTAAGAGGTGGCAAGAACTATACAAAAAAGATCTTCGTGACCCAGGTAACCCTGATGGTGTGATCACTCACCTAGAGCCAGACATCCTGGAGTGAGGAGTTAAGTGGGCCTTAGGAAGTATCATACAAACAAAGCTAGTGGAGGTGATGGATTTCCAGCTGAGCTATTTCAAATCCTAAAAGATGGTGCTGTTAAAGTGCTGCACTCAACATGCCAGCAAATTTGGGAAACAGCAGTGACCACAGGACTGGAAAAGGTCAGTTTTCATTCCAGTCCAAAAGAAAGGCAATGTCAAAAACTGTTCAAACTACTGCACAATTGCATTCATCTCACATGCTAGCAAAATAATGCTCAAAATTCTCCAAGCCAGGCTTCAGCAGTACGTGAAATGTGAATTTCCTGATATTCAAGCTGGATTTAGAAAGGCAGAGGAACCAGAGGTCAAATTGCCAACATCCACTGGATCATTGAAAAAGCAAGAGAATTCCAGAAAAATAATCTACTTCTGCTTTATTGATTATGCCAAAGCCTTTGACTGTGTAGATCACAATAAACTGGAAAATTCTTCAAGAGGTGGGAATACCAGACCACCACCTTACCTGCTTGCTGAGAAATCTAAATGCAGGTCAAGAAGCAAGAGTTAGAATCAAACATGGAACAACAGACTGGTTCCAAGTTGGGAAGGGAGTGCATCAAGGTTGTATATTGTCACCCTGCTTATTTAACATATGCAGATATACATCACACAAAATGCTGGACTGGATGAAGAACAAGCTGGAATCAAGATTGCCAGGAGAAATATCAATAACCTCAGATATGCAGATGACACCACCCTTATGGCAGAAAGTGAAGAGAAACTGAAGAGTCTCTTGATGAAGGTGAAAGAGAAGAGTGAAAACCTGGCTTAAAACTCAAGTGTTCAAAAAAACTAAGATCATGGCATCCAGTCCCATCACTTCACGGCAAATAGATTGGGAAACAATGGAAACAGTGGCAGACTTATTTTCTTGGGCTCCAAAACGACTGCAGCCATGAAATTAAAAGATGCTTCCTTCTTGGAAGAAAAACTATGACCTACCCAGATAGCATTTTAAAAGTAGAGACATTACTTTTCCCACAAAGGTCTACATAGTCAAAGCTATGGTTTTTCCAATAGTTGTGTATGGATGTGAGAGTTGGACTATAAAGAAAGCTGAGTGCAGAAGAATTGATGCTTTTGATCTGTGGTGTTGGAGAAGGCTCTTGAGAGTCCCTTTGATTGCAAGGAGATCCAAGCAGTCCATCCTAAAGGAAATCAGTCCTGAATATACATTGGAAGGACTGATGTTGAAGCTGAAACTCCAATACTTTGGCCACCTGATGCAAAGAGCTGACTCATTGGAAAAGACTCTGATGCTGGGAAAGATTGAAGGTAGGAGGAGAAGGGGATGACAGAGGATGAGATAGTTGGACTATCTCATGTCAATGGACATGAGTTTGAGTAAACTCCGGGAGTTGCTGATGGGACAGGGAAGCCTGGCTGTGCTGCAGTCCATGGGGTTGCAGAGAGTCAGACATGACTGAGTGACAACTGAACTGAGCTGAACTGAACTGAATGTTTAATAGGGCTCATTACCCCTCATAGCTTTTCATTTTCAATGTTTTCTTAGGTATTCTTTTGTGTTTGTTTTTCCAAATGAACTTAAGTATCACTTTTTGTAGTTTCAACAGCAACAAAAACTGTTTTGGTATTTTTTTTAGAATTGCACTAAATTTATAAATTAGGAAGAACTGATATCTTTTAAGGATATCTTATCTAAGAACAAAGAATATCCTAACATTTATTCAAGTTTATTTTATGCATCTTAAAAATGTTTTAAATGTTCTTCATAGAGGTTTTGAACACTTAAAATTTAATTGTCAATATTATTTCATCTCATGCTGCTACTGTGATTGTAGTTTTTCTCCTCCATTATATCTTATAACTGGCCATTATTTTTATATATGAAATTATTTGTTTTTGTATAATTTTATATCCTGCTAACTTGATGAATCCTGTCACTTAAATTTGTTTTATCTTTGATACATTTGGCTTTTCCAGGTGTAATTTTATGTGATCTACCAATGAAGATATTTTTATGTCTTGTTTCAATTCTTATGCCTTTAATGTTTTTTTGTCTTATCTAAGTGCACTGGCCTCCACCACTATGTAAATATGTCAAAAAACTGGCAAAGTGCAGACAAGGAACATAAATTTTTTTCTATACACTTTGATTTAATGTTACCAAAGTTAAAAACTTGTAACTAAGAAGAGCTTTTTCTCAAAATTTTATAAATTTAGCAAATGATAACTTCATTCAAATGGATTCATGCAGTGTGTGCCTTTCTTTGTGTGTAACTTCTTTCTTACAGTGAGAAAGTTACAGCCATGTTGCAGCATATCCCTACTTTTCACTGCTTACAGCGGTTCCCACTCCCACCAGCCACAGAGGACAATCCATATCCTTATAAAACACTTGGTATTTTCACCCTTTCTCATTTTAATCATTCTGATGGATATGTAGTACTGTCTTCTGCTTTTGTTTTATTTTTCTGTTAAATAATGAGGTTAAGAAACATTTATATGTACATATTTTTTTCACAGTTTTGATGTCTTTTGTAATATGTGTATTCAAATATTTTGCCCATTTTTGAGTGAGTAGTCTGCCTTTTTCTCACTGAGATGTATGTTTTATATAATTTCTTTATTGTGTATATGTATTGAAAATTCTCTCCAATGGCTTACCCATTCATTCTGTAAATGATGTTTTGTTGAACAGAAGTTCTTCATTTCAACAAAGTTCAGTTTATCAGTTATTAACGTTTTTGTTTCCTGTTTCTCTGTCCTAAGATCTTAGGATCTGGAGGTTCTTCTGTGTTATCTCCCAAAAGTTTATCTGATTTGTCTTTTACATGTGACTCTGCAGTCCAGCTGGGCTTTTTTTTTTTTTTTAAATTAGTTGGAGGCTAATTACTTCACAACATTTCGGTGGGTTTTGTCATACATTGATAAGAATCAGCCATAGATTTTGGGCATTTATTTTTACGTGTGGTCTGAGATAGGAATCGTTTCATTCTACTCCATATGCAGATGCCCTTGCCCCAACACCGTTTGTTGAAATCACTTGTCACTTTCCCCTGCAGTGCAGAGCTTAGTCATTAATTAACAGACCATATATACACACATGGATCTATTTCTGAACTTTTTATTCAGTACCATTGCTCTGTTTCAAATTAATTATTATACTTTTATAATGAGCTTTTCATTTACTAGAACATGCCTTCCATCTTTGTTTTTTATTTCCCCAAAAGTATGTTGGTAATTCTCGGATCCATAAATTTTCAAGTAAATTTTATAATCATATATACTGCTTGTGAGTTAATATAAGTTTTTAGCAAAAATACTTCTGTAGTTTCAGTTTGGTTATAATTTTTTAATTGAAATATAGTTGATTTACAATGTTATGTTAACTTCTTCTGGTCAGTAAAGTGATTCAGTTATATATATATATATATATATATATATATATATATATACACATTCCTTTTTCTATATTCTTTTCCATTATGGTTTATCATCTCAGGACATTGAATATAGTTCCCTGTGCTATATGGTTGGTTATAATTCTTAACTGCAATCAATTGTAGTTGATTTAATTAAAACCTTGATCTTATTCCCAGACTTGACATTTCCTTTGATAATCAAAGAAACCAATTTGGGTTGCTAAGAGCTAATGTTTGCTGGGTGACGTTAAGAAAATATCCTATTCTTGCTGTTATTTTTCTGTTTCTTACCTGAAATGTTACCAGCCTTGTTTACCTGGCCTAATGTTCCTTTGCCCATTGGTGACCTAGCCTGTCAGGAGAGAGTAGTAATGATTCCCATGCCCCTACCTCACCCACCTTCCTTTCTTCCAACCTGTGTAAACCAGGTGGATTACCCTCCTCTCTCAAGATACTTCCTGCATTTACAAAACAGCCAGTCCAGGCTTTCTGGCAGTTCTGACCCTCACTCTCCAACCCCCTCTGCCTTTCCAGCCACTGGTTTCCTTCCGTCTTCATGTTCACTCCCTACATGACATCCCCTTGTATTCTTCAGGGGTCCCTTCTCCCCATTGGTTGTACCAGGGAATGAGGAGAGGTGGAGAATGAAGGAAAGTGATGTTCGTTGAGTTGCCCTTCCCTGCCAGGCCCAACTGTATATGAAAGTGTTAGTCACTCAGTTGTGTCCAACTCTTTGTAACGCCATGGATTGTAACCTGCCAGGCTTCTCTGTCCATGGAATTCTCCAGGCAAGAATACTGAGTACGTAGCCATTACTTTCTCCAGGGGATCTTCCCAACCCAGGGATCAAACCTTGGTCTCCCGAACTGCAGGGAAACTATCGTGTGAGCCAGCAGGCTTCCCAGTGTGTATATGTGCTCTCATTATTCTCATAACACTAAAAAGTAGGCATTATTACCCTTTTAAAGAGCATAAGATCACAACAAACTGGGAAATCCTTAAAGAGATGAGAATACCAGACCACCTTACCTGCCTTCAGGGAAACCTGTATCCGGGTCAGCAAGCAACAGTTAGAACCAGACGTGGAACAACAGACTGGCTCAAAATTGGGAAAGGAGTACATCAAGGCTGTATATTGTCGCCCCGCTTATTTAACTTATATGCAGAGTACATCATGAGAAATGCTGGACTGGATGAATCAAACAAGCTAGAATCAAGATTGATGGGAGAAACATAGACAATCTCAGATATGTAGATGATACCACCCTAATGGCAAAAAGCCAAGAGGAACTAAAGAGTCTTCTGATAAAGTTGAAAGAGGAGAGTGAAAAAGCTGACAAAATTCAAAATTCAAAAAACTAAGATAATGACAGCCAGTCCCATCATTTCAATGGCAAATAGATGGGGAAACAATGGAAACAGTAACAGATTTTATTTTCTTGAGCTCCAAAATCACTGTAGACATTGACTGCAGCCAGGAAATTAAAAGATGCTTCTTGGAAGAAAAGCTATGAAGAACCTAAACGGCATATTAAAAAGCAGAGACATCACTTTTGCCGATAAAGGTCTGAATAGTCAAAACTATGGTTTTTCCAGTAGTAATGTATGAATGTGAGAGTTGGACTATAAAGAAAGCTGAGCAACACAGAATTGATGCTTTTGAACTGTGGTGTTGGAGAAGACTCTTGAGAATCCCTTGGACAGCAAGGAGATCAAACCTGTCAATCCTAAAGGAAATCAGTCCTGAATATTCATTGAAAGGACTGATGCTGAAGCTGAAACTCCAATACTTCGGCCACCTGATGCAAGGAAGTGCATTGGAAAAAGACCCTGGAGCTGGGAAAGATTGAAGGCAGGAGAAGAAGTCATTATCAACTCAATGCACATGAGTTTGAGCAAACTCTGGAAGATGGTGATGGACAGGGAAGTCTGGCGTGATGCAATCCATGGGGTCACAAAGAGTCAGGCATGACTTAGCAACTGAACAGCAACAAGATCACACAGCTAATAAATGTAGAGCTGAGATTTAAATCTGAATCCATACCTTGTTCTTTCTGCATGACCAAACTGCCTCCCATGAAACTGAGGCGTGTCCTGACTTATAATCTAAAACATTAGTCTCAAATCCTGGTGCATCTTTGAATAGAAATTATATAAAAGAGAAGGGCAAAGTGCAAATGAAACTGTGAGCTGAATCTCATGTTGGTGACTGGCCCAGACATCCACAGGAGAGCTTTCCTTTGGAGAGAGTCTTTTCAAATGGTTACAAGGATTCATATTAAACAATAAGCAGTAAATATGGGTGACTCATTGGCCAAGTTATTTGAAAATTAAAAAGTAAATGGTGTCCAGTTGGTCCAGATAAAATCTATAATAGATAATAGACTGAGAATGGGTGACCACTGGGATTCTCAGGATTAATTCAGTTAGGATTAATGTGTCCACCAACTAAAATTATTTAATAATTTCCTACGGACATTTTTCTATTTTTTGTTTTTTTTTCCCCCCAAATCACATTTATTACTTTTTTCTGATTATAAAAAAACTGGAAATATATAATTAATATAATAAATATATATGTATTTGTGAATATAGTTGCTTTGTTTCTTTAAGATAAATTATTAGATATGAACTTTTTGAATATAAAGTGTGGTCACATTTTAAAGACTTGGTAAAAACTAACAAATTCCCTTGTTGAATGGCCAGAGGACATGAATTTTAAAGTGATAGATAGGAAATGCAAATAGCTAATAAGCCCAGGACTTTATTAGTAATTAAATTAAATTAACCTTAAGGGATATGCCATTTTTAACTATCAAAATAGAATTTTTAAATTCATTTGATACACACACACACACGCATGTATGTGTGTGTATATATATATATTTATTTATTTTGGCTTCAGGACAGGTCTAATTACCCCAGTTACAGATAGAGAGAGAGCACTGAGACTACTGCTGAGAGGGTAACAGGCAGGAAGGCCAGGGGTCTCAAAAATGGAGGAAATAGGTTGCAAGTGTCAGACATTTTTTTTTTTTTAATTAGTTGGAGGCCAATTACTTCACAACAATTCAGTGGGTTTTGTCATACCTTGTCAGACATTTTTATCTCCTTTAAGTGGCAGGAGGAAACAAACCGATATTTTTTTCCTTCTCTATACAAATATAAAAGGAGGTCTCTCTTAAAATACTGTGTTGCCATAATGACACCTGGTTTCACCTGAAGCTAACTATTCTCAAACCTTGAGTTAACCAATATATTTTTCTTATGGAAATGTTAGTCTTAAACTATGTTAATGTACTATGCATTTATCCCAGATTCTGTCTTCAAGTCTCCGCCTAATGGCTCAGAACCTACTTGACAAACCAGTATGTTATACTCAGATATTGTTCCCCTAATCTATGTAAATGAAACTATTTGTATGGTAATCTGTCCTTCTACAAGATTCAAGTCAATAGTTTTATGTCCCAGGATGAATCATCTGGTGTCAAGATTATCCCAAAATGCATCTTATGGATGAGGGGCCTGGTGTCATTCTGAGTTTTGAAGACATTCCTTTCTTCCATTAACAGACTGCTGTATATATGTGTAGCTCAGTCGTGCCAGATTCTTTGTGACCCCATGGACTGTAGCCTACCAGGCTTCTCAGTCCATGGGATTTTCCAGGCAAGAAGGCCATTTCCTTCTCCAGGGGATCTTCCCGACCCAGGTCTCCCGCATTGTAGGCAGACGCTTTACCATCTGAGTTACCAGGGAAGCCCTAACAGACTGCTAGGAGAAGGCAATGGCAACCCACTCCACTACTCTTGCCTGGAAAAGCTGATGGATGGAGGAGCCTGGTAGGCTGCAGTCCATGGGGTCGCTACCAGTCGAACACGACTGAGTGACTTCACTTTCACGCATTGGAGAAGGTAATGGCAACCCACTCCAGTGTTCTTGCCTGGAGAATCCCAGGGACGGGGGAGCCTGGTGGGTTGCCATCTCTGGGGTCTCACAGAGTTGGACACGACTGAAGTGACTTTGCAGCAGCAGTGACTACATAACATCCAGCTGAAGACTAGCAGGGGGGTACTCTTTCTGCCCGCTTCTGATGCCTACGTCAGAAGCTTTCTCTTATCTCCTTTACACTTTAATAAAACTTTATTACACAAAAGCTCTGAGCAATCCAACCTCTTCTCTCGCCCCGGATTGAATTTGTCTCCTCCGGAGGCCAAGAATCCTGGCGTCTTATCATTCAGCAATAACCTTTCACTGCCCTAGCCTTGAGGATTCTGTGGAACACAGACATTTTTTTGAAATATATTTTTGAATGTTTACAATGTAGTGTTGGTTTCTGTCATACAGCAACACATATCAGCCATAATTATGCAATACACCACCTCCCTCCTTAGCCTCCCTCCCTCTCCCCATCTCATCGCTCCAGGTCATCACAGAGCACCAGACTAGCTCCCTGTGCTACACAGCAACTTCTCACCGGCGGTCCGTCTTACACCTGATCGTGCATATATGTCAGTGCTGCTTTCACCATTCATCTCACTCTCTCCCTCCCTGACTGTGTCAACAAGTCCATTATCTTCATCTTCATCTCCATTCCTTCCCTGCAAATAGATTCATCAGTATCATTTTTCTAGATTTCATATATATATATATATATATATATATATATATATATAATATAATATTTGTTTTTCAAGTCTCCGCCTAATGGCTCAGAATCTACTTGACAAACCAGTATGTTATACTCAGATAACTATACTATATTTGTTTTCCTCTTTCTGACTTTCCTCTTTCCTCTTTCTGACTTTCTTCTCTATGTAACAGGCTCTAGATTCATCTACCTCATCAGAACTGACTCAAATTCTTTCTTTTTTATGGCTGAGTAATATTCCATTGTATACATGTACCACATCTTCTTCATTCATACATCTGTTGATGGACATCTAGGCTGCTTCCAAGTCCTAGCTATTGTAAACCATGCTGCTATGAATACTGAGGGTACATGTGTCTTTTTCTGCCATGGTTTTCTCAGGATATATGCCAGTAGTGGGATTGCTGGGTCATAATAGTAGATTCATGCCTATTTTTAAGGGAATCTCCATATTGTTTTCCATAATAGCTATATCAATTTATATTCCTACCAACAGTGTAGGAGGGCTCCCTTTTTTCCACATCCTCTCCAGCATTTATTGTTTGTATATTTTTTGATGATGACCATTCTGACTGGTGTGAGACAATACCTCATTCTAGTTTTGATTTGCATGTCTCAAATAATGAGTGATGTTGAGCATCTTTTCATGCATTTATTGGCCATCTGTATGTCTTCTTTGGAAAAATGTCTATTTAGGAGCTTCTGCCCATTTTTTGATTAGGCTGTTTTTTTCCCCTAATACTGAGCTGTATGAACTGCTTATATATTCTGGAGATTAATCCTCTGTCAGTTGTTTCATTTGCAATTATTTTCTCTCTTCTGAGCATTATGTTTTAACCTTATTTTATAGTTTCCTCTGCTGAGCAAAAGCTTTGAAGTTTAATTATATTCCATTTGTTTATTTTTGTTTTTATTTCCATTAGTCTAGGAGGTGGGTCACAAGGGATCTTTCTGTGATGTATGTCAAAGAATGTATTGCCTATGTTTTCCTCTAAGAGCTTTATAGTTTCTGACCTTACATTTAAGTCTTTAATCCATTTTGAGCTTATTTTTATGTATGGTGTTAGGAAGGGGGTATTGACTTTTCATTAAGAAAATAGACCAAGTATTGCTAATACAGAGTCACTGCATTTTTCAGGCAAGTCAATTAGACAAGCTTCTCCTTGAAAAAAGATAAGTAGTTCTCAGAAAAAAGAGGAGCCATCATTTCTCTGAATCACCCATGAGCATTCCAAAGATGAAGTAGGGAGAGAGTTAGATTCTAGAATGGATGGTAGGCAGGAGCTAGGCCTTCACATAGGTGGTGATGTTCAGCAGAGATGCCACAGGAGCCCCAGGCCTCCCTGGTCCTAGTAGAATGCTCTGGACCAGAGGTCCGTGCAAAAGGCCAAGCCACACCTCCGGTCCTCACAGACTGACTGGCCTGCATCTGGCTGGCCCTGTGCCCTGTTCCAGCTATACAGAGGATGCCTCCCTCTGGGACACAGTACACAGGGGCACAGAGCAACTGGGGCTTTTGTTCCTCACACCAGCCTGTTCACCACTGTCAGGGAAGAAGCTGCACTCTCCCTACTAGTTGAAGCCACAGCGTCCAAGTCATGGGTTGTATTACAAATGTTGGTGAGGTCAAAACTCCCATGAAGTGAATCTGGAGCCAAGCGGCATGCTCGAAAGACTCTGGTGGGTCACCGCACTGTCCCCCAGAGCTGGGTGGTGTCCTTGAGGGCGAGGACATAGGCTCACTGGCCATAAACTCCTCCAGCCGCTGACAGAGAAAACGCCCTTCATGTTCTTGGTAAAACTTCTGGCAATATCCCTTTCTCTACAGAGCTTCTATCATTCGTACAGTGAGGATCCTGCTGCTCTGAATCTGTGGATGAACAGCCTCTAGGATCAGTGATGAGCAGCTGCAGGCTTGGTCAGGGCCAGGGCGAGCTGGAGGGCCCGAGGCTCCGCAAGATAAGGGTTACCTCCCTCCTACTGTCGGAGAGACTGACTGGAGAGCCGCCAGGGCTGCACTCCTCATCTGAGCCCTCAGGCTTGGTTACTGAGTGCTGGCTCCTCACTGGACACTAAGTGAAGGTGAAACAACAGCAACAGCAACAAACAGCCACACAGATAGACGTGACCTCATGCGACTTTTAGTCTAAAATAGGCGTTTATTGAACTGTTTGCCAGGACCACGCTAAGCACTTTATAAACATTATTACATCTAATCATCACAAAACTCTATGTGGTATGTATTTTTACCTACGGAATGAGGAAGCAGATGTTCAGAGACTGACTCACATGTCATGGGGCTACACAGGCTAAGGATTGAATCTCAGCCTTGACTGACTCCAAAGACTCCATTAGCTTGTGGGTGAAGATGATTCTTTCAGAATGCATTTCAAAATATCAGTTCAATGAGTGGGTGTTGGTTAGGGTGAAGGAAAACGGGGCTCTCCTGTTGCTCATGGGAGTGAAAATGGATGAATGTTTTCAGCAAAGCAATCTGCAAGATATCATAAACCATCAAGAGCTTTCATCTTTACCCAGAATTCCATTTTTTAACATTCTATCCCAAGGAGAGAATCAGAAATGTGATCAAAGAGTTATGTACAGACATGTGAGCATGTGTGCTAAGCCACTTCAGTCGTGTCTGACTCTTTGCAACTCTGTGGACTGTAGCCTGCCAGGCTCCTCTATCCATGAGGATTCTCCAGGCAAGAATCCTAGAGTAGGTTGCCATGTCCTCCTCCAGGGGATCTTTGTGACCCAGGGGTCAAACCCCTGTCTCTTGACTCCTGTATTGGCAGGTGGGTTATTTACCACTAGCACCACCTGGGAATCAACAGACATACCTCAGAAATATTGTGGATTCAATTCCAGACCACTGCAATAAAATGAATACCATAATAAAGTGAGTCACATGAATTTTTTGGTTTCCCAGTGCATGTAAAAGTTATGTTTACACTATACTGTAGTCTATTAAGTGTGTAACTGAATTATGTCTTTGAAAAGTACATTCCTTAATTTAAAAATATTTTATTGCTAAAAAATGTTAACTGCCATCTGAGCCTTTAGCAAGTTGTTAATCTTTTTTTTTTTTGTCAAGGGTCTCACCTTGATGTTGATGGCTGCTGACTGATCAGTGTGGTATTTGCTCAAAGTCGGGGTAGTTGCTGTGGCAAATTCTTAAAATAAGACCACAGTGAAGTTTGCCCTATTGATTGATGCTTACTTTCAGGAGCAGTTTCTCTGTAGCATGCATTGCTATTTGACAGCATTTAACCCACATAGAACTTCTTTCAATATTAGAGTCAGTCCTCTCAAATCCTGATGCTGCTTTATCAACTTAGCTGGTTTAATATTCTAAATCCTTTCTTGTCATTTCAACAACTTTCACAAGATCTTCACCAGAAGTAGATTCCAGCTCAAGAAACCACTTTCTTTGCTCACACATAGGAAGCAACTTTTCATCCATTAAATCTGTATCACGATATTGCAGCAATTCAGACACATTTCCAGGCTCCACTTTCAGCTGTCTCACCATTTCCATCACATCTGTGGGTACAGCTGACACTGAAGGATTAACCCCTTAAAGTCATCCGTGAAGGCTGGAGTGAACTTCTTCCAAACTCCTGTTCATGTTGATATTTTGGCCTCTTCCCATGAATCCTTAATGTTCTTAATGACATCTAGGATACTGAGTTCATTCCAGAAGGTTTTCAATAGACTTTGCCCAGATCCATCAGAGGAATCACTATGACAGCTATAGTCTTATAAAATGATGTTTCTTAAGTAATAAAACTTGATAGTCAAAACTGGAACCCCTGATCACTCAGATGGTAAAGAATCTACCAGAAATGTGGGAGACCGGAGTTCTATCCCTGGGTCAGGAAGATCCTCTGGAAAATGAAATGGCAACGCACTCCAGTATTCTTGCCTGGAGAATCCCATGGACAGAGGAGACTGGCGGCCTACAGTCCATGGAGTCACAAGGAGTCGGTTCACTTTCAGTCAAAACTACTCCTTGATCCATGGGCTGCAGAATGTACCTTGTGTTAGCAGGCATGAAAGCAACACTAACCTTATTGTATATACTCATCAGAGCTCTTGGGTGACCAGGTGCCTTGTCAGTAAGCCGTCATATTCTGAAAGGAATCTTTTTTTTTTTTTTTTTGAGCTGCAGGATCTCAGCAGCAGACTTAAAACATTCAGTAAACCATTTTGTAAATAAATGTGCTATCATTCTGAACTTGTTCCATTTGTTGAACACAGGCAAAGTAGATTTGGCATAATTATTAAGGGCCCTAAGAATGGTAAATGGGCATTCACTTCAACTTCAAGTCACCAGCTGCATTAGCCCCAGTTCTTTGAAGCTTTAAAGTCAGGCATTGACTTCTCTCTAGCTATGAAATTCCTAGATGGCATCTTCTTCCAATATCTACACTGAAAATCTGTTATTTAATGGTACCACCTTCAGTAACTATCTTAGCTAGATCTTCTGGATAACTTGCTGCAGCTTCTCCATCAGCACTTGTACTTTTATGTTATGGAGATGGTTTCTTGCCTTAAACCTCATAAACCAACCTCTGCTATGAGTCTTTTATTCTGTAGCTTCCTCACCTCTCTCAGCCTTCAGAGCATTGAAGAGAGTTAAACTTTGCCCTGGATTAGGCTTTGGTTTAAGAGAATGTGGCAGCTGGTTTGATCTTCTATCCAGACAACTATAACGTTCTCATTATCAGCAATAAGACTGTTTCTCTTTCTTAACCATCTCTGTATGTTCACTGGAGTAGCACTTTTAATTTCCTTCAAGAACTTTTCCTTTGCATTCACAAGTTGGCAAACTCTTTGGTGCAAGAAGTCTAGCTTTCAGCTTCCCTCACTAAGCTTAACTATTTCTAGCTTTTTTTTTTTTTTTTAAATATTATTTTATTAGTTGGAGGCCAATCACTTTACAACATTTCAGTGGGTTTTGTCATACATTGACATGAATCAGCCATATTTCTAGCTTTTAAAAGAAGAAATGTGTGACTTTTCCTGTCACTTTCACACTTAGAGGCTGTTGTAAGTTTATTAATTGGCCTAATTTCAATATTGCTGTGTCTCAGGAAATAGGGAAGCCTGAGGAAAGAAAGCTAGGGAAGGGCTGGTTGGTGGGGAAGTCAGAATCCACGTTTATCAATAAGTTTTGCCATCTTGTGTGCATGGTTTATAGCACCCCGAAACAATGACAATAGTAACATCAAAGATCACTGATCCCAGATCACCATAAGAAATATAATAATAATGAAAATGTTTGAAATGTGAGAGTTACCAAAATATTACAGAGACACAAGCATATGCTTTTGGAAGGACAGCATTGATAGACTTGCCTGACACAGCATTGGCACAGACCTTCAATTTGTAAAAAAAAAAACACAGTATGTGCAAAGTGCAATAAATGAAGTGCCATAAAATAAGATATGCTTGAACAACTGACTGGATATTTGATTTAAAAATTGAGCATATATTATACTCTAACAATATGTATTATTATAAAAATGTAATAATATATGTAAATACATAGAGAGAATATACTGGATAATTTATTTAATAAATAAAAGTAAATGACATCATAATAGAATGTCTAGAATTTGCCTTAAAACAATCTGGACCAGAGGAAGGGAAATGGATTGGACCTGGCTAATGGACACACGTAAGTGCATTATATCATATTTCTATATAAAAAGGCTTTAAATATTTATGTAAAAGATGATTCCATCAAGCATTACTTATTGCAGTGAAAAATACACTATAGTATGGTATTTCTTGAGGCAAAATATATTCAGCTATTAAAAGGGATGTTTTTGAGAAAAATATAGCAACATGGAAAATGCTTTCAGAATGATGAAATCCAGACACAAAACTGATAAAATTTCATTTCAATTATTTTAAAAATGTAAAGGAAACACTGAAATGTTAATAGAAAGATTGTAATGATTTTTTCCCCTTATTTATATGTTTTATATTATTTTATAAATACCATTTATATTCAGAAAAACGAGAGTGATGTATGGAACAATGCAGTCAATCTTTACACCTAACAGGTCCCTTACTATTGTCACTGTCAGAGATGGGTTGTTGGTCTCATCAGCCAACTGAACCAATGTGACCTGGGTGGCAGGTTTTGGTTACATGTAAGGAGGTCATTGGAAAGGAAATAAAACTGCTGGCTTTATGTTACATCCTGTAGCTCTGCAGGACACAGCCAGTTGTGTTTGTGAGAGACAGTTCCATTGTCAAGGAGTGATGAAATGAACAGCTCTGCTTTAGTTCTATGAATGTTTGGAGTTTTTTGTCTTTAAAAACACTTTATTGATGTTTTCATATATAGATTCATTAAGTATTTAGTAAGAGCCTGTTCTATGCTAGGCACCATGCTAGGCATGGTTTAAAAGATGAAAAGATATACCCTGGGGAAGCCAAAATTGAAAAAGACACATGCATCCCAATGTTCACTGCAGCATTATTTACAATAGCTAGGACACAGAAGCAACCTAGATGTTCATTGACAGATGAATGGATAAAGAAGCTGCAGTACATATACACAATGGACTATTACTCAGCCATGAAAAGGAACCATGAGTCAGTTCTAATGATGTGAATGAACCTAGAGCCCATTATACAAAGTGAAGTAAGTCAGAAAGAAATATAAATATTGTATACTGATGCATATATATGGAATCTAGAAAGATGGTACTGATGAATTTATTTTCAGGGCAGCAATTGAGAAACAGACATAGAGAACAGACCTATGGACAGCGGGGGAGGGGAGGAGGGAGAGGGTGAGATGTATGGAGAGAGTAACATGGAAACTTACAATATCATATGTAAAACAGATAGCCAATGGGAATTTGCTCAGGGAACTCAAACAGGGGCTCTGTGACAACCTAGAGGGCTGGGATGGGGAGGGAGGTGGGAGGGAGTTTCAGGAGGGAGGGGACATGGGTGTGTGGCTGATTCTTGTTGACGTATGACAGAAAACCAAAAAATTCTGTAAAGCAATTATCCTTCAATTAAAAATAAATAAATAAAGTGAAAAAAAAAAAAAAAAGATGAAAAGAACAGAGTGCCAGCACCTAAGATAGTTCTTTCTAATAGGAGAGACTGAGGTAGATGGTTGTTACACTGGATAGAAAGGCTGAGGTAGGGCTTTCTAGAGGTGGTCTGGGGGTTGAGAACCCGCCGGTCAGTGGGGGTGGGAGGGGGCAGGGGTTCAGTCCCAGGGCGGGGCAGATCTCACAAGCTGCAAGCACCTAAGTCCATGCCGCACAACGACTGAGCCCATGAGCCGCAACTACTGAGTCGGCATGCAGGGAGCCTGTGCTCCGCAACGAGAGAAGCCACTGAAATGAGAAGCCGGGCGCCACACGAAGGGTAGCCCCGCTCCCTGCAACTAAAGAAAGCCTGTGTGCAGCAGCACAGCCAGAAATAAATTAGGAAAAGTTGAGGCAGAAGTAAGCTCAGGATGAACCATCAAACCCAGGCTGAGGGTCCACATGCTCTTCTGAACTCACTTGCTGCTAAGATCTTTCACTTAGCAATTAAACTTTCAGGTACAGAATAAATGGTAGGGTCTTTCTCATCTCAAATTTAGATTACATATTACTCTTCTGCCCTTAATGTCAGGCTTTTATGGTATCCTTAATGTGATTTTTAAAAATAATCTGACTGATTGGCCAGGATCTGACCTTTACATTATGATCTAACATGTTTATTCCATTGCAAATAGTCTCTTCCTCAAAGATGTATGATCATCATATTTCAAATGCTACAAACCTTCTTTGGTTCCCTCGACTGCAAGCTGAATTTTCAATTGTAATTACTAGAATTTGTCTTCATCATGGCATGAACTTTATAAAATAGAAGATGATGTAAAATTAAAATGAGAAAAGACTTCAAAAAAAAAAAAAGGTCTTATTAAAGCATTTTTCAAAAGAGTGTATCAATGATAGCTATTACTTATATCCTGTGAAAATAAGTTGCAGATCTGGTAATGCTTTCTAGAAATAGCTTTACAAAATTTTTATTTGGTATTGCTATAAGAAAAAAAAAAACACTAGTCATCATTCCTCCCTCTATAAAATGTAAATTAATCAAAAGACTTAAATATCAGGCTTAATTATCCTTTTTTGCTTTCTGAGGATCTGGTTTGAAACAAAGTGCACAGCAGAAATAGAGAAAAAGGAAAAAATAGCTCAAGAGCAATTAAGGGCATAGAATTAGAGCTGATGTTAAGAAACATGCTCAACCTGTAGGATTACAGAAAATCTCCTTGTAACAGCCATTCCATGGCTCTACCAGTAGAGGAACTGTACCTTTTCCTCTTTGCCTCCTCAGAGATTTACTGAAGAAATCCTCATTTTTAGTGGTTAACCAGCAGTAGAACCAGAAAATATAGTTATTTTCACAGAAGGTAGATTTTATATTGAGCTCAGAAGATACAGCTTATATAATTTTAAATGATTAAAATGTAGGATTCACTTGAACCTTACTAGATAGAAAAAGGAGTATTCAGAAAAATTAAGACTTTCATCCTGTGTTGTCTGATTCCAAGTTCAAAATCTCTGCCACAGTCCTGCTCATTTCCCTTATCTGTATCCTGGGCTAGGGTCTAAGAGGTAGTAAGAATGAGATACCCAGAAGAGTTGGCAATCAGAAAGACAGATAAATTAGAAGTGGATAACCACAAGGTAAAGGAGACGTCAGAGAACAGACCACATGGTATGGGAGCAGTTTTAATTCGACCTGGGGACACAGACTCTGCTTGTTCTGAGATTGTGGCCGTCGAGGGGGTTGGTGAATCTGACAAAGAGAGACAGCCCTTGAGCTGGATCTTAGAGAAGGAAAAGATGTTTTCCTGGCTCAGAGGTGGAAGAGGATAATTCCAGACAGAGAAATAGTATCTTCAAATACATAGCATCCTGAAATTCGTGGGCTGCAATAAGACTCCAAAATTCTATCCATAATGAGCCATGAAGAAGAAAATGGGCAAGTTTAAGAAAATGAGGGAAGGATATGCTTTGTTTAAAGTCGGTTGAACTTTAAAGGCATGTGGGTATTCCAGGTGGAAATGTCCAACCAACAGTTGAATACATAACATTGAACTGGGGCTTTCAACAAAAGTGTAAGAGGAGGTATAATTCGGAAAGATTACTGAGTGATGGTTCAACCAGTAGAGATGGTTGAGATCACTCTTGGATGTTTAATTCAAAAGGAGCAGATAACAGAGGATGGCACCCTGGATCACCAACACTAACTAGCATCCCTGTAGTGGTTACAACAAATGCCACCATTCATCCACATCATGGGTTAAACAGGATGTTATGAGTTGATCCAGTACCAATGCCACCATTTATTTATTTTGGAGTGGGGGTAGGGCTTATTTATTTATTTTTCATGTGTTTTTTTTTTTTTTAATTTTTAATTTATTTATTTTAATTGGAGGCTAATTACTTTACAATATTGTAGTGGTTTTGCCATACATTGACATGAATCAGCCATGGGTGTGAATGTGCTTGCATCCTGAACCCCCCTCCCAACTCCTTCCCTATTCTATCCCTCTGGGTCATCCCTGTGCACCAGCCCTGAGCACCCTGTTTTGTGCATCAAACCTGGACTGGTGATCTATTTCACATATGATAATATACATGTTTCAATGCTATTCTCTCAAATCATCCCACCCTTGCCTTCTCCCACAGAGTCCAAAACTGTTCTATACATCTGTGTCTCTTTTGCTGTCTCTCATATAGGGTTATCATTACCATCTTTCTAAATTCCATATATATGCATTAGTATACTGTATTGGTGTTTTTCTTTCTGACTTACTTCATTCTGTATAATAGGCTCCGGTTTCATCCACCTCATTAGAACTGATTCAAATGCGTTCGTTTTAATAGCTGAGTAATACTCCATTGTGTATATGTACCACAGCTTTCTTATCCATTCATCTGCTAATGGGCATCTAGGTTGCTTCCATGCCCTGACTATTATAAACAGTGCTGCGATGAACACTGGGATACATGTGTCTCTTTAAATTCTGGTTTCCTCACTGTGTATGCCCCGCAGTGGGATTGCTGCGTCATATGGAAGTTCTATTTCCAGTTATTTAAGGAATCTCCACACTGTTCTCCATAGTAGCTATACTAGTTTGCATTCCCACCAAGAGTGTAAGAGGGTTCCCTTTTCTCCACACCCTCTCCAGCATTTATTGCTTGTAGACTTTTGGATAGCAGCCATTCTGACTGGCGTGTAATGGTACCTCATTGAGGTTTTGATTTGCATTTCTCTGATAGTGAGTGATGTTGAGCATCTTTTCATGTGTTTGTTAGCCATCTGTATGTCTTCTTTGGAGAAATGTCTGTTTAGTTCTTTGGCCCACTTTTTGATTGGGTTGTTTATTTTTCTGGAATTGAGCTGCAGGAGTTGCTTATATATTTTTGAGATTAATTCTTTGTCTGTTGCTTCATTTATTATTATTTTCTACCAATCTGAATGCTGTCTTTTCACCTTGCTTATAGTTTCCTTCATTGTGCAAAAGGTTTTAAGTTTAATTGGTCCCATTTGTTTATTTTTGCTTTTATTTCTATTACTCTGGGAGGTGGGTCATAGAGGATCCTGCCATGATTTATGTCGGAGAGTATTTTGCCTATGTTTTCCTCTAGGAGTTTTATAGTTTCTGGTCTTATGTTTAGATCTTGAATCCATTTTGAGTTTATTTTTGTGTATGGTGTTAGAAAGTGTTCTAGTTTCATTTTTTTTTTCTTTTTTTTACAAGTGATTGACCAGTTTTCCCAGCACCACTTGTTAAAGAGATTGACTTTTCTCCATTGTACATTCTTGCCTCCTTTGTCAAAGATAAGGTGTCCATTGGTGTGTGGACTTATCTCTGGGTTTTCTATTTTGCTCTATTGATCTACATTTCTGTCTTTGTGCCAGTACCATACTGTCTTGATGACTGTAGCTTTGTAGTATAGCCTGAAGTCAGGCAGGTTGATTCCTCCAGTTCCATTCTTCTTTCTCAAGATTGCTTTGGCTATTCAAGGTTTTTTGTATTTCCATGCAAATTGTAAAATTATTTGTTTTAGTTCTGTGAAAAATACTGTTGGTAGCTTGATAGGGATTGCAATCTATAGATTGCTTTGCATAGTATACTCATTTTCATTACATTGATTCTTCCAATCTACGAACATGGTATATTTCTCCATCTATTTGTGTCCTGTTTGATTTCTTTCATCAGTGTTTTATAGTTTTCTATATACAAGTCTTTTGTTTCTTTAGGTAGATATATTCCTAAGTATTTTATTCTTTTATTCTCTTCATTGCAATGGTGAATGGAATTATTTCCTTAATTTCTCTTTCTGTTTTCTCATTGTTAGTGTATAGGAATGCAAGGGATTTTTGTGTGTTAATTTTATATCTTGCAACTTTACTATATTCATTGATTAGCTCTACTAATTTTCTGGCAGAGTCTTTAGGTTTTTCTATGTAGAGGATCATGTCATCTGCAAACAGTGAGAGTTTTACTTCTTCTTTTCCAATCTAGATTCCTTTTATTTCTTTTTTTTTTTAATTTTATTTTATTAGTTGGAGGCTAATTACTTCATGTGATTCCTTTTATTTCTTTTTCTGCTCTGGTTGCTGTGACCAAAATTTCCAAAATTATGTTGAATAGTAGTGCCATGCCACCATTTTTAAAAGCTCCTTATGCAAACATGTAGAGTGAGGTCAAACAACTTACAAAAAAGAAAAAAAGAAAAACCTGTAGCTACAAACTGTAGGTTGCTTGTGTGTACTTCCTTTTACTTATCCTAAATATACCATTTTACCCTATGGTTCCAGTGTACTAGAACTTGGAAGCCAATTCCTAGCATAACATTTCTGTTTTTATTGCTTTTGATATTATCTTCAGCCATAGTTTATATTTCAGCCCTGTTTGGTTTATTGGTAGCTTAAGTAACATGACATTCATCTTTTGCCATGAAAACAGACAAATTCTGTGTGACTATCATGTACTGGCAACAGTGCTAAGTGCTCTTTCTTTCCCTCTACCACTGTGATAGTCACCAGAGAAGGACTGTGGGGGTGATGACTTTTTAAATCAAGAAGGGATTTTCAGGAAACAATATTGGTATTAAATGAGCAATTGCTTGTGGTGCCAGGAATCTTGGTGTGGTGCAGCTGTCAGAAACAACTTTCTAAGGATCTGTGTGATATTGTTTTTTTTGTCTAGTTTTTATTAAAAATATTTGTGAAATGATTTTTTATTTTTCTTTTTGGTTTCAAGTCCATTTGAAATAGTTAAACACTAAACTCTGCTCCCTGGTTTGTTCAATATGTATGAATATTATTAGAGATGAAAATATAATTACTATTTGGCACTGAAAGAGTTCAGGATGAATGTCCCTAAAATATGCCACTTAGGCTTATTGATTAGTTTGAGCTAAAGTAAATTAAGGTACAAAAGACTCAGGAAGAGTTGTTGCTGTTATTGTTATTTTCAGTTCAGTTCAGTTCAGTCGCTCAGTCGTGTCTGACTCTTCGCTGTTTTACCTCCGTCTTAACTGCTTAAAAGAATTCAGAGGGAAAGTCTGGTCCAGGAAGAGATCTATCACCAGAGGTAACTAAGAGCAATTGGGCTGTTTGGAAAGTTGGGGGAAACCCAGCGGAGCCTATTTGTTCAAAGTCCTTTCTGTCCTACTGTCTCTGTGAGGCACAGCAAGCATTGATTGACTGGCATTGACTCTTGCCGTCTTCCTATGAATTGTTTTCCTCCCCTTTGAAACTCCAGACCTCTACTGCCTTCTTCTTATTTGAGAATATGGCATCTCAGCCTCAACTGCCTGACTTTCAGGGAGCCTCTCACTATCTTTTTTGGGGCTCCCACATGTATGTAATTAAATGTGATTTTCTCATGTTAATTAGTCTTCATTTGTTGGTTGGTTCATGAGTGCTCAGTCATGTCTGACTCTTTGCAACCCCATGGACTATAGACTGCCAGGCTCTGCTGTCCATGAGATTCTCTAAGCAGGATTACAGGAGTGGGTTGCCATTTCCTCCTCCAGGGGATCTTCCCAACCCAGGGATTGTAACTGCACCTCTGTATTGCCTACATTGGCAGGCAGACTCTTTACCACTAACAGCCACCTGGAGGCTCTAGTGTTTCCTTCTCCAGGGGATCTTCCCAACCCATGGATCGAACCTGGGTATACTGCATTGCAGGCAGATTCTTTACCATCTGAACCACCATGGAAGCCTGTTAATCTGTTTTATGTCAATTTAAATAATAGACCAGCCCAAAGAACCTAAATGGGTAGAGGAAACTTTTTTTCCCCAACAGCATGTATTGACTATACATAGCATCCTTGGTTCTATTCAGAAGGTACACAGAAAGGAGCTGCTTCATTCTAGAAGCTCTGTGTCTTCTGAAGTCTCCTTCAGTTCAGTTCAGTTCAGTTGCTCAGTCGTGTCCGACTCTTTGTGACCCCATGAAACACAGCACACCAGGCCTCCCTGTCCATCACCAACTCCCAGAGCTTGCTCAAACTCATGTCCATTGAGTCGGTGATGCCATCCAACCATCTCATCTTCTGTCGTCCCCTTCTCCTCCTGCACTTGATCTTTCCCAGCATCAGGGTCTTTTCAAATGAGTCAGTTCTTCACATGAGGTGGCCAAAGTATTGGAGTTTCAGCTTCAGCATCAGTCCTTCCAATGAACACCCAAGACTGATCTCCTTTAGGATGAACTGATTGGATCTCCTTGCAGTCCAAGGGACTTTCAAGAGTCCCTTGAATGCAACACCACAGTTCAAAAGCATCAATTCTTTGGCGTTCAGCTTTCTTTATAGTCCAACTCTCACATTCATACATGACCACTGGAAAAACCATAGCCTGGAATAGACGGACCTTTGTTGATAAAGTAATGTCTCTGCTTTTTAACATGCTGTCTAGGTTAGTCATAACTTTCCTTCTAAGGAGTAAGAATCTTTTAATTTCATGGCTGCAATCACCATCTGCAGTGATTTTAGAGCCCTCAAAAATAAAGTCAGTCACTGTTTCCCCATCTATTTGCCATGAAGTGATGGGACCAGATGCCATGATCTTAGTTTTCTGAATGTTGAGCTTTAAGCCAACTTTTTCACTCTCCTCTTTCACTATCATCAAGAGGCTCTTTAGTTCTTCTTCTCTTTCTGCCATAAAGGTCATCTGCATATCTGAGGTTATTGATATTTCTCCCAGCAATCTTGATTTCAGCTTGTGCTTCATACAGCCCAGCATTTTTCCTGATGTACTCTGCATATAAATTAAATAAGCAGGGTGACAATATACAGCCTTGATGTACTCCTTTTTCTATTTGGAAGTCTTCTTAGTTATAGCCATAATAATGCTGCAGAGCCAACAAAGTGTCTAAGGAAGGCTTAATAGTTTAGTCTTAACATGGAACGAGTGGGAGATGCTCTTTCACTAAGCACTAGACTGCTACATCAGTTCAGGAGAAGTTGAGGACAGTGGTGCTGGACTGGGAACTCAGGAATCCCCACCCTGGCCAAGTGGAGAGCTGGAAGCCTGAAGAAGAGGAAGTGTTTTAGAATTTATACCTCTCATTGGATATAGGGTTTCCCAGGTGGCTCAGCTGGTAAAGAATCTGCCTACAATGCAGGAGACCTGGGTTTGATCCCTGTCTTGGGAAGATCCCCTGGAGAAGGGAACAGCTACCTCCTCCAGTATACTGGTCTGAAGAATTACATGGACAGTATGGTCCATGGGGTCACAAAGAGTTGGACATGGCTGAGTGACTTTCACTTCACTTGGATATTGGGGGCTTCCCTAGTGGCTCAGATAGTAAAGAATCTGTCGGCAATGCAGGAGATTTGATCTCTGGGTCAGGAAGATCCTCTGGAGAAGAAAATAGCAACCTATTCTGTTATTTTTGCCTGGGAAATCCCATGGAAAGAGGAGCCTGGCGGGCTACACAGTCCATGGGGCTGCAAGGGGTCGGGCATGACTGAGAGACTAATATTTTGGGTATTGTGAATACTCCTGACCCCTTCAGAGCACACCAGTCCAAATTCCAACTGCAGCCTGAGGGCCTTCTCTGGCTTCTGAGGCTCACTTCAGCTGCCCACTTGGCAGGCGGGAAGTGGAGAAGAATTATCACACCCCTGGGAGCAGCCTTCAGTGGTTGAAGGAGGTGGTGTGTAGATACTCTGGCTCCCTCATGGGGCTTGCACAGCTGCTGTGCATGCTTTGTATCAGCTTCCCCAGCAGGACTATGCCCAGTTGCCCACAGTGGTAGTTGATCTGACAATACTCTCTTTATCTGCCACCTTCCTTTCCTTGTCTTGTTTTTCCACCTTTCCCTACTCCTGTTTGCTTCCACTTCCCCAGTAAACTTGCACTAAAAACTTTGTCTCAGGATTTACTCCTGTGGAAAGGTAAGGACTGAAATATGTCACCTCACTTTTCAGAGAGAAAGTTTCAGGCCCCTGGCACAAATGCCCTCACACCCACATGGCGGGCATGGTGAGCAGGAACCCACCATGAAGGCATGAGTGCTCCAGACTAGTGTGCCGTCCAGAGCACCAAGCAAAGTACTTAGATAACAGAGCTCAGAAGGCACTGCCTACCTTGGGTTTCTTTCTCTGTATTCGATGCTGACTAGCCCTCTTCTGCCCATACCTCTTCCTCAACACTGAGATTAATTCAATTAACCAGGGTTCCATTTTCTAAGCCACCATCACATTTGAACCTTGCCTCCCTGTGATACTGGCAAGTCATCTTGAGATACTGGCAAGCATCCAGTCCACCTGGGCTCTTGAGTTGCATGTTCACAGGCAGTCTCTTGGCTTTTTCCTGATATTTAGATTCCTAAGTTTCTATTATCTCATCAGTCTGGCACCCATGTCTCTTCTAGGATCAGTCACATAATCCCCTATTCCAATGACATGACTCCATGAGACCCACCAGGACCATCAGCAGAATCAAAGAACATCTGTATGTCACCTTCTGCTCCCAGACATAGTTGTTTACCAAGTGAATGTAAGGTGATGAACTGGAAATAAGAGTGCACCTCTTTGAACTTTTGATAAAATAATGGAGAAAGTTAGGCTAAAAGCTTTGGGAGGGGACTAAGGTTCAAGGAGGATCTTTTGTGTTTCTTATATTTGACCAAGAATTTGGCAATCATCCTTGCTTCCCCCCCTCAAGTCTCTGTCAACCCTGAGCCCCACCTTGCTGGCACCAGGATCCAGGTCTCCAGTCTGCTCCTGAATCACTTGAAAAGCTTTCCCTCTCTATTTTCCAGTTGCCAGAGTGTTCTTTCTAAAATGCAAATCTGATCTTATCAGTCTCTACTTGCAGCCATTCTGTGAATTCCTGTTGCTCTCTGGAAATCACTCAGATCTTTATGAGGATTTCAAAACTGATGGGACCCTTTTTGTCTGTCTCCCTGCCTACTTCTCCAGTCCTCTCTTTCCACTCAACTCTTCAGAAAAAAAAAAAAAAAAAAAAAATGTTGCCTGCCATTTCAGCAAAGAAAGACTGTTGTTTGCCATCAAGCCATCAGCCACTAAGGAACATTCAGAATGGAGAAGAGGATACTGGCCCTAGATGTGTGTCAAAGGAATGATTTCAACGAGCCCAGACTCTTGCATCTTCCCACACATAGAAGAGCATGAAACTCATTAACTTGAGATGTCTGTTTTCTTGTTTAGCAATCATCTTTTGATATTTGACAACTAGATGATTTGTTTTCATTTAAACAGAAGCTACTATGTATCCTGGGCTTCCCAGGTGGCTCAATGGTAAACAATCCACCTGCAATGCAGGAGATTCAGGAGATGCAGTTTCAATCCCTAAGTTGGGAAGATCCCCTGGAGAAGGGAATGGCAACCCACTCCAGTAATCTTGCCTGGAGAATCCCATGGACAGAGAAGTCTGGAGGGCTACAGTCCATGGGGTTGCAAAGAGTTAGATATGACTGAGCATGCAACACTACCACTACCTATATATCTTGGCTCTTCCCTTACCTCTTTGGAACAGATTCTCAGAGCTATCTGAGAGGCTGTATCCCAGGCTATAGTCTTCAATAAGGTCTCTGAATAAAACATAACTGGCATTTTCTAAGTTGTACGTTTTTCTTCAGTCCACATCTCTTTGCATAACACTCAAATGATTCCGGCTCCTGCAGCTGAATAAGTCAGACTCATAGTCATCTCCGTGTCTATGCATGTGCCACACAGAGACTCCCTCCTTATGGAATTCATCTTCTTTCCTCTGCCTCTTCTGTGACCTAATGTCTCTTGTTGGTCCCTTGGGACTGAGTTGAAGTGTCACGTTCTCTGAGAAGACTTTCCTGATTTCCTCTCATGTAGGTCAGGGCACCTCGTACTTTACTCTGGTGACACTTCATCAAACTATTTTCTAATTGCTTATTGACCTGTGTCCCTCGAGCTCAAGGGGGTACAGAAGCTCATGTCCAACTTTCCTGGAAAATTTCCAAAGTGAGAGGTGGCTAGGTTTTCCCTCAGTGAGAAAAGAGGACTTGTGTGGGAGGGGTCTGCTCTCCAGGGATTGGGTGAGACAAAGGATTTCTCCTGAAGGAAAGGGATATCTCAGAAGGGACCTGGGCTTGAGTCATTTGAGGGAGACCTAAGCGCACAGCTCAGCAGGGTGCCATTACAAAAAAAAAAAAAAAATGTCTGCTTGGGTTTTGCCAATAGAACAAATGAGGGGGCAGTTACAAGTAGTCAACCAATTACTGTATACAGGGCCCAGAGCAATGTGGCGGGATAGCTCCATAGGACTGAAAACTCCACATACAGGAAAAGGAAAGCTTTCCACCAAGGCCAGAAAAGTGAAACAACTTGCTTAGGATTTCAGAGCTAGGACGTGACAAAGCTAGGATTTGACTCTGATTCAACAGGATTGGATGGAATGGATGGCAGGGCAGGAGTGACTGGGAAAGACTTGGGTGGGTGGGTGTGTGCGTGTGAAAGACCAGGTGAGAAAAATACCAAGATTTCACGGAGAAGTAGGTGGGAACAGAAAACAAGATGGATAACAGCCCTTACAGATACAGCTTCAGAAACGTCCATGGCAGAAAACTCAGTTACCCAAGAAATGGGCACAGAGCTGTTTACCTCCTTTGATTCCTGGATCACACCAGGGGAACTGCTCTGAAGTGTTTCCTTGAAAAACAAGCCGGTACCACCGCTTAAGTCTCAGTGAAGGGAAGAAAGTGAAGGCTGCCCAGCCTCCGAGGACATCTGAAGTTCGGTCACTGAAGACGCTTGGAGAAAGTCTACATCGATATCATTGTTCACTTTGCGCCAGAACGGCCAGGGCCCAGGGACCCACCTCAGCCTGAAACCTGCGAAGACTGACAGACAAGATCAGAGCAGCCCCAGCACAGAACTAGGTGCTGCCTGGAGCGGGCACACCTAGTCGCTGCCGCGCGCCCTCCGAAACCCCAACTGCCCCGCGCATATACCTCCCGCTCCCTTTCGGACGGCTAGGCTTAAGCAGAAGGCAGGCGGATACGAGTCTTTAGCGAAACAGCCCTGAAGCCCAACTGGAGTTTTATTTCTAGAGCGAGAGCGGGCTGGGGCCGGGGGTGGAGAGGAGCTCGCCGAGCCGGTGCGCGTCACCGTCGCCCGGAGAGACGCCGCGCCGCGCGATCTGCAGAGGCGCTAGCTCTCCCGCAGCCGGAGGGCGCAGCGGAGACACGAAAGTGGCGCGGGCGGCCCGGAGCGCGCGATCGCGGGCGGGAGTCAGGCGGGGAGCGGCCACCCGCCGGGCGCGGCGACGCCCGGGGTCCCGGGGCGCACTGCCCGCGCGCTCCTCTCCCCGTGCCCGAGAGCACGTACGCGGCCCGCGGGGCGTCCCGGGCGCGGGGCTCCGGCAAAGATGACCCCTGGCTGGGTGCTACTCTGCCTGCTCCCGGCGGTGCGGGCCGCGGACGAGCGGAGCCCCGGGGCGGCCCTAGCGGGCCCCAATGCCTCGCATTTCTTCTGGAACAACTATACCTTTTCTGACTGGCAAAACTTCGTGGGCCGGAGGCGCTATGGGGCCGAGTCCCAGAACCCCACGGTGAAAGCCCTGCTTATCGTGGCTTACTCTTTCATCATCGTCTTCTCGCTCTTCGGCAACGTTCTGGTCTGTCATGTCATCTTCAAGAACCAGCGGATGCACTCGGCCACCAGCCTCTTCATCGTCAACTTGGCTGTTGCCGACATCATGATCACGCTCCTCAACACTCCCTTCACTTTGGTGAGGCCGAGGGCTGGGCTCTGTCACCCTGGGTCCCTTCCCTTTCGCCGCCCGAGTTATCCCTTTTCCCGTCTGTTCCCCTCTCTGCCTGTCTTCCTGCTTCATCTTTCTTAGTCTCTCTCTGGTCGACTCATCTCTCATCGCTCTGCCCTGCCGTTTCGTCTCTTGGTGTGTCTGTTTCTGATGCTGTCATTCCGCGTTTGTCTTTCTGCCTGTCTGTCTCTCCAGCGCCTGTCTCTGTCCTCTGTCTCTGGTTCTCTGTGTCTTCATCTATTTATTTCTTGTCTGTGACTCTCTCTGCTTCTGTTTGTCTGTCACTATCTCTCTCCTCATGCTTATCCTTGACACTTCTTGTCTATCTCTCTGTAGTATTGTCTTTTTGTGCTCTGTCTCTCTCTCATCACCTTCTAAGCCAGAGATTCTGCAGCTCATGGCACTGGGATCAATGATTTGAGGGTCAGGAGCCAGGTGTGAGTCAATGACCATTTCCTGTGTAATGTCACTGAGCTAGAGTCTGCATGATGATGGAGCAGTAAATCAAAGCCCCTTGAAATGCCAGTGTAGATTGTTAGGTCACCCCACCCCCATTAAATATAGCCCATTAAATGCCATTAAATGCCCCCCGCCATGGGATGCTGCTTGAAGCCAGGATGAAATATGAAACAGTTGCTATTTGTTAATGGAACCTTGGGTGCATTTTCCTAGACCACTTAGTTAAATTGCATTTCCCTTCTGTGGTTTGCCAGTGAGGTTGTGTATGAAGTCTGTGTGGTGGAGGACATGTGGGTGGGTGAGGTGGGCTTGGGCCCCAGGGTAGGGGCGGCCTGGGGGCACTTGCACACGGATAGAGGGAGAGCCCCCTGCCCCGCCTCTCTTCCCCAACTTCCACTGAGCCCCGACTGCTGAGTGGTGGTGTCACTACTCTTCTTCCATGTCTTGGGATTGCGGTGCTCATGGATGATCAAAACTGGAAGAACTATGACCAAGCAGTCATCATGACAGGAACTCCTTCTATTTCTGCAGCATGAGTTAGGCTTTTTTCCAATTTATGAACAACCTTATTGATACTTGAGTTATTACCAAACCCTATCTGTTCATATGTCTTTCTCTCTCTTTCTTACACACACCACACACACTCAACCAGAAATAACAGACAAGCAGAAAGAAGGTGAATTCCCACAAGCTTATACATGTGTGTGAACATCCTTTCAAACCTTACATTTAAAAACTGTGTCCTCTCTCTTGTTTTTGCTTATGAGAGCATCACTCTCATTTAGCAGATGAGAAAATTGTGGCACAGAGAGGTGTCAGTCGCTTGTCCAGGTCACTTGGCTGGTAACTGGCAGAGCCAGCATGAGAATTTGGTCCTCTGACTCAGGTACGGCCGGAGGTCTGTCCAGAAGCCACTTAATTGGGGGTAGGGGGTGGGACCTCTTGGACAACTGCTCTCAACCACTTTCCCTACTCTCCTTTCTGCCTACATCTACTGGATTCCTCAGGGGCAAAGAGACTTCCAGATACTTCCCCCTACAATGTAAACACACGCATCTACTCCCCACCGACTGCCGTAAAGCACAGGAAGTGCATCTCTGGCTCCTCTTGGCTCCCCCTTGGCTTCTGACTTGACCATTTGTAGTCCCGGGTGGTGGGGTAGGCCACCCAGGATAGAAGCCCTGGAGCACAGCCCTCTGCTGCTGCCCAGAGCAGGGTGAATGGCTGGGTCTGTACACAGGGTGGAGGGTGGGGAGGGGAGGCCAGGCTGCAGTTCGGAGCTGAGAGCCCCTACCTGGAGGATTGCCTGCAAAAGAGGGGGTGTCAAGGCTCTGAGGACCCAGCCCCTGCTCCAGGTTGATCCAAACCAGCTTGGCCTTCAACCTGACCCATGCAACCACTCCAGTCCAATTCCCTATCAGAGCTTCTGAGGAGCTGGCAATCAGGGTGAGTCAAAGGGTTGAGGGGAGGGTCTTCTAAACCTCAGCCAGGCTCCTCGATGGGTAAGATGTCCTGTCTTTGGACTAGTTGATATCAATATCCCTCCTCCCTGTTCTCCCTTCCTGTCCACTTTACATACTATGTCAGCATGAAAACCAGCGCTGGTTGATGAGAGAAAAGCAAACAATTACTCACAATTACTGTGGCAAAGGTGGGCATAGAGTGTGGTGGAGCCAGGAGTCAGTCCTTTATTTTGATCTGCCAGAGTCCCATGGATGGGTCAAAGGAGACTTCTCAAAAAACACAACATTTCAGAGGGGCTAGGATGAGTAGGAATTTCTCAGGCTGAGATGAATGTTCAGCACAGGCAGAGACTGGAGAGGACAAAGGCGGGGGTGTCCAGGTTCGTGTTGTGTTGAGCGCTCACTGCAGCTGCGGCGTTGGGGCAGGAAGCACCATGGAGGAGCCGCGGGGCAGGAAGAAGCAGAGGCAGCCAGGGAAAGGTGGGCCGGCTATGCGTGGCCTGGATGCTCGGAGGCTATCTGGCTCTGTCTTGAAGGCCGTTGATGATTCTAAGCAGGAAGGTGACAGAATCTGACTTTTGGTTAAGAAGGCGCTGTCAGCAGTGTGAAGGCTGAATTACAGGGGGACAGACTGGAGGACTAGAAAGCTGACTGGAGGCTGTGATAGTCCAGGTGAGAGATAAGGGGGCTCCAAGCAGGCCGTGGCCTTGGGACTGAAGAGGAGGGAGTGGACTAGGAAACCCTTCAAGCAGCACTGCTTGGCTTTGGTTCTACATTGACTGTGGGAGGTGAGAAGTGGGGGTACCTGAGGGTTTCCTGCTGAGTAGTGTCAATGGGCTGCTCACATCCCCATGGAGCTCCTACCTGCCTATTCCAGAGAGAATAGTGTCCATAGTTTGTGTACCAGGTTCATGATCGGGTCAGACTTGTCCCCCGTGTTTCTCATGCACATGCTCTAGTCAAATCATTCCAACCCTTGTCCCCCAAACAGCTCCTGAGACTTTGTGCCAAGCTCATTGTTCTTACCTGCACATGGGCAAATCCTACTTATTCTGTAAAGTGTTAGTCGCTCAGTTGTGTCTGACTCTTTGAGAACCCATGAGCTATAGCCCTCCAGGCTCCTTGTCCATGGAATTCTCCAGGCAAGAATACTGGAGTGGGTTGCCATTCCCTTCTCCAGGGGATTGAACTTGAGTTTCCTGCACTGCAGGTAGATTCTTTACCATCTGGGCCACCAGGGAAGCCCATTCTGTAAAGCTCATCTCAAATGTCTCGTATCTTATAATAATGGCAGCTAGTAGTTAAGTACTTGCTATGTACCAGGCACTGTTGTATCTGGTTTACTCGTGCTCTCCGCTTTACAGGTACTTGATTTTTATAACAATCATGTGAACAAGGGTTAGCCCAGGAAAGTGAGGCTCACTGGGCCTAAGTGCCTTGCCCAAGGCAGGTGATGAGCGATGGGCAAGTGAGCGAAGCTCTGTGTTTACCTGTACCCTTCACTTGTTACTGCCTGAGTACCTCCTCCTGTCCATCAAGGCAGCATTAGATTCCCCTTGGCGCACATGTCCTACTGCACTTGAATCATCCCGAAACCCTCACCCCCACATGATTTATCTTCCATGAAACTGGCCCCTGGTGCCAAAATGGTTGGGTATCTCTGCCATAGGGCATTGACTATTTTCTATCTTGCATCTGAGATACCTGAGACCTCCTCTTCCCAAGTTGGGAGCTCCTTGATCAGAATCAATGCCTGATCCCTCTTGGGTGTGGAGCATCACTCACAGGAGCTCAGGCGCTGAGTGAGCAAAGAGCTATGGAAGATGTGGGTTGAAGCCCCTCCTGCTCCCCGGGCCCCACACACCCTGAGAGCTGGTCTCCTCTTTCTGCCCAGACTCCAGCCCCTGCTCTCACATCTGCAGATCCCTGGGTCTCCTTCTCAGATGACGTGTCTCAAGGCCTGCTTAGTCAACATTCCGGGGCACAGCCCACACGCTATGTTGTGACTCTGTCGACGTGTCTCCTCTGTGAATCTGAACTCATAGGAGCCAAAAATGAATTTGGTTATTATCATAAAAATAGCTCCTATTTATTTCTAATCATATCTTTCTAGCAATCTGCCAGATATTGTATTCCATGTGCTGTAGTCTTTCTCTAAAAATAAAAAATTTAAAAAAAAGCTAATCCTTACAATAAGATACAGATAGACTCATTAGAAAAGACCCTGATGCTGGGAAAGATTGAGGGCAGAAGGAGAAGGGGAAGACAGAGGATAAATTGGTTGAATGGCATCACCGACTCAATGGTCATGAGTTTGAGCAGGCTCCAGGAGACAGTGAAGGACAGGGAAGACTGGAGTTTGCTGCAGTTCACGGGGTCACAAAGAGTTGGAAATGACTGAGCAACAGAACAACAAAAGAGATTTTTGAGCCCCCCCCCCCCTTTTTTTTTTTGCAAATGAGGAAACTGATGTTCGGATACATTACCTACCTTGCCCAAGGTCACACAGCTAGAAAACATTAGAGGCGGGAAATCTGACTCCAGAACCCATGTCCTTTGCACTCTATCCTGGCACCTAGCAGGGCCCGGCCCCAGTGCAGGATCAGTCTGTTGAATTGGGTGATGGAGAATGAGTTGTGCTGGAGAAAAGCTTGTGAGACCCTCAGTTCGGCAGTGCAGAGTGGAGCGAGGCGGGGAGAGGCCTCCTGTGGGACGCTGCCCGGAGACACAGGGAGGGGGGTCAGGGGTCAGAACCTACTCCTGACGCCGTGGGTTCCTCTGCAGGTCCGCTTTGTGAACAGCACGTGGGTGTTTGGGAAAGGCATGTGCCACGTCAGCCGCTTCGCGCAGTACTGCTCCCTGCACGTCTCCGCCCTGACGCTGACGGCCATCGCTGTGGACCGCCACCAGGTGAGGGCTCCACCCGTGCCCTGCCCTGCCCTCCCTGGCGTTGCTTACCAGGGCGCTCAGGACAGTGCTTCAGCCCGTTTATTTTTAAAGACTGTTTCTGATGTGGACCATCTTTAAAGTCTTTATTGAATCTGTTACAATATCGCTTCCATTTTATGTTTTGGCTTTTTGGCCGCGAGGTTTGTGGGAACTTAGCCTTGTGACCCAGGATTGAATCCACACCCCCTGCATTGGAAGGCGAAGTCTTAACCACTGGACTGCCAGTGCAGTCCCCGAGTCCATTTTGCAAAGAGCCTATTTGTCTTCTTTCTGCTCAATATGAGCACTAAATTAGGCATATTAAGTCCTTTGTGCTAGGGGCTGCAAAACATTACTCCCCATTTGTTATTCCAGTGAAGACTCCCTGCTGGCATACTGTGCATCAGAAATGACTGAGCTTGTTTTCGGTGTGGGGGGGTGTGGGGGGCGGTTAGGAAGGCAAATCTGGAAAATGACAAATGAAAAGAGAGTGGCAGATAATTGCAGGTCAGAGGCAAGGCTGCTGGCTGGCAGATGAGGTGGATATCCCTGGGCCTGGCTGTAGAGGAGGTACACCTGGGCTTGCGGACAGGGAAGCATGCAGGTGCAGTGTCCAGCAGGGTGTTGAGGCCCTGCTTACTGTCCTGCCCCTTCAGACGCACATGGGAGGCTATGGTGAAGGGAGCCAAAAACGACCTGACAGCGCCCGTCATGGAGGAGGGTGGTTCCAAGCAGATGCCTGGTATATGCTGATTCAGTGAACCTTGGTTATACACTTGGGTCTGTGCAGAGTCACTGATCACAGGTTCAGGGAAGGGCATCATCGCTTGCACACCACCATATGCCTGGTGACTGATGAAGGGAGGAAACAGCCTTGAGGCATGAAGCTGGCTGCAGGCTCATGCTCAGATTTCTAGAAGATCGTTAGTTTGCTCTGAGAAGACACAGGGGCACCTGCAGGCCAGTATCATAAGGACAGTCAGGACAAAAAGAGAGAGAAATTTAATTCTAAGGAGCTCCAAGAGTTACAACAACAACCAAGAGATAGGAAGCTTCTAAGGTACAGACTCATCAGGGAGAATCCTCAGTGGCTCAGCAGGTAAAGAATCTGTGTGCAAAAAAAAAAAAAAAAGAATCTGTGTGCAATACAGGAGACTTGGGTTCCATCCCTGATTTGGGAAGATCCCCTGGAGGAAGGCATGGCAACTCACTCCAGTATTCTTACCTAAAATCCCATGGACAGAGGAGTCTGGCAGGCTACAGTCTATAAAGTCACAAAGAGTTGGACACGACTAAAGCAACTTAGCACACATGCACACTGTCCCTTTGGTATTTATGTTAAGTTGTTTTGGTGCAAAGTATCTAAATGTTGCATGCAAATATTTCCTGCCTTTTCTTAACCTTCTGCCCTAATTCAACAAGAAGGACTCTGGATCACCTCACCTTTACTTGGGTGATACCTACTTCACTTAACACAGCTAACTGAGGGTCCACCCTTGGACCAAACGTGGGTCTGAAGAACAGGGGGAAGTCTTGCACACACTGGCCACACTACTGTGACATATACCCACACATGGGATCCTGTCCCAGAGCCTACAGGTTCTTAGAGCGTCCAGGGCCTCTGACCCAGGCTTCCACTCCCTTTATTGACCTGAGCCATGAAAGAGTGTGAGAGGCAAGGATGGCAGAGTTCAGAATGGAGATGTGCTGGGCAGCTTCTGAAGCCTAGTCCATTCCTCCGATAAACCTTAAAAGACTGGGAGAAGACTGTGGAAGAACACAGTAGAAGGTCCAGTGTGTCCTGGGATGGCATCCTGAGGTGGTGGCAGCTCTTTATGACCTCTCCTCCTGACCCTACTCACCCCAAACATCTTTTTCAAGAGATAATGATTCTAACCTAGCCACCTGGGTGTCCATCAACAGAAGATGTATGTGTGTGTGTGTGTGTGTGTATATATATATATATTGGAATACTACTCAGCCATAAAAAAGAATGAAAGTTTGCTGTTTGCAGCAATATGGATGGATTTGAAGGGTATTATGCTAAGTGAAATAAACAAGATGGAGAAAGACAAATACTGCATGATATTACTTATATTGGAATCTAAAGTAACACAGCAAACTAGTGAACATAACAAAAAAAGAAGCAGACCCTCAAACATAGAGAACAAGCTAGTGGTTACCAGTGGGAAGAGGGAAGGAGGAAGAGCAATATCTGGGTAGAAGATTAAGAGGTACACACTACAGGTATAAAATAAGCTACAAGGATATATTGTACAACACAGGGAATATGGCCCATATTTTACAGTAACTATAAGCGGAGTATAACCTTTAAAATTGTGAATCACTATATTGTATACTTACAATTTATATAATATTATACATCAACTATATTTCAATTTAATAAAAAGAAAAACTGATTCTAACCTGAAAATGAGGCTGCTGTGAAATTCCCAAGTCCTTATTTAAACCTTTTAGGAGAATTGATTGGCATATAGTAGCAATCGGTTCTAAGATGCTTTTCAGCCCAAAGCTTCTAGCGCTGGTTTTATTTGGGGCTTGGGAAAGCTGGGCCCCACTGCAATTTAATTGGATTGGCCAAATAGTTCGTTCGGTTAGTGAGTATGTTGTTCAACATAATTCTTGGTGAAAATGAAAAATGTGTCTTTTATTAGTACTTAAAACCGAATGAATTTTTTGGCCAGCCCAGTAGAAACGATTTTCAGAAACAGCGGTGACCCCCAAATAAAGGTCGATGCAGCTTCCCACAGTAAGTGATGAGGGTTTCACCCTGTGTGTGTCACCTTCTGACCCCTCGGAGCCTGTCATAACCTAAAGGATCTGGGCAGATGGGATGAGGTCCTGAGGTGGAGGCTGACCGTGGCTGCCCCTCTGCCAGCCCCACTGTGGGTGTCGTGGGGACAGACCACCCCTTCACTCTTCCCTGACCTTCTCACTGCATCCTGCTTCAGTCAGGCATGACCTACCTGCAAGAGCCATTTGAACTGCCTGAAGTCTCTGAGCCCAGATGGCATCCTCTTTCTACCCCCAGAGCTTGGGCAGTGGGGTGGTCTAACTCAGGGACTCTACAATGAATTAAGGGGCACTTGATTTTGTAAGTAGTACCTACCTGCCTCGTTGTGACAAGTGAGCCACATCATTTGAATTTCTCATTTGCTTCAAGCTGTCTTCTGCCAGTGATGCCCAATTTTGCGTGTTTTCCAGGTCATCATGCATCCGTTAAAACCCCGGATCTCAATCACAAAAGGTGTCATCTACATCGCAGTCATCTGGACCATGGCAACGTTCTTTTCACTCCCACACGCTATCTGCCAGAAATTATTTACCTTCAAGTACAGGTGAGGTGGACTAGTAGGCCTGGGGGCCTGGAGGACCTTGACAGATGGAAACTTGAGCCTCCTCTGAATCTCAGTTACTAGCACCTGCTGTGCCAAGCTGGTCTCTCTGCTTCCTTCCCATCCTGTTGCTTCCAGGCTTCTGCCTATCCTCTGCAATTTTTTTTTTTTTTTGCTTTTTTTTTTCTCATCCTTTCTTCTAAACACTTTACAGCTCTTCCTTGTTATTCTCTGTCCCTTTGTTTGCAAGGTCAAGGCAATAGCAATCAGCTTCTGCCACTGGGGACATATACTCACCCACACTGAAATTCAGAATCACCTAGTCCCTGTTTAAAATGATGAGGTTTAAGTTCTCTTGCACCAACCTACAAACAAACCTGTATATGTCTAAGTGTCTCAGGCAGGATGCTGTCCCCGCACTTACCTCTCATTTATCATATGCTTTGTCTTGTGCTCTTATAGAAAGGAAAGCACCAGTGTCTTGAAATTTAAATACTTGTGTGTGTTGCTAGCTCGTTAAAGGTGACCTCCCCTGCTAGCCTGTGAGGTTGGGGGGAGCTGGCTCCATTTCTGATTTTGTCATCTTGCTGTCCCTAGCATCTAAATGACTGTCTCCATATCACAAGCTCTCAGTACATATTTGCTGAATGAAAGAATGAACAGAGTGATCTTTATCAGTTCATAGTTGTTTTAGCTGAAGTTCTATAGAAACAGATCCTGAGATAAAGGATGATGCATGTGTCCATGATTTTTAAGAAAGTGCTCCCAGGGGACTTCCCTGGTGGTCCAGTGGTTAAGAATTCTCCTTCCAATGCAGGGGACGTGGATTCGATCCCTGGTTGGGGAACTAAGAGGCCATGTGCCGAGGAGCAACTAAGCCCATACTGCAACTACTGAGCCTGCTCTCCACAACTAGATAGCCTGCATGCTTCAGCTAAGACCTGACACAGCTGAATAAATAAATGAAGTGCTGGATTTCCCTGGTGGTACAGTTGATAAGAATCCACCCACCAGTGCAGGGGTCACAAGTTCGATCCCAGGTCTGGGAAGATTCCACATGCCGTACAGCAGCTAAGCCCGTGTGCCACAACTGCTAAAGCCTGTGTGCCCAGAGCCCAGGCTCGGCAACAAGAGAGGCCCCTACCATGAGAAACCTGCACATCGTAGTAAGAGAGAAACCTGCACATCGATGCTCGCTGCATCTAGAGAAAGCCCATGCGCAGCAACAAAGACCCAGTGCAGCAACAATAGAATAATTAATTTTTAAAATACAAATAGATTTCTACGTACTTAAAATTTTTTTAAAAATCACCTTTAAAAAAAAATAAATAAGTGAAGTGCTCCCAGGGGTGGTAGATGCTGGGGTGGAGAAGCAGGACGGCAAATGGGGAGAGACGGAGGGAGGGCGTGGCCTGCAGGGGGCGCTCCGGGGCAGACTGCAGCTGCGTCTGCGGCTTGGAGGCGAGGGAGCTGCGCTCTCATATCCTGGGAAACTCCTAGCCACTTCTAGCTCTTGGTGAGTCTGGGGAAAGTGTCTTCAGTGGCCTTGGGGTGGTCCTAGGCTCCTGGAAGTCTTGGGTACCAGCTGTGTCTGTGGGGTGGGCAGGAGCTGGGGCCCAGTGCCTCAGACCAGCGAGGGGTGCCCTGCTGGTGGGTCTTCCCGTGTGCTGCCTCACCTGAAACATACATTTACACACACTCCTGTGAGGTAGGCGGGCTCCAGAGAACACGCTCAGACGGCCAACTTGAACTAATTTATGAAGAATCCGTGCCTGAATTCAAGGATACCCAGTGAATCACGTACCCACCCCTACTGAGCACTCGGCTTCCCCATCTGCCTTCACATGTGGAGCGCTGTTTCTTTTTTCTGATAACAAAAGCAAAGAGTGTTTCTTTGTTTCACTAGTGACAGCCACCTTATGTACTCTTATTACAAGATCAGCAAGCTACATGATATGATGAGAAAGTAGCAATTTTGAGTTGCTGCTTAGAGATTTTACAGGATGAAAACCCTGCTGGCATCAAAAGTCTGGACATTTAAATAAAGACTCGAGCTTAGGTTTCCTGCCACAAGTTCCTGCCTTGCTTTTTTCAGAGCATCTTTTAAAATGTTCATTCAGAGTTGAGCCTGTGAAAAATTTGTGACCTCCACCCAACCAGCTTGTAACAGGTGCTTGCTGCCCTGCTCTGTCTCTCTTGCCCATTGGGCACCTGGGAGTACGGATGGCACTTCTCCCGGCTCACAGCACCCCCAGCTGGGATGTAAGTAATAGTCTTGTGACTTTCTTTGTGTGAATGTATTAAAACTGCGCCTTCAATCAAAATGGCCCTGGGATTTTTGCTTCCCCAAAATTGGAAGGAAGTCCTGAGGGAACTCCCTGCTGCTTTGTTCAGCAGATCATAATCTGCATGTTCTTCATCCACCAGCTCCAGGTTTTCCAGTACACATAAGTGTCCTTAAAGAATTTGGAGAGGACCAGGTACATTCCATAGAAAATAAGTATCTTTGTCTGAGTGGCTAAAGGTGTATGAGTTCCAACATTGTCGCTCACATTCTCAAGACTCATTATTTTTCCCTCCATTCCTTGAATCCCTCTGGAATGAAAGTAGGTTGTGCAACAGAAATTCCAAGATTTCCCGAATCCATTGTGCTCCCAGGATGAGTTAATTCTAAGACTAGGAACATCAGTGCATTTATTTATTGAACAAATATTTATTTGGCCTCTATTCTGGGCTAGGAACAATACAAAGTAAACACACAGAGTAATCTAGGTGTATTTCTCTTTCTTAAAAATTGAAGTAGGAGAAGGAAATGGCAACCCACTCCAGTATTCTTGCCTGGAAAAGTCCATGGACAGAGGAGCCTGGCGGACTGCAGTCCATGGGGTTACATGACTGAGCATGTGTGCACGAGGGTGGAGGGAAATGGGTTGGTAGCAATAAACTGGTAGAACTAAAAAAAAAATTGAAGTATAGTTGATTTGCAGTGTTAGTTTCAAGTGTATAGCAGACTTTTTTCTCTTATAAGTTATTACAAAATGTTGAGTATAGTTTGAGATGCTATACAGTAGGTCCTTGTTATCAATTTTATATATTATAGTTTTTATATGTTAATCTCATCAGTCAAATATTAATAATTTACAAGTTAATATTCATCAGTCATGAATATTCATTGGAAGGTCCGATGCTGAAGCTGAAACTCCAATGCTTTCACCACCTGATGCGAAGAGCTGACTTATTTGAGAAGACCCTGATGCTGGAAAAGATTGAATGTGGGAGGAGAAGGGGATGACAGAGGATGAGATGGACCGACTCAATGGAGATGAGTTTGAGTAGACTCCAAGAGTTGGTGATGGATAGGGATGCCTGGTGTGCTGCAGTCCATGGGGTTGCAAAGAGTCGGACACAACTGAGTGACAGAACTGAACTGAACTGAATCTCAAACTCCAAATTTATCCCTCCCCCCTGACCTTTCCCCTTTGGAAACCATGTTTGTCTTCTATGTCTGTGGGTCTGTTTCTGTTTTGTATATAAGTTCATTCGTGTCATTTTTAACATTAAAAAAAATTGTATCTTTTTTTAGATTCCACATATAAGCAATATCATATGATATTTGTCTTTCTCTGTCTGGCTTACTTCATTAAACATGATAACCTCTAAGTCCATTCGTGCTGCAAATGACATTATTTCATTTTCTGAGTAGGATTCAATCATATATGTGTACCATATCTTCTTTATCCATTCATTTGTCATTGGACATTTAGGTGTTATTCTTACCTTTATAGAACTCCCAGCCTAGTGGGAATGCTGAAAATGTAGTCAGATAACCAGGCTGCTCATCATCTATGCTTAAATGGATGGATGTACCAGGAACCCAGGGAAGAGAGAGGCCAGTGTTCCTGGGATGGGGCTTTTCCACAGTAACTGCACATTCTCCTTCTTTCCCCCCTGTCCCCAGTGAGGACATCGTCCGCTCCCTGTGCCTACCAGACTTCCCTGAGCCAGCCGATCTCTTCTGGAAGTACCTGGACTTGGCCACTTTCATCCTGCTTTACATTCTCCCCCTCCTCATCATCTCTGTGGCCTACGCCCGTGTGGCCAAGAAGCTGTGGTTGTGCAACACCATTGGCGACGTGACCACGAAGCAGTACCTGGCCCTGCGGCGCAAGAAGAAGAAGACCATTAAGATGCTGATGCTGGTGGTGGTCCTCTTTGCCCTCTGCTGGTTCCCCCTCAACTGCTACGTCCTCCTGCTGTCCAGCAAGGTCATCCGCACCAACAACGCCCTCTACTTTGCCTTCCACTGGTTTGCCATGAGCAGTACCTGCTACAACCCCTTCATCTACTGCTGGCTCAACGAGAACTTCAGGGTCGAGCTGAAGGCGCTGCTGCGCATGTGCCAGAGGTCGCCCAAGCCTCACGAGGGACAGCTGCCCTCCCCAGTGCACTCCCTCAGGGTGGCCTGGGCGGAGAAGAGCAGCGGCCGCAGGGCTCCTCCAGCCAACAGCCTCCTGCCGTCCTCCCAGCTGCAGTCTGGGAGGACAGACCTGGCGTCCGTGGAGCCCATTATGACGATGACTTAGAGGAGGAGGCGGGGAAGGGGTGGGGGAGAGGGGCTCTGTCTGCTGAGGAGGCTGGCAGAGCACCCGGGAAGAGAGCCTGGAAAAGAGTCTGTCCTCACACATGATGAACTTCACATGCCAGAAACAAGTTCCTGGAGAAGCCCGAGGTCGCTTGAGTTCCCACACAACTCTGTCCAGCCTCTTGGCTCCATTAGAGAAAACAAAAAGGCAACTTCCAGCTCAACACATACTGGTGAATTTCTGCCTGAGACATGCTGGTTCCCCGAGCCAGAGGACCCGGGACAGCTTCTACTCACATGGGGGTTGAGTTAGGCAACTGCTCCCAGCAGTCGGGTAGCCGCCTTCCAACACTCCCCACCACTGAGCACTCGTGACGGACTGGGAGTCAGACTTGGGATGTGCACCACCCAGGGGCACAGCGCTGCTTGAGAAAGGACTGTTGGCCAGTGAGAGGTTCGCCAGCCAGAGCTGTTGTGGAGCTTTGAATGCCTTGCTTTCTGAAGTTGCTGGAGCAAGATGAATCCCAGTTCTATGGTGGCCCAACACATGACAAGAAAGGGCTGACTGGGTTCTTTACTTTAGTAAACAGGAATTACTGAGTTTCCTTAAAACAAAGAAAAACTCTCGCTGAAAGTCTGAAACATTCAGAAAAGCACAAAAAGGAAAATAAAAACTACCCCCTTCTCCCACTAACTTGTGATGAGTTCTGACAAAATGCTATGGATTTCTTGGCAACTTTTTTCTGTATGTATGTGTCTGTGATTTTCGTTTCATGTTGAATTACAGTTTTCCATTTAGAAATAAGAAACACGAGCATAGCTGAGAACTCCTGAACCCCTCTCTGAGGAGTAATATCTACTGGAAGAGTTAGATGAGGTGAGAGAAGAGCCAAAGGAGAAAACTGTCCCAGAGCAGACAGACTGCCTGGTCTTGCAACCTGCAGTGGGAAGGGCCTGGTTAAAGGACCTCTCTTAGGATGGTGGCCATTGAGATAAACCAGGAACAAAACTCATCCAGGAGATACAATTCCTCTTCTCCTGCAATCTCACAGAACAAGATGCAATGAAATACTGCTCTGCTTTTGCAGGAGATGAGAGAGCAGGCTTTCCAACAGGCTCTAAAGTTGTCTAGACACGCTGTTTCTCCTCTGTGTTATCTGAATAGTAAGGCTTTTTCACACCAATTTCCACAAGACAGCTCACATTCAACGTTACTCTGGTGGCTCACATGGTATTTATCAAAACCTATGGCATCATGATGGTCCTTAATAACTCAACTTGTCAGAAAAACCTCATTCCAGAGACGATGAGTATTTTCATCACCTCCTGTCTGGTCCTGAGTGAGTCACGGTGTCATCCAGGAGAGAGGTGCCCCAGGCAGAGGAGAGCTTCATTCACAGCCCTGAGCAAATGCTGCTCTCATGGGCGTTTGAGGTTTCTTTCTAGCAACCAGAGACATTCTGAAAGCAAACAATAGCTGTGGAGCTGAGTGGAAAACTGAGGCTCAGGAGAAGGGGTTTGTCTGAGGTTCACTTAGATTTCTTGGCTATTAGCTGGACTTTGTCATGTCATCTGCTTCCCTAAAATGAATCATGGGGGTTCATCATACTATTCTCTCTGTTTTGGGGATGTTTGAAAATTTCAAGCTGTAAAGTTTAAAAAAGTAATCTGAACAGTGGGTAAAAAAGTGACTTTCATGGGACATGCATGCTACGTTGCTTCAGCTGTGTCCGATTCTTTGGAACCCTGTGGACTGTAGCCCGCCAGGCTCCTCTGTCCATGGAATTTTCCAGGCAAGAATACTGGAGTGGGTTGCCAAGGGATCTTCTTGACCCAGGGATCAAAACTGGGTCTCCTGCACTACAGATAGGTTCTTTACCATATGAGCCACCAGGGAAGCCCATAGGTTCCAGCTTCATGGTAGAGGGGGAGGCTTTTAGGCCCATAGGGATACCAGGAGGTTTTTTTCCAGCCCAAATGGCTTCCAGGCCTGAGCCTATTGTCCTTTAATGCTGTCATGGCATCCTTTGAACCAGAAAGAGAGCAAGTGGCAGAGCTATGAAAAGTTTATCCTGCTCTGAAATCAGAGGAAAAGTTTCCCTTCACTTCCTCCTCTCCGAGGGCCTTTAGAATTGCTGCCAAGTCACAGGAAAGGTCTTTCTCTAGTGGAAGTCCCACCCCACTAAGGTCTGGGTCTGCTGTCAGTTCTCCGTCTCCGGTCTCCCTCCACTTCATCGACCTTCCCTGTGTGTCTCAGAGCAAAAAGTGCTTTGTGTTTATGAATGTGACATGTGTCACTCTGGAACCTCTGTACCGTGCTGTCATGAAGACTTGACTGTAACTTGTTCCAGTGTCAATAAAATAGTGGCTGTGAGTTCTGTTCTTCCCAGACTGGTGATTCCAGTTGGTGACTTTCAAATAGGGGTTCACGTGGATTAGATGAAGAGTGTGTGGAGAACTTCAGCCTTCACCTCTGCATCTTACGGCTGAGCAAACACAAACAAACTGAGTGGGTAAAGAACCAGTTGAAAGCCTCCGGGTAGCTCTTCTTCCATCGTGCTGGCTGCAAGTCCCCTCTTTTGTGATTGTGAGTCTGTGTTGAGTGACTGGGGGCTCCATCTGGTCCTTGGTGATCCCAGAGATGAAGCTGCCACTCCCACATGCAGGGTGCAGTGGGTACAGTGTTCCTAGTCACAGGATTTCTGTCCACACTGGACCGAGGCTCCCCCTCTCCAACCAAGTAAGCTGGGTAGGAGCATCTATAAGCAGCTTTTTGCAGGAAACCCCTCTCATCAGGCAGCCCCCTTTTCTTGTCGCTTTAGCATAAAGCTATATTGTAACTAACTTTTAGACCAGGAACCCCCATGCTGTAATCACTTCTGGCCCAGGCACAACTTTCAAAATTTTAATCACACAATACCTTGCCTAACTTGTCAGTTCTTTCTGTAAATCAAAGGAGTAGAAATGAAGAAGTAATTTACAGATGACCAGATCTCTTCCCTGGCTTCCCCTCCAGTAATCTTGTGAACAAACTGTGTGACCAAACTGTGTGAACAAGACTAACAACTAGAGGAAGATCATGAGGAGCTGACAAGCCTGCACACAGTGGGGCAAGGTGACCACTCTGACCCCCCATCTCAGAGATTAACTGAGACGACTTCCCTCTTTCCCTGCAAAACTTCCCTGGCTGAGCAGCATCTTTAGAGCTGGTCTTTGGGAGATACTGACTCCAGCATCTCCCCAGATTCCTGCTGCTCTGATTAAAGGCACCTTGCCTTTCTACCAGCATTTGTCTCTCTCCCTTTCTCTCTCATGTTGATTTTTTTTTCGTATTCTATTTTTTTTTATTTTTCCATTTGCTTTTATTAGTTGCAGGCTAATTACTTTACAATATTTTAGTGGTTTTTCCATACATTGACATGAATCAGCCATGGATTTACATGTGTTCCCCATCCCGATCCCCTCTCCCGCCTCCTTCCCCACCCCATCCCTCTGGGTCTTCCCAGTGCACCAGCCCTGAGCACTTGTCTCATGCATCCAGCCTGGGCTGGTGATCTGTTTCACCCTTGATAGTATATTTGTTTCAATGCTGTTCTGTCAGAACATCCCACCCTCGCCTTCTCCCACAGAGTCTAAGAGTCTGTTCTGTACATCTGTGTCTCTTTTTCTGTTTACATATAGGGTTATCATTACCATCTTTTTAAATTCCATATATATGCATTAGTATACTGTATTGGTCTTTATCTTTCTGTCTTACTTCACTCTGTATAATGGGCTCCAGTTTCATCCATCTCATTAGAACTGATTCAAATGAATTCTTTTTAATGACTGAGTAATATTCTCATGTTGATTTTTGAGCGGTGAGCAGACAGACCTGATTTGGTAGCACTTCCACTGCATACATAATTACCCTGATGCCATCCAGAGCCCAGGAAATCAGTGTTAAATAATGACCCAGAAGGGGATTTATTGTACCTGGGGAACGTTTGAAAGAAGATGAAAGGCAACAGAGAAGAGAGAACTAGGACTTGCTGACAGTTCCTCCATGAGACACCTTGCTGAATATTTCTAAGCCCATAGACTCATTTTCCCTCAGTATTTCTCCAAGGTGGCTGTTATTATTTCTACACTGCAGGTGAGGAAACTAAAGCTCACTCTCAGTAAAGATCCTACAGCCTAATCTTGAGGTTAGGTTCTGAGAAGACATGTAGGAAAAGAACCTGACTTTGTTTTTAATTTAATGTTCTATGAATTTCCTTGATTATAGGGCACTGTGGGGAACAAAACTTGTTTATCCCAAAACCAGTGCTTGAGTTGCACACTTTAGGAAATGGTTGACTACCATTTGGTGGGTCCCAGGGCCCCTTGTAGCCCCGTGGTCAGTGAACTCATGCTTGCAGAGCAGGGCAGGTATCACGCTGCCTTGTGGACCCCCCCAGTTAGAAGCATCTTCCCAACCATCTGTGAGCCATGGCTGAGTGGCCCGGCCCTGCTTATCAACTGTGGCAGGTGGACGGCAGTAGCAGCCATCTCACAGCTGGCCTGGGTCTCAGGGTCTGCAGGCAGCAAGGGAAGAGCTCGGCTGGACCCTTGCTGCTCCAGGCAGGCTGGAACATTTCCCCGGGTCCCTAGGGTAATGGGAGCCATACCAGAGTGTCTGGCCGGGGCCGTCCAGGAAGAGGGCTCTTGTGACATCCACTGGGTAAAGATGCTTGTCCTAGAACGTTGCCCACAGATGGTAGAAGATGCTCCTAGTGCTGTGGGGTCAGGATGTCAGCACCTTGTTTTGGCCTCTGTGTACCCTCCCCACCCCCTCACTCTGTCACCTCACCCCTACCCTCCTCTCTCATGTCAAGGTGTATACACTTAGTAAAGGAAGAAATACAGTACATGCAATGCTGGAGGCTTTGGGGGGAAAGAATAACCAGTGGTATTTAGTGTGAGAAAGCCCTGGGGTTCAGGTTTTACAGCCTCTCTTGCCGACACTAAGCTATCTGCTGCTTCACGCGGACAAAGTACTTGATGTTAACAGCGCCTCCTCGTCTCCTCTTTTCAGCCTAGCAGGGACTCTGTACTCAGACTGGTCATGAATTTAAGTTGCTCAGATTCAATAGGCAAAGGAATCATGAACACATGGTTCAGGATATGGTTATCTCAGGTGGAGGAGGGGTAGGCATTGGCAGGTGGGGTGATGGGAACCACGTGGTTGTAAATAATTGTCAAGATTCTAACTTCAGTCTGGGGCAGTGGGTTCGTGGGTGCTTATTAGTTGATTTAAAGTCACCAATCAAATAGCTAAGCAAGTAGCTAAAAGCAGGTCATAGCTGGACAAACATTAAGAGCGTACCATAAACCCAGGGTTATGATTCATCCATTTCTGTGCCTCTGCAGCCTATATACAAACAGTAAGCCAGTAGAAATGGAACCTGGAGGTCCAGGCCTTCACCTTTCTTCCCTGCATCCTTCCAATCAAATTGCATCTGTATTTGTAGCATTAGAACATGCAAATAGAGCTCACTGCTGAGACAAGTAGGACAGGACAGCTATATTTATTTTTTAAAAGCAATCTTGTATTTTCAGATTTAAAACTTGCCTCTTCATTTCTTTTCTTTTGTTTTCTAATCCGTCACTCTCGCTAATTCTGCCCCAATTGTTCAAAACAGTTAAAGCGTCATTGTGAGGTGGCCACTCAGTACCCCTAGCCTCACCTGCTGTGCTGCTTCTCCTGGGCTAGCTGATTGGACGTTTACTTAACTCTAGTCAGCAGAGCAGGGGGTTCCCTGGTAGCTCAGTGGTAAAGAATCCTCCTGCCAATGCAGGAGACAAGAGTTTGATCACTGAGTAGAGGAGATCTCCTGGAGAAGAGAATGGCAACCCATTCCAGTATTCTTACCTGGAGAATCCCATGGACAGAGGAGCCTGACAGGCTACAGTCCATGGGGTTGCAAAAGAGTTGGACACAACTTAGTGACTAAACAACAACAATTCAAGCCAGCAGAGAACCTGCTTTCCCAGGACTCACCTTCTCCTCCCCTTAGTGGGTAGATATTCCAACTTCCTAGATCTGTTTCTTCCTCATTTTCCATTTACTCCTTTGCTTTGGAAGCTACATCTTCCAGCTGCTGTCCAAGAAAAGAAAAATTTCTTTTGAGACCTTGTATGTCCTATATGTCTGTGCTCAGTCACTTCACTCCTGTTCAAATCTTTGTGACCACATGGACTGTAGCCGGGCAGTCTCCTCTGTCCATGGGATTCACCAGGTGAGAATACTGGAGCAGGTCACCAGTTCTTCCTCTAGGGGATCTTCCCGACCCAGGGATTGAACCCGAGTCTCCTCTATTTGCAAGTGGATTATTTACTGACTGAGCCACCAGGGAAGCTCTGTATGTCCTGAGCTATGTATAATTCACATATAATTCAAATTGTGTCTGACTGAATATAGCATCATAGATTGAAAATTACTGTCTCTCAGAGTTTCGAAGGTATTTTATTAGTTTTCTGTTGCTGCCATACAGATTATGATTGCCTTAGTGGGCTAAGGGCTTCACTGATGGCTCAGTTGGTAAAGAATCTGCTTGCAATTCAGGAAACCTGAGTTCGATCCCTGGGTTGGGAAGATCCCCTGAAGAAGGGAAAGGCTACCCGCTCCAGTATTCTGGCCTGAAGAATTCCATGGACTGTGTAGTCCATGGGGTCGCAAAGAGTCAGACAGGACTGAGCAACTCACTTTCACTTTAGTGGGTTAAACAGCACAAATGTATGCTCGTCACTTCTGTGGGCAGGTCAGAAGTCAGACACAGGTCTCAGGAGGGCAAAAGTAAGACGCAGGCAGGGCTCCATTCCCTTGTGTAGGCTCCGGGTCTGATCATTTCCTTGCCTCTTCCAGCTCCCGAGGCCTCCCACACTCCATGACTCACGGCCCCTTTCCTCCAGCTTCAAGGGTAGCCGCCTGGCACCTCTCTGATCTTCTCTAGTCTTGTTTCCCCATCTCTCCTGCTCCTCTCCTCCACTTTCAGGACCTTTGTGATTCCACTGGGTCCACCTGATTAGCACAGGGTACTCTCCCCTCTTAGTCAGCTGACAGCAGTCCTGATTCCAGCTGCAGCCTTCATTCTGCTTTGCCTGGTGCATTCACAGGTTCTGGGGATGAGGACATGGAGATCCTTTGGAGGCCATTATTCAGCCGACCAGCACTGCTTGTCTGCCTTCTAGCACTTCTGCTGAGAAATTGGAGGCTTTTCTGACGCCCAGTCCTATGCATGCAACCCAAGATTACCTACCTTAGGTAGAGGCCAAACAGGGGGTCAAAGAATGTCATAAGAATCACTGCTTCTGCCCCATCAAGTATTTAATATAAGCACCAACCTGTGCGATCCCCACAGGCAGGTGATACTGCTCTGAGATTGGATTTTCACTGGGAGGATGATCTTCAGGGGCTTCCACCAACACTGCTGTACCTGTCCCCGTGTGTTGGTTCTGCCGGTTGTTGAGTGTTCTGACTGTATACTTATGTACTCAGGACTTAGCCATAGAATAAACTCATGAACCCAGTATGAGTGGGACATAAGCGACAATTCCATTTGTCACTTGACTTCCACAAGTCCCCCTCTCATCTATGAATCTCAATGTCTTTTTTCATCTCTAAGAATTGGTGGTCCAAAAGCCAGAGTCCAATTATCTCCAAATATATACATTGACCATTGCACAAGCCCCTTTGGAGAAAGGCCAGACCATTGATTAATGAGCTGACCCTGCTGACTGTAACAGTAACCATGGTTTCTGTGCCACTAGGAGTGAGTTACTATGTGGCTTCTGCCATCCCAGAATCCAATCCCATGAACGTCATGGAATCAGGGAACCCATTTCTAGGTAGCATCCTCACATTCATTTTTGATGCTCAGAAGAAATTGACTTTGGTGGTTTTACATATCCCTGCGTTTCCATCACTGGTGTGTTTCTCTATGTCAAGGAGAGGTCTGGGCCCTCTCAGAGGACATATGTAGGGTTGAATGCATGGGTCACACCTCCTAAATTCGCTTCAATATTACCATCTCTCAAAGTCTTTCTTTCTAAATTTTACTATATAATATCTCAAGTGCTTTATGGCATAGACCACTATTGAGCTCATGGGCTTCCCTGGTGGCTCAGTGGTAAAGAATCCACATGTCAAGTAGGAGACGCAGGTTCCACCTCTGGGGCAGGAAGATCCTTTGGAAAAGGAAATGGCAACCCACTCCAGTATTTTTGCCAGGGAAATCCCATGGGTAGTGAGCCTGGTGGGTTACAGTCCATAGGGTTGCAAAAGAGTCAGACATGACTTAGCAACTAAACCACCACCACTACTTAACCCAGAGACATAGAAACCTAGCAAACAATTAAAACAATTCTCAGGACTACAAACAGCTAAAAATTATCTTAAAAAGTAAGAACAATTTTGGAGCTCTTAAACTTCCTGATTTTAAAACTTATTACAAAGTTATAGAAAAAAAAAAAAAAACCTGTGATACTGACATAAAGATAGTCATACAGATCAATGGAATAGAATAAACCCTCACATATATGGTCAAGAAATTTTCAACCAGGCTGCCAAGACCAAAGAGGGAAAGGAGTCTTTTCAGCACATGGTGTTAGGAAAACTGAATATCCATATGCAGAAGAAAGAATGTGAACCCATGCAAGATGAATTAATTACCTAAAGAGCTAAAGCTATAAAATTCTTAGAAGAAAACATAGGGGGAAAAAAGTCTTTACAACTTTGGATTTGGCAAAGATTTCTTGAACTTGGCACCAAAAGCACAGGTGACAAAAGTTAAGAAGTTAACAATTAAAAGTTTTAATCAAAATTAAAAGTTTCTATCCATCAGAGGAAACAGCATAGTAAAAAGACAACCTTTAGAATGGAAATATACTTGCAAATCATATATTTGACAAGATATTAATATCCAGAATATACAAAGAGCTTCTACAACTCAACAACAATAGCAACAAAATCCAATTTTAAAACAGTCAAAGGACTTGAATAGACATTATTTCAAAGAAGATACCCAAATGGCCAAAAAACACATGAAAAAATTTCAAGATCACTTATTAGGGGGAAATGCAAATCAAAATCACAGTGAGATAACATTGCACACCCAGTTAGGATGGCTACTATTAAAAAAAAAAGCAGAAAAAAGAACATCAGTGTAGGTTAGAATGTGTGGAAACAGTAACTGTTGGACACAGCTGGTAGGAATGTAAAATGGAACAGCTGCTGTGGGAAACAGTATGGCAATCCCTCAAAAAGTTAAAAATAGAATGCCATATGATCCAGAAATTTCACTTCTGGTTATATACCCAGAGGAACTGAAAGCGGAGTTTCAAAGAGACATTTGTACATCCATGTTCATAACAGCATTTTCCACAAGAGCCAAAAGGTAGAAGCAACCCAAGTTGATGAATGGTAAAAAAAAAAATGTGGAATGTACACACAAAGAAACATTATTCAGCCTTTAAAGAAGAAGGAAATTCTGACACATGCTACAGTGTGGATGAAACTTGAGGGCTTTATGCTCTGTGAATAAGCTAGTAACAGAAAGACAAATCATGTATGACTTCATTTCCATAGAAGTACACAGATTAGTCAAATTCCAAAGAGTAGAGTTGTTTAATGGGTATAAAGTTTCAGTTTTGCCAGATGAAAAAAGTTCTGGAGGTTGGTTGTACAGTATAAATGTATTTAACAAGACTTAACTATACACTTAAAAATAATTAAGATGGTAAATACTGTTATATGTATTTTAACCATAAGTGTAAAAAATGTATATAAGTTGCATCTCAAAAACAAAAGGTCATTCTCAGTAACCCAAATTTAAACCACCGACTCCAGAATATCTGGTGTATATTCCCATGTTGATAAACTCAACCTAATCTACATTTTTATTTCTCCCTCCCTCTTCTAACACTCTGATAATCTACGCTCAGATATGTTACCTATGTTATTTGTAGATTTCAGTTATTTAAATCATGCAATTTGTTTAGTATGAAATATCTCCTTTGGGTTTGGTGATGTCAGTGGCCCCTGTGGCCCCTGGGTTCTAGAGGTAAACAGGAGGTAGTAGGGGTGGGACTTGAAGAGGCTTGACATTTCATTTCAAGGAGTCCTCTGATGAGGTTGGTATGTTAGCAGAGTGGACCAACCTCTGCAGATGGAGAGAAGAAATTGCTTCTTCATGCAAGAGAGGCTCAATGAAGTTTGCAATTATGGGAGTGGTCTGAATTGCCCACAAATACACTTATTTCAGTTTCAGGGTGCTGCCTTCCCCCTGTAAATGCCTTTACTTTTACATTAGAGACCAAGTGAAGCTGTCAATTCAACTGATGTTGTACTTCAGCAGGCCACTATGTTTGATTAGCCACTGTATTAGCTACATGAGCTCTGCACTTTTGAGAAACAAAAAATTCTTTTAGGGCAATCATGGAATATTCCTCATCCTCTGATGTAAAGTTTTCAGTCTGTTATTCTCTTTTTAAAACTATTATAGCTGAGTTAAAAGCAGCTGTCCCATCTCACAACTTGTCTACTTCTTATGTCCATAATAATGGTCAATCTCTGTGGCCACCAAAGCTTTACCTTCCACAGGCGATCCATTCCAAATGACTGTGGTGGATCATTTAAATAACCGCTCAACCAAAGCATGCTCTGGAACCCCTGAGCCTCTTCCTGTGTTGCTAACTCATCCTCACTGACTGTAAACCTAGGAAACTAGATAATGAATTCTGGATTACCATTCCCTTGAAAGTCTATAAGCCTGTCAACATTTCTGGACAATTTTTTTTTTTTTTTTTGATTCAAGCATTAAAATCTTTCTTAATTGAAGTATAGTTGATTTACAATGTTGTGTTCATTTCTGCTGTATAGTAAAGTGACTAAGTCATATATATATATATATTTTTTATTATGATTTTTCACAGGATATTGACTATAACTCCATGTGCTATACAGTGGGACCTAGTTGCTTACAAATTCGTTACTAATCTTTGCTATAGAAAATGAAGCCACTCTCAGTTCAGTTCAGTTCAGTTCAGTCGCTTAGTCATGTCCAACTCTTTGCGACCCCATAAATCTCAGCATGCCAGGCCTCCCTGTCCATCACCAACTCCCAGAGTTTACTCAAACTCAAGCCCATCGAGTCGGTGATGCCATCCAGCCATCTCATCCTCTGTCAGCCCCTTCTCCTCCTGCCCCCAATCCCTCTAAGCATCAGGGTCTTTTCCAAATGAATCAACACTTCGCAGGAGGTGGCCAAAGTATTGGAGTTTCAGCTTCAGCATCAGTCCTTCCAATGAACACCCAGGACTGATCTCCTTTAGGATGGACTGGTTGGATCTCCTTGCAGTCCAAGGGACTCTCAAGAGGCTTCTTCAACACCATAGTTCAAAAACATCAATTTTTTGGCGCTCAGCTTTCATCACAGCCCAACTCTCACATCCATACATGACCACTGGAAAAACCATAGTCTTGACCAGATGGACCTTTGTTGGCAAAGTAATGTCTCTGCTTTTTAATTTACTGTCTAGGTTGGTCACAACTTTCCTTCCAAGGAGGAAGCGGTTTTTAATTTCATGGCTGCAATCACCATCCGCACTGATTTAGGAGCCCCCCAAAATAAAGTCTGACACTGTTTCTACTGTTTCCCCATCTATTTCCCATGAGGTGATGGGACCAGATGCCATGATCTTAGTTTTCTGAATGCTAAGCTTTAAGCCAAGGTTTTCACTCTCTTCTTTCATTTTCATCAAGAGGCTTGTTAGTTCCTCTTCACTCTCTGCCATAAGGGTGGTGTCATCTGCATGTCTGAGATTATTGATATTTCTCCTGGCAATCTTGATTCCAGCTTGTGCTTCTTCCAACCCAGTGTTTCTCATGATGTACTCTGCATAGAAGTTAAATAAATAGGGTGACCATATACAGCCTTGACGTACTCCTTTTCCTATTTGGAACCAGTCTGTTGTTCCATGTCCAGTTCTAACTCTTGCTTCCTAACCTGCATACAGGTTTCTCAAGAGGCATGTCAGGTGGTCTGGTATTTCCATCTCTTTCAGAATTTTCCATAGTTTATTGTGATCCACAGAGTCGAAGGCTTTGGCATAGTCAATAAAGCAGAAATAGATGTTTTTCTGGAACTCTCATGCTTTTTCAATGATCCATCGGATATTGGCAATTTGGTCTCTAATTCCTCTACATTTTCTAAAACCAGCTTGAACATCTGGAAGTTCTCAGTTTACGTATTGCTGAAGCCTGGCTTGGAGAATTTTGAGCATTACTTTACTAGCATGTGAGATGAGTGCAATTGTGCGATAGTTTGAGCACTCTTTGGGATTGCCTTTCTTTGGGATTGGAATGAAAACTGACCTTTTCCAGTTCTGTGGCCACTGCTGAGTTTTCCAAATTTGCTGGCATATTGAGTGCAGCACTTTCACAGCATCATCTTTCAGGATTTGAAATAGTTAAAGTGGAATTCCATCACATCCACTAGCTTTGTTCGTAGTGATGCTTTCTAAGGCCCACTTGACCTCACAATCCAGGATGTCTGGCTCTAGGTGAGTGATCACACCATTGTGATTATCTGGGTCGTGAAGATCTTTTTTGTACAGTTCTTCTGTGTATTCTTGCCACCTTTTCTTAACATCTTCTGCTTCTGTTAGGTTCATACCATTTCTGTCCTTTATCGAACCCATCTTTGCCTGAAATGTTCCCTTGATATCTCTAATTTTATTGAAGAGATCTCTAGTCTTTCCCATTCTGTTGTTTCCCCCTATTTCCACTCTAGCTAGTTTAATAAAAATCAATCAATCAATCAATCAATCACTGGAAGGACTCTTTGGCCTTCACACATCTTCTACATCATATAGTTCACTTCTCCTTCCATGTCCACCTGTGTGTCTTCTTGCCAGAACCTAGGTCACAAGAAGATTGCTAATTGCAAATGTTATAGTGTAGGTAATTCTTAAAAAGCGTTCCAGGCTCTGTAGTATAAGGAAGTTGGAATGGATGTCAAATGAACCAACGTGATGTGGCACATGTAGCAAAGACCCATAGGAAGTAATCTCTCTCTCCGTCTTTGAAAGTCTGAAAATTACTTCATTATCTCTCTGAAATGATAGTTTAGTTGTGTAAAGAATAAAATAGCAGGTTGACTGATGCTTTCCCAAAACATTTTGGGGATGTTATTCTGTTTCTGGATTCTATCGTTATTGATAAGAAGAATGTTCTGTTTGTATTTTCTTTGTGGGTAGCTTTAAAGATTTTAATTTTTGAACGTTTGCTACTATATCTGGATGTATATTTGTTTTTATTTATTCTGTTTAGAACTGTCCAATCTCTCATCAGAAGATTCATATCATTTTTCAGTTCTGGAAAATTACCTGGCAATATCACATTAAATATATGTCCCCATTGTCTCTTTTTCTCATCCGGTAACTCTTTATCTGCCATTCATTAAAGCTTCTTATTAGATGCCCTTTGATTTTGAGATTCCCTTTCATACTTTTCATCTTCTTATCTCTGTTTTCTATTTTACATGTTTTCCAGAGATCTTTTAATTCACTACTTCTCTTTAGCTGAATCTAGTCATGTATTAATTGATTTTTAAAGTTTGAATGACAAATTTCTTTCATTCCCTGTGTGATCATGTGCTCCTTTTTGAGATGGGCCTGCACTTTTCTCTTAATGTCTTCTCTGTGTATTATGTACTATTCTTCCTTTTATCTATGTGAACAGTTTAGTTATTCTTATGGTGAAGTCCCTCAGGGATTAAGCTAATGTCTGTATTTCCTTGGCTGGAAATCTTCCTGTTTATTTTACCTGTTAACTCTCCTTTATGAAGGTGGATTTCCTTGTGTGTTGTGTAATTTTTGCCTATGAGCTCATATTTGGCAGGTGGTGTTTTCTGGAGAAGTACTGTGGAAATCCCAGGCGTATGCATTATCCTGAGGAAGGGGATACTATTTGCCTCTATTGGTGGCCCCTGAATTTTGGATGAATTGTTTCATTGTGATTTAATCAAACTTTATTTTTTATTCTATCATCATTTTAAAATGCATTCATTGATATAATAATTCCCTATCTTTACATGAAAGTTTGGAAAGTCTCTATGCCTTTTAAAAGTAAGCTTTTATCTTTTAAAATCAATTCAGTTCAGTTGCTCAGTTGTGTTCAACTCTTTGTGACCCCATGGACTGCAGCATGCCAGGCTTCCCTGTCCATCACCAACTCCTGGAACTTGCTCAAACTCATGTTCATCGAGTCTGTGATGTCAACCAACCATCTCCTTCTCTGTTGTCCCTTTCTCCTCCTGCCCTCAATCTTTCCCAGCATCAGGGTCTTTTCCAAAGAGTCAGTTCTTCACATCAGATGGCCAAAGTATTGGAGTTTCAACTTCAGCATCAGTCCTTCCAATGAATATTCAGGACTGATTTCTTTTAGGATTGACTGGTTTGATCTTCTTGTAGTCTGAGGGATTCTTGAGAGTCTTCTCCAACACCACAGTTCAAGAGCATCAATTCTTCAGTGCTCAGCCTTCTTTATAGTCCAACTCTCACATCCATACATGACTACTGGAAAAACCGTAGCTTTGACTAGACAGACCTTTGTCAGCAAAGTAATATCCCTTCTTATTAATATGCTGTCTAGGTTTGTCATAACTTTTCTTCCAAGGAGCAAGTGTCTTTTAATTTCATGACTGTAGTCACTGCAGTGATTTTGGAGCCCCCCAAAATAGTCTGTCAGTGTTTCCATAAGTTTAGATTTACAGAAAAATTAAGAGAGTACTCAGAGTCCTCTTCTACTCCACACCTAATTTCCCTTGTTAGAAACATCCTGTATTTGTATGATATATGTGCTACAATTAATGAACTAATATTGACACACTATTGTTAACTAAAGACCATGTTTATGCTCAGTCACTCAGTCGTGTCCAACTCTTTGTGATCCCTATGGACTGTAGCCCGCCAGGCTTCTCTGTCCATGTGATTCTCCAGGCAAGAATATTGGAGTGGGTTGCCATGCCCTCCTCCAGGGGATCTTATAGACCCTGAACTAAAGTCCATGCTTTATTCAAATTTCCTTAGTTTGTACCTCATCTCACCCATGATAGCACTTTATAGTCACCCTGTCTTATCTCCTCTAGACTATGACAGCTTCATAGACTTTCCTTGTTTTTGAAGATCTCTACAGTTTTGGGGAAGACTTTTACCTTCAACTGAGATTTATGTGATGTTTCTCTTATGATTAAACTGGGATTTGGGAAAGGAGGAAGGTGATATTTTTACATTATCATATCAAAAATGCATATTATGAACATGGAAGTTACCAGGTACAGACCTTGAAGATAAAGTAGCTGCATAAATTATCTGGAATTCTGTCTTGTAGGAGATCTGTCTCTCCTCTTCCATTTATTCACTTATTCAACCATTATTTAACATTGTGAACTCATGGATATTAATTGTATACTTTGGGTTACCATCTATTTATTTATATTGTTTCCCAAATTGCTCCAGTTTTGGCCATTGGAAACTCTTCCAATTGTCTCCTGTATCCATTTTCTAAATTAATTAATTAATTTATTTTACTTTACAACATTGTATTGGTTTTGCCATACCTTGACTTGAATCCGCCATGGGTGTACATGTTTTCCCCATCCTGAACCCCCCTCCCACCTTCCTCCCTATCCCATCCCTCTGGGTCATCTCAGTGCACCAGCCCCAAGCATCCTGTATCTTGCATCAAACCTGGACTGGCGATTTGTTTCACATGAAATTTACATGTTTCAATGCCATTCTCCCATATCATCTCACCCTTGCCCCCTCCCACAGAGTCCAAAAGACTGTTCAATACATCTGTGTCTCTCTTGCTATGTCAAATACAGGGTTATCATTATCATCTTTCTAAATCCCATATATATGCGTTAGTATACTCTATTGATGTTTTTCTTTCTGACTTACTTCACTCTATATAATAGGCTTCAGTTTCATCCACCTCATTAGAACTGATTCAAATGCATTCTTTTTAATGACTGAGTAATATTCCATTGTGTATATATACCACAGCTTTCTTATCCATTTGTCTGCTGATGGGTATCTGGGTTGCTTCCATATCCTGGTTATTATAAACAGTGTTGCAATGAACACTGGGGTACATGTGTCTCTTTCAGTTCTGGTTTCTTCAGTGTGTATGCCCAGGAGTGGGATTGCTGGGTCATATGGCAGTTCTATTTCCAGTTTTTTAAGGAATCTCCACACTGTTCTCCATAGTAGTTGTACTAGTTTGCATTTCCACCAACAGTATAAGAGGATTCCCTTTTCTCCACACCCTCTCCAGCATTTATTGCTTGTAGACTTTTGGATAGCAGCCATTCTGACCTCCGTGAGATGGTACCTCATATTTGCATTTCTCTGATAGTGAGTGATGTTGAACATCTTTTCATGTTTCTTAGCCATCTGTATGTCTTCTTTGGAGAAATGTCTGTTTAGTTCTTTGGCCCACTTTTTGATTGGGTCTTTTATTTTTCTGGAATTAAGCTGCAGGAGTTGCTTGTATATTTTTGAGATTAATTCTTTGTCCATTGCTTCATTTGCTATTATTTTCTCCTATTCTGAAGGCTGTCTTTTCACCTTGCTTATAGTTTCCTTTGTTTTGCAGAAGCTTTTAATTTTAAATAGGTCCCATTTGTTTATTTTTGCTTTTATTTCCAATATTCTGGGAGGTGTGTCATAGAGGATCCTGCTGTGGTTTATGTTGGAGAGCATTTTGCCTATGTTTTCTTCTAGGAATTTTATAGTTTCTGGTCTTACATTTAGATCTTTAATCCATTTTAAGTTTATTTTTGTGTATGGTGTTAGAAAGTGTTCTAGTTTCATTCTTTCACAAATGGTTGACTAGTTTTCCCAGCACCACTTGTTAAAGAGGTTGTCTTTTTTCCATTGTATATTCTTCCCTCCTTTGTCAAAGATAAGGTGTCCATAGGTGCATGGATTTATCTCTGGGCTTTCTATTTTGTCCCATTAATCTACATTTCTGTCTTTGTGCCAGTACCACACTGTCTTGATGACAGTGGCATTGTAGTAGAGACTGAAGTCTGGCAAGTTGATTCTTCCAGTTCCATTCTTCTTTCTCAGGATTGGTTGGGCTATTTGAGGTTTTTCTATTTCCATACAAATTGTGAAATTATTTGTTCTAGTTCTTTGAAAAATACTGTTGGTAGCTTGAATCTATAGATTGCTTTGAGTAGTACACACATTTTCACTATATTGATTCTTCCGATCCATGAACACGGTATATTTCTCCATCTATTTGTCTTCTTTGGTTTCTTTCATCAGTGTTTTATAGTTTTCTACATATAAGTCTTTTGTTTCTTTAGATAGATTTATTCCTAAGTATTTTATTCTTTTCATTGCAATGATGAGTGGAATTGTTTCCTTAATTTCTCTTTCTGTTTTCTCATTGTTAGTGTATAGGAATGCAAGGGATTTCTGTGTGTTAATTTTATATCCTGCAACTTTACTATATTCATTGATTAGCTCTAGTAATTTTCTGGTGGAGTCTTTAGTCTTTAGTCTTTTCCATGTAGAGGATGATGTCATCTGCAAACTGTGAGAGTTTTACTACTTCTTTTCCAATCTGGATTCCTTTTATTTCTTTTTCTGCTCTGATTGCTGTGGTCAAAACTTCCAAAACTATATTGAATAGTAGTGGTGAGAGTGGGCACCCTTGTCTTGTTGCTGACTTTAGGGGAAATGCTTTCAATTTTTCACCATTGAGGATAATGTTTGCTCTGGGTTTGTCATATATAGCTTTTATTATGTTGAGGTATGTTCCTTCTATGCCTGTTTTCTGGAGTTTTTTTTTTTTTTTTTTTTTTTTTTTTTAGCATAAACGGATTTTGAATTTTGTCAAAGGCTTTTTCTACGTCTATTGAGATAATCATATGGTTTTTATTTTTCAATTTGTTAATGTGGTGTATTACATTGATTGATTTGTGGATATTGAAGAATCCTTGCATCCCTGGGATAAAGCCCACTTGGTTATGATATATGATCTTTTTAATATGTTGTTGGATTCTGTCTACTAGAATTTTGTTAAGGATGTTTGCATCTATGTTCATCAGTGATATTGGCCTAAAATTTTCTTTTTTTGTGGTATCTTTGTCAGGCTTTGGTATTAAGGTGATGGTGGCCTGATAGAATGAGTTTGGAAGTTTACCTTCCTCTACAATTTTCTGGAAGAGTTTGAGTAGGATAGGTGTTAGTTCTTCTCTAAATTTTTGGTAGAATTCAGCTGTGAAGCCGTCTGGTTCTGGGCTTTTGTATGTTGGAAGATTTCTGATTACAGTTTCATTTTCCATGCTTGTGATGGGTCTGTTGAGATTTTCTATTTCTTCCTGGTTCAATTTTGGGAAGTTGTACTTTTCTAAGAATTTGTCCATTTCTTCTAAGTTGTCTATTATATTTGTATATAGTTGCTGATAATAGCCTCTTATGATCTTTTGTATTTCTGTGTTGTCTGTTTGATCACTCCATTTTCATTTCTACTTTTGTTGATTTAATTTTCTCCCTTTGTTTCTTGATGAGTCTGGTTAATGGTTTGTCAATTTTATTTACCTTCTCAAAGAAGCAGCTTTTGGTTTTGTTGATTTTTCTATGGTCTCTTTTGTTTCTTTTGCATTTATTTCTGCCCTAATTTTTAAGATTTCTTTCCTTCTACTAACCCTGGGGTTCATAATTTCTTCCCTTTCAAGTTGCTTTAGGTGTAGAATTAGGTTATTTATTTGACTTTTTTTCTTGTTTCTTGAGGTAAGCCTGTATTGCTATGAACCTTCCCCTTAGCACTGGTTTTACAGTGTCCCATAGGTTTTGGGTTGTTTTGTTTTCATTTTCATCTGTTTCTATGCATATTTTGATTTCTTTTTTGATTTCTTCTGTGATTTGTTGGTTATTCAGCAGCGTGTTGTTCAACCTCCATGTGTTAGCATTTTAATAGTTTTTCTCGTGTAATTGATATCTAATCCTACTGCATTGTGCTCAGAAAAGATGCTTGAATGATTTCAATTTTTTTGAATTTACCAAGGCTAGATTTATGACCCAGGATGGAATCTATCCTGGAGAAATTTCCGTGTGCACTTGAGAAAAGGGTGAAATTGATTATTTTGGGGTGAAATGTCCTATAGATATCCATTAGGTCTAACTGGTCTATTGTATCATTTAAAATTTGTGTTTCCTTGTTAATTTTCTGTTTAGTGTATCTCTCCATAGGTGTGAGTGGAGTATTAAAATCTCCCACTACTATTGTGTTATTGTTAATTTCCCCTTTCATACTTGTTAGCATTCTCTTACATATTGTGGTGCTCCTATGTTGGGTGCATATATATTTATGATTGTTATATCTTCTTCTTGGATTGATCCTTTGATCATTATGTAGTGTCCATATTTTTCTCTTTTCATAGCCTTTGTTTTAAAGTCTACTTTATCTGATATGAGTATTGCTACTCCTGCTTTCTTTTGGTCTCTATTTGCATGGAATATCTTTTTCCAGCCCTTCACTTTCAGTCTGTATGTGTCCCTTGTTTTGAGGTGGGTGTCTTGTAGACAACATATATAGGGGTCTTGTTTATGTATCCATTCAGCCAGTTTTGTCTTTTGGTTGGGGCATTCAACCCATTTACATTTAAGGTAATTATTGATAAGTATGATGCTGTTGCCATTTACTTTGTTGTTTTGGGTTCGAGTTTATACACCCTTTCTGTGTTTCCTGTCTAGAGAAGATCCTTTAGCATTTGTTGGAGAGCTGGTTTGGTGGTGCTGAATTCTCTCAGCTTTTGCTTGTCTGTAAAGCTTTTGATGTCTCCTTCATATCTGAAAGATATCCTTGCTGGGTACAGAAATCTGGTTTGTAGGTTTTTTTTTTGTTTGTTTGTTTTTTTTCATCACTTTAAGTATGTCCTGCCATTCCCTTCTGGCTTGAAGAGTTTCCATTGAAAGATCAGCTGTTATCCTTATGGGAATCCCCTTGTGTGTTATTTGTTATTTTTCCCGTGTTGCTTTTAATATTTGTTCTTTGTGTTTGATCTTTGTTAATTTGATTAATATGTGTCTTGGGGTGTTCCACCTTGGGTTTATCCTGTTTGGGACTCTCTGGGTTTCTTGGACTTGGGCGATTATTTCCTTACCCATTTTAGGGAAGTTTTCAACTATTATCTCCTCAAGATTTTTCTCATAGTCTTTCTTTTTGTCTTCTTCTTCTGGTACTCCTATGATTCAAATATTGGGGAGTTTAACATTGTCCCAGAGGTGTCCGAGGTTGTCCTCATTTCTTTCAATTCTTTTTTCCTTTCTGTTTCATTTATTTCTACCATTCTATCTTCTACCTCACTTATCATATCTTCTGCCTCTGTTATTATACTGTTGGTTCCCTCCAGAGTGTTTTGATCTCATTTATTGCATTATTCATTATATATTGACTCTTTTTTTTTATTTCTTCTAGGTCTTTGTTAAATCTTTCTTGCGTCTTCTCGATCCTTGTCTCCAGGCTATTTATCTGTAACTCCATTTTTTTTTTTTCAAGATTTTGAATAATTTTCACTATCATTATTCTGAATCCTTTATCAGGTAGATTCCCTATCTTTTCCTCTTTTGTTCGGTTTGGTGGGCATTTATCCTGTTCCTTACCTACTGGGTATTTCTCTGCCTTCTCATCTTGTTTATATTACTGTGTTTGGGGTGGCCTTTCTGTATTCTGGCAGTTGGTGTTTCCTCTTTATTGTGGAGGCTCCTTGCTATGGGTGGGGTTGGACGGGTGGCTTGTCAAGATTTTCTGGTTAGGGAAGCTTGTGTCGGTGTTCTAGTGGGTACAGGTGGATTTGTTCTCTCTGGAGTGCAATGAAGTGTCCAGTAATAAGTCTTGAGATGTCAGTGGGTTTGGTGTGGCTTTGGTCAGCCTGTATATTGAGGCTCAGATTTATGTTCCTGTGTTGCTGGAGAATTCGTGTGGTATGTCTTGCTCTGGAGCTTGTTGGCCCTTGGGTGGTGCTAGGTTTCAGTGTAGGTATGGAGGCATTTGATGAGCTCCTATCACTTAATGTTCCCTGGATTCAGGAGTTCTCTGGTATTCTCAGGATTTGGACTTAAGCCTCTTGCCTCTGGTTTTCAGTCTTTTTCTTACAGTAGCCTCAAGACTTTTCCATCTATACAGCACTGATGATAAAACATCTAGGTTAATGATGAAAAGTTTCTCCACAGTGAGGGACACCCAGAGAGGTACACAGAGTTACATGGAGAAGAGAAGAAGGAAGAGGGAGATAGAGGTGACCTGGAGGAGCAGAGATGGTATCAAAAGGGGAGAGAGCAAGGTAGCCAGTAATCAATGTGTTCTCCACAGTCTAGACCCCTCGGAAATGTTCACAGAGTTATACAGAGAGGAGAAGATGGAAGAAGTAGACAGAGGTGGCCAGGAGGATAAAAGGGGGAATCAAAAGGAGAGAGACAGATACAACCTGTAATCAGTTCCCTAAGTGTTCTCCACAGCCTGGAACACACAAAGAGATTTACTGAGTTGGGCAGAGAAGAAAAGGGGGTGGGGGGAGATAGAGGCAACCTGGTGGAGAAAAAGGAGAGTCTAAAGGGGGAGAGAGCAATCAGGTCAGTGATCCTACTCCCAAGTAAAAATGGGTACTGAAGATTGGGTTCTTAAAGGTATAAAGTTGATAATAAATACCAAAAAGCAAAGATTAAAAATCTTGAGTAGAGGTTAGATTCCAAAAAATACAATATTAAAAGAAAGAAAGAAACAAACAAACAAACAAGCAAAAACAAAATCACAGGAATTATATATATGCGAAGTTTGTTTTAACAACAGGGTCTTTTTTTTTTTTTTTTGGAAAGGTAATAGTAGGTTATAAAAATGAAAATTAAAGGAGTAATGGGGACTTAAAAATAAATATATATATATATGTTTTTAAATTTTTTAAATTTAAAAAATGGTAGTAGTAAAAATATATCTAAGACTTTCTCTGGAGCTGTTGTGGACAGTGTGGGGTCAGTTCATCTTCAGATAGTTCCTTGGTCCGGCTTGTACTTCTCAAGGTCTAACCCTAACCCCTTCCTATGTAGTCGGTGCTAACTACAGGGTTTTAATCTTTTGCACTTATCACTTCCAAAGGGTTCCCTCTGCTTATTTTAGCTTCTTCTGTTTGCTGGTCTCTTCAGTGTCTAATTTCCACCCTGACACAAGGGGGCCATGGTGGTCACTTATTTAGGCTTACTTGTTCAGTTGTGCTGTGGGGAGGGAGGAACACTGCAAATAAATATCACTGGTGTGTGTGGGGAGTACTCGCAGTGTTTTGGCCACACTGGGTTTGTCCCTGCTCACGGTGTGTGTGCTTTCCCATTCTACACTGCTCAGGCTCTAGGTTGCTCTGCCAGGAACTGTCTGATGCGGGCCCTGGTTTACCTGCACTTCCCAGGTCTAAGTCGCTCAGGTTCAGGTTCTCGGGTACTCCACAAAGACGCAGACTTGATTCGGCCTGCATTTTGTGCCTGTCCCAGGTCCGAGCAGCTCAGTTGACCAGGTACTTGGTGAGTGCAGTCGCCCCCAGTTGGGGCTGCGGCTTATCCCCTCCCCCATCCCAGCCGCTCAGTTTTCTGGGTGTACAACGGGCGTGCCTTCTCAGGTGTGCCGTGTGTCTATTCTGGGGAGCTGGTCTGTGGCTGCGACACTCCCGACAGATGTGCATCATCCTGAATCCCAAGAAGTCTTGGTTAGCGGAGAAGTCTGCTTGCAGTTTGGTAGAGGCTGTCTCTCTGGGGCTGATTGCCCCCTTCCGGCTCTGGCTGCCCTTGCCTGCCTGTCTCCAGTGGGGGACGGTCCAGTCCGCAGCCGGCTAGCTCTGCTCAGTCCTTTGTTCTGGGAGCGTGTCTGGCGGTGTCCTAGGTTAGGGCTTTTCGCGGGATTGCAGGATAGTTATCCCACAGTCTTTCTCAAGCTAGTTCCCTCAGATTGCCCTCAGGGCATTCAGACCTGGTCCTTACCCTAAGCAATGCAGCCCGCTCCGCCCTGTCCCTCCCCCGCTTGCTAGTGGGGGATGTGAGCGTCTGGTTGCTGCTCTGCTGGGAGTTGCTGTTAGGCACATAATCTGTGGGTTTTAATTCTTTATTTAATTTTCCTCCTGGTTATTTTGCCCTCTGAGATTCCAAGACTCGCCACAGACCCGCCAAAGAGTGTTTCCTGTTGTTTGAAAACGTCTCTTTTTTAAGACTCCCTTCTTGGGGACGGATCTCCGTCCTTACCTCTTTTGTCTCTCTTTTTATCTTTTATATCTTGTCCCACCTCCTTTCAAAGACAATGGGCTGCCTTTCTGGGTGCTTGATGTCCTCTGCCAGCATTCAGAAGTTCTGTGGAATTTGCTCAGTGTTCAAATGTTTTTTCGATGAATTTGTGGGGGAGAAAATGTTTTGCCCATCCTATTCCTCCACCATCTCCTGTATCCATTTGATATATCCCCATCAATGTGGGATTTTTTAAAGCACTTCTTTACTTTCTGTTACTATAACATATGCTATGATCAGCTTGTTTAATTCCCGCCGCAGGCTTAGAATCTGCCTTTCTTCAAAGTATTTAGTTCCTTTCCCTTGGGTTCCAAAATCACTTCAGTGACTACAGCCATGAAATTAAGACACTTGCTCCTTGGAAGAAAAGTTATGACCAACCTAGCCAGCATATTAAAAAGCAGAGACATTACTTTGCTGACAAAGGTCCATCTAGTCAAAGCTATGGCTTTTCCAGTAGTCATGTATGGATGTGAGAGTTGGACTATAAAGAAGGCTGAGCGCTGAAGAATTGATGCTTTTTGAACTGTAGTGTTGGATGTTTTTGAACTGTGGTATTCTGGTTCCTTTTTTTGGAGAATGGTATTAAAAACCACATATTGGGTGCTAGAGGTACCCATTGTTACTGGATTGTCTTTAGAACCTTCCAGAAGACTGAAGAAATATATACATGTATATTAACCTTGTACATGCACACATATCTGTAAATATTTCTGTATGTAACTATTTATTCACTTAAGGTAGACACAAGTCCGTACTGACATCTTTAACTTTAATCCATTGTCAAATGGATCATTTTAACCTCCTCTCCTTCCATATATCCCTTGCACTGTAAATTTCCTCTCCAACAGTGAGAAACCTAGTTGAAACCATCTGCTATCCTTTGACTTAACTGTTTAACCCCAGTGTATATGTAGAGTAGGAGAGATAAGAGTCCTACTTGATGGGTGACTTCATCCTCTCTGGTATGGGCAGGTGGGTGGTTAAAGCCAACTTTTTCTTCTAGGTGCTCTCAAGGGATCTGCAGGGACTTTCCAAGGCCCCAACAATCAGTCACAGTCCTCAAAGCAAAAGAGATGCATTTGATTCTCTGAAACCCTCTGCCCTCAACCTTCAGATCACATTCTTTGCTTCAAGCTCTTCCTCATAGCTCCAGCCACACTCTATTTCTCCCACATGATCTATGCTTTGTTCACAGAAAACAGTGGCGCATCTTTTTCTGTGTGCTGTGCTGTGCTTAGTCACTTGGTCATGTCCAACTCTTTGAGATCCCATGGACTGTAGCCCGCCAGGCTCCTCTCTCCATGGGGATTCTCCAGGCATGGGTTGTCTACTGGCGTGGGTTGTCAAGCCCTCCTCCAGGGAATTTTCCCATCCCAGGAACTGGACCGAAGTCTCTGGCATTGCAGGCAGATTCTTTACTGTCTGAGCCACCAGAAAAGTTCGAAGATACTGGAATGCATAGCTTATCTCTTCTCCAGTGAGTCTTCCTGACCCAGGAATTGAACTGACGTCTCCTGCATTGCAGGCGAAGCCGCCAGGGAAGCTGAGCCACCAGGGAAGCCTATCTTTCTCTGTACATTAGAGCAATGCAGGCCCTTATAGCCTGGTGGCCTTCTGTTGGCTATACTACCAAAGCAATGTCAGTCCTTATCCTTCCTTCCGTGATTGCCTGAAATCAGATACCTGTCCACAGTATCCTCAGGCTCCAGAGGACTTTTATCAGGCTCTCAAGGAAGCTCCTTCATTAGGCTTGAGATAAGAGAATAAAAGCTCACTTTCTATCTGAAGTGGCAGTTGGGGGTGGAGGGGAACTAATAGGTAACAGCTCTCTTCAAATAAATGTTTTCCATAAATTTCTCTCCCTCTTCAAATCCAAGTCCTCCATATATCCTTAATTTAGGAAGAGAAAGTATGAAACTCAAACAAAGGTTTGAGCTTTGTCTCACATTCACTTTAGCGTCCATCTGCTAGCCATGGAATTGGTCGCTCAGTGAAACTAAAGCCAGAAGAGTCCAACTTTATATATAACATAAGAATCAGAGTTTCTGGGAATCAGAGGCTTCTAGCCTTGAAGGGAACCAGTACTCAGTCCAGACATAGTCACTTCAAAGAAAGCACTATCTGTGAGCCAAAAAATGCTACATGTGTGTTTAGATATTAAATATTCAAAGTAATCTTACCAATCAGAGATTTGGTTTTCTTTCTGGGGGAGATCTTCTCTCCTTTATTTTACAAAGTTTTGCTGATGCACTTTTTCTCACCTAAATTTTTGTTTTATTAAAGTTTATTTTTTACCTCTGTCAAACCCTAAGTATTTGTTAGGTCTTTGGAACTTGCTCTTTCTTATAGATCTAAGCTATAGAAAACAGAAAATAAATCTTTTTAAATTGCACTCTCATCCTACAACCATTCTAATCACTAATTCATTATATATGTATATATGTAATAGATTACATTATATATAAAACATATTAACGATTATATTACATATATTGCATGTATATAATAGATGCTTTAGGATTGTCTATCTATATGATCATTTCATATGCAAATACAGTTCTATTTCTTTTTAATATATATGACTTTTTCATCTTTTACTTGTCCTATTGTACTAACTAGATTTTCCTGTACAATAGTGAATAGAAGTGGTGAGCACAGATTTCAGACATTGTATTTTTCAGTTTTAAAATTTTCACTTGGTTCCAGATTTTGACCATTCACGTGGGTGTGTAATGATAACTCTCGTCATTATTTGAATTTGCATTTCCCTGATGACCAATAATTTGGAGTATCTTTTCATATGCTCATTTTCTGTGTGCGTATCTTCTTTGGTGAGGTGTCTATTGAGTTCTTTGGTCCATTTTTTAATCACATTGTTTTCTTATTGTTGAGTTTTAAGAATTTTAACAGTCCTTCATCAGATATTCTTTCCAAATAGTTTCTTCCAGTCTATGGCTTGTCTTCTTAGGCTCTTGACATTTTCTTTCACAGAGGAGAAGTTGTTTTAAATAATTTAGTCCCATTTTAATAATTTTTATCTTCAACAGGAATTACCAGAGCTTTTTATGCCACCAGTATAGAAATGCCATTCTTTTCTTATTTGATTATTTTTTGTAATTTCTATTCGTTTGCAGAGATTATCAATCTGTTCATTCATTCTGCATATGTTTTCTTATAAAATATTTGAATAGTTATAATAACGGTGATTTTAAAGTTCCTTGTCTGCTAATTGCAGCATCTAGGTCATTTCAGAACTGGTTTCTATTGTATGATTTTTCTCTAGCATATGGGTTACATTTTTCTGTTTCGTTTCATTCCTATTGATTTTAGATTGATTACACACTGGGTACATAATGCTATGTTGAAGAGATACTGCATTTTATGTTTCTCTGAAGGATTTTATTTTTCTTATTTTGGTTAAGCAGGCAGTTAACCTTGATATCCCATGTGGTGGGCAGCAGCTGAAATCTTTTCGCTGTCCTTCTGACTTCCACCCACTGCCTTTCACCTGGGCTTTCTGGGGCCTCCCTAAAACATCTATAGGTTAGTAGGCTGTCAACAAGTTTGGCTCAGTTTATATTGTGGTTTTCTGGTTCACCTCTTCTGTAACTTCTTCTCCGCAATTTCTCCCCCTAACTTTCCAGCTACTCCACAAGCCCTGCCCTTCATCTTGTGATGTCATGCAGAGTAAGGCACTGGCTTTCTACTACCTCAAGTTTCCTGCACACTGGGGAATGTTAGTAGACAAAAAGCCTCACAAATCACACCATTTGTGATTGTTGAATTTTAAGTGTACTCTTGTCTAGTTTTTATATACTTTTTGTCACTTTCCAATGCTTTCTTACAGATGTTTTAAAACATTTTCCCAGATTTTTATTTGTTACTAAGAAAGATGAATCTAACTGAGATATGATTCCATTATGATTCTTAATGAGTTTTTAATGTTGTGTCTCAGCCTGGGCTTTCCATACCCCAAGAGCAGTATGAATTTGGCCCTGCATCCAAGTGTAGAGCTGGCTTGGATCTCTGATTTCTTGTGAGTAACTCTATTTTCCACCAATGGTCCAGGGTAAATGGAAAGCTTCTATACCACTTCCCCTGACCAATCAGTATCTAGTTCCATTTCTAACATTCAACCTGATAGCAGCCACTTTTAGGCTTACAACTTTAGGTAGAAAGTTTCAGCCCTGACCCACCCTGTCCCCCTGCTCCATGAATGTCATCTCCATATTCACAAAGGCAATACAGTTCCAGCATCTAAAATGTATATTCAATCTTGAGGTACCCATGAGCAGTTCTAATATCAAGACTTGATATTAGAAGTTTAGGTGTTCATTTACTCCTTGTTTGTGGAATTTGGATTTTTTTCATTTCTTAGTTTTAAACAACATTGCTTTGTGTTTGTAAAAGACATGAAGCATCCTGCATCAGTTTGGTCACACATTTTCAACAAAAGCCCAGTAATTCATTTTGCATAAGGATTTCTTAAAGTATTTTTAAAAAATTCAGCTTCTATTATGTGTTAACTACTTGAGAGATGGTGTGCAACTTCAAGTTAAAAGCCTACATGAGAGTCACAAAAAATGACTCGATGTGAAAATGTTGTGCATATTGCAAATGAGAATTCTGAGGAAAATTGCAATTTTATAGACAAATGAAATCATTCGTAAATTATTCAAAAAGTATTGATCTAGGCATTTTAAATGCTAGAAATGTAGTGAATTCTCACTGCTAATACTGAATGGTGAAGTGTTACTGCACTCTTTTATAAGTGAGAAAATTGAGACTCAGAAAAGTGAGGTTGTCCAAGTTCACACAACTGGCAAGAAGTTTTAACAGGATGTTAGACCCAAGTCTTTCTAACTCCAGTGGCTATGCTCTTGACCACTACTCTGTGCAACTGCGGGTCTTGCCAAGAATGATCTAGTAGCCATCTTTAAAACCTGGAGTAGATAGACCAATGAGGAGGCTGATTTTAAACAATGGCTTAAACACTTTGGGGATGCTAAATGAATGTGGAGCTACTGAAGTAGCCCCACATCAAGTAGATTCTTGGCAGTCAATGACTTAAATTTGCAGTTTCAACAGTTCACTAGGGACCCTGGAGTATCCATGGATACTCCATGGAGTATCCATGATATGTCAGTTCAGTTCAGTTCAGTTCAGTTGCTCAGTCGTGTCTGACTCTGCGACCCCATGAATTGCAGCCCGCCAGGCCTCCCTGTCCATCACCAACTCCTGGAGTTTACTCCAACTCATGCCCATCGAGTCGGTGATGCCATCCAGCCATCTCATCCTCTGTCATCCCCTTTTCCTCCTGCCCCCAATCCCTCTCAGCAACAGGGTTTTTTCCAATGAGTCAACTCTTCACATAAGGTAGCCAAAGTACTGGAGTTTCAGCTTCAGTAACCTACAAATATGAGGCATGAATTTTTTTCATCCTTTAAAGGTTTTCAATATTATATTTACAGTTTTTAAAATTATATAAAAATAAAAACAAAAGTCTCTGGGCCAACTACCTTTATCCATTGCCTCATACCTTAGAAGCAGGTATGTGTAACCATTTTAGTAACAGGAATGTTCTTGGTTTATGTACATGCTCAATCGTGTCTGTCAGGTGAGTGTATGCTCCTCGGTTTTTGTCTTGTCACAACAAAGATTTGGAGTGACGGACATTAAAGCCCCCCTCGACGTGTCACAGCTCTCGGTTCTTGGACAGACCATGTTATAGCTCTCAGGTCTCAAACGGACCATGTTATAGCTCTTAGATAAATCAGTGTTACAGCTCAGTGTTAGAGCTCTATTTTATTTAGATAATAGGAAAATCCATCTTCGAGGCGTGAGGGCATGTCAACCCAAAGACGTGAAGAGAAGAGTGCCCCAGCGCGCGGTAGAGAGAGAGAGTTAGCTTTGGCTACTCTTTTTATATGTTTTTCTCTCCCTGGTCCTGTCCTATGTAAATTGGGCCAGCCAGGAGTGCTCTTTGTTTTACCTGAGATTCTCACTCCAGTGCTCCGACCTTCCTTTGTTCTATTTTTGTGGGCTTTTCCCTTCCAAGTCTTTTAGCCATTGCCATTCTGGACTCCTTTTCCCTATTCTAACTACCTACCATGTCTGACTCTTTGTGACCCTATGGACTGTAGCCCTCCAGGCTTCTTTGTCCATGGGATTATCCTGGAAAGAACACTGGAGTGGGGTTGCCATTTCCTCCTCCAGGGGATTTTCCCGACCCAGGGATTGAACCCAGGTCTCCTGCATTGCAGGCAGATTCTTTACCACTGAGCCACCTGGAAAGCCCAATAAACAGGTAGGTAGGTTGAAACAGAATATACATTCTAATCCCCTTCTTCCTTGCACCTGAGAATGACCATGTTAAAACAGTTATGGCTAAAAATAAAAGCTAGTCTGCTGCTGCTATCCCTCTCCCACACTTTTTATTCTTGCCTAGATTGAGGACTTAATGGCTGGAACTACAGCATCCAATCTGTGACCATGAAGAGAAGGCTGAGAGATTTGCAGTGATGTTGGCCCTGACAGTGGGTACTTCTGAGCTAATGCCAGTAGATGTTCACCCCTGCACTTCTTTTTATGGGTGATGGGTCAGAGGAGGGGAATAACTCTGTTTCTTATAACTACAACAGTCAGATTATCTATTAACTGAAGCTAAAGCATTCCTAAATGGTGCAGAATTTTAACTTTGAATAATGTATTTTAATTTTCCCTTTCTTAAATTAGCAATTCTCTCCAATATTTGTTGATTCCCTGATATAAAACATGAGTAATTAGTTCATGTGCAATCTACTACTTCTTCATTTCCTTGGACTCTTTCCCAGGTCTTCACTAATTCCAACTTTTGTTGGTTAAATAGTCATTTTAAGTCTATCTAGTGGTATTGAATTAGTCTGCTAGGGCTGCCACAAAAAGTAAATCCAATAAAATACCAAAGACTGGGTGGCTTAAACATCAGAAGTCTATTTTCTCACAGTTGTGGAGGGTACCAAGTCCAAGATCAAGGTGCATTCAGGGTTGGTTTCCGGTGAGGCCTCTTTTCCTGGCTCGCAAATCACCTTCCCACTGTGTCTTCACATGGCCCTTCTGTACAGACTTGGTGGGTGGAGGTCAGAGAGCCAGAGAGACTTTTGGTATCTCATCCTTTTCTTATAGAAAACAATGTTAATCACTCAGTCATGTTGGACTCTTTGTGGCTCCATGAACTGTGGCCAGCTAGGCTCCTCTACCCTTTCAATTCTCCAGGCACAAATACCAGAGTGGGTTGCCATCCCCTTCTCCAGGGGATCTTCCCAACCCAGAGGTTGAACCCAGGCCTCCTGCACTGCAGGCAGACTCTTTACTGCCTGAGCCACCAGGGGCGCCCCCTCTCCCAACCCTCTTCCTATAAGGACCAAGCCTATTGCATTAGGGCTCTGCCCTCATGACCGCATTTAAACTTAATTAAGGGCTTCCCTTGTGTCTCAGCTGGTAAAGAATTTGCCTCTATTGTCCATGGGGTTGCAAAGAGTCAGACACAACTGAGCAACTTTCACTTCACTTCACATCCCTGAAGGCCCTGTCTTCAACTATAGTCATTCTGGGGCCTAGGGCTTCAACATACGACTTTAAGAGGACACAATCCAGTCACTAGCAAATATTATTATAAATAATTTGCTGAAACTTCCTTGTTCTCTTACCTTTATACCTTTAAAATGACTGAAGTGGCTTCCTACACTTACATCTTAGAAGAAATAACTGTAATAGTCCAGAGTTTAGATTTCAGGTTACTTTAAAGAGGGACATATTAGGAAGTACTCAAGTCTTTTTTTTTTTTTTTTGTAATTGGAGTTGATTATAATGTTGTGTTAGTTTCAGGTGTACAGCTAAGTGAATCAGTTATACACACACACACACACACACACACACACACACACACATATCCACTCTTTTTAAGATTCTTTTCCCATATAGCTTATTACTGAGTAATGAGCAGAGTTCCCTGTGCTATATAGTAAGTCCCTATTATTTTCTATTTATATACAGTAGGCTGTCTGTGTCAATCCTAAATTCCTAATTTATCAGTCCCCCTTTAGGACTCAAGTCTTTTTTTTTTCTGCATCGTGCAGCTTGTGGGATTTTAGTTCCCTGACCAGAGATTGAAATCAGGCCCCATGCAGTTGAAGAGTGGACCACTGGACTGCCAGGGAATTCCCAGGACTTACATCTTTAATGTGAAGAAGACAAATCCATACAGGTAAAAAAGAGAAAAAGAGATATTATGGCACTTTCAGTGAGTGTCTGGCCTCTGGTGTGGGGTAGCTACTGTTGGCTGCCGCCCTGTCTAGTCAAGACTATGGTTTTTCCAGTGGTCATGTATGTATGTGAGAGTTGGACTGTGAAGACAGCTGAGCGCCAAAGAATTGATTCTTTTGAACTGTGGTGTTGGAGAAGACTCTTGAGAGTCTCTTGGACTGCAAGGAGATCCAACCAGTCCATCCTAAAGGAGATCAGTCCTGGGTGTTCATTGGAAGGACTGATGCTGAAGCCGAAACTCCAATACTTGGCCACTTCATGCGAAGAGTTGACTCATTTGGGGAAAGTTCCTGATGCTGAGAGGGAGGGATTAGGGGCAGGAGGATAAGGGCATGACAGAGGATGAGATGGCTGGATGGCATCACTGACTTGTTGGACAAGAGTTTGAGTAAACTCCTGGAGTTGGTGATGGACAGGGAGGCTTGGCATGCTGCCATTCATGGGGTCGCAAAGAGTCGGACACGACTGAGCAACTGAACTGAACTGAGTGAGTGTTTGATGAGTCCTAACTTGTTTAAGTAGAAGTTAAAACTTGAGTGCAAAATGCAAACTTAACTTAGACTGTGAGGTTTTATCTAGGAAACAAATGACTTTTGACTAAACTGTAGTTTGGAGAGCAGTTAGGTGCCCATATAACATTTTCATAAAAATCATTCTGAGGATTTTGTCAAAATCTTGGGAATAACCCTTGAAACCATCAAGGATCTACTGTCTTATGTCAGTGAGACCTAAACAGCTTATTTTTTCTTATTTAAAGGAAAATGATCAAATTCCAGTATATGTTGTCTTGTGAACATTTGCCGTTGGAACCATATATTGCTAGAAATAGACATATTTGTGGATGTGTAAGATGCACATCAAACTTGCCCTCAAGCTTCAGTATGAGAAAAAAAAAGTACCGCAGCTAGAAAAATAAAATATACTAAGAGAGGAAACCAATAGTTTGGAGATCATGCTGGATTTTTCTCTCCTGCCACCACCATCCCTGAATTCTATTCAAGAAAAGATAGTTTTAAGCCTCAGTCTCTTAGCAATGAATAATTACTTTTGCTAACCTCTCCCCAGTTTTATTTGTATGAGCTGGAGCATGATCTTGAAGATAACTATTGAATCATTTCTGCTAAGGAGTCCAAAGAAAGGCAGAGCTGTTTTTGGTGGAGGATGGCAATGATCAGGCAGATCCCCTGGTGTAGGAAATGGCAACCTGCTTCAATCTTCTTGCCTGGGAAGCCCCAGGGACAGAGGAGCCTGATGGGCTACAGGTCACAGGGCCACACAAAATCGGACACAACTGAGGGACTGAGCATGCACGCATCCCCAACAATGTATTTTGAAATAACACTTGAATTTCATTTTCTTCTAAATCTTTCTGAAGAAAGTAAATAAGAAGCCATGAGTTGAAATTACAGCAAGAAGCAATTAAGTTTTTCTGGAAGGAAGTTCTTGGGGGCAGTCCCAGTGTGAGGCTTCAAGACGTGGAATTGTTTCCTGAAGAAGTCTGAGACAGCTCTCTCCTCAGAGGTATTTGTCTGGGAAGCAGGACTCAGTGAAGAGTTCTCTGCTGGGGGTTTGTCTCACCCTGTGGCTCTGAAGCCAGGAAGGGCATGAGGGTGTGCTGGTTAATGTCATGACTCTGCTGGGATTTAACAAACTGGGGCTTGAATCCATCCTGGCTGTGTATGCTCTTGGGCAACTAAATTTACTTCTTTGAGCCTCAGTTGTATGATCTACAAAATAGGCCAGATGAAAGGATGAAATAATACAGGTAAAGTGCTTCCCGTGTTTTAACAGATTAATAAATAGCAGCTCTTATTAGTATCTGTAAATGCCCTACAGAGCTCAGAAAGGAAATAAAGTGTTAGTCACTCAGTCATGTCTGATGCTTTGCGACCCCGTGGACTGTAGCCCACCAGGCTCCTCTGTCCGTGGAATTTCCAGGCAAGAACACTGGAGTGGGTACCATTCCCTTCTCCAGGGGATCTTCCTGACCCAGGGATGAAACCTGGGTCTCCTTGCATTGCAGACAGATTCTTTACCATTTGATCCACCAGGGAAGCCTAGCAAGGAAGGGTGGAATAAGTTGACATCAACAGAGCAAAGACTGTGACTGGTGCCATACACTACCAGGACCTCCTATTCACTCTCTCACTTGATTGTCAACTGCCTTGTGAGGCTTTATTCTTCCTACTCCTCATTCCAGTGTGTTCCCAGCCTTGAAGCTTTGGTTTTGGCTTGTGCTTCATTTGTTTAGGGGACATCAAACTAAAAGAATGTGAAGGCCATCGTCCTGGATCACTCTGTGGGCACCAAAGCGCTTAGGCTGTTTTGAGGCTGCCTTGGGCATGGATGGACACCACCCTCCTCAGCATGACTTTGGCTCTTAAAAGTAAGCTACTCTCATACCGAGGAGCCACCGTCTCTTTTCTCCCACATCAGAAGAAAGATTTTATGACCGTCTCCCGAGAGCCTCCTCCTGAGCAGTCAAACTCCGACTTGGTTGACACAGGAGAAAGGACTCAGATCTTTTTGTCATGCTCATGAGCATGCTTATATTAGCTGTTGTGAATGAGATCTCCTTTTTAGTAAATACTCTAGCTCTAGGGTTCCTTTTATAAAAGCAAATAACTCAGCGAATACCCAAACTATCAGTTATCTATGCATGAGCTCATATTCGCAGTCAGAGCTTAGACTAGGGTGAGGGGAGTGAGGTGTCAAGGTCACCGAGTTTAAGGAGGCCCTTGCACAGCCCTGAGAGTGAGTGTCTTCTTAAGTTTTGCGCCCTTGACATCTTGTTTGCCTCACCCTGAGTAACTCAGTGGTCTCCAAACTGGTCTGCATATGCTGGTCTTGACCAATATACAGGTTAAAATGACTCAGCTGAGCCTGTCATCTCTTGATTGAAACTCTTTAAAGTCCCCAGTTCAGTTGCTCAGTCGTGTCCAACTCTTTGTGACCCCATTGATTGCAGGGCGCCGGGCCTCCCTGTCCATCACCAACTCCCAGAGCTTGTTCAAACTCATGTTCATTGATTCAGTGATGAAATCCAAACATCTCATCCTCTGTCATCCCCTTTTCCTCCTGCCTTAATCTTTCCCAGCGATAGGGTCTTTTCTAGTGAGTCAGTTCTTTGCATTAGGTGGCCAAAGTATTGGAGTTTCAGCTTCATCATCAGTCCTTCCAATGAATATTCAGTAATGATTTCTTTTACGACTGACTGGTTTAAAGGTCCCTATTGCCTATAAATGAACAGAGATCATGCTATCATTTTTGAGACTGGATCCAAGTACTGAATTTCAGACTCTTTTGTTGACTATGATGGCTATTCCATTTCTTCTAAGTGATTCTTGCCCACAGTAGTAGATATAATGATCATCTGATTTAAATTCAACCATTCCAGTCCATTTTAGTTCACTGATTTCTAAGATGTCGATGTTCACTCTTGTCATCTCCTGTTTGACCACTTCTAATTTGCCTTGATTCGTGGACCTAACATTCTAGGTTCCTATGCAATATTGCTCTTTACAGCAGTGGACCTTGCTTCCATCACCAGTAACATTCACAACTGGGTGTTGCTTTTCCTTTGGCTCTGTCTCTTCTTTCTTTATGGAGTTATTTCTCCACTGATTTCCAGTAGCATATTGGTCACCTACTGACCTGGGGAGTTCATCTTTCAGTGTCCTATGTTTTTGCCTTTTCATCCTCTTCATGGGATTCTCAAGGCAAGAATACTGAAATGGTTTGTCATCCCTTCTCCAGTGGACCACATTTTGTCAGAACTCTCCACCATGACCCATCCATCTTAGGTGGCCCTACACAGCATGACTCATAGTTTCATTGCGTTAGATAAGGCTGTAGTCCATGTGATTAAATTGGTTAGTTTTCTGTGATTGTGGCTTTCAGTTTGTCTTCCCTCTGATGGAGAAGAATAAGAGACTTATGAAAGCTTTCTGATGGGATAGACTGACTGAGGGGGACACTGAGTCTTGTTCTGATGGGCAGGGCCATGCTCAGTGAAAGCCTTTGACTGTGTGGATCACAATAAACTCTGGAAAATTCTAAGAGAGATGGGAATACCAGACCACCTGACCTGCCTCTTGAGAAATCTGTATGCAGGTTAGGAAGCAACAATTAGAACTGGACATGGAACAAAAGACTGGTTCCAAATAGGAAAAGGAGTACCTCAAGGCTATATATTGTCACTGTGCTCATTTAACTTACATGCAGAGTACATCATGAGAAACACTGGGCTGGATGAAGCACAAGCTGGAATCAATATTGCTGGGAGAAATATCAATAACCTCAGAGATGCAGATGACACCACCCTTATGGCAGAGAGTGAAGAAGAGCTAAAGAGCTTCTTGATGAAAGTGAAAGAGGAGAGTGAAAAAGTTGGCTTAAAGCTCAACATTCAGAAAACTAAGATCATGGCATCTGGTTCCATGATTTCATGGCAAATAGATGCAGAAACTGTGGAAACAGTGTCAGACTTTATTTTTGGGGGGTTCCAAAATCACTGCAGATGGTGACTGCAGCCATGAAATTAAAAGACATCTGCTCTTTGGAAGAAAAGCTATGACCAAACTTGACAACATATTAATAAGCAGAGACATTACTTTGGTGACAAATGTCCATGTAGTCAAAGCTATGGTTTTACTAGCAGTCTTGTATGGATGTGAGAGTTGGACCATAAAGAAGGCTGAGCTCCAAAGAATTGATGTTATTGAACTGTGATATTGGAGAAGACTCTTGAGAGTCCCTTGGACTGCAAGGAGATCCAACCAGTCCATCCTAAAGGAAATCAGTCCTGAATATTCATTGGAAGGACTGATGCTGAAGCTGAAACTCCAAAAACTTGACCACCTGATGCAAAGATCTGACTCATTTGAAAAGAACCTGGTGCTGGGAAAGATTGAAGTTGAGAGGAGGAGGGGATGACAGAGGATGAGATGACTGGATGGCATCACTGACTCAAGAGAAATAAGTTTGATTAAACTCTGGGAGTTGGTGATGGATTGGGAGGCCTGGCGTGCTGCAGTCTATGGGGTTGCAAAGAGTTGGACATGACTGAATGACTGAATTGTATTGTCTATAAAAGCCTACCTATCCATGAAGCCTCATGTCTCCTTTCGTCCCACCTCAGTTTCTGCTAAGCTGAACTTCTAACTTGTTGTTTCTTTGTTTCTTTCTTTTTTTCTTTGTTTCTTAACATTCTAAACCTTTGCACAGGCATATCCTCCTGCTGGGGTGGGGGATGGTCATTTTAACTCCTGTCTATCTCTCCAGTGTCAGCTTAGGACCACATTCCCACATCCTAACTTCCTAGTCTAGGTTGGGAGCCCCTCTTCTGTGTAAGCACAGAGCCCTGTTCTTCTTTCAGCCCTCTGTAGCAAAATAGCTTCCGTACTTATCTGCCTCTCACATTAACTTGGTTGCTGCCTGTGGAAGGGAGTTAGACTTCTCTTGAGTGCCTAGCACAGGATTATTGAGAATAAATGTTGATCAGATGCTTGTAATATTTTATGTATACCTCTGCGTTTATCCTGGGCTTCCCTAGTAGCTCAGATGGTAAAGCTTCTGCCTGCAATGCAGGAGACCCTAGTTTGATCCCTGGATTGGGAAGATCCCCTGGAGAAGGAAATGGCAACCCACTCCAGTATTCTTGCCTAGAGAATTCCATGGATAGAGGAGCCTGGCGGGCTATAGTCCATGGAGTCACAAAGAGTTCGACACAACTGAGCAACTAACATTGTGTTAGTTCATGTCATGCAGTATTTTTCTATTTTTCTGTGTTTATCCTCTTATAGGTCTTCCCCCTGTTGCCCAACAACCCTGAAGACATTAAGATTAGGCTATGAGACATAGTGCCTCAGAGAAAAGTGTTGTGAATGTCACCTAGAGGAAGTTCACTAAGTAAGGAGGAAGGGAAATATGACATAAAAGGGAGCTCCTTCCACACAGGAAAAGGAAGGAGAAAGCCTCTGTGGTGCTGAGAAGAGGGAAGGAAGAGAGAGTGAGAGGAGAGGAAGAAGGAGAAGAAGATGGATGAGGAAGAGGAGAAGTTGTCCTCTCAACCCATCCTCCTCTCCTCAAACTTTGGAAGGGTTGAAAGCAGAAACATCCAGACAAGGCTTGGAAGGGATTGAGGGCTAACTAGACTGGTGTTCTGCCTTCTCAGACATGGAAGAGGGGACCTCAGACTTCACAGGGGTGCGCGTGCCTTGACAAACATGGCAAAGGAGCAGTGGAGCAGCAAGGGGGAGGTGAGGAGTTCTCTGTGTGAAGAAATACATATTTAATTATTTCTTATTATGTCACATGTGTTTCAGTGGTGGCATTTGCTTCTTATGGTATTTGATCTCATTATAAATAGTGCTTTTCCATTTTCTAAGGGGAAAATAAAAACAGGAGAAAACTGAGCAGGGAACAGTACCTGAGAGATGCTTACAACTTGTGAACTCATCAGCTATTCATCTCTCACATCCTACCAGTCATTTCTCATTAGGAGACAGAGCTGAGAGACAACGATTAAACTTCTGGGCAGCAGGCAGCCTGTGTTCTTCAGCAAAAAACAAAGAGAAGTGACAGTAGACTGGAGCTCATGTGGAGCAATTACCTTGGTCTGTGTAAGGAAGAGTGAAGGAGAAGGAAGGCATCAGGCAGAAACCGAGGGCTGAGAGTTGGGCGCACTGAACAACAGGATCACACACACACCCATTTATCCTTGAGCTCATTAAATATGGACTGAGTACCTATATTTGTCAAGCACTGTGGAAACACAATCAAAATTGGTAAGGTTGAATCTTTTTCTTCTAGGAGTTAATAATGTAGTTAGAGAAGATTTAAAAGTACATAAATACATCACTATGCAGTATATTTTGAGATAGCACAGAAGTGGGAGGATTTATTCTCTCCAGAGATGGAAAGACGTCTAAGAAGGGATAAGTTTGAGTTGATATTTCATTTCTGCTCCTACTTGTCTTCCTTAATAGCTCACTCAGTGAAGAATCTGCCTGCAATGTAGGAGACCCAGGTTCGAATCCTGGGTTGGGAAGATCCCCTGGAGAAGGAAATTCTTGCCTGGAGAATCCCATGGACAGAGGAGCTGGGTGGGCTACAGTCCACGGGGTTGCAAGAGTTGGACATGACTTAGCGACTAAATCACCACCTACTTGTCTAATACTACCTGCTGTATTGCAATTCAGTTCTGACACTACCTACCCAGACATAACCCAGACCCTACAGGTTCAGGACAGATTCTTCCACAAAGTTATTCTCACTTCAGATGTCAACTGTAAGTTCCAGGGGCCCCCAACTCACCTGCACCTCTGACTGGCTGGCTACAAATTCATGGGTTTCCACACCTCCCTCAGGTGGGATTATTAACTCGGAAGACTCATAGAATTTAGGAAGGCACTTTATACCTAAGAATACAGTTTTATCATAATGGATACTGAGAGAGTAACAGGCAGGAAGGCCAGGGGTCTCCAAATGGAGGAAAGAGGCTGCAAGTGCCAGATATTTCTATCTCTCTTAAGTGGCAGGAAGAAACAAACCAGCGATATGTTTTTCCTTCTCTATACAAATTTAAAAGGAGGTTTCTCTTAAAATGCTGTGTTGCCAATGACACCTGGTCTCACCTAAAGCTAACTACTCTCAAACCTTGAGTTAACCAATACATTTCTTTTTCTTATGGAAATGTTGTCTTAAGCTATGTTAATGTACCCCAGACTCTATCTTCAAGTTGGTTCCGCCAAACGGCCTAACTTACTTACTCAGGTATTGTTCCCCTAATCTATGTAAACAAAACTATTTGTTGGTATTCTGCCCTTCTACAAGATTCAAGTCAATCGTTTTATGGCCAGGGATGAATTATCTGGTGCCATTCTAAATTTTATGACATTCCTTTCGTTTCATTAACAGACTGTGAGTGACTATATAACATACAGCTAAAGACTAGGAGGGGGGTACTCTTTTGCCCCCTTCTGATGCCTATGTCAGAAGCTTTCTCTATCTCCTTTATACTTTAATAAAACTTTATTACACAAAAGCTCTGAGCGATCCAGCCTCGTCTCTGGCCCCGGATTGAATTTGTCTCCTCCGGAGGCCAAGAATCCCGCGTTCAGCAACAACCTTTCAATACACAGAGAGGGAGGTATGAGAGGGCTGTAGGGCTTCTGTGCCCAGTCCCCATGAGGTCCATCCAACTGGCATGTGGATGTGTTCACCAACCATGATGTTCCAGTGGGCTTCAGTGTTCAGAATTTTTATTGAAGTTTCATTCCATTATATAGGCAGGACTGATTACATCATTATCCATGTGATTGAATGTTAACATCCAGCCCCCTTCCCATCCTTGGAGATCAGGCTGGCCTAAAGCTCCAACCCTCTAATCATGGGGCTGGGCTCTTCTGATTAGCCCATCCTGAAGCTATCTAGGGTCCACTGGTGAATTGCCTTATTAGCATAACAAAGGCATTCCTATCATTCAGGAAATCCCAGGACTCTAGGAGTTCCATGTCAGGTATTCCTGGACAAAGACAAATTCTTCATCAGAGCACAGTTGGGTTTAGAAGGTTAACCAAAAGTTCAGTAGATGTATATCCCAAGTGAGTCACCAACTGTTTATGTGACTGAGGTGGCACTGCTCACCCTGGCCTCCAAACCATCTCTCCTCCTTTTGCATGATGCAGGACTGTAGTCTTTACAGTTACGACCACTCCTTGGGAGTATGCCATTGAAAGCTCAGTCTGTCAACCTAGAGAGAAGGCGGATGATCAAAGATCAACTCAAAATCCATTATTGGATTAGTTTCAGTAGAGAGCAGGGTCCCAGGAGGATCAAGTCTTAGGAGCAGAGAAGACCATGGTGTAAGGGAGTTTGGATTTAAACCTTGGCATGGTCACTTAGCTGTGAAATCTTGGACAAGTTACTTAACCTCTCTGGGCTTCAACATCTCTTATCTATAAAGTGAAGCCTGTGGCCAGCACTCCATGTAGGCTAACCCCACATATGTTCAAAAAGGCCAAGAGAACCTCAGGTATGCTGACCTGAACTGCTGAACGTAAGCCAGTCACTTACCTTCTTGAGAGCAAAACATTGTGAGCAAAACAAGCCCCTATTTATCTGAGCCCCTATTTATCTAATCTCAAAAACAAGCCCCTATTATTTATTTATTCAAATTAGTTAAATTTTCTGTTCTATGCATTTAAACGCATTGCTAGCTGATACCCAGTTCTTATAGGTCTGGAATTCTAAATATTTACTGAAGGCTGATAAAGTGTAAAGTACTATGTGAGGTGCATAAAATAATCATTATTTAGAGTCCTGCTTTCAAGGAATGCACATCCTCGGGGGAAGAAGGGCTCGGGAGTACATGTGCAATTTGCATCCTTTTGAGTTCAGTTTGGTTTGAATTCATGCTTTACCACTTCTGGGGTCTGCAAACTTGAGTGAGCTCCCAGGCTTGTAACCTTATTCACAATATGGGCACAATAATGCTTTTATTATTGTGTACTATTGCCTGGATGCTGAGAGTTTATCTTTACAGAAGCCTATTTCCCAACACAAAAGGTTTTTACTACCCTAAAAAAAAAAAAAAAAAAAAAAAAAAGAAAAAAAATTAGAATATGCTTACTCTACTGGTGCTCTGTTTTCTAATGAGTGATTTTGCAAATCTGGTGAGTCACATTTTCCCCAAGGCCAAACATTTCTTAACTACATTGTTTATGTAATTACCTTACCTTTTTATACTCCATATTTCCTCTTAATTTGCAGTGTTTTATAGGAAATTGTTTCTTTTGTAGAATAAGTTGAATTTTAAACACAGATATCACCTGCTTTTCAAAAGTCCACTGTTAGAAAACGCCGCGGGAAGAAAGAGCCACCTCTAAGGACCAGTGGTGAAGGCCTTTATTGGGCGGTCGCTCTCGGGCAGAACTCCCGGGGAGGGGCGGGTGAGTGAGGAGACAAAGGGAGTCTGCGAGGAAGGAGAGGTGGGGAGAGGTTTTATATCAAGGCCAGGCGTCCAGGTCAGGTCCTTCTATATAAGGAAGAAAGCGCGGGCTACAGCGGCGGTGGGTGTCCAAGGGCTCTGTGTCCGTTCCTGGTAGTACCAGGCTGCAGGGGGAGGGGGTCGGTCCCCGGAAGTTTAGCCAGCCTCCGGAACCTGTCTGCGGCACTTTTTCAGGGCAGGACTCAACACACCCGACCTTTCATCCCGGCCTTTTTGCTATAGGACAAGGGGCGCCGGTTCTCTCTGGCTTCTTCCTGCTGAACGGGGGCGGCGAGGGGTAGGGTGTGGCCGGGATGGCAGGGAGCGTCTGCCGCTAATTTTGTCACGGAATGTTTGTTGGAAGCCCTTGGTACTGCTGTCGCAACACCATCAGCTGGACCGTGTTGAGCCGTTGTTTGATAAAGGCCAAGAGCCTATTTAAGAGCAACAAGAGGATTATAAGTGGTCCCATTAAGGTCGAGAGCAGGGTGGACAGCCAGGGGGAGTTTTGGAACCATGATCCGAACCAACCTTGCTGGGCTTCCCGTTCCCTCTTTCTGCGCTCTAGTCCTTCTCTTACCTTGGCCATGTATTCTCTTACTACCCCTGTATGGTCTGCGTAAAAGCAACACTCTTCCTTGAGGGCTGCACAGAGGCCCCCTTGTTGTAAAAAGATCAGGTCTAGGCCTCGTCTGTTTTGTAACACCACTTCTGACAAAGAGGTTAGGGATTTTTCTAAGGCCATCATAGACTTTTCTATTCGTGCAATGTCTTCATCAATGGCGACTCTCAGGGTGATTAGGCCCTGATGTTGCGTGGTGAGGGAAGCAATGCCCGTACCCGTTCCGGCTGCCCCCAGGGCGAACAGCGTTGCTAGGGTAATAGCCGTAAAGGGCTCCCTCTTATGCCTAGGAGCTGGGGTGTCTCGGTCCCAAAAGTTGTAGAGGACCTCTTCTGGGTGGTATGTAATTTTGGGTACTACCACTACCATGACACAGAATTCCCTGCTCTGGTCAAAGACAGCCAAATGGAGACAGGGCGTCAGCCCAGTCTGTGAGCATACCCATCACCCCCCGATTTCGGGTATGACATATGTCTTATTGATGAAACTGGTGTCATTGTCAGTCTGGGCGCATAGGGTTTGTTTATCTGTAGGAATCGTGCCTAAGCAGGTCCCCGAACCCCATACTTCTTTTATGGTAAGGCCCACCTTGCGATCTCCCCAAGAACACTGCGGTGGGTTGGAGAGAGAGGATAAGTTGTAGGTGGCATTTAAGCCCACAGCCTCGTAGTAAGGTGGGTGTGAGGTGTAACAAAGCCAGCAGGATTGGGTTGCATTAGGATTGGAGTGGTTGAGGGCCCCGTAGGTTTCTTTGATCAAGTCCCACAGGGGTTCTTGGGTTTCCAGTGGGTCTGTTCGGGTTAGCTGAAGAGAGGGGGTAGGGGCAGGTGAGGTCACAACCTTCGTGGCATCTGTCCCTTGTGGTGAGGGGCTGGGGGGTGAAATAACTTGGTTGGGCCCCACAGCAGGGGTCTGGGCGGGTTGCAGGACTTGCTGGACATATAACGTTGCGCTATTGCTTCCCGTGCCATAGGTATCATATATCACTACCCCCCAGGACAGCCCGGAAATCCATCTATTTTCAGTCCGTCCCTGCTGTGTAAATGATAATCGGACCTGGTCGCTACATTGCCCTTGGTTGGAGGGTTGCCCCTGCCAACCTGATTTCGGGAGAGGGCCCGTGAAGGACATATTGATCAGATCTGGCTTGGTCACCGACCACTTCCAGTACCCATCGTTGGAAGTGACACAGCCCCAGGATTTACAGTAGCGGCTCACCATTCCCCCACAGGTCTTTATGTCTCTCCGCTGGTGTCCTGGGCAGGCATAAAACCCGAGGGACCTGACCCTACACTTGGAGTATCCTGATTGTTCGATTAACTTTGTAAGGTTAAAGTATAGGTCCGGCCACCACTTATCTTTTGGTTGGGTGGCTGTGGTCTGGTTTAGCTCTTCGTAGGTCTCTCCATTTTTTAAGATCCAGGTGACTTGAAAAGGCTGGTGGGGGTTTTGGTTGGTGTGCCCCCCTTTTTGCAGGACCCCCAATACCCCCAGAGTAACCCAGAGCAGAGAGCCCCGCATTGTGTTGAGGTAGGGGTGAAGGGGTATGGCGGACAACCAGCCTTGTGAGTCTCGTATGGATGGAGTTGGTAACCAGGTCAGGGTGTCCCAAGGGAATAGCACCCCAGGAGTAGGAAGCAGATGGCTAGATATGTGAGGGCCAGGGACAGTCGAAGAGTGGAGGACCAATTGCGGGGGGCCGCGGCCGCTAATCCAATGGCAAAAATTATGGCCAGAGTTGTGACTGTTAGCAGCCACAGCGGGTGATGCCAGGTCAGCATCGGATATCGGGAGGTGGTCTCTCAATTATTTTGGGATCGACGACAGAGGGGTTCGGGTGATAGTCAGTTTGGTCGGCCCCGTGAGGGTGGAGCGGTAGGAGTAATTGGGAGGAGGGGCCTGGGCTGCGGCCACCCCTGTCTCCGGGAGACCCGGGGGAGCTCGTTTGAGCCGGGTTAGGTGATACCAGGGCTCGTGTCCCAGAAGTTTGGCTGCCGTGGGGGTGGTGAGGATTACAGTATGGGGCCCCGTCCAGCGAGGTTGTAGCGGGCGGGGATTTAAGGCTTTTAGCAGTACCTGATCTCCCGGGGCCAGAGGCTGAGCCGACCCTTCGTCGTCCGTCGGTTGTGGCAGGACCCGGTCTGCGTGTTCTCTCAGCAAGGATCGTAAGAGGGAGAAGAGGGGGAGGTATCCCGCGAGTGGGGGAGCCTCTCCCTCTGGGAGGTGAGTCAGGAGGTAGGGCCTGCCGTAGAGCAGTTCAAAAGGGGTCAAACCTGTTTTGGAGTGTGGTGTGGTGCGAATGCGAGTGAGCGCCAGAGGGAGGAGGTCGACCCAAGACAGCCGCAGTTCTGAGGCGAGCTTGGTCAGGTGCGTCTTGATGATGCCGTTCACCCGCTCTACCTTGCCTGACGATTGGGGCCGATAGGGAATGTGGAGATGCCAGTCGATGCCCAGGGCCGTAGCCACCTGCTGGGAGATTTGTGAGATGAATGCAGGCCCATTGTCAGACTGGAGAGAGTTTGGCAACCCAAATCTGGGAATGAGATGGGTCGTCAAGACCTCTGCCACCGCCGCTGCCGTCTCTCGGGCCGTGGGGAAGGCCTCGACCCATCCTGAAAAGGTGTCTACTAAGACCAGCAGATAGCGGTAGGTTCGATGTCTGGGCATGTGGGTGAAGTCTATCTGCCAATCCTGCCCGGGCATATGTCCCCTTAGCTGGTGAGTCTCTTGTGGGGGTCGGAGTCCTCCTTGAGGAGAAGTGGAAGCACATGTTAGGCAGGAGCGGTGGACAGCATATATGGTCTGTCTGAGATGTAGGGGAGAAAAGACAGGGCTGAGAAAGGAAAAGAGAGCCCTTGGTCCGATGTGGAGAGTATTGTGGATTTGGGATATTATGGCCTTAGCCTGGCGCTCGGGAAGCACAGGTTTATTATGGAGTAATATCCATCCCGACGGGTGTCTCCGAGACCCTTCCTGTGCCAGCAAGGCTCTGGCTTCTTTGCTGGAATAATCTGGGTTGAGGGTGGATCTCAAAGCCAGCAAGGGCTCGGGGGCTTGTTGTAAGGTGATTTGTCGAGCCACTTGGTCTGCCATATTATTACCCAGAGCGACAGCATCTTGAGTATTTCGGTGTCCCTTGCAGTGTATGATAGCGACCTCTTTGGGCAGGGATAAGGCATCTAACAGTCGAGTAATGTGGGGGGCATTACAGATGGGGGATCCTTTAGTGGTCAGGAAGCCCCGCTCTTTCCAGATTGCCGCGTGAGAATGGGCAATCAAGAAGGCATATTTGGAGTCTGTGTAAATATTGGCCCTTTTTCCTTTTGCTAAATGTAAGGCTCTAGTTAGGGCTGTTAGTTCAGCCTTCTGAGAGGTCGTCCCGGCTGGCAGGGGCTGAGCCTCCAGGACTTCTCGGGTGGTTACCACAGCATAAGCCGCCCTTCGGTTCCCGTCGGGATCTCTCTTTGAGCTCCCATCGACGAACAAAGTTAGCTCTGGATCTGGTAGAGGTTCAGAAAACAGGTTGTGAGGTGGTTGCATAAGGGACTCAAGGACCTCTGGGCATGAGTGGGCTGGGGGGTTTGAGGAAAGGGGGAGGGAGGGCAATGAGGAAAGCGGGTTTAATTGTGGAGAGCGACCCACGGAAACTTGCGGATTGTCCAAAAATACCAGGTGAAACTGCTGGAGCCTGGATTCGCTGAGGTCAGACAGAAATCTAGAGGCTAGAAGATCACCAAGGCGATGAGGTGAGAAGATGGTCAGGGGCTGACCATGAATCAGCTTTTTAGCATCAGCGTACAATGTTGTCGCTGCTGCTAGTGCCCGCAGGCAGGGGAACCATCCCCTGGCTGTGGGGTCAAGTTGTTTGGATATGTAAGCAATAGGCAGCAGTTCAGGGCCAATCGGCTGCACCAAGGCTCCAAAGGCTATCCCTCTCTTTTCATCAGTGTATAAATGGTGGGGATAGTTGGGATTGGGAAAAAAGAGAGGGGGTGCAGCCAATAGGGTTGAGCGTAAAGCGTGGAAGGCCTGAGCCACTTCGGTGGGGGAAGACAGCGGTCCCGTGGGAGTCTCTTTAGCGGCGGCATATAGGGGTTTGGCCAGAGTGGCGTAATTTGGGACCCAGTGTCGGAAGAATCCCGTCAGTCCCAAGAAGGACAATATCTGGTCTCCGTTGGCTGGAGGGCAGAGGGACCTGAGGAGGCTACACCGATCTGCTCTCAGGGCCTTAGTGGTAGGGGTGATTTGGAGGCCTAGATAGACAACAGAAGTCTGAGTCAGTTGAGCTTTGGATTGTGAGGCTCTGTAGCCCTGAGAACCGAGGAAATTAAGAAGAGTCGCAGAATGTCGTCGGGAGGTCTCTTCTGAGGGGCTGCAGAGGAGCAAGTCGTCTACGTATTGGAGAAGGGTGCTAGGACGGAGCGAGCATTTGGCCAAGTCCCGGGACAGAGCCTGCCCAAAGTAATGGGGACTGTCTCTGAACCCCTGAGGGAGTACGGTCCATGTGAGTTGTGTGGTCAGCTGGGTGTCGGGGTCAGTCCAGGTGAAAGCAAAGAGGAATTGGCAGTCGGGGTGCAGTGGGATGGTAAAAAAGGCATCTTTGAGGTCAATAACGGTGAAGTGAGAGGTTTCGGGAGGTATGGAAGAAAGGAGGGTGTAGGGGTTAGGAACAAGTGGATGGGCAGGGACCACCGCCGCATTGATCAGGCGGAGATCCTGCACTAGCCGGTAGTCTCCTGAAGCCTTTCGAACAGGGAGGATGGGCGTGTTACAGGGGGAGGTCGTGGGGATCAGGAGACCCTGTCCCATGAGGCGGTCGATGATGGGCTTTAGCCCCCTGAGGTTATGGGTAGACAGAGGAAACTGGGGCCGGGCTGGGAAACAGGTGGGGTCTCTTAGCCGGATGAGGACTGGAGGGTGGTGCCGGGCCACCACCGGGACTCGGGTGTCCCAGACCTCAGGATTAACAGAAGAGGTTGGAGGGTCAACAAGTAGCATCAGGAAGGCCCCTGACGTGGGAGCCGATTCTGGAGTTAGGTGAAGAGTGGCCTTTAGCTTAGCGAGAATATCTCTCCCCAAGAGAGGAGTAGGGCAGGAGGGGATGACCAGAAAGGAATGGGTAAATAGGCAGGAATCTAATTGACAGGATAGTGGTTGGGTCTGGAGCGGACACGAGGGTTGGCCGTCAATGCCCATAATCGAAACCTGGGAAGGACGTAAAGTGCCCCCGAAAGAGGGAAGGACCGAATAGGTAGCCCCCGTAACAACTAGAAAGTTGATAGACTTACCCGCTACCTGGAGCGTTACCCTGGGCTCGGCTTGGGTTATCGGGGTTCCCGAGTCTGGGCGGCGTCAGTCATCGTCGAAGCTCAGCAGCTCTAAGGCCGGAGGAGGGCAGGAAGTCTCCCTGGGGCGCTCTGGTCTCCGGCCCCTAGAGGTCGGGGCCTGAGAGGCCTGGGGACAGTCGCTAGCCCAGTGTCCTCGCTGTTTGCACAACGGGCACGGCTTGGAAGGAGGCCGCGGATTGGGGCACATCTTGGCCCAGTGCCCTTCTTGGCTGCACTTGAAGCAGGCCCCCGGAGGGGGGTTTCGGGGCCCCGAGCCCGTCGCCGGCCGCAGGGCCGCTACCAAGGTCTGGGTTTGCTGGTTTAGGAGGCTTGCCTGAAATTCGGCCTTTTGCTTGAGCCTTGCCTTTCGACTGGCCTCAGCAGTTTCTTCACGAGCATTGTAAACCTTAAAGGCCATTTTTACCAGGTCTCGAATAGGGGTCTGAGGGCCGTCCTCAGCCTTGGCCAGCTTTTTTCGGATGTCAGGTGCGGATTGGGAGATAAAACGATTGGCCAAGGTAGCTGCCCCAATGGGGGACTCAGGGGACAGTCTAGTGTATTGAACAAGGGCCTCAGTCAGCCGATTAAGAAACATGGCTGGGTTTTCGTCGGGCCCCTGAGTCACCTCATCTAGTCTGAGGAGGTTTACAACCTTATGAGAGGACGTTTCCATCCCATCGAGAATGCATTCTATCATATAGCGTACCCGCAGCTGGCCGCCACCCCCTTCCTGGTAGTTCCAATTAGGGTCGGTGTCAGGAACTGCCTGAGCTCCCGGGGGACGCTCGGGGGAGGGGCTGGCGCAGTGACGCTGATCAGCCTGCGCCCTGGCTGCCGTCCAAATGGCCTGCCTCTCTTCGGGGGTGGTGGTAGACCCCAGGATGACATATACGTCCTGCCATGTTAAGGCGTAGGCGCGGGTCAGACTAGTAAACTGCTTAATGTACTGAGTGGGGTTGGAGGAAAAGGATCCCAGCTTGGCCTCAATCTGTGCTAAGTCTTGGAGAGAGAAGGGGACGTGAACCTGGGCCAGGCCGTCGGCTCCCGCTACTTGCCGCAGAGGGAGTAGCGGGGCTGGGGGAGGGGGAGGGGAGGCTCTTGGAGGGTTGCTATGGGAACCATCGTCTGCTACCAGATAGCCCTTGGAGCGAGTGTGGGAGCTAACCGGAGAAGCGGAGGGAGTGACGGGGGAAAGGGGAGGGTACAAGATAGGGTAAGGGGCCGGAGGGTCTGGGGCCGGCAGTGGAATCTCGCGGGCGGGAGCAGGGACAAAAGGGGCCGGAGCGGAGGGGGAGGGGGCGGGAACTGGAGAGGAAGGGGTGGGGACGGCTGGAGAGGAAGGGGTGGGGACAGCCGGAGAGGAAGGGGTGGGGACAGCCGGAGAGGCATAGGGAGGAGGGGCCACCAGATTTTCCTGGGGAACGGAGAAAGCAGAGGACTCAGAGGCGGGGGTAGTTGGGTTGGCCCGGGACGGTGGAGTCGGGGGGGCCATGGTGAGTAGGATCTGGCTAGGAGCGCAGGTGGTGCACAGGGTGGGGCGAGAGCGCAACATCCAAAAGGCCTGGACATAGGGGACCTCAGACCATTTTCCCGTTCTCCGGCAGTAATTATCTAAATCACGGAGGACGTTAAAGTCTAATGTCCCTGCGGCTGGCCATTGTGAGCCATTATCTAGGGAATATTGAGGCCAGGCCTGTGAACACAGAAAGGTGAGCTGCTTGGGGCGGATATATCCTTTTAGTCTTAGGGTCCGCAGGTTAGCCAGCAGGCACTCTAAGGGGGTGGAGTATTGGGGATCGGGTTTGGAGGCTGTCGATCCCATGGCGACCACAGGGCGTGGAGGCAACCCCCGCCGTCCGAACGTCTTCGGACGAGTCAAGGGGAGCCGGAGGTCTGTGTAGTCGTGGAGAACGTCTTCTTTACGACTGCAGGGGCCCGGGAAGGCCGAAGCCGGAGGCCGGAGCCGGAGGTCTACTCAGCCGCTGGGGACGTCTCCCCACCAGCTGGTGACCGGGAGGGCCCAGTAAGTGCGCACCCGTTACGGGGCCCTAGGAGGTGGTCGCCAGGGAGGGCAGGCCCCAAAGCCGAAGGGACTTACCCCGTATCCTGCCGTCCGGGGGGTTGGTCTGTCGCCTGGGTCCGGGGCTACCGCGGCGGTGGAGCTCGAGGGGGCCTCAACGGCGAGTGCCGGAGGGCTCTCACCTCGGCCCCACGTTGGGCGCCAGATGTTAGAAAACGCCGCGGGAAGAAAGAGCCACCTCTAAGGACCAGTGGTGAAGGCCTTTATTGGGCGGTCGCTCTCGGGCAGAACTCCCGGGGAGGGGCGGGTGAGTGAGGAGACAAAGGGAGTCTTCGAGGAAGGAGAGGTGGGGAGAGGTTTTATATCAAGGCCAGGCGTCCAGGTCAGGTCCTTCTATATAAGGAAGAAAGCGCGGGCTACAGCGGCGGTGGGTGTCCAAGGGCTCTGTGTCCGTTCCTGGTAGTACCAGGCTGCAGGGGGAGGGGGTCGGTCCCCGGAAGTTTAGCCAGCCTCCGGAACCTGTCTGCGGCACTTTTTCAGGGCAGGACTCAACACACCCGACCTTTCATCCACTAAGTGCTGTTTCGCTTAAGACCTTCACTACAACCTGTTTTCACTAACTGAAAGAAATCCAACAGAGATGTGGATGAAAAATTTTGCCTGCCAGATGCATAATTGAAGATGTAGCCGTCAAGCCAGTAGCCACTGTACCAGCCCTCACCTGTGCACCATGAGGGCATTAAGGATGGCGAAAAGCTGGAGATACTTAAGGTTCATATCAAAGGATTGATTTCAATGAACCCAGACTCTTGTATCTTTGCATACATAGAAAGGCACTAAATTCCTTAACGTGAGATATTTGTTTTTGTCAATGAAAGCAATCTTCTGATGTTCTGACTGCCTGAGTTTTGTTGCAGAAACGCCTATATATCCTGGCTCCTCCTTTATTGCTTTGAAACAGTCCCTCAGAATGATCTGAGAGGCAGTCTTTCAGGCTCAAGTTGTTGCAGGAAGGGGGACCCCTTTCAGGGCCCGAAACTGGGCTCTTGTCTAACACTAGGAAGTGAATTGTCCGAGGAGACGCATATACTGACAAAGCAAGAAATTTTGTTGGGAAGGGGCACCCAGGCGGAGAGCAGCAGGTAAGGGAACACAGGAGAACTGCCACGTGGCTCCCACTGCCATATGGCTAGCAGTCTCGGGTTTTATGGTAATGGGATTAATTTCTGGGTTGTCTTTAGCCAATCATTCTGACTCAGAGTCCTTCCTGGTGATGTACATCTAGTTCAGCCAAGATGGATGCCAGAGAGAAGGATTCTGGGAGGTGGTTGGATATGTGGTGTCTCCTTTTGACCTTTCCTGAACTCTTCTGGTTGGTGGTGGCTTATTAGTTCTGTATTCCTTACCAGGACCCCCTGTCCTAAAACAACTCATGCAAATGGTTACTATGGTGCCTGGCCAGGGTGGGTGGTCAGTCAGTGAGCTTCCCCTAACAAAGTCCTCAGAAAATCTGCCAAATAAAAGATAATTCTCAACTTTTGAGTCCCTCTTTTTTTGCTTTTACCAAAAAAATAAGGCAAAAATTAAAAATGATGTTCAATTTTGTTTGCAGGGAGCATTAATAACAGGGCTTCCCAGGTGGCTCATGCAGTAAACAATCTGCCTGCAGTGCAGCAGACCTGGGTTCAGACCCTGGGTTGAGAAGATCCCCTGGAAAAGGGAATGGCTGCCCACTCCAGTATTCTTGCCTGGAGAATTCCATGGGCAGAGGAGTCTGGCAGGCCACAGTCTATGGGGTCACACAGAGTCAGACACGACTAAGTGGCTAACGCTTTAATAGAGGCGGCACACATGCCAGGAGTAAAAACAGCGCCACCAAGCTCCTTTCCTAGGAACCACATTCAGCATCGCAGCATCAAGCTACCATAACTTTGAACTGTGTCTGTGAACATCTGTGCTTTATCTCCCTTTATTCTGTGCATCTGATAGCAAGATGTATCCCAAGGTAATTACTTCTTTGTTTTACACCGTTTCAACTTACAAAAGTTTTCATCGGAACGCTGTACTTTCAGATGGCCAGAGAAAACCTGTACTATCGTGAGTGCCAGAAAGCTGGGAATGATTTGAGAAGCAAATAAGTTATTTGAATATGGCATTTCTAGAAAGGTGTGGAAAGAAGCTAAGAAACTCCTCAAGCAGCCACATATCAGAAATCTTCCTGCTGGTCGCTTGGGTTTGCTATGGGATAGGAGGAAGTTGTATTTGATAGATGAATAGTTTTGATAGAAAGTTGCCAAAAATTCTATCATCACAAAGGACTGATAAGTACAGTTTTTGTGAAATTGCCCTGCTCTGAGATGGACTTGAGATTTTGTGTTAGTCCAAGTTTGTGTACCCAATGCACAGTGAAGCCAAACAAACTGACATGTAAGAACTTGGAGCAGAGAAAGGTATTTTTTTTTGTTTTTTGTTTTTTTTTGCAGGACTATGCAAAGAGATGGGTGGCCCATGCTGTAAAAGCCTGAACTCTTGAAGGATTTCAGCAAAACACTTTTAAAAGCCAGATGAGGGAGGAGTGTCACAGGTGTGTGATCAGTCTGTGCACAATTCTCTGCTTGGCTAATGGTGAGGTTAACAGGGCGATGTCACAGAGGTTAACACTATCAGTCCTTAGGTTTCAGGGGGCCTGGGGCTATGTGCTCATTGTCATCAAATAGTTAACACCTTCCAATTGGTGGTGGTGGGGGTTCACTTGTGCAAGACAACTCATGAAATGTGTATCAAATACTATTACTTAGGTACTTCAGAGAGGAGCTAAAGCAGAGGATGTGGTGGAAGGCCTGTCCCAGGAAGGCCCCATAGGACTCTGCTCCTGACCACTTGGGAGTGGTCTGTTCCTGACCACTTGGGAACACTTTATGGTTAATGGCCACGTGAGAAAAAGAAAATTGGAGATTCTGTAAACCCAATCCAATGTTCACTCCTCCAGTCTTAGTTTTTACAAACAAAAAATGAAAGGCACGGGAACTGGTGAAAAATGTGTAGGGCACTCAGCCTGCAGTCTAGAAATTATTTATAAATAATAGTAACACAGAGAAACAAGTGAACAAGTAGATCCCAAGTTGGGAGGGGCAGCTTGAGTTCATGACCCAGAGGTGGAGGTGGGGTGGGGGATGGGGTGGTTCAGAGCCAGAGCAGACTAGAGAGGATAACGTGGAGATAACATGTGTGATAACATGGAGAAAGCTTTTAGGATGTTTCTGACACTTGCAAGTGCTCAATTAACATTTTCTCTTCTCATCTTTTTTCTCCTCCTCCTCCTCTCCATCTTGCTTGAGTGGAGAACTGGGTTTGGAGGCAAAACAAGTGGGACTGGCCTCCCAGCAGCAGATCCATGCTGGAAACAGGAGGGATGGGAGTGGGCATGGTGGTGTTGCATTTGACCTGAACCCTGTGATCCTGGGAAGCAGAGAAGGTTAAGAAATCTCCTCACCATTCGCATTGTTCTAGGAAAAGGTTTAGCTTTAAGACCCAGCCTTCCCTATATTACTTAGATAAGGTTCATGGCAACACTCTTTGTTATCCTATGACAAGGATAGACCCATCAGTTCAGTTCACTAAGTTGTGTCTGACTTTTTGCGACCCCATGGACTGCAGCACACCAGGCCTCCCTGTCCATCACCAACTCCCAGAGCTTGCTCAAACTCATGTCCAGCGAGTCAGTGATGCCATCCAAACATTTCATCCTCTGTCATCCTCGTCTCCTCCTGCCTTCAATCTTTCCACCATCTGTCTTTTCCAATGAGTCAGTTCTTCGCATCAGGTGGCCAAGTTATTGGAGTTTCACTTCAGCATCAGTCCTTCCAATGAATATTCAGGAATGATTTCCTTCAGGATTGGCTGGTTTGATCTCCTTGCAGTCCAAGTGACTCTCAAGAACCTTCTCCAACACCACAGCTCAAAAGCATCAATTCATCGGTTCTCAACTTTATTTATGGTCCAACTCTCACATCCATACATGACTACTGGAAAAACCATAGCTTTGACTACATGGATGTTTGTCAGCAAAGTAATGTCTGCTTATTACTATGCTGTCAAGGTTGGTCATAGCTTTTCTTCCAAAGAGCAGATGTCTTTGAAATTCACGAAAGCCATGAAATTCATGGCTGCCGTTACCATCTGCAGTGATTTTGGAGCCCAACAAAATAAAGTCTGCCACTGTTTCCACTGTTTCCCCTTCTATTTGCCATGGAGTGATGGGACCGGATTCCATGATCTTCATTTCTTGATTGTTGAGTTTTTAAGTCAGCTTTTTCACTCTCCTCTTTCACTTTCATCAAGAGGCTCTTTAGTTCTTCTTCACTTTCTACCATAAAGGTGGTCTCATCTGCATATATGAGGTTATTGATATTTCTCCTGGCAATCTTGATTCCAGCTTGTGCTTCATCCAGCTCAGTGTTTCTCATGATGTACTCTGCATATAAGTTAAATAAGCAGGGTGGCAATATACAATCTTGATGTACTCCTTTCCCAATATGGAACCAGTTTGTTGTTCCGTGTCCAGTTCTAACTGTTGCTTCTTGACCTGCACACAGATTTCTCAGGAGGCAGGTAAGGTGGTCTGGTAGTCCCCTCTTTTGAAGATTTTCCACACTTTGTTGTGATCTACATAGTCAAAGTCTTTGGGGGAGGGGGTGGTAATCAATAAAGCAGAAGTAGATGTTTTTTGGAATTCTCTTGCTTTTCCTATGATGCAACAGATGTTGGAAATTTGATCTCTGGTTTCTCTGCCTTTCCTAAATCCAGCTTGAACATCTGGGAATTCTCAGTCACATGCTGTTGAAGCCTTGCTTTGAGAATTTTAAGCATTACTTTGCTAGCGTGTGAGATGAATGCAATTTTCAGCATTTGAACATTCTTTGGCATTGCTTTTGTTTGGGGTTGGAGTGAAAACTGACCTTTTCCAGTCCTGTGGCCACTACTGAGTTTTCCAAATTTGCTGGGATATTGAGTGCAGCACTTTCACAGCATCATCTTTCAGGATTTGAAATAGCTCAACTGGAATTCCATCACCTCCACTAGCTTTGTTCATAGTGATGCTTCCTAAGGCCCACTTGACCTCACATTCCAGGATGACTGGCTCTAGGTGAGTGATCACACCATCGTCATTCTCTGGGTCATGAAGATCTTTTCTGTACAGTTCTTCTGTGTATTCTTGTCACCTCTTCTTAATATCTTCTGCTTCTGTTAGGTCTCTACAATTTCTGTCCTTTGTTGAGCCCATCTTTGCATGAAACGTTCCCTTGGTATCTCTAAATTTTCATGAAGAGATCTCCAGTCTTTCCCATTCTAGTGTTTTCCTCTATTTCTCTGCAGTGATCACTGAGGAAGGCTTTCTTATCTCCCCTTGCTATTCTTTGGATCTCTGCATTCAGATGGGTATAGCTTTCCTTTTCTCCTTTGCCTTTAGCTCCTCTTCTTTTCTCAGACTATTTGTAAGGCCTCCTCAGACAGTCATTTTGCCTTTTTGCATTTCTTTTTCTTGGGGATGGTCTTGATCACTGCCTCCTGTACGATGTCATGAACCTCCATCCATAGTTTTTCAGGCACTCTGTCTATCAGATCTAATCCCTTGAATCTACTTGTCACGTACCCTGTATAATCATAAGAGATTTGACTTAGGTCATGTGAATGGTCTAGTGGTTTTCCCTACTTTCTTCAAGTCTGAATTTTGCAATAAATAATTCATGATGTGAGCCACAGTCGGCTCCCAGTCTTTTTTTTTTTTTTTTTTTTTTTTACTGACTCTGTAGCTCTTCTCCATTTTTGGCTGCAAAGAATATAATCAATGTGATTTCAGTATTGACCATCTGGTGATGTCCACGTGTAGAGTTGTGTAGTGTCTCTTGTGTTGTTGTAAGAGGGTGTTTGCTATGATAAGTGCATTCTCTTGGCAAAACTCTGTTCGCCTTTGCCCAGCTTCATTTTGTACTCCAAAGTCAAATTTGTTCTTCCAGGTATCTCTTTATCTCTTGTGTTCCTACTTTTGCATTCCAGTCTCCTAGGATGAGAAGACTAGACATAGACACTCCAAATTCCCATTGTTGGCCTCAAAAGTCACTAAATGAATTGTTTTTGTCCCACTGATCAACAAGGAAAAAAGCTGTTAAGCAAACTTTGGTTAAACTTCTCTCATTTATTAAGGCCCCTGAACTTTGCCCATGTCCTCAATCTGAGCCAGCATATAGCCCCTCACTATGGTTTATTTAGTAAAAGAGACTTAGACTCAGGGTAAAACACTCTCTGAACTATTGCATGAGATGCTTTCATCCCACTTCACCACATGGATCTTTCCTAGCCTTGTTTACTCTGCTCTATAAAAGAAAACTCTTTACCCAACTCTCTTGAGATGCTTGCTGGCCTTTTGGACTGTGTTCTCCTTATTGCAATAGTCCCTCTCCCCACTTTGCAGTAATCCCTTCTTATAAAATCTTATCACTTTTATTTGACAAAATATTGTGGAAGACATCTTCCCATGATGGTCCCTATGATCCATTCCTGGTATTCATTTCCTTATTTAACCCTCTCCCTTTGCTTGTGGGCTGGACCTAGTCCATCAGTCAGTTCAGTCCCTCAGTCGTGTCAACCTCATTGAACTCCATGGACTGCAGCACGCCAGGTTTCCCTTTCCATCACCAACTCTCAGAGCTTGCTCAAACTCACATCCATCGAGTCAGTGATGTCATCCAAACAGCTCATCCTCTGTCTTCTTCTCCTCCTGCCTTCAATATTTTCCAGCTTCAGGGTCTTTTCCAAAGAGTTAGTTCTTTGCATCAGGTGGCCAAGGTATTGGAGTTTCAGCGTCAACATCAGTCCTTCCAATGAATATTCAGGAATGATTTCCTTCAAGATTGACTGGTTTGATCTCCTTGTAGTCCAAAGGACTTCTTCTTTGCTGTCCAAAGAGTCTTCTCCAACACCACAGTTCAAAAGCATCAATTCTTCGGTGCTCAGCTTTCTTTATGGTCCAACTCTCACACCCATTCATGACTACTGGAAAAACCATAGCTTTGACTAGATGGGCCTTTGTTTGCAAAGTAATGTCTTTGCTTTTTAATATGCTCTTCTTCCAAGAAGCAAACATCTTTTAATTTCATGGCAGCAGTCACCATCTGCAGTGATTTTGGAGCCCAACAAAATAAAGTCTCTCACTGTTTTCCCTCCTATTTGCCATGGAGTGATGGGACTGGAAGCCATGATCTTCATTTTTTGAAAGTTGAGTTTTAAGCCAGCTTTTTAACCTTCTTCTCTCACTTTCATCAAGAGGCTCTTTAGTTCCTCTTTGCTTTCTGCCGTAAGGGTGGTGTCATCTGCATATCTGAGGTTATTGATATTTCTCCTGGTAATCTTGATTCCAGCTTGTACTTCATACAGCCTGGCATTTCACATGATGTACTCTGCAAATAAGTTAAATAATCAGGGTGACAATATACAGCCTTGATGTACTCCTTTTCTAATATGGAACCAGTCTGTTGTTCCATGTCCATTCTAACTGTTGCTTCTTGACCTGCATACAGATTTCTCAGGAGGCAGGGAAAGTGTCCTGGTATTTCCATCTCTTGAAGAATTTCCCACAGTTTGCTGTGATCCACACAAAGGCTTTGGTGTAATCAATAAAGCAGAAGTAGATGTTTTTCTGGAAAGTGAAGTCACTCAATTGTGTCCGACTCTTTGCGACCCCATGGACTGTAGCCTGCCAGGCTTCTCCATCCATGGGATTTTCCAGGCAAGAATACTGGAGTGAGTGATCATTTCTTCTCCAGGGGTTTTTCTGGGATTCCTTTGCTTTTTCTATGATCCAACCGATGTTGGCAATTTGATCTCTGGTTCCTCTGTCTTTCCAAATCCAGTTTGAACATCTGTAATTCTTGATTCTACTGAAGCCTCGCTTGGAATCTCACTTGGCTCCAAACTGTTGAAGACACACTTGGAAAATTTTGAGCATTACTTTGCTAGTGTGAGATAAGTGCAATTGTGCAGTGGTTTGAATGTTTTTTTGACATTGCCTTTCTTTGGGATTGGAGTGAAAATGACTTTTTCCAGTCCTATGACCACTGCTCAGTTTTCCAAATTTGCTGGGATATTGAGTGCAGCACTTTCACGGCATCATCTTTTAGGGTTTTAAATAGCTCAACTGGAATTCCATCACCTCCACTAGCTTTGTTCATAGTGATGCTTCCAAAGGACCACTTGACTTCACATTCCAGGATGTCTGGCCCTAGGTGAGTGATCACACCATCATGGTTATCTGGGTCATTAAGATCTTTAGTGAATAGGATACATGGCAAAATTGATTGGATGTCTCTTCTGAGATTAGATTGCAAAAGACTCTGACTTCTGTCTAGTTTGCACTCTTTTTCTCTAGCTCTTCTTGGTTTGCAGGTTCTGATGAAATAAGTTGCCTTATTGGGAGCTTTGGAGACCTGTTGAAGGACACAAAGAGCAAGAAGCTGTAAGTGGCCTCTGGCTAAAAGCTTGGGAGGTACTGAGGCCCTCAGTGCAATAGGCCTTAAAACACTGAAACCTTCCAATAACCTGGTGAGGAGGATAGATGTGAGTGAACTTGGAAGTTGATACTTCTCCAGTTGAGCCTTAAGATGGCTACAGAACTGCATTGCTATGACCTGAATATTTGTATCCCCCTCAAAATTTACATGTTGAAATCCATCCACTACAGGGTGATGGTATTAGGAAGTAGGGACTTTGAGAGATAATTAGGTCATGAGGTTGGGCCCCATGAATAAGATTAGTACCCTTATAAAAGAGACTACAAAGAGATTCTTCACTTCCTCTGTGTCAACTAAAAGAGATGGACAACTTGAGAGTTGTGAGTTGAGTTTTATTTGAGGCAAAATGAGGACTGCAGCCCAGGAGACAGCACTTCAGATAGCTCTGAAAGACTTCTCTGAAGAAGTCTTATATATGGTCAATATATAAGATTTTGGTGAAGGGGGAGTTCAGTGCAATCAATCACTTAGTTTACAAATGGTTTTCTGACAGTTAGTAGAAGCTGATGTCACCATGAAGGGATTTAGTGATTTTCTAGATATGAAGAGATGCAAGAATCGGGATTATGAAATCAGTTCCTGAAAATATCTAACTATCTAAAGACCTGTACCACAGCCTTGTCTAAATCAATGAAACCATGAGCCATGCTGTGTAGGTCCACCCAAATGGATAGGTCATGGTGGAAAGTTCTCACAAAACGTGCTCCAATGGAGAAGGGATGGGAAACCACTTCAGTATTCTTGCTTTGGGAATCCCATGAAAAGTATGAAAAGGCAAAAAGATATGACACTGAAAGATGAACTCCACAAGTTGGTTGGTACCCAGTATGCTACTGGAGAAGAGTGGAGAAATAACTCCAGAAAGAATAAAGAGATGGAGCCAAAGCAAAAACTATGCCTAGTTGTGGATGTGACTGGTGATGGAAGTAAAGTCTGATGCTGTAAAGAGCAATATTGCATAGGAACCTGGAATGTTAGGTTCGTAAATCAAGGTAAATTAGAAGTGGTCAAACAGGAGATGGCAAGAGTGAACTAAAATGGGCTGGAATGGGCGAATTTAATTCAGATGACCATTATATCTACTACTGTGGGCGAGAATCTCTTAGAAGAAATGGAGTTACCTCATAGTCATCAAAGTAGTCCAAAATGCAGTACTTAAGTGTAATCTCCAAAATGACAGAATGATCTCTGTCCATTTCCAAGGCAAATCATTCAATATCACGGTAATCCAAGTCTATGCCCCAACCAGTAATCCGAAGAAGCTGAAGTTGAATGGTTCCATGAACACCTCGAAGTCCTTCTAGAACTAACACCCAAAAAAGATGTTCCTTTCATCATAGGGGACTTAAATGAAAAAGGAGGAAGTCAAGAGATACCTGGAATTAACGGGCAAATTTGGCCTTGGAGTACAAAATGAAGCAGGGCAAAAGTTAACAGAGTTTTGCCAAGTGAACTCACTGGTCATAGCAAACATCCTCTTCCAACAACACAAGAGACAACTCTACACATGAACATCACCAGATGGTCAATACTGAAATCACATTGATTATATTCTTTGCAGCGAAAGAAGGAGAAGAGCTGTAGAGTCAGCAAAAAGAAGACAGGGAGCCGACTGTGGCTCACATCATGAATTATTTATTGCAAAATTCAGACTTGAAGAAAGTAGGGAACCACTAGACCATTCACATGACCTAAATCAAATCTCTTATGATTATACAGTGTATGTGACAAATAGATTCAAGGGATTAGATCTGATAGACAGAGTGCCTGAAAAACTATGGATGGAGGTTCATGACACCGTACAGGAGGCAGTGATCAAGACCATCCCCAAGAAAAAGAAATGCAAAAAGGCAAAATGACTGTCTGAGGAGGCCTTACAAATAGTCTGAGAAAAGAAGAGGAGCTAAAGGCAAAGGAGAAAAGGAAAGCTATACCCATCTGAATGCAGAGATCCAAAGAATAGCAAGGGGAGATAAGAAAGCCTTCCTCAGTGATCACTGCAGAGAAATAGAGGAAAACACTAGAATGGGAAAGACTGGAGATCTCTTCATGAAAATTTAGAGATACCAAGGGAACGTTTCATGCAAAGATGGGCTCAACAAAGGACAGAAATTGTAGAGACCTAACAGAAGCAGAAGATATTAAGAAGAGGTGACAAGAATACACAGAAGAACTGTACAGAAAAGATCTTCATGACCCAGAGAATGACGATGGTGTGATCACTCACCTAGAGCCAGTCATCCTGGAATGTGAGGTCAAGTGGGCCTTAGGAAGCATCACTATGAACAAAGCTAGTGGAGGTGATGGAATTCCAGTTGAGCTATTTCAAATCCTGAAAGATGATGCTGTGAAAGTGCTGCACTCAATATCCCAGCAAATTTGGAAAACTCAGTAGTGGCCACAGGACTGGAAAAGGTCAGTTTTCACTCCAACCCCAAACAAAAGCAATGCCAAAGAATGTTCAAATGCTGAAAATTGCATTCATCTCACATGCTAGCAAAGTAATGCTTAAAATTCTCAAAGCAAGGCTTCAACAGCATGTGACTGAGAATTCCCAGATGTTCAAGCTGGATTTAGGAAAGGCAGAGAAACCAGAGATCAAATTTCCAACATCTGTTGCATCATAGGAAAAGCAAGAGAATTCCAAAAAACATCTACTTCTGCTTTATTGATTACCACCCCCTCCCCCAAAGACTTTGACTATGTAGATCACAACAAAGTGTGGAAAATCTTCAAAAGAGGGGACTACCAGACCACCTTACCTGCCTCCTGAGAAATCTGTGTGCAGGTCAAGAAGCAACAGTTAGAACTGGACACGGAACAACAAACTGGTTCCATATTGGGAAAGGAGTACATCAAGATTGTATATTGCCACCCTGCTTATTTAACTTATATGCAGAGTACATCATGAGAAACACTGAGCTGGATGAAGCACAAGCTGGAATCAAGATTGCCAGGAGAAATATCAATAACCTCATATATGCAGGTGAGACCACCTTTATGGTAGAAAGTGAAGAAGAACTAAAGAGCCTCTTGATGAAAGTGAAAGAGGAGAGTGAAAAAGCTGACTTAGAAACTCAACAATCAAGAAATGAAGATCATGGCATCCGGTCCTTTCACTCCATGGCAATTGAGGGGGAAACAATGAGAGAGCTTATTTTGTTGGGCTCCAAAATCACTGTAGATGGTGACGGCAGCCATGAGATTAAAAGCCATTTGCTCTTTGGAAGAAAAGCTATGACCAACGTCGACAGCATATTAATAAGCAGAGACATTACTTTGCTGACAAAGGTCCATGTAGTCAAAGCTATGGTTTTTCCAGTAGTCATGTATGGATGTGAAAGTTGGACTATAAAGAAAGCTGAGAACCGAAGAATTGATGCTTTTGAGCTGTGGTGTTGGAGAAGGTTCTTGAGAGTCACTTGGACTTCAAGGAGATCAAACCAGTCAATCCTGAAGAAAATCATTCCTGAATATTCATTGGAAGGACTGATGCTGAAGCTCAAACTCCAATATTTTGACCACCTGGTGTGAAGAACTGACTCATTAGAAAAGACCCTGATGTTGGAAAAGATTGAATGCAAATGGAGAAGGGGATGACAAAGGATGAGATGGTTGGATCGCATTACCGACTCAATGGACATGAGTTTGAATAAGCTCCAGAAGTTGGTGATGGATAGGGAGACCTGGTTGCACAGTCTATGGGGTCGCAAAGAGTCGGACTTGACTGAACGACTGAACTTAATGAATTGAAAGGACTGTCCCACCAGATTCCCTGGAGCAGAGTGCCTCACTGCATGCTGAACTCTGTCAGACAGTGTTGAAGGTCTACAGCAGTAGTAGCATAGGGTTCAGTCTCCAGAGAGGCAGATGGCAAATGCTCTTGTTGTTGTTGTTCAGTCACTGGCAAATGCTCTTGGCAAGTGCCAATTGGTCAGTGACATCTGTGTATGAAGTTATAACAAAAAGAATCAGTCTATGAACCAAGAATGCCATGCTTTTCCAGTAGTCATGTATGGATGTGAGAGTTGGACCATAAATAAGGCTGAGCCCCAAAGAATTGATGCTTTTGAACTGTGGTGTTAGAGAAGACTCTTGAGAGTCCTTTTGACTTCAAGGAGATTAAACCAGTGAATCCTCAAGGAAATCAGTCTTGAATATTCACTAGAAAGACTGATGCTGAAGCTGAAACTCCAATTTTTTGGGCCACCTGATGCGAAGAACTGACTCATTAGAAGAGACTCTGATGCTGGAAAAGATTGAAGGTAGGTGGAAAAGGGGACGACAGATGGTTGGATGGCATCATCGACTTGATGGACGTGAGTTTCAGCAAGCTCCAGGAGTTGGTGATGGACATGGAAGCCTGTTGTTCTGCAGTCCGTGGGGTTGCAAGGAGTTGGACATGACTGAGTGACTTAACAACAACAAATGAACCAGTAAGTGGGTTCTTATCCAACACCAAATGGGCTGGCACCTTGATCTTGGAGTTTCCAGCCTCTGGAATAGAAAAATAAATTTCTCTTGTTTATAAGCTACCCAGCCTGTGGTATTGTTATAGCTGCATGAATGTTCAAAGATGTGAGTCACACCTTTGTCAGGGAGCAAAGCTGGCTGCCCCTAAAATGTCTCCTTGGCATGCAGATTACTTAGAGTTGAAACCAGTCAAGCTTCAAAAGACTCAGGAAGAAACTTTGACCGTCCCTCCAACTGCCTAAAAGATTTTATATACTGGGCCTGTTACTGAATAGAGCTATCACCAGACAGATCTGCAAGGGGTATTGGTCAGCTGTGGTGGGGTTAGCTCTTCAGAGTCCATTGATCTGCCTGGCCCAGCAAACATTTGCTTAGGAGACATTTGCTTTTTCATTTCCACGTGAATTGCCTTTTCTCCGTTTTGATGTCCCAAATCACTACCCTCAACCTTCTCTTTGTCATTAGCTGATGATGGCATTTAAGATGGAGGTTTCAGCCATTGTGGCAAGTTACTCAGTTTTCCTGGGTCTCTCCCATGTATACATATCATTAAACTTTCATTTGACTTTCTCCTGTTAATCTGCCTCATGTCAACTTAATTCTTAGACCAGCCAGAAGAATCTAGAAGGGCAGGGGAAAATTTCTTCCTCCCCCACACCTGATTGCATTCTTGTGAGAGAACCACAGAGGACCAGCTAAGTCACACTTGGATTCTTGACCCACAGAAATTGTGTGATAATAAGTGTATTAAGTCACTAAATACTGGGGGTCATTTCTTACATGGCAACAGATAAATAATGTAAGGTTGGTCATGCTAACACTCCACAGAAGTCTAGGATCTGAAGACAAGTCAGCATTTTATGGGTGGCCCCTGAGAAGCTTCAAGAAGGCAGACGGAGCATGGTGGTTAAGTGATAAGAGATTGAATACACCTGCAGACAGCAGCCAGATCATATCTTACAACAGAATTCTATAGCTACCAATCCAGGAAGCTCAGTCACAACCTTGGCAGAATCGTCCCGGAGTGGTGAGGCCTTGGCCAATGATGTCCAACTGTCTTATTTTTCACTCATCAATGTTTACAACTCTGGAACAAGCATAGGAAGCCATATATGTTCCCCAAGTCAATCACACAGATGTTTTCCTTCTGTAACTCCCACTTCCCCAAGCAAAATTGCCAATCAAAACATCCAATCTTGAAACTACCCTACACTTTTTTAAAAAATTGTTGAGATTTCCCACTCCCTGCTTGACTTTGACTCTCTGCCAAATGGCAAGTGATGGTGTTGACCCTCTTGCTATGGGAAGCTTGGAATACAAGGCCTCTGTTCTCCTTTGGGCGGTCTTTACTTCCTCAGCATCCTCTTCTTCCACTCACATGTGCTTTGCTGCCTCCTACTGGGCACCTGATCTGGACTACGGGGTAGAAAGTAGGAGCAGTAAGCAGGGTGGCTGATGGCCAGCCGTCTTCCTCCTGTTCTCCCTCCACATGTCATCGTTCACTATGGGTTTTCTTGTGATTGACTGGAGCCTTTAATTTATCCAGATTAGATGGGGAGGGTGTTGATACAGTCAATTAAATCTTCCCCATCTTCCTCACTCCAGAACTCAGAAGAGAAACATAGGTTCAGAATGAAGTTATGGGGTCCTCATGGCCAGACAGTGAGAAAAGTCTCTGGCTTGTTACCAGGGTGAGGAGGGATGGGTGTGTATCCATAGCCTGGATTATTGTTTTCTAAGAAATAAGCCAAAAGAAGAAATTTGAACTTCTCTAAATCCCCATTTTGGGAATAGGAAAGTCTGAAGAAAGAAATGACTGTAGGTGGTTGTAAAATATGTTTCATTTCAGATATCTTTTGGGGGAAAAATATCTGTGGCTTAGAGTGAAAAACTCTACCTGCTTCCACTGTTCTATCTTCCTAGAATTTAACTCCCCAAAAGCTCCCTTGCCCTCCTCCTCTCTTTCCTAGCAGAGCTGGAAGATAAGACCAGAGTTCACCCCACAGTTCTGTTAAGCCAGGTCAAGCCACTGACAGTCATCAAATGCCTGGGACTATGGAATTCTGATGTTCAACAGGGGAAGTAGGGATTGACGATTCTGAAGGGAGGATCAGGTGGGGGTATTTGAGGTGTGAAAGAGAGAGGACTATGAGAAGGAAAGAGAAGAAAGAGGAAAGGGCATATATTTTGAAGCTCAGACAAGACAGTAGTTTTTTAAGAATGTCTTTTTTTTTTCTCCCTTTGGTTTTTGATTTCTTTCTTCCTTTCTTTCTTTTTTTTAAATTGAAGTATAATTGATCTACAATGTTTCAGGTGTACACCAAAAGTGATGTAGAGTACTTTCAGATTACTTTGCAAGATATTCAGTGTCCTTCCCTGTGCTATACAGTAGGTCCTTCTACAGTTTATGTATTTTATATATAAAAGACTATACTATATATAGTATTACAGACTATATATAGTCTGTATCTGTTGGGCTTCCCAAGTGGCCCTAGTGGTAAAAGAATCTGCCTGCCAATGCAGGAGATGCTAGAGGCATGGGTTTGATCCCTGGGTCAAGAAGATCCCCTGGAGTAGGAAATGGCAACCTACTCTAATATTCTTGCCTGGGAAATCCCATGGAGAGAGGAGCCTGGAAGGCTACAGTCCATGGGGTCACAGAGTCAGACAGGGCTGCAAGAGTGAAACTGAGAGTGAGTCTGATTGGTTAACCCCCAATTCTCAGATTATCCCTCCCTCCTTTCCCCTTTGGTAACCATAAATATGTTTTCTATGTCTGTGAGTCTGTTTCTGTTCTGTAAATAAGTTCATTTTTGTAATATTTTAGAGTCCACATATAAGTGATGTAATATTTGCCTTTCCCCAGGTACACAGTGTTGCAATTGAATAGAATTGTGGGACAACGAGCTAGTGTTGGAGAACTGTTTGGTGGTATGGAAAAAACTACACACGCACGTTGAAGCTGGGTCCAGAATCAGTAAGGTCACATTATGCTGCTTCACTGTGGTATAAGAACCTTAGAATAATATACTCTGATTTCTCCCCTTCAATTTCTTCCCCAAGTATATAGCCTTTATACTATTGTTGTCAAACATTTTACTTTTGTATATATTACAAACCCCATATTACATTTATTATTCTGTTTAAACAACTGATGCTCTTTTAAAGAAGTGTGAATAGTTTTAAAGTTCTTGTATATTTATTTATGTAGTTAATCTTTCCAAAGTTCCACATTCCTTTGTATAGACCTACATTTTGATTTATTATTTTCCTTCTGCTTGTTTAATATTTTGTATTGTGTAAATCCACTAGTGATGAATGCTTTCAGACATTTTATATCTAAAAAGTCTAATTTGTCTTCATTTTAAAAGGATGTTATATTAGTTTTCTAGGGCCGCCATAACAAATTACTGGACTGGTGTCTGAAACAGCAGAAATTTATTTTCCCTCAATTCTAGAGGGCAGCAGTCCAACATGAAGGTGTTAGGTTTCTCTTGAGGCCTCTCTCGGCATTTTCACTTTTATAACATAGTTGACTATCATACTGCATCTGTGTCCTGATAATATAATATAATATAATATATAATTATTATTATATATATATATAATATAATATATAATTGTTATATAATCCAATTATATTGGATTAGGGTCTATTACCTGGTAGGCAAAGCATTGGTGGTTCAGTGGTAGAATTCTTGCCTTCCACGTAGGAGACCTTGGTTTGATTCCTGGCCAGTGTATAATGCCTAACTACTTTGGGGCTTCCCTGGTAGCTCAACTGGTAAAGAATCCGCCTGCAATGTGGGAGACCTGGGTTCGATCCCTGGGTTGGGAAGATCCCCTGGAGGAGGGCATGGTAACCCCCTCCAGTATTCTTGCCTGGAGAACCCCATGAATAGAGGAACCTGGTGGGCTACAGAGCAAGGGGTCACAAAGAGCAACTAAGCACAACACAGGGTCTATTCAGATGACCTCAGTTTGTTTTAATCATATCTGGTCTCTACATACAATGACATTTTGAGCTACTGGGGGTTATAACTTTGAATTTGTGGGGTTGGGGCGTGCACATGCATGCTCATTCGCTTCAGTCCTGTCCAACTCTATGCAACACTATGTGCCGTAACCTGCCAGGCTTCTCTGTCCACGGGATTCTCCAGGCAAGAATACTGGAGTACATTGTTGTGCCCTCCTCCAGGGAACCTTCCGGACCCAAAGATCAAAGCCGGGTCTCCTGCACTGCAGGTGGACTCTTTACTGCTGAGCCACCGGAAAGCCTAAAGGGCGAGTATAAGTCAACCCAAACCAGATTTTTTTTTGTAAGTGTAGAACTGTGTCATTGTTTAGCTGCTAAGTCATGTCCAACTCTTTTGCAATCCCATGGACTATATAGCCTGCCAGGCTCTTCTGTACATGGGATTTCCCAGGCAAGAATACTGGAGTGGTTTGCCATTCTCTTCTCCAGGGGATCTTCCCAACCAGGGACTGAACCCAAGTTTCCTGCACTGTAGGTGGATTCTTTATGCCTGAGCCACCTGGAAAGTCCTACAAAATTGTAGGTTGACAGTTTTCTTTCAGTTCTTTAAAGATGTTGCTCCACTATCATCTCTCTGCATTGTTTCCAATGAGAAATATGCTGTCATCTTTAATTTTGTTCTTCTGAATATATTGAAGCTCTTTTCCTCTGGCTGTTAAAATTTTCTCTTTATACAAGATTTTAAGCAATTTTATTATGATTTGCTTTGGTGTTATCTTCATGTTTCTTGTGTTGGGGATTCATTGAACTTCTTGGATCTAAGGGTTTATTACTTTAGTCTGAAGCAGAAGTAATCTTCTTTTAGGACTCTTCATAGAAATAGAATTATTGCTCAAAGACTTGAAAATTTTAAATTTTGATGCTTTTTACCAATTTGTCACCCATAAAGTATCAACCAATTTATATCCCCAACAGCAAACATATCATATTTCTAAAAATTTTATTTAATTGGAGGATAATTGCTTTACAAAGTTGTGTTGGTTTCTGCTGTACAACGATGTGAATCAGTTATATATATATATCTTCCCTGTAGAGCCTCCCTCCCCCTCCTATCCCAACACATTTCATATTCTTTTTCATTATCAATCCAGTTGGTTAAAAAGTTCTCATTGTTTCAATCCCCCTCCTATCCCAACCCTCTTCATATTCTTTTTAATTTTAAACCTAATTGGTTCTCATTGTTTCCATTTACATTTCTTTGATTATCCATAGAATTAAAACTTTGTTCATGTTTATTGACAATTTTTCTTCATTCTTTCAGTCATTTGAACTTCTACTATACACCAGGAAATGTTTTATGTGCTGGGGATACTGCAATACACTAGAGTCAGGTGGCTCTTCCCTCATGAAGCCTGCCTTCTAATGAAAGTTGGGGGAGATAGAGCACACACATATACACACACACCCAAAGTTTCAGATTGACACAAGCTATAAAAAATAAGACAAGATGATGTGATGAAGAAAGACTTGGTATGGGGACTTTCCTAAGTTGGGTAATTGCTGAAGGTTTTTCTGAAGATGTGATATTTAAGCTATAACCCAAATTATGAGAAAGAAGTAGGCATGCAAACATATGGGACAAAAACAGGAAATAGCAAGTGCGAATGGTCTAAGGTAGGGATGAGTTTTAGCTCATTTAAGGACTAGAAGAAACCTCATGTGACTAGACAGTGGTTAGCAGGAGAGAAAGCTTTAGGATCTGAACTCAGAGAGCTAGGCAATGAAGATTCGTAGAACCTATAAAGCCATAGTAAGGAGTTTATAGTTTATTTTAAATGTGAATTACCTATACAAATCCTTTGCCCATATTTCAATTGGAGTGGTCATATTTTTAAACTGATTTTTTAAGATTCTTGTTATATTAGAAATGGTAACATCTATAGGTATTCATTGCAGATACTTACCTCTATTTTTCATGTCTTTTAACTTTGTGTACAGTGTTTTTAAAATCCCTTTTTTATTTTGCTTTTTAAAAATATTAGTAAATCTATAAGTCTTACATTACTGCTACTGGTTTCAGAAAGTTCTTCCACCAAAACTATTAAAATGCTCACTCAAAATTTCATCTTACTCATTTCTTTCACACATCAGTTTTTTAGTTATTTTTAAAACTCTCATATCCGAGACAAATACTTCTGCCTCACCTCTGAGCCTCCCAGGAGGAACAAGGCTGAGAAATGGGTTGGAACTGTGTGATATAATACCTCTTACATAATAATGAATACATAGCTAACATGTATTATTTAATGCCTTGCTGTGGCTATTGATGATCTCAAAGGGGAAAAAAACCCACATTTTACTTATGTCCACATATGATAAACTCCAAACTCAGCCACTGATGAGAAATGGGTCCTTCTGTCTGCGTCTCTTTTTGCGCATGGATTATGTGGCTTCCTGGAGCTCTCTGCTGAGGCACCGGGATCCACCTCACGGAAAGCTGCTCCTTCCTTCCAAAGTTCACCCTTGGATCAAATAAATCAGAGCCTGGGGCTTCCCTGGTGGTCCAGTGGTAAATAATCTGCCTGCCAAAGAAGGGGCCACGGGTTCGATCCTTGGTCCAGGAAGATTCCTCATGCTGCAAGGCGACTAAGTGTCACAGCTACTAATCCTGCACCCTGGAGCCGATGAACTGCAACTAGCGAAGCCCGTGCGCCCTGGAGCCCATGCTCCACAACAAGAGAAGCTATGGCAATGAGAGTTGTATGTTCCACAACATAAAGAGTAGCCCCCACTGCTGCAACCAGAGAAAGCCCCCACACAAAGACCCTAAATGCAGTGCAGGCATAAATAAATACATAAAATTAAAAAAAAAGCAACAACAAAAAAGAAATCAGAGCCTGGTTAGTTCTCCTGCAAATTAGGAGTCAGAGTACCTGAGCCCAGCAGTTTCACAGCCAGTGGCTGTCCTGGGATTGGGAACCGCATCTCTGTGGACAGATGTAAAGCTCAGAAAGGGCCAGCTGCTGGTGGGTCATGGCTGGTGCCAACTCTTAGGCTCTCCATTCATGAAATGTCGTGACCCTGAAAACAATTCTATCTCAGTGTTTTGAATCTCACGCTCTGGAAAGTTTCTACTGACCATATGGCTAAGGATACACAAGTCACCTGGGCTGGAATTTGGAGAGCAGGACACGCAGAGCAGCTGCCCCGGCTTCATGCTTCTGCCAGAATGCTCCCACTGGCCCGGGGTGTGTGCTTCTAAACTCCTAGCAGGTGGCAAGACCGTAAAATCTTACTTGATTCAATGGTTTATATTTGAAGCATTTTAATTCTGAAATAGTTTTCTCCCATTTTCTCTCTTCTCCTTCTGTTTCAACGGCAAAATCATCCCACTTCTTCCCAAGGTCAATTCTTATGCTTATACCCTAGTTCACCCATCCCCCTTGAACTCGTCCCTTGGGTTCTTCTGTCCTCTTTTAAGTTTACCTCCATTAGCACTTTTCATCTTACAAATATGCTCTCCAGTCTTTGGAATAACCTCTCAAGCTGCCTATTCCTTTAAAGTATCACCTAAATTAGTCACTTCCCCCAATCCTGTCTGAGTACTTTCTGTGTTTCCTTTCTAACAATTGTCTGATTTGTAGTTATTTAAATTTGTATTGTTTACTCATAGTTTTATTGTGTTCCCTCATTACTATATAAGTTCTCTAAGTATCAGAAATATGTCTGCCCTGCTCATAATTGTATCTATGGAAATAAATGAAAACCAATCAGATGAGAACAGCCAAAAGCCATTTATTAAGAGCTTGCAAGGGAGTCAGCCACCATCCCTTGAATTTTGGCAGAGCCTCAAAGGCAAGCAGAGGACTGGAAAAAATAGAAGGCTTCAGGTATGCCCCGATTGGAGGCTCTTAGCATGGGGCTGCGGTAGGCAAGCTAACTAGATGTGAGGCACTGTATGCGACGGGTTAGAAAAGACTCTGACTTTCACTGGTGGGTCCTAAGAGGGCATCAGGAGCCAAAAAAAGAGAAACTATCAGTAGTTAATCAAGTCCTGGCCATTTAGGGGTGACTGTTAAGAGGGATTATTATTTGGCTTCCTAGACTATTGAAAGTAGTTTGACTTTTTGAACTGGTTATTGCAGATAGTAGGTTGGCTTCCTGGGCTGGTTGTTACATTGCCTGTAACACTGCCCCACAGCCTATAAAAACCAGCCCAGGAGGCCAACTTATTATCTGCAATTCAGTTCAGTTCAGTTCAGTTGCTCAATCATGTCCGACTCTTTGCAACTCTATGGACGCCAGGACTCCCTGTCCTTCCAATGAATATTCAGGACTGATTTCCTTTAGGATGGACTGGTTGGATCTCCTTCCAGTACAAGGGACTCTCAAGTGTTTTCTCCAACACAGTTCAAAAGCATCAATTTTTCGGCACTCAGTTTTCTTTATAGTCTAAGTTTCACATTCACACATGACTACTGGAAAAAGTACCTGCAATAACCAGTTCAAAAAGTCAAACTACTGTGGCTCAACTCGTAAAGAATCTGCCTGCAATGCAGAAGACCTGAGTTTGATCCCTGGGTTGGGAAGATCTCCTGGAGAAGGGAAAGGCTACCTACTCCAGTATTCTGGTCTAGAGAATTCCATTGACTGTACAGTCCATGGGGTTGCAAAAAGTTGGACACAGCGAGTGACTTTCACTTTCACACTAGTCATATTCATTGAAGGGACTGATGCTGAAGCTAGAACTCCAATACTTTGGCCACCTGATGTGAAGAACTGACTCTTTAGAAAAGACCCTGATGCTGGGAAAGATTGAAGGCAGGAGGAGAAGGGGATGACAGAGGATGAGATGGTTGGATGGCATCACTGACTCAATGGATATGAGTTTGAGCAAGCTCCGGGAGTTGGTGAAGGGCAGGGAAGTGAAAGTTGTTGCTGAATCATGCAAAGATGCTGGGGTTCTTGGCCCCAGAGGAGAAGATTCAATCTGGGACCAGAGATGAGGCTGGATTGCTCAGAGCTTTTGTGTAATAAAGTTTTATTAAAGTATAAAGGAGATAGAGAAAGCTTCTGACATAGACATCAGAAGGGGGTAGAAAGAGTACCCCCTTACTAGTCTTAGCACTGGAATTATACACTCTTAAATTAGTTATTACAGTGAATCAAAAGAATGTATGGAGGTTGTAAAGACCTCACCAGACCTAGTCCCATAATTTACAATTTGAGATAACAAAATTAGCCAGAAGGCTTTTTCCAGAGACTGTCCTCAAGCAGGATACATTATTGTTAAATAATCCTAAGGAATGTAGAGGGGAAAAAAGTGTTTGTCCTTTCTTCCTCCATGAGAATTCCAGACCCCTCTCTCCTTGGGGACCCCTGGACTTCTTATCAACCTGACTAGGAATTGACTCTCTCAGAAGCCTGGCGCCCTGCAGTCCATGGGGTTGCAAAGTCAGACACAACTGAGTGACCAAACTGAACTGAGTCATTGTTCATTTGTGTATTCAGTCGTTCAGTTCCCAGAACCAGCACAGTGTCTAGCTCAGACAATAGTTACTTATTAAATAGTTAATATATGGATGGCAACTCAGAACTTGACATTGACCCTCTGAGAAATAGTTCTTTGCATTTCTCTCCTACACCTAGCTTCTGCTGATTGTCCCTTCACTAACCTCTATTTGTAAGCAGCTTTTTGCAGGAAAACACCCTCATCAGAAAAATTCCTTTTCTTGTTATTTCAGCAAAGCTACATTCTAACTACCTTTAAAAAATTAACTAATTTTAATTGGAGGATAATTACTTTACAATATTGTGGTGGCTTTTACCATACATCAGTATGAATCAGCCACAAGTGTACATGTGTCCCCCAGCCTGAACCCACCCCTCCCCCCACTTCCCTCCCCATCCCATCCTCTGGGTTTTTCCAGTGCACTGGCTTTGAACGCTGAAGGTGTTTCAGTGCTATTCTCTCAAATCATTCCACCCTCGCCTTCTCCCACATAGTCCAAAAGTCTGTTCTTTACATCGGTGTCTCTTTTCAGTTCAGTTCAGTTGCTCAGTCATGTCCAACTCTTTGTGACCCTGTGGACTGCAGCATGCCAGGCTTCCCTGTTCATCAGCAACTCCTAGAGTTTACTCAAACTCATGACCATTGAGTTGGTGATGCCATCCAACCATCTCATCCTCTGTCACCCCCTTCTCCTCCTGCCTTCAATCTTTCCCAGCATTGGGGTCTTTTCCAATGAGTCAGTTCTTCATATTAGGTGGCCAAAGTATTGGAGTTTCAGCTTCAGCATCAGGCCTTCCAATGAATATTCAGGATTGATTTCCTTTAGGATGGACTTGTTGGATTTCTTTGCAGTCCAAGGGATTCTCAAGAATCGTCTCCAACACCACAGTTCAAAAACATCAGTTCTTCAGTGCCCAGCTTTCTTTATAGTCCAACTCTCACATTCATACATGACTATTGGAAAAACCATAGCTTTGACTAGATGGACCTTTATTGGCAAAGTAATGTCTCTGCTTTTTAATATGTTCTCTAGGTTGGTCATAACTTTTCTTCCAAGGAGTAAGCCTCTTTTGATTTCATGGCCGCAGTCACCATCTGCAGTGATTTTGGAGCACAAGAAAATAAAGTCTGTCACTGTTTCCACTGTTTCACCTTCTATTTGCCATGAAGTGATAGGACCAGATGCCATGATCTTAGTTTTCTGAATTTTGAGCTGTAAGCCAACTTTTTCACTCTCCTCTTTCACTTTCATCAAGAGGCTCTTTAATTCTTCTTTGCTTTCTGCTATAAGGATGGTGTCATTTGCATATCTGAGGTTATTGATATTTCTCCTGGCAACTTTGATTCCAGCTTGTGCTTCCTCCAGCCCAGTGTTTCTCATGATGTTTTCTCTGCATATAAGTTAAATAAGCAAGGTGACAATATACAGCCTTGACATACTCCTTTTCCTATTTGGAACCAGTTTTTCGTTCCATGTCCAGTTCTAACTGTTGCTTCCTGACCTGCATACAGGTTTCTCAAGAGGCAGGTCAGGTGGTCCTGGCATTCTCACCTCTTGAAGAAATTTATACAGTTTGTGGTGACCCACACAGTCAAAGGTTTTGGCATAGTCAATAAAGCAGAGATAGATGCTTGTCTGGAACTCTCTTGCTTTTTTAGTGATCCAACAGATATTGGCAATTTGATCTCTGGTTCCTCTGCCTTTTCTAAATCCAGCTTGAACATCTGGACGTTCACGGTTCACGTACTGTTGAAGCCTGGTTTGGAGAATTTTGAGCATTACTTTACTAGTGTGTAAGATGAGTGCATTTGTGCGGTAGTTTGAGCATTCTTCGGGATTGCCTTTCTTTTGGATTGGAATGAAAACTGACCTTTTCCAGTCTTGTGGTCACTGCTGAGTTTTCCAAATTTGCTGGCATATTGACTGTGTCTCTTTTGCTGTTTTGCATATAGGGTCATCATGTAACTAATTTTTAAATCAGGCACTTCTCCTATACTGTTGGTGGAAATGCAAATTGACATAGCCACTATGGCAAACAGTATGGAAGTTCCTCAAGAAATAAAATAAAAAAACAGCAACTGTATGATCCAGCAAGCCTATCCCTAGGCATATATCCAGAGAAAATCACAATTTGAAAACATATCTGTACCTCAGTGTCCACTGCAGCACTATTTACAATAGCCAAGACATGGAAAAAACCACTGACAAATGAATTAATAAAGAAGATGTGATACCTATATCAAATGGAATATTACTCAACCACAGAGAATAACATCATTGGCAGCAATATGGATAGACCTAGAAATTATCATGCTAAGTGAGGTAAGCTAGACAGAGCAAGACAAATACCATTTGATAGGACTTAGATGATGTGGAATCTAAAAAAAAAGAAAATGATACAAATGAATGTTTATACAAAACAGAAATAAACCTACAGACATAGAAAACACTTATGGTTACCAAAGGGGGAAGTTGGGAGGGGGTGTTGGATAAACCAGGAGTTTGGGATTAAGATGTACACACTACTATATATAAAATAGATAACTAGCAAGTACCTACTGTGTAACATAGAGAACTATATTCAATATTTTGTAATAACCTATAAGGGAAAAGAATCTGAAAGAAAAAAAAATACATATAGATGTATGACTGAATCACTTTGCTATACTCCTCAAACTAACACAACATTGTAAATCAACTGCACTTCAATGTAATCAATCACACCCCCCGCCCCAAGCTTTACTCATCTCTGGTCCAAGCACAACTTTCAAATCTTTTGATCACACAATACCTCGCTAAATTGTCAGTTCTCTCCATAGCTCAAAAAAGTAGAAATAAGGCATAAGTAAGTAACAGATGACCAGATCTCTTTCTTAGCTTCCCCTTCAGTAATCTCATGAAAAAACTGTGTGAACAAGATTATCTCTAGAGGAAGATCACAGTAAGTCGACAAGCCTGCACGCTGTGGGATATAAGGATGAGTCTCATTCCCTGTCTCAGTGATTGATTAACTGAGATTACGTCTCCCTGCCCTTTAAAATTTTTCATGAATGAGTAGAATCTTAGGAGTTGGTTTAAGTGGTACACAAATCCAATTTTTCCTCAGATTTTCAGCTTTCTGATTAAAAGCAACTTTTTTTTTTCCACCAAAGCTTGTGTCTCTCTTGGGTTGATTTTCGAGTGGTGAGCAACTTGATCTGAGCTTGGTAACAATTTCACCTGTCACCTTCCAACTGTGGGTAAGTTAGAGATCCTCCACAAGTGTTTTGTTTTGCTCTCTACATTTTTCTTAGAACTCATCTAAGAAATTTCCACAGCCCTAAGTTGCACTTCCAGGAAATTCTCATCTCCAGCTCTCACTTCTCATGTGTCCCAAGTCAATTATTTGACGGACATTTCCATGATGAAATCCTAACAGGATCTCCAAGCCTATCAGCAGCCTCTACCCCTTGGGAAGTCCTCTCTCTTCCTCTACATTTTTTTTTGTAATTCATTTGTGGCAAAAGCACTGCTGAAAGTGATTTCTGATTCTGTGGGAAGGAAAATCTGAGGATGAATTTAAGCAGAACAGAGGAAAGGATGGAAAATGAAAAATGAGTGATTGCTTCGGTCGGCAGGAACACTGCCCCCTTGGGACGCAAGAAGAGATGGGACTCTTAAGTTATCTCAAGGGCTGGAGTTGAGAAATATGATCCAGTTGGAAAGACACCAGCCTGGGACACCAGAATAATCTCCAAATCTTGGTCCCCCCAGTAGCAAAAGCAATGGGACATTGGGGGGTACCTAGACAAGAAGTCATGTTTGTGAAGCAGGTCAGCGGGGCTCGGGTTGGGAGAGGTCTGGGCAGGAACATGGTGGAAGGGGACTGGGAAAGGTGGTCACTGCTTTCAGGCAGCAGAGGAGTGGGCTGGAAACACAAGCCCAGGAATGCATGTCAGGCTGCAGTGACTGCTGCGTTCAGGGAAGTGGTACTGAGGAGAGTTACTAAGAAAGGAATCTTAAAGCAAGGGATGCATACCAAGGAGAGCCGTTTTGTTTTTTTCTTCACCTGCTACTTATGACTCCCCACAATTCTCCGAGGAAGGACTGGTAGAGTTTGCTGTCCCTGTAGTGGGAAGGTGACTGGGCTGCATCCGGTAGGAGGAATGTCCTCTGCCGTCTTCCCTCCCACCCGAGAGCTAGCACAGCCTGGGCTTGGGAAAGGAGTGCTTAGAAATGGCAGGTCAGAGTCTGTTTATCTAAGGCTGTTGGTTCTTCTGAGATAGTTCTCTCTCTCCCATATTTAACCTTATACCTGCTTTGTGACACTGTATACACAAGCATGGCCCAAACTTCTCTATGTGCTATCTTCCCAGTAGTTCCTGAACCTATGCTTCTCTGATCCACCGTCTCTCCTGTAGACTGATGTAGCACCTCCTGGAGCGTTACCCACAATGAGGCTCCTATCACCTGCATTTCTTATTTCATTCCCCACCTGCAGATCCCTCCTACACATTGTCCTCTGTCTCCTTGTCTTCAGTTTGACCCCCCTTTAAATCTACTTATTACATAACAATGAGATTTTTAAAAAGTCCGCAACTGTTGGTGATTGAAGGTGGAATGACTTAAGCATGTTACTAAAATGATTGTATATTTCTAAGTGTTCCCTTCCTAAGAGAGTGTGAAGAAGACCATCAGTGAGCAACAGATTTCAACAAATAGTTAAAAGATGGAAAAGCATAGGAAAGACTGTCAGGGGGAACAGGGGTTGCCAGACAAGAAGGAGGAGGCAGAAGGAACTGACCCACCAGGCAGAACCTCTGAGAGGTTCTCAGTTTGCAGGCATGGGGGGCAGAGAGAGAAAAACTACAGGCTCCCCCCCATGACGACTTCTGCCCAATCCTAGAGCTCAGGAAACCCAACTTTAACCCCTGGTGTTTTGGGATCCTGCAAGAGGTTCTCTCTAAAATTTAAGTTAACTTCTGAATAGTGTTGAAGTTTACATACGATGAAGTATCTGATGCTGGGACCCCAGAGAGAACCATCTTTAATCCAGCATTTGAACGGTCTGTACTCCAATAGGGCTCCTGCCAACTCAGTCTTGAGAAACTACAAATGGGCAATGGCCAGATGTATATAAAAATAGAATCCTAACTCATTATCTGCAGGGTTGAAGGCCAGAAAGCCAGCCTACTATCTATAAATCAGCCTTACAGGAAGTTAGACAACTATCTTTGCAACCAACCCAAGAAGCCAAACAATAACCTCTCTAACAACCAGTTTCACATAGCCAGGACCTGACAGCTAACAGCACCTCTAGTTTTTTCCTCTGCTCTCAGCTGAGGACCTGTCAGCTCAATTCGGTTGCTCAGTCCTGTCTGACTCTTTGCTATGCCATGGACTGCAGCAGGCCAGGCTTCCTTGTCCATCAGGGACAGTCAGAGAAACAGAGGACCAGTCAGAGAAAGCCAAATATACACCTCAACCAATCACAGCAGGCCCTGCTTCATTAGCCCCCCCTTCAGCTTCTCCATGCCAACAGCCTCTAATCAGGGCACCTCTGAAACCTCTTAAATGTTTTCCTTTGAGTCTCAGTCAAAATGCAAGCAATAGTGGCTGACTCCCTTCCTATACAAGCTCTGAAAAAAGAAACTTTGCTCATTTTCACTTGGTGAGTCTTCAGTTACTTCCAGTTAGTGGCCCTCCCCATGGACCCAGAACTCCCCAGCTAGTCAGGAAAAACGACCCACACATACAACCATGGAGGACACCTATGCCAGCTGGCTAGAAAAATCAACCCAGCGCCTCATTCTTAAATACGGACACACAGCCAGGGTCACTGGACACGGAGAAAGCCAGCAGCACATAGGAGATCAAGATAAACAGGTTGACCTTGAAGAAAATGAGTCTTTTGAGATAGAAACAAGCTTTAAAAAATTCTAATTAGATCTTCAGTGAGATCTGAGAGGATACTGTGTCCATAAAACCAAAACCAGCAGGCTTTGAAGAACAAGGGAGTCTGGAAATTAAAAATACATTTCCAAAATTAAAAAGATTGGAAGATTAAGTTGAAAAACCAACAGAACAGAGAGGAAGAGAAGTAGTCTGGATGTGTGCCAGAAAAATAAGCCACCTCTTGCAACTTTTATGGAACTAAATCCAGCAATGGCTAGAAGTCGGTACATTTAGAGTGCACCTAAATCCAGCAGGAGCCCTGGGGTCCAGGGGTTGGCTTGGGCTGCCTGTGTCAGAGATCCTTTGACCTTTGGGTTTAGCCAAATACATGGATGCTCTGATTAAAAACAAGCAACTTAACTGCAAATCTGACAGCTCCACTTCACTCCTTGAAACCCAGCACCCCTCCCAATCACATATGGTGAGAGAGATCAGTCTCTTTCCAGACTGGGACCTGCCAGGACGCAGCTCCCCCACCCACCCCTCCATCCCCAATGCCTGCCCCAGCCCCAGTCCACAACATACCCGGGTGTTCAGTGAGCTGAGCTGACTGATTTTATGGTCAGATTTGAAATTGTGATTGAAAGTGTTAGTCCATCAGTTGTGTCCGACTCTTTGTACCTCTGTGGACTGTAGCTCACCAGGCTCCTTCGTCCATGGAATTCTTCAGGGAAGAATACTGGAGTGGGTTGCCATTCCCTTTACCTGGTTTCAAAGTCACATACTTTTGTCCTAATTTGAAAAGCAAGGGCATGAGGGTACCTCTTAAAGCTTTTGTAAGAATCAAAGAAGCTAATGCCTGTGAGAAGCTTAGCAGAGCCCCAGGCACAAAGTAATCAGTAAATAGTAACAGTTATTAGGGTTCCCAGAACAGTCTTCCTTTGTCTGTCTCAATTTTAACCCTACTTTGACAAATTTTTATATTTACACCCAAAATTACTAAAAAAAATAGTCATTAAGCTCTCAGCTTTATTACCAAAGACACACTCTCAGACACCTCATTCAGTCCTCAATTCTTGAGAGATTCTACCTATTATACATATTTTTGAAGCCACAATGGATTGACTGAAGAGCAATTAAGGCTCCTGCTTCATACAGTTCATATCTTGGGGATCTGGCTGGGTTTGGGCTCACATGTCCTTCGTGTTCTCAGTAAAGTGACCCTTCTTCACCAGGGCTCAAGCCTCAACTTTTTTGTGAGGTCTTTCTGGGACTGCTCCCCGATGGGCCAGGGGTTCTGCCCACTGAAGTGCTTTGTCACCACTGCGGCCATCTGCTTCCTCCTCCAGATTCTGAGCACCTCACTTACAGAGCTCTCTCCGCAGGTGTTAAAACTTGAGGGCCATGCCTCAAGTTTGGGCTTTGCTGCAGTGAAGGCATATGTACCAGGGAAGCATGGAAGAGATGTGGGGTGGTGTTGGCTGGCTTTCCCAACTCAACCACAGCCTTACTAGATGCTGCGCTGTGCCAAGGAGAAGGACGTGGGGAGGCACCATCTCCGCTGAGAAGGTCTGAGGGTCTGAAATGTTCTGAATGGGTGTGTGGGCTGCCAGTCTGCTTGCAGAAGGGACGTAAAGGCCACCTTCTCTGGTCACATTCCGACTCTTCTCTCTTGGTCTTTATGACATGCATAGCACGAGAAGCACAGTCTATCCTGACAGACAGAGGACTGCATTTTCCCCTTTTCTTAAGTTAAAATCATCTGGTCCACTTTCTCATTCCCCTTGGCAGAGGGGGAAACGACAGGAGTCTTCAACGAAGGTCAAAATACTTGTCCAAAGTCATACGGAAAGTGGTAAAGATGTTAGAACTCAGGTTTTCAGCATCTCAGACCAGTGTGCTGTGATTCTGAGGTTAAAACGAAGAGGGAAAGCCTATTTGAGGCTGCAGCTTCGATCTTGTTGTCCCCCAGAATCGAGCACATGGTCTGGGTGGCCCCATGGTTCCCCTGGCTCTGTTTTGTGTGGTATGTTACTACTATTGAAGAAAGGGGAGTGTTGAAAGCGTTCTCACCAGAAGTGTTGTAAGGATATAGCAGGAGGGCCTGGCAAGTATTAAGAAGTTTATTTTCCTTAGGAAAATGATAACCAACTTGGAGACGTCACTACAGCTGGGGTCACACTGAAGGAAAGGTAGGTGCTGTTTTGTTGGAGACATCACGGTGGGAGGGGAGGCCAGGGTGGTCCCCCTCAGCTCTGCCGGAAGAGCCGGGGTGGGCACTGGTTAAGAAGGGCCTGGGGTCCCACATCACAGTCCCCCGCCTTAAGACAGGAGGGGCTGGTCTCTGGTGCCTTCCTGGCCCCCTGCTGACTTCCAGGCCAGAGAGGCCCAGCAAAGCAATCCTGAAGGGACTGAAGAAGGTCCCAAAGAAGAAGGCTGCCGTGGCCGGGCCCCCGACTGGGGCGGTGCAGGAGAGGGTGTTGGAGGAAGGGGGCTCTCAGGAGAGAAGGGGCAGGAGCAGAAGGAAGGCCAGGAGCCCTGGGCAGCGCGCCCAAGAGCGTGCGGGGCTGGCGAAGTGGCGGGCCACCTCCGCGTTGGGGTTGCCCCGGGTGGGCTCGAACCACTTCTGCAGACATCGCCCGCTGCCCCTGCGCTCCGGGCTTGCCCTGAAGGAGCCACTCCAGATCCGCTCACACAGGTCGGCAGGCGTGGGGAAGTGGTGCGGGAAGGGGCGGCAGGACGCCCGCTCTGGGCAGCGGGGCTTCCCTGCGGGGGCCAGGCACAGGCCACTCAGCCACTCCCGTCCGCGCGGCTCTGGGACTTGCCCCGGGGGAGACCCGAGCTTGCCTCTGGCCCGGGGGGAGGGGCCATCTGCCCCGGGGGAGGGGGGCCTCTCGGGCACTGCCTAGCCTCACTCACCCCGACTCCAGGCCCAGCCGCCGAGCCAGTTGGACTTGCAGGTGTGCGAGGTGCGGCAGTCCGCCCACCAGCGCTCACAGTCCTCCAGGCACAGGGGCGCGTCCAGAACCCGCTCCACCTGCCCGCGCGGGTCCACCTGGGTGCGGCACAGCAAGAGGCAGAACTGTCAGAGCATCGGTTTGAAGACTGTCTACAGCTACAGCGATAGTGGGGTCAGGTACCATTGGAACATATTCTCTTAACAACACTGCTAAATATTTTACAAATGAGAACAACGAGGCTAGAAAGTTTGTACACGGCTCTCTTCCTACAGACAGGAGAGGGGACCCAGTGCCTCCATCCTTCTGTTCTCCCGTGACCGCTCTCCCCGCAGGCGGTTCTCTAGGGTCAGAGGTAACTTCTCTGTCCTTCTCTCCAGCAGCAGCCTCTGACTCTGCTCTTGTCCATAGCTGTCTGTGAGCGTCTTGGAGCTGAGCCTCTTAAGCACACGGATGGATGTCAGGTGGGCCCTGATGGACGTGCCCCTCCTTCCCGCTCCCCCACCCCCAGCCCACCTTTCCCCACCTGCTGGATCCAAGGCCCCAGGTTGGGGGAGCACTGGTAGAAGCAGATGGCCTGGAGGAAGTGCCTCTGGCAGTCCGGCATCATTATTCCGCAGTGAGCCAGGCTGAAGTTGTAGAGCAGAGACACATCCAGGTGTGCTTCCCAGCTGGTGCTGGCCGTGCAGCAGGCGTTATCCTTCCAGGGGATGCACTGAGTACAGACCAAGATGCGAAAGTCATGGGAGAAGGGGCAGGGGGGTGATGAGCAAGTGGGCCATCCACTAGATGACCCGGCAAGTGGATGTCTTTAGGTCTGTGTCCAAGGGGTGGAAGGAATGCTGATCATCTGTCAGTGTCCTCAGTCACTCAGTCGTGTCTGAGTCTTTGTGACCCCATGGACTGACCGTGGCCTGCCAGGCTCCTCTGCCCTTGGAATTTTCCAGGCAAGAATCCTGGAGTGGGTTGCCGCTTCCTACTTCAGTTTGTCAGTATTCACACCCAAAGGATGCCTGGGCACTGGCCGCTCTGCCACAGACTGCACATTCCCTAGGGACAGGGCTTTCAAGATCTCAGATCCTGGGGCCAGTGGGGGAACCCAAGACCCTTGGAAGTGTGGGATTGCACTGGAGGAGGGCGCCTGCAGCCAAGAAGGGCTCACAGGAGCATGCCAGCCCTGGTCCTCATCCCTCATCTCTGTCAATCACCTTTAGGAACTTGGGTAGGAGTCCCTTAGGTCTTATTTTTTTCCCCAGGGCCTGCCGGTGGGAGGGCAGAGGAGACAAGCCTTGCTTGTTGGAATCTAGGCTGACCACTGATGAGTCTCTGGGATCACCATCTGCCCCGACTCCGAGTGGCCAGGTGGCTCAGGGATGGAAACATTGAATCAGTCGGCATTTACGGTCTCAAAGGTCATAACCCCCCTCCAGTGTGGCCTTTGCCCACATCTCCGTCTAGGGACTTCCCCAGTGGCTCAGAGAGTAAAGAATCTGCCTACAATGCGGGAGACCTGGGTCCAATCCCTGGGTCAGGAAGATCTCCTGGAGAAGGAAATGGCCACCCACTCTAGTATTCTTGCCTGGAAAATCCCATGGACGGAGGAGCCTGGTAGGCTACAGTCCATGGGGTTGCAAAGAGTTGGACACAACTGAGCGACTTCACTTTCACTTTCTTTCCGTCTAGGAAAGCAAATGATTCAAGATGGACAGGGGTTCAGAAAACCTTTTGGTTTTTGTGTCTCTTCCCTGATCTGCCAAAGCAGTGCCCATCCCCTCACCCCGACCCCCACACCAGGACTGGCCCCCCTACCTCCTCATAGAGCTCAGCCTCCGGGCCAGGCTCCGGCTTGTGGGGCTTGGCGTTCATGCAGACATTGAGCAGTTCATGCCCAGTGCATGTGGGGGGCACTGCCCACAGCCCCAGCAGGAACCGCCACCACCACCCCATGGCCTGCCAGAGAGAGGAGCCCTGCTGTGATGGGCAGAACCCTTCACTCCACACCCTGTCACCCCTGGAGCCAGCACAGGCTTCAAGCTTCCCTCAGACTCCGTGACGCTTGAGCTGCTTCTAGGACCTTTATCTGAGGGGGCATCGTAAAATGTCTCACCCCAACAATGTGCAGACATCAAAGTAGGCCAGGGAGGGAAGAGACCAGCCCCAGGGTGAGGGAGCATTGGGGTGGACTGGCTCCAGCTTTCCCAGGGACCTTCCCTGGCCCTTCTCCACATGGAGGCAGACTTTCTAACTCAGTGACATATGGGCTGGGAATTCAGAGCTCCGACCTTGGGTGAGTAACTCAACATACACTCAGTAAGCAGACTCTTCATGGGGCCAAGGACACAGTGGGACTGGCTAGTATGGCGAATGCAGTCCTAACCAACTCCAGCCACTCTGGGAGGTCCCCTCTGGGCCCATAGCTTCTAGAGTTCCCTCCCCAGTTCCCTCTGGGCAAAATCCTTTCCTCTCGAGCAGTGAGGGATCCACTTCTACCATCCCTAACTAATCGCAAACCAGGCTTGAGTATGGGGCTGGGGAGCCAGGCGCCCGGCAGCATTGCTGGCATCTCAGAGCAGGGAGCATGCCCAGGCCCGAGCCATCGGGCGTCTGCCACATGCAAAGCCATGTCCTGTTACTGGGACGAGGAGGCCGGCTTTCCCCTTGATGCTTGTTGTGCCCTGTTTCCAGCTCTGTCCTGGGTAGTTCTCAGAATGGGAGAGAAACAAGCAAACAAAAAGGGCAGAGGCCACCCTATCCCAGGCACATAGTCCTGCAGGAGACACCCCTCAGCCTTCACCCACCCCAGAGCACAGGCCCCACACTTCTCAGGAACCCACTGTGAACCCACCACGATGGAGGTGAAAACCTGTAGCCCAGCTCAGGCTGAGAGCCTCACACATCAGGGGTGGAGACCCCAGTCCCACCCTCGGAGCCCATTTGTCATTTGGTCACTGCGTCGTGTCTGACTCTTTTGCAACCCCGTGGACTGCAGCTTGCCAGGCTCCTCTGTCCATGAGATTTTCCAGGCAAGAATACTGGAGTGGTTTCCCATTTCCTTTTCCAGTTAGAGCCCATCCGCGAGTCTGAACCTAAGGCTGTTCACTATCCTCAGCACCAGTTTCAAGCACAGAAATGGCGTGGGGTATTTCAAAGAAGCAGGGCATCAGGCAGACAGAGGAAAGAGGCTGCCCCTTCTAGTATTTTCTTCATACTCACTTTCAAAGCAGGAGCCACACTATCCCACCTCCAGAGATTGTAAGGATGAGGAGAGAGTGATGATCCTGGCTATTTATTCCTCCAAGGTCAGGTGCAGGAGCTGAGCTTCAGGTGGCTCCAGTTAGCAGCACCATCTTACCCACGCGTCAGGGCCTCCTGTGGGCAGAGTCTCCCAGAGAAACAGACCATGGAGAAACAGATCCTGGGCTCTTTAGTTAGATCTTGAGTTTGCCTCTCAGCTCTGCTGTTTATTAGCTGGCTGATCATGAGAAAATGACATAAACTCTGAGTGTCATTTTCCCTGTCTGTAGAAAAGGCTGTTATGATGGGATTGTTGGGAAAAATAAAGAGAAATTTCCTGAAAAGGACCTGGCATCGAGCTTGGCAAAGAGTAAGTCTAAATGGTTTTTATTCTTTTTTATTTTTCCCTTCTACAAAGCATTATGTATGGGATTATGTATGCATGTCATTATGCATGGGAAGCCTGGCATGCTGCAGTTCATGGGGTCACAAAGTTGGACACAACTTAGCCACAGAACAACAACAATTATGCATTTATTTTTGCATTATAAAATTAATACATGTATTAAAAATAGAGGAGACAAAGAAAAGTGGGAAAGACAATATCTATCATGCTAGCTCCAGCTCAGCTGGTAAAGAATCCACCTGCAATGCAGGAGACCTGGGTTTGATCCCTGGGTTGGAAAGATCCCCTGGAGAAGGGAAAGGCTACCCACTCCAGTATTCTGGCCTGGAGAATTCCATGGACTGTAGAGTCCATTGGGTCAAAGAGTCAGACACAGCTGAGCAACTTTCACAAGGTTTTGGGAAACATACTATTTTGAGCTCAAAAGTGCAATTTGAGTACTGTAAATGGTTTTTATTCTTATCCTTTCATCCTACAAAGCCTTTCTTGCTCAGCCTTGTTCCAAAGCTCTCCCTGCCCCATCACCTGCTCAGTCCCCTGGGATAGGTCACTTGGGTTGTAATGGTGATGATGTCCTCTTTCAGCCCACAGGAGCCAGGCTTCCTGCCAGAGTGAGTACTCGGCAGCCCAGTGATGTGGAGATGAAATGGGGCCTCGGGAACCCAAGGGTTTAGATGTGTGCCCAAGGCCAAACCACACAAAGCCAAAAAAGTCCCTCCAAGCCCAGAAAACAGCCTCCCTTGGCATGCAAGGACCATTGAACTGTGAGTCTGCAAGTGGCCTCCACATTTCACAGCAAGGTCATACTCAACTAAGGAGAGGCTGGAGACTTGGCCAGGACTCTTAGGAGAGTCATAAAGATGGTAAAAATGCTGAAAAGAGAGCCCATTTCTTTGCCTGCTTTTTTTTTTTTATTTAAAAGAAAATTTATTTATTCGGCTGCCATGGATCTTAGTTGCGGCATACACAAGCTTTATTTGCGATGTGTGGGTCTAGTTCCCTGACCAGAGATCAAACCCAGGCCTCTGCATTGGGAGCTCAGAGTCTTAGCCACCGGACCACCAGGGAAGAAGTCTCTTTGCCTGTTTTTTTGTAACAAGTTCCTTTTCCCTCTCTGAAGTAGTCAGTCACTGGCGTTTTCTTTACACAGGATAAATTGAAACACAAAAAGAAAAGCATTTTATAAGTGAAGAAAGCACACTCTGTTCAACTACAAGGTGATGTGGAGACATGAATTAATCATCATGCTGGAAAATTACATTCTCCACACCTGGTTTTCCCAGCCACTGAGTTCTGAGAACCAAGAAGGACCCAGGCACCAGGCTAGGGCCTTCTGTATGTGGTCTGGCTTACTCCTCACAGTTGCCCACCCCCTGAGTGAGCACCCTCCCCCGTTTTACCTGTGGGAAAATTGAGGCTCAGCCAGGGAGTGGCAGAGCTAATATCTGAACTCAGGCAGGAACAACTCCATACCTTGCCTAAGGAGCAGGTGAGGGGGAGACCACCAGGACTGACAGGGTAGATGCTATCTGGGTCTTAAGATGGTCTGTTTAAAAAATAAACAAAAAAGTCATATGCCATAATGTTTGGAGACACATGTGGGTTTTATCTGAGAACAGTGATGATTATAGCCCAGCTGCCCACACTTTTGACTCAAACAGCGTCTTTTTTGGGTCTGGTATGTGGGTTTCCCAGGTGGTGAGGCGGTAAAGAATCCACCTGCCAATGCAGGAGATAAAGGAGATGTGGGTTCAGTCCCTGGGTTGGCAAGATCCCCTGGAGTAGGAAAGGCAACCCTCTCCAGTGGATAATCCCATGGACAGAGGAGCCTGGTGGGCTACAGTCCATGGGATCACAGAGTTGGACACGACTGAATGACTAAGCACCGAGCAGCTGGGGTCTCTCCCCACGGCAGAGGAAAAGCAGGTGTGCATGTCGTGCAAGGCATCACACATGTTTGGGAGGCCTTCAGGCTTGATGAGGGAGTTTGGGTTTAATGTTAATCGTCAGATGACTGTGGACGTGACAGGGACAGGAACCCAGCCATGAAGCACAGAAGTAATTACTGAGGTGGAGAAATAGGCCCTCTGTAAGTGTCCTTCAGATGGAGGACAAGGAGGGCCGTGCCGGCAGCCCCGGGATGGGGGGAGATGAGCTGGGATGACAGCAGTGCGGGCAGGGGCGGGGGTCACAGTGGCCTCTCAGAAGCCCGCTGCCCCACACTTGTGCCTCCAGAAAGGCCATCTTGCGGCCCTTGAGATAAGCTCAGTTTTGCCTTATTGTTTTCAAGTCTTCCAGAGAGATCTGCTTTCTGACAAATCACTGATAAACAAAGCTGGCTGCACATGAAGCCATTTGAAACTGCTGGTCACGATCAATTTTGTTCTTCAGTAGAACAGTTTCACTGCCAAGGGCAGAGCCAAGCAGCGTCTGCTGGGTTCTGATGGAGGGCAGGTGGCAGAGCCACCTCGCTGGTTGGAACCACAGCACAGGGTGAGCGTGGCAGCTCTCTGCTCCCTGCATGCTGCCTCGCCCAAGGCACTGCAGCCCCCAGACTTCCAGAATAGACTCAGAAAGCAAAGGGCTAGAGCCAGGAATCTCCTGATGAGAACCCGAGGTCAGAGGCCAGCCAGAGGGGACACTGGTGATTGGGGTTCTTAGTGGACCTTTTGACCCTTTCCTCTCACTCCAAAGACTCCAAGAGCATCCTTGTCTCAGCATGTAATTGGTCTGTAGCTAAGGCCAGTCAATCAAGGCTACCACTTATCTCAACCTCTTCCCTCCCTCTAGATCAATTATCTCGTTACCAAGACCATTGATTTAAGCTTCGAGACATCTCTTGAATCCCAATGCTTTCATCCCCATTTCTGTGCCTACTGTCTGGGCCATGATCATCTCTTGCCTAAATTGCAGTCAACAACCCTCTAACTGACTCCCTTGCTCCTTTCCAAAGCTGTATCTGAGCAGTAGCCAGAAGGATCTAATATGTGAGAATTCTATTATAAAAAAATTTAAACATAAGGCAAGTTGAGAGAATTTTTCAGCAACCCCCCACGTAGTCACCACTTGGTTTTGCCATCACTATTTTACTCTATTTTCTTTGTCACACATCTAGTCAACCAACCAGCCCTCTAGTCATCCACAATCTTATTTTTCATGCATCTCAAAGTGCGTTGCAGACATCTGCAGACTTCCTCCTAAATAATTCAAGCATGTATATCATTAACCAAAGTTCAACGTTTGTCTGCAGGTGTTTTTTCTTTCAGAATGAACTTTTTAAAAGGTAAAGATGGTTATGATACTGCCACATTTAAGACCTGTTAAGACTTAAAGATAAGTCCCAAATCCCTAACATGGCACACAGACCCTGGATAATCTGGTCCCTACTTGCTTTTCCACCGCAGCGTGCTGTCCTTTCTCTTGCCTGCCTGACAGGCATTCACTTCCCCTGCATGTGCTTAGTCTCAGTCATGTCCGACTCTTTGCAACCCCATGGACTGTAGCCCACCAGGCTCCTCTGTCCACTGGATTCTCCAAGTAAGAACACTGGAGCAGGTTGCCATACCGTTCTCCAGGGGATCGTCCCAACCCAGGGATGGAACCCACATCTCCTGTGTCTCCTGCATGGCAGGAAGGTTCTTTACTAGTTGAGCCACAGGGGAGACCCAGGGGGGTGCTCTGTAATTGCCCTGCTCTCTTACTCAACTGCCCTGCCAGGCTGTTCTTTCATGGCTTACCCTCTGTGGCTGCTCACGCCTTGGCTCCTAGAATGGACACCTTCCCCTCAGGGGAGCTTGCATGGTCCCCCAGGGCTTGGAGACCTGCTCCTTGGTGGTCTTGCACTTGCTACTGTCATGGCGCTTATTGCCTGTTCTTGTGAACACCTGCCTCAGGCCGGCCCTGCCTCTTGGCTGGGAGCAGCTTGGGGCAGGCTCTGCACTATGCTCCCAGGACCAAACTGCACCTGGCCCAGACGTTCGTGCTGAGCACAGGGCGAGGAGCCCTTGAGTAGGAGAAACACTGCACTTCTTAGAAGCAGTTTCCACTCAGCCCCTTCCCTGTCCTGCCCTTCTCTCCTCTCCCTCTCCACTATCCTCACCTGGGTTTTCTCGCTTCTGCTTTGCAGGCTTCTTTCTCCCCTCCCTCTCTCCGTCCTCCTCCCCTGCTCTCTCCCTCCCTTCCCCTCCCTTCATTCTCTCCTTCCCACCCTTCTCCCCTGTAGCTTAAAGGAGCCTCTCCATTTTCCCTTGCCTCCCACCCTCCTGACCCATCTCCTCTCTCACTCTCTCCCCTCCACTTTCCTTCTCCCTTCTGATTTTTTCTCCCTTATCCTCAGACTTTCAATTTGGACCATCTTCAGTTTCTGATGATTTTGGTGAGATTTCAGAGTGTTACGACTTGGCCCTTTCATCAACACTTGAAGAAGGCTATTTTAGATCTCATCACAACAAAGGAAATGAGTATGAAAACCATCCAGTGTTGAAGAGAGTCCAGGTAAAAGGAGACAGACAGATACATCAAAGTCCTATGGGAAGGAGATTAGCTGAAAATCAGAGATGAGAGAAAGATCACCAAGAACAAATACCTATATTTGCCTATTTGTTTTTCAACTTGGTTTGCTAGCTCCTTCTCTCTTCAGCGTGAAGTTTCAAGTTTCGGATGCCAAGGTCCAGTTGTTACATTCAAGCCCAGGCTGCTGGCAGATCCACCAGGCAGGGTTAATACTAAGTAACTAAAGTTTACATGCAGTTTCATGATGTGCAACTGAGGTCCATACAAATTTTCTTTCAATCCTCCAACATCCCTCTTTCCAGCTGTCCCTAGACCTGAAGTTCAAGCCTCCAACCTATCTCTTGTGTCTCTCTCTTCCCAGACATGCTTCCCATAACATTTGTGCATGTTCACTGTGGCTCCTCTGTGTCGCCTTACATTCATCAACCACTGCAGTTCAACTTCTATTCACCATCCCATAGAATCCACTCTAGCCAAATTTACCAGCAACCTCCAACCTGTTCTATCAAATGAGAAGTGTTGGTTCATAACCCCCTTGACCACTCAGCTGCCTCTGACCAGCGTTCTCCCTACCTTTTCCTACTATTCCTCCTACATCTCTGCGTGTTCCTTCTTGGTCTTCTGGGAGGGCTCTGTTTCCTTTCTCTGTGTTTGAGTGTTTTCTTGAGCTCTGTCCTTGGGCCTCTTTCCTTCTCATTGTATGGACACTGCAACCTCATCCTCAACATAGCTTCCATGATCACCTATATTCAGGTAGTTCCTAATCTCTCTCTTCAGTCCTGACCTGTGTATATGTGAATGTGTATGTATATTTATGTGTATATGTGATCTTTCTTTCTCTCTCCCTTTTCCTCCTCTCCATAGTTAAAACAGTCAAAATCCAAGAGTATTTTACTTGGATTTCCCACAGACACCTTACATTCAATATGGCCCAACCATTCTTAGCTCCCCTATTCAATCTGCCTTTGCATGCTGTTTGATGAGACTGTGACTTTAGTCACCCAAGCCACAGGGCTGCAGTCCCAGAGTTGTTCTGGACTCCTCTACAACGTCCTGCAAACACTTTACCATGACATGCAGGTCCTTTATGGCCACTGACGACTCTCAAGCCCTCTCCCTCCCAGTCCCAGCCTCACCTGCATGCCTGCCGTGCTGGACTGCTTGCTGTCCTCTGAACGTGCCACTGCTCTGGGTCTGCAAGTCCTACAGCCCCTGCCAGGAATGACCTGTCCCCACTTCTTCACTCAGCTCTGTATCCTTTGGGGCTCCACTCAGGTGTTATCATCTCGAGAAAGCCTGGGATAGCCCTCCCTGGGATAGACTCCATGGCTTTTTGCACTTCTCTATTGCATTCATTCTATTCTCTATTGCATTCATTACAAGGGGCTATAAGCTTCTGCAGATTTGCTTGCCTCCCCATTTCGATTCTACGTCCCCTGAGGATGAGGACTTTACCGTGTCCTTCTGTTACCGGCCCCTAGCCCAGTTATGGTGAACAGAAGTGGCTCTAACTGAGTGAATGAGTGAGTGCATGAGAGCTCTATATCAGATCTGATGGTTCACAGGGGCCTGAGACTATCTGTAGTATCCAGGTTTTCTGAGTCCATGGACAGTGCTTTCCTCGTAATTTACTTCTCAGTACCCTTCCTTGGAATGTCCCATCCTACCAGTCTAGTGTGTTTAAAACTGAAAGTATGTCTGAACAGGCAAAGCCTATCAGTAGCTCCTCTCAGAGGGAACCTTGAAACACTGTATATGTTCTTTTAGACTGGGACAGTTTTGCGTGGTTATAATCTACATGATCCAGTGTATTATAATACATATGGTCCATGCCTATCCATGGCTGCTGAGAAAATGACTCAGCCTAACTGCATCCCCCCTCCATTTCCTGTATCCCACCATCTACAAGACATGAGCTGATGTTGGTGTCAACCACTGAACTGTAACCAAAATCCTAGCCTCTCTAGTGAGAGAAAGAGAGAAGGCCCCAAAGTTCGGCTAAAAGGAACTATCTTTAATACTTTCAACATTCTGTGATCACTTTTGCCCTAGGCCTGTGTACATGCTTTCCTCTTTCACCTAAGACCTCTCCTGGATCCTCCACACTCTTAGTACCTTCCCTTAGCTGATGCCTCCCTTTTCAGGTCTCAGTTTGGAGAGGTCCACATTCAAGGAGGCCTATGTCTGGATCAGGTATCCTTCCTGATACTCTCACAGCCCCTGGGCCACCTCTGTCAGGATGCCACACTGTCCTGGAATTGCCTGCTGGCCTCCATGTTTCCAATTAGACTAAAGCCCCTGGACCAGTAGAGAATGTGTCTGTCACTTTCACAGATGTAACTGCAGTGCCTAGTGCTTAGTAGACAGTAAGTACTCATAAAATGAATTGGTGATTTTCTTTGGTAAGAAAGTTTCTCTCGTATGATTCATTCTTACAAATAAACATACTTGGAAACATTCTGGGAAACCTCAGCATTGTTGTGGATGGTCACAGTTGTGTTTCATATATATGTGATATTTAGGCTTGTGGATTTTCACCATTTAAAAAAATATTTTCCACACTCATTCACCTCTCACTTATGAGTAGGTAACTTGTGCCTGAAACTTTCATCTTGCTCATCTTTCTTATTCCCTGCAGCTTTATTAACCATGTGGCTTGGCAGGTGTGGTTGGTAAACTGTTTTTTTCTTAGGCACAATCTCTCTTAGCACACAATATGTAAACAATGAAATTGGATCAATTTATATTTCATAGGTTAAAGAAAATATACATCTTTCTAGATTTGTTTTAGTTTTCATGTCTTTGTCCTACATTAAGAATATCTGAGAAAATGCACATAAGAGTTGGAAGGTCCACCTGTGTTTTGTGGTTTATAGAAAGGAAGCAGTGGAAAGTAAGTAGTTTTATGGTGACAGAAATTTGACTCTTTATGCCCTTGTGTCTATAAATGAAATACTAGAGAGGGAAAATCAATTTTCCAAAATATTATGGGTATATTGCCTTCTGGTAATTCAATGATCAAGCAGTCGCCATTTCTAAAAAAGTAAATTTTGTGATTCTTCAGTGACCTGAAGTCAATTGTTATAAGTCAATATGGCATCATTCTATGTGAAGCTGTTGAATGTTTACTTTAGGCTAAGTTTTCTGGATAATGTTAGTGGTTGCAAATATTATAAAACTAGATTTTAGCTTGCTAAGTGTCTCCTTGTACTTGAGTTGATGATTCTGTTTTGATCAAAACTTGTGTAATGTCTGGTTGCCATGGATACTGGGGCTTAAGAGGAGCCCCTGAGTCTTCTTACTGCATTGTCCTTAAAACACTGAACCCATCTAAAGAAATGTAGAAACTCTTTTAGCTTTTCCAAATTCCTGGCATGGTGGTTTGTTTTGAATCTGGAAGAAGTTTTCTGGGGTTGTTTGTACTGCAGCTTGGATGGTCCCTTTGGGTGGAGTGAAAGGACACAGGCTACGACTGTGGTTTTTCTGAGAGCTGCACCTTCTCCATTCCAGGAAGATGAGGAAAGTCAATTAAGGTTTCTCAAGCATCACTCTGTTCCAGGTCCTGTAACTAAACTCTTGCTAGACCTCATCTCATTGCCTTGTCTGCTAGTCAAGAGCAAAGACTGAATCTAGTTTAATACTGTATACTACACAGTTTATATTGATTGATACAATTGATTTCTGAATGAATGAGTAAGTAAACCTGCAGAAGTATTAAAAAATGGTATGGACCTAACAGAAGCAGAAGATATTAAGAAGAGGTGGCAAGAATACATGGAAGAACTATACAAAAAAAATCTTCATGGCTCAGATAATCATGATGGTGTGATCACTCACCTAGAACCAGACATCCTGGAATGCAAAGTCAGGTGGGCCTTAGGAAGCATCACTATGAACAAAGCTAGTGGAGGTGATGGAGTTCTAGTTGAGCCATTTCAAATTGTAAAAGATGATGCTGTGAAAGTGCTTCACTCAATATGCCAGCAAATCTGGAAAACACAGCAGTGGCCACAGGACTGGAAAAGGTCAATTTTCATTCCAATCCAAAAGAAAGGCAATCCCAAAGAATGCTCAAACTACTGCATAATTGCATTCATCTCACACACTAGCAAAGTAATGCTCAAAATTCTCCAAGTCAGGCTTCAACAGTATGTGAACCGTGAACTTCCAGATGTTCAAGCCGGATTTAGAAAAGGCAGAGAAACCAGAGATCAAATTGCCAACATCCATTGGATCATTGAAAAAGCAAGAGAGTTCCAGAAAAATATCTACTTCTACTTTATTGACTATGCCAAAGCCTTTGACTGTGTGGATCACAACAAACTGTGGGAAATTCTGAGAGAGATGGGAATACCAGAACACTTGACCTACCTCCTGAGAAATCTGTATGCAGATCAAGAAGCAACAGTTAGATTTGGATGTGGAACAACCGACTGGTTCCAAATAGGAATACGAGTACCTCAAGGCTGTGTATTGTCACCCTGCTTATTTAGCTTATATACAGAGTACCTCATGAGAAATGCTGGGCTTGATGAAGCACAAGCTGGAATCAAGATTTCTGGGAGAAATATCAATAACCTCAGCTATGCAAATGACACCACCATTATGGCAGAGAAGAACTAAAGAGCCTCTTGATGAAAGTGAAAGAGGAGAGTGAAAAAGTTGGCATAAAACTCAACATTCAGAAAACTAAGATCATGGCATCTGGTCCCATCACTTCATGACAAATAGATGGGGAAACAGTGACAGACTTTATTTTCTTGGGCTCCAAAATCACTGCAGATGGTGACTGCAGTCATGAAATTAAAAGATGCTTGCTTCTTGGAAGAAAAGTTATGACCAACCTAGAGAGTATATTAAAAAGCAGAGATATTACTTTGTTGACAAAGGTCCATCGAATCAAAGCTATGGTTTTTCCAGTAGTCATGTATGGATATGAGAGTTGGACTATAAAGAAAGTTGAGCACTGAAGAATTGATGCTTTTGAACTGTGGTTTTGAAGACTTTTGAGAGTACCTTGGACTGCAAGGAGATCAAACTAGTCCATCCTAAAGGAAATCAGTCTTGAATATTCATTGGAAGGACTGATACTGAAGCCGAAACTCCAATACTTTAGCCACCTGATGTGAAGAACTGACTCATTGAAAAAGACCCTGATGCTGGGAAAGATCGAAGGCGAGAGAAGGGGATGACAGAGGATGAGATGATTGAATGGCATTGCCGACTCAGTGGACATGAGTTTGAGTAAACTCCAGGAGTTGGTGATGGACAGGGAGGCCTGGCGTGCTATAGTCCATGGGTGGCAAAAAGTCGGACACGACTGAGTGATTGTACTGAAATATTACAAACCCATTTATAGATGATATCAGAGAAGTTAAATGAACTGCTCAAAGTCTTATCTCCTTATCATCTAACATAAGATGTATTAGTTAAATTTACATCACAGGATGTCAAGGGTGAAGAGTGAACATCAGTCAAGGATCCGCAGCCTTTTCAGGAAATGGATTAGCATATTTTTGGTTGTACACAGGATAGCTGTATGATGTGAAATTATGCTTTGTCTTTACTTGGAGACTAAGTGTGATTTAAGATATGTATAGGGACATACAAATTTATAAGAGTAGATTGTGATGGTCAATTTTCTGTCATCTTGTCCAGGATATTGGTCTCTTTGATTCAATTAAACACTAATCTATGTGTTGTTTTAAAGGTAGTTTGTAGAATTTGTTAACGTTCATAATTTGTGGTGAGCAATGAACTCATATTTGAGTTTTGGTCTATCTGACTTCTAAGTTTGTGCCCCCCTGATTTACATTAAGCAGATAAAAAACCTACTGAATTATTCTTTGGCACTATATCCAACTATTCTTTGACATTATAATAAAATCTGCAAAATAGCAAGGGCCTGCCATGTGGTAGGACTTAGCTAAGTATGTCACTCAGGTTATCACATAGTGATCCTAAATGCTGTCTACCCCAACTATGGTCATAAAGAAAGTGATGTATAGAAAAATCTCTGTATCATGCTTAACTCCTTCCTGCACCATTCCCTAAAGGATCTGCCCTGAGACTCCAGTCTCCAAAACAAGAGATTCTTTTCATGACCAAAGAGTTTGGGAAATATTCAAGCTATCACCACCTCGTGAGGGCTCAGTGTACTTGCAATGTGCTACAGGTTCTGAGGAGTCCCGCAGTAAGGATATTTCTTGAACTCTATTTAACCCAGCTTTTCCAAACATATTTGACCACAGCAGCCCTTGTGGGTAGTAAAGCCATTAACAGCATGGTATGAGTATTCCATAATCACTCTAATGCTAGCCTGCCATATGGCACTAGACATAAATTTCATAACAGAAACAATGGAAAATGTGCTCAGACCATATCAAACTCCTGGGTCACACATATGATTTAGATAATGCTTAACATTTATTTAAATTACATTTTTTCCTAAAAGTCTTATGTGGGCTGAATTTTTGTTCTGAGAAGCTTCATCTTGCCAATGGGCTGCATATCAAATTCCTATGTAAGTCAATTCTTGTACCTTTTGACAGAATTAGCTAGTGAACCTCTAAATTCTTTAAAAAATTTTTTTCTTGTGTGCCGTTTTGATCTTTCTCGTTTCTTTTTTTATATTCTTGTTATTTTCTTAGTGGTTACCCTGGGTATTCCAATTAACATCCTAATTTCCTGAAAGACCAGAAAGAGAAATTAAGGAAACAGTGCTATTAATCATTGCATCAAAAAGAATAAAATACCTAGGAATAAACCTACCTGAGGAAACAATAGATCTCTACTCTTAAAAACTGTAAGATGCTGATGTGAAAGAAGTCAGAGATGACACAAACAGATAAGAAACACCATGTTCTTGGACTGGGAAAATTAATGTTGTCAAAATGACTATCCTACCCAAGGCAATCTACAGATTCAATGCAGTCCCTATCAAATTACCTATGGCATTTTTCACAGAACTAGAACAAAATTTTTAAATATTTATGTGGAAATATAAAAGACCCTGAACAGCCAAAGCAATCTTGAGAAAGAAAAAATGGAGCTAGAAGAATCAGACTCCCTGGCGTCAAACTATACTACAAAGCTACAGTGTGGTACTAGCAGCATAGATCAAACTAGAAATATAGAAACATAGATCAATGACACAGGACAGAAAGCCCAGAGATATCCCATGCACCTATGTTCACCTAATCTATGACAAAAGATGCAAGAATGTACAATGGACAAAAGACAGCCTCTCCAATAAGTAGTGCTGGGAAAATTGGACAGCTGCATGTAAAAAAAATGAAATTAGGACACTTTGTTGTTGTTCAGTTGCTCAGTTATGTCTGACTCTTTGTGACCCCGTGGACTGCAGCACACCAGGCTTCCCTGTCCATCACCAACTCCTGGAGCTTGCTCAAACTCTTGTTCATTGAGTCAGTGATGCCATCGAACCATTTCATCCTCTGTCATCTCCTTCTCCTCCTGCCTTCAATCTTTCCCAACATCAGGGACTTTTCTAATGAGTCAGCTCTTTGCATCAGGTGGCCAAAGTATTGGAGCTTCAGTTTCAGCATCAGTCTTTCCAACCTAACCCTAACCCTTCTAACCTTCTAACCTTCTAACCCTAACCCTTCAAGACTGATCTCCTTTAGGATTCACTGGTTTGATCTCTTTGCAGTCCAAGTGACTCTCAAGAACCTTCTCCAACACCACAGTTCAACAGCATCAATTCTTCAGTGCTCAGTCTTCTTTATAGTCCAACTCTCACATCTATACATGACTACTGGAAAAACCATAGCTTTGACTAGATGGACCTTCATTGGCAGAGTAATGTCTCTGCTTTTTAATATGCTATCTAGGTTGGTCATAGCTATTTTTCCCAAGGAGCAAGCATCTTTTAATTTCATGGCTGCAGTCACCATCTGCAGTGATTTTGGAGCCCAAGAAAATAAAGTCTGTCACTCTTTCCATTGTTTTCCCATCTATTTGCTGTGAAGTAATGGGACCGGATGCCATTATCTCAGCTTTTTGAATGTTCAGTTTTAAGCCAACTTTTTCACTGTCATCTTTAACCTTCATCAGAACACTTCCTAACATCAAACACAAAAATAAACTCAAAATGGATTAAAGAACTAAATGTAAGGCTGGATGCTATAAAACTCTTAGAGGAAAACATAGGTAGAATGCTCTATCCATAAATCACAGCAGGTTCTTTCTTGACCCACCTCTTAAGTAATGAAAATAAAAGCAAATAAATAAATGGGGCTTAATCAAACTTAAAAGCTTTTACATAGCAAAGGAAACCATAAGCAAGATGAGAAAACAAATCTCAGGATGAAAGAAAATAATTACAAATGAAGCAAATGACAAAAGATTAATCTCCAAAATATACAAACAGCTCATGCAGCTCAATATCAAAGAAAGCAAACAACCCAGTCAAAAAATAAGTGGAAGGCCTAAATAAACATTTCTCCAAAGATGCAGATGGTCAACAAATACATGAAAAAGATTCTCAACATCACTAATTATTAGAGAAATGTGAATCACAATTATAGGGAAGTATCACCTCATGCTGGTCAGAATGGCCATCATCAAAAAATCTATAGGTAATAAATCCTGGAGAGGGTGTGGTGGAGAAAGGAACCCTCTCACACTGTTGGTAAGAATGTAAATTGATACAGCCACTATGGAGAACAGTATGGAGGTTCCTTAAAAAACTAAAAAATAGAACAACCATGTGACCCAGCAAAGCATATACTTTGATAAAACCATAATTCAAAAAGATACATGCACCCCAATCAAGTAAACTGTCTTTGGGGCTTACCCTGTTTGAAGATGAATTTCTGCCATTTCCATACAAAGTATTCCTAACGTAGAGACTTTCTGTGTTCTTTTTTTTTCCTCTTTCTTTCCATGGTAGTGTGATTGCCTCCTTTCGTAAGACTTGGAATATAAGCTATCACTTGTGAGAAAAGGACAAGAAATTGCTCAAAGTGTCAGCACAAGAGGCCCAGCTTGAGGGTCACTTAACACCCCAGAGGGGCATGAATGCTGTTGGTTGAGACTTTTTCTCTAGAGCTAAGGCTTCAGGAAGCTTGAGATGAAGAGGAGAAAGAAATGTATATCATCTCTGCTCAAAATATAATTTCTAGTTAGAGAAATATTTCCTTTAACAGCTATTTATTGAGGACAATGTCACGTCTTTTGTCTTGGACTGAATCCAGATCCTCCTCCTCCTTCTTCAGCATTCTTGTATCTTAACCACCTCTCCTTGAAGAAGTCATACCTAAGAAAACAGAAGTCTGTGATCTCAAAATTAGTTAGGAGTGTAGGCTTTACTGGGCTTCCCTAGTGGCACAGTGGATAAGAATATGCCTGCCAATGCAGGGGACACGGCTTCAATCTCTGGTCCAGGAAGATTCCACGTGCCATGGAGCCAGCTAAACGCGTGAGCCTAGACCCCATGCTCTGTGACAGGAGAGGCCAAGACAGCGAGAGCCCCTCTGCGCCCTGCAGCAAAGAGCAGTCCTGCTCCCAGCAGCTGAAGGAAAAAGCCTGCAAGCCACAAGGAAGGCCCAATACAGCCAAAAATAAAAATAAATAAATGAAAGTTTTTAAAAAGAGAAGGTAAGCTTTACTCACTGTCTTAATGAAATAAAGTGTTCAAGAAAAAAAGAAAACAACTTTTGTCTCCCTTCCTCCTTCCCTCTCACTCAGTATCCCTCCAGTGTGACAGAATCTCTCAAACTCTCCCGTGTCTCTTATTATGAAGTCTCCCAAGCTCATCAACTCACACATGCTTCTTTTTCCCTTTTCCTTTTTGCTGCTTCCTCCATCTCCTCCCTTCCCCGTTAACTCTCTGCCAGTGCAGAGGAGAAGATCTAAGTCCCATCTACTTCTCTTGTTATCCATCATTCTGATGTGAATAATGAGGTCCCAGAAGCAAACTGGGAAAACAAAAGTCCCCTGATGGGTGGAGATGTGGGAGAGGTGGTGAGCACTCAGTCACGGGTGACTGGTCTGTATCGCTTGCCTTGTGAATAAATTCAGACCCAGGCCTCCACTTGCATTCAGGTTTGTTGAGAATAGCTTTACCTGCCATCTAGGTAAACCCTGGACACAGTTTTTAAAACAAAACCAACAAACAAAACCCTTCTTCAATCAGCTTTATAAACTGAACTCCCTAATACTGAGCCAGGAAAGTCGTTTGGAAAGGGTCACTTGTCACAGCCCCAGGGCCCTTGGGATCTGTTCCCTGCCCAGCAAGGTCTTTTTGGAATATAAACAATGCGAGGTTGTTTCTCTCTGGCCTGAAGAATTACCTGCTACATAACAAGCTTTTTGCTTGCTCCCTACTGAACCTGAGCCGAGCAGGGCCCTGCAGGGCTAACTCAGGTGGGATGAGTCTTCCTGCACCATTCCCCGATCCCCTCTCCATTTCTTGTTTCTAGGATAAAGACCTTCACTGAGTCCCACGTTGCATTTCAGAACCCACTATGTACAAAATCCCATTCTGGGCACATTTAGAGACAAAGAATTGAATGAGATTAAGCACCATATCTCCAGTTACTATCCAACGAATTGCTTGGGTTAACAAAAATCATGGGATAACATTGTAAGCCAGTATATGGTCAGGAATCCTGACTAAGAGGAAGGCAAAATGTAGCCCCTAGGTCAGAGGAGGGGAGGTGGCATGTATCTTACTTGTCTTTTTTGAGGAATATAATATGTCCCATTCTCAGAAACAGCATAGAGCTACAGATATCTGTGGGATCAGAAATATCAATTTTGAAATAGTCATGGCTCCACTTGTTTATGAAATTGCAAACATATCTCTGTAGAAAATAAAAACCAGGAAATATGTATAGCACTTTGATTGGATTCCATTGATGTTGACATTTCTGCCTTGTGGTGTACATGGGGGGAAGTGCCTCTCCCCTAGCTTCTTGTGTTCATCTGGGGGGCAGTGGCAGCATCATGCCCTACCTCACCCCCCAATTCAGATTCCCCCAGGGAGTGGGGTACATGTGGTCAGTAACACCTGCTTCCTTCCAGATGTTAATCCAGCATCCTGGTTTGCTCCTTTATGTTGCAAGTTTTCAGGGGCAAGCCCCACTCAGGAGGCCTTCAGTTGTTCACTGCTGCTTGTGGCTGGGCAGGGAAGTCCTGTTTGAGTTTAATATTAGGAAGTCACATTTTCCATATTGACTTCATGGGTAGCAAAGCCAGCATTTGACTGCCTATTTGCCTTCTCAACTGCTCAGTGGTTCCAAATTAACATGGAAAAATTAATGCTATTTATTTGGTCTACCTCAAACCCTTACAGAATTTTTCTCATTTGCCAGCAAGACCTTGATTGTCCACACTGGACTCAAGTCTTCCTAGTTTTGTATGAATACTTATATTTCACTTAAATTTCTTAACATTCTTATTTTACTACTTTAACTGTAGTTGAACTGTATGGCTTATTTCTTGAAAACTGCAATTGTTTGAGAATGATTTCCATAGAGGAGGTTTTCTCCCCCACTGATGACATCTCAGTGTCTAAGGTTAGTAGTAACAGTTATGCCTTAGAGTGGCTTTTCTCTGAAAAAATTATGGTGTTTTTCCACACTGTACGTCTATTAGTCAGCAATAATATCAATTTAATGGGTCATGACATTTTAAAATAAGATAGAAGCTATCAGACTGTATTGCACACAGAGCATTATTTGATGAGAATCTTGTTTTATATTTGTTTTAAATCTGTGCATATGTATGTGTGTTTGTGTGCATGTGTGTGTGAACTGCATCACAATAGAAAAATACTTTTTGGCAAAAACTGTCTGGTCATTTTCCAATGAGTACACAAAAGAACAACACCTCACAGCTACTTTTGTCCTCAGGACTGGATTTGTGGCTGAGTGTTAGTTGATGGCATGCCATTGGAAGTGATAAACATCGCTTCGAAGTCTGGTTCATAAAACCCACCATGCAGTCCTCTGTTATCTTGTTATAGCCATGCTTTCCAGGAAGCAAACTCACCCAGAAGGACATGCAGATACTGGAGTGCAGTTTATTACGCCGGCAGGCCCAAGGCAGAGTCTCCTCTTAGCCAAGGACCCTGACCAGCATTTGTGAAAATCTTTGTGTACGTGTCCGAACCCACCACCCCAAATTCCTTGAGACTTACAAAGGAAGGGTAAATACAATCACAGTAACCCCATCATTCATAAGTTATGTGTTCAAACAGTTAATAATCAATAAGCCTGCAGTTGCATTCCAACAAGTTAATAACTAATAAGCCGGTGGTTACATTCCGATAGATACTGTCCAGAGGCAGGGGTGATTAGTGTATGTGTTCTCTTAGGTGAGGAGTAATCTGGATATGATCTTCAAGGTTCCCTTGTCCGGAGGGGGTCTTATCCTTCCATTGTCGTTCCCACAGGCACTAAGCAGAGAGATCAGAGTCCATTGGAGAGGCGGCTGAGCATGATCAGCATGGACAGGCCTGTGATGGAGTCCAGGCCCTATGAATTCCTTCTTCACTCTCACTTCCTGTATACCACCTGGAGGCTAAATGCTGAGCCCAGGCCATGATGTAAACTCTATGTTGAGGATGGTGTTCTTTATCAATGCAGATCCTTGGATGACTGTGTAGAATAGACCCCCTTACCACATCTCTACCCCTACCCCTAGGCACCCACCCCTACCCCTAGGCACCAATGAGACTCTACAAGGATGAGAAATAAACTTCTAATATGTTATGTTACTGGGACTGGGGGCTTACCTGTTTCAGCAGATAATGTCACTTTAACTAATGGATATTACTTACTATTAATATGTGATCGAAAGCCACTGTGAGGCATGGAGGACATTATGTTAAGTGAAATAAGCCAGACACAGAAATACAAATAACACATGATCTCACTTACATCTGGGATTCTAAAAAGAGTCAGATGCACAGTAACAGAGAATAGCTACCCACTCCAGTATTCTTGCCTGGAGAATTCCATGGACAGAAGAGCCTGGTGGGCTGAATTCCATGGGGTTACAAAGAGTCAGAAATGACTGAGCGACTAACACTTTCACTACTTTACAAGAGTCTGGGAGATGGGGGAAAGGGGAGATATTGATCAAACAGTATAAAATTTTAGTTATAGAATGGGTAAGTTCTGGAGACCTAATGTATAGCATGGTGACTATAGTGAATAAGAATATACTGTATGCCTGAAATTTGTTAAAAGAATAAATCTTTAGCGTCCTCAACATATATAAAAAAGGTAACCATGAGAAGTGATGGATATGTTAGTTAATTTAATTGTGGTAATTATTTCACAGTTCATACATATGCCAAAACATCATGTTATACACTTTAAATAACCTGGAGGGTGGTTCACCCATCGTCAACTGCCTCTTCAGTATGCTGGATATTGTAGACAGTTGGTCTCATAAGACTTACCAGGAAAGGAGGCTGTTACTGGGATTCAGAAATGAGTTTAAGTTTCCACTCTATGTTAATATACATTTTTATTAAACTGAACTCATTTATAGATTTTATATATGCTTAGGAGGCAGCATGGTACAGGGCAGGAGTTATGAAGCACTTTGTAGAAGACCCTTTTCTTCAAATAAAATTATATGTAAAACTCAATACAAAAAAACCCCAAAAAACAACAACTCAATACCTAGCACACTTGGAAGCAGAGATGCTCTTGTCAAAGCAGGAATAGCAGACCAGGAGCACCACTCTCTAGGCAACTCCTCCACTCAATTCCTCCTCACCTTAGCCCAGGGCTCTGTGGCTCACAATTTAAAACCAACAAGTGCAGGAGACAGGGCATGAACTTTGGGGCTGGATGGGCCTGCCTGCTTGCTTGCTTTATCATTTTACTTATACACTCATTTATTCATGGCTCAATAAACAGTCATCGAAGACTGTAGGCTAGACACTGGTTTATCAGCTGTGTGCCTCTGACAGTCTCACTGGGTTTCAGTGCCTCCCTTGTGTTTATACCTAGTGAGACCTGCCTCCTAAGACTCCAGGGTCATGAGAGAGGCTGTAGACGCAGCATTCAGTGCATGTCCTGTCCTTAGTGAGGATGCTCAAAAGATGGTCCTCCTTTGCTTTCTATGCAGATCTTTAAAGTGTGATGTCATTCAGAGTAAAACCATGTGAAAGCATATTTAGTACACAGAAGGGCTTTAGAAACAAACCTGTGTGTTCTCACCCATTGCCCCACTCCCTTGCAAACCTGTAGAGCTTTGGAAGGCTTCCTTTTTGTTTCTCTCAGCTTCAGCTTAAGACCCAGTCACCTGTTTACCAGTCTTCTCATTTTCTCCAAGCCTACACGTCCCCAACGCACTCTTTTATCTCCTCCACAGTAGCTGATCCCAGCTCCTCGCCCCTGGCTGAGCCCTCGTTCCTCATAGTCTCTTTTCTGCTCAGAATATCCAGCATCCCCTGGTTAGAGGATTCTGTCTTCACCTTTTCTGTTGCTTCCCTGCTGCTGGAGAACTAGTCACAGCCTTGTTTCAAGAGTGGCTATTAATGACTGAGGTTAGTACTGAATGGGCTTTCAAGAGTTTCCACTAGCAACAACTCTAAGATGTATAAAATTGTATCATTCAAGTCAACAAAGAAAATTATACATTTAAAATTTTCTCTAAGGTCAAATAGTTCATCTATTATACTGATAGTGCAATGGCTAAGAATGGGGCTTTGTAGCTACACTGCCTGCTTCCAAAACTAAGCTCCTCTTTATATTAGTAGTATGACCATTGCACAATGCCTTGGCTTTCTTATGAGAAAATGAGCATATTAATAGCACCTATCTCATCAAACTATTATTATATATAAATAAAAAAATGCTTAGAACATTGCCTGACATACAAAAAGCACTCAATCAATGTTATCTCTTATTATCATTTTGTACATGGTGCTCTGGATAGTGGATGAGTAAGGCTCAGACAAATTATAAGAAATCAGACAATTGCCAGGGTGTTTAGAAGACAGAAAATGCAGTAAAAGCATCTAGAAGGTAAACTCTTTAGCTCTCACCACAAAGCATTGAAATTATAATCATCTTCTTGGGTTTTTCCCTGTCTTCTTCCTAGGTATTGACATGGTAGGTAGTCAGTCATGGTTGTAGAATAAGTAATTAAATGAATAGATGAGAAATGAATGAGTGAGGGAATCATTGGTAATGGAACAAGCCAAATAGTCAGGTCCCTTTCCACAGTCTTTGATGCTCAGTTTATCATGGGCCGTGCCCTGCGAAGTCACTTCAGTCGTGTCTGACTCTTTGTGACCCCAGGGGCTGTAGCACACCAGGCTCCTGGGTTCATGGGATTCTCCAGGCAAGAATACTGGAGTGGGTTCCATACCCTCCTCCAGAGGATCTTCCTGACCCAAGAATTGAACCCTTGTCTCCTGCCGATTCTGTACTGTAGGTGGATTCTTTACCACTGAGCCACTGGGGAAATCCCCAGTTTATCACACTTGACCCCAAACACACAGGTCTTTGAGAAAGCATTACAGTCTTTCTCAAATTAAGAATACTGTTGGTCACTGTCCAGCACCCACCATCTCCCTCCCACACACACATACACCAAAAAGAGGATTCTCAGCTTTTGGCTCTACTTTCTTGGCTTTGTGATTCTGCCCAAAGTCCTCTGTGTTCCACAGGTATGCCCCTTTGCTCCCTTTCTCCAGGAAGGGCAGCAGAAATCCACCTGTCTGTCATAGAGAAAGCTGATATTATCAGTAGGTCCTGGCATTATCTTGGCAAGAAACAAGATGGTTCCACGTATCTCTGTTTTCCAGAAAGACTGGAGGATGGTCAGAAGTAGACTGGCTTACTTAGGAGGAACAGGACTGAGATTTCTTGCAAGAACTCTTAGACTTGGGTTTTATGATGGAGAGAATTTCCATGTGAATGATAGCATGCCTGCCAGATATTTCTGTTCCATAATGACTAAAGTAACTTCTGCTTTTTTAACATGGTACTGACATACAGTACAGTGGGATGAGATAGCGAGCAGGTACAATTTCAGAAATCTTTCAGGAGTGACCTGGCACAGAGGTTTCGTTTTAGTTTTCTTAACGCACTGGAAGTGGAAGGAAACCATACTTGTAAATTGGTCAGACCAAACTGTAGGTTTCAGCCATTCAGTCTAGCACAGAACACAGTGAATTTGGTTTAGAACAATTTATTTGCAACAATCTTGCTGTATTCAAGTACATTTTCTTATTTCTTTCAGCCACCAAGGAGGAAGGGACAGCCTGGCATAAGGGGTGAAAGAGGAGGGAGTTGTCAACAACCATATGTCCAGGCATCGTGTCAGCTGTCAGGTGCCTCCCTGACATATTAGCTTAATGGCACTTGTTTCCCGTTGACTCTGTGTGTCCTTGGGCAAGTTACCCTCTCCTACCTCAGATAGCTCATCTGTAAATTGGAGGTAATGTTAGCTACCTGGCAGGGCATGAGCTTTAAATGACAGAATGTGTATAAACTGCCTGAGGCAAGGCCTGGCACAGTGAACAACCCCTTTCATGGGTCCTAGCATGTCTATTAATATATTGAGGAGAATGGGGCCTCCTTGAGACCTCATAGCTGAGAAGAGGGCATGCCTTGAAACAGATCTGATACATATAAAGTGTTTCTGGAGTTCATGGAATGGTCAGCTTGCATACAACTCATGTCCAGCAAACATCTGATGCCAGTAATGATGACAGAATCTTGGGGAGCTCTTGGTTTGGGAACCCTGAGAAGAATGAGTCTTGTGAAGAGTTTGAGGAGCCCTGTGAGACAGACTGTGTCTGCTACATTCACTTTTCTTAAAAAATAATTTTATTAATATTATTTTTTTTTGGCTGTGCTGGGTCTTCATTGCTTTGTGTGGGCTTTCTCTAGTTGCAGCGAGCCAGGGTCATTCTTCATTGCAGTGTGCAGGCTTCTTATTGCAGTGGCTTCTCTTGTTGCAAAGCACAGGTTCTAGGCACATGGACCTCTGTAGTTGTGGTGTGCAGGTTCTAGCTCATGGGCTCAGTAGTTTTGGTGCATGGGCTGAGTTGCTCTCCAGCATGTGACATCTTCTCAAACCAGGAATAGAACCCATGTCCCCTGCACTGTCAGGCAGATTCTTATCCACTAGACCACTGGGGAAGTCCTGCTTCATTCCTTTTCATGTTCAGGTGATCTCAGAATATCTGTGCCATGAAAGAATGAAAGAGAACAAGCTCAGAGCTGGTAGGGATAGGAGACACTAAGAAATCAGTAAAGCTGTGTTCTGCTATCAATATTTTTTCTGTTTTTTTTCTGCTATCAATTTTATCATTTTATAAGTACTATAGTCAACTACATGTAGGGCATGGCCAATCAACTTTGGCAATTTGTAAGTTTCATTAACAATTATGACTATAACTTCTTGAACAGTACTTAAGAGTCAGGCCCTATATTAAGCAGTTTCTGTTGTTCAGTTGCTCAGTCGTGTCTGATGCTTTGAGACCCCATGGACTGCAGCACTCCAGTCTTCCCTGTCCATCACCAATTCCCAGAGCTTGCTCAAACTCATATTTGTTGAGTCGGTGATGCCATCCAACCATCTCATCTTCTGTTGCCCCTTCTCCTCCTGCCCTCAATATTTCCCAACATCAGGGCCTTTTCCAAAGAGTCAGCTCTTTCCATCAGGTGGCCAAAATATTCAAGCTTCAGCTTCAGCATCAGTCCTTCCAATGAATATTCAGGGTTGATTTCCTTTAGGATTTATTAAGTGCTTTACAAATATTAAATTTAATACTTACTACAACACCGTGTCAAACCAACTCCCTCTGGTTACCTTTGCTTTAGCCATACCTACCTCTTACTTGGTAACTAAACCGTGACTTTTTTGGTCTAGGCATTTGAGAACAAAGATGAACACGTGTCTGTACAATGTGCCAGGCTCGAAATCAGGCCCTTCATGAACATCATTTCATTTAATTCTCAGTACAACCCAATGAAATAGTTGTTAATATTCTCAAATTGTCATTTTTTTTTAAACTGAAGCTCAGCAAGATTAAGAAATGTTTCCAGGCTTCACAGTAGAAAATGATTGAGCTGGAATTTCACTTGATGTCAATTTGCCTCCAAGGCTGCATCCTGCTACATGGGGTCCCAAAGCATTCAGCTGGAGGAAGTCATGGCAACCCACTCCAGTATTCTTGTCTGGAGAATGCCATGGGCAGAGGAGCCTGGCAGGCTACAGTCCTTAGGGTCACAAAGATTTGGACAGCACTGAGCAACTTAGCATGCATGCACACAAGGTGCTCAGAATAGAAGGAAATATATGGCAGAGAGAAGACCATTAATGGTTCTTGGTTCCTCATGTTTACTAGTGGTATGGACTCTCCAGGAGAGAGGATTGATGGCAGTCCTAGAATTAACAGTGTTTGGCATCCTTAGGGTCAGCACCCAAGTTGGCAGGGGCCAGAAATGGAGTTCTCAAAACTGCGACAGGGAAGGCGGCTCCTTCTGAAATCACTCTGAGACTTCCCTGGTGGCTCAGTGGTAAAAGATTCTGCCTGCAATGCAAGAGATTCAGCAAATGTGGGTTCGATCCCTGGGTTGGGAAGATCCCCTGGAGAAGGAAGTGGTAACCCACTCCAGTATTCTTACCTGGAGAATCCCATGGACAGAGGAGCCTGGTGAACTACAGCCCATGGGGTCGCACAGAGACAGCACAACTGAAGCGGCTAAGCAGGCATGGTTCTGATTCAGATGGTGGAGAAAAGACACATTTCCCCCTCTGGGTTTCTTCAGTATCTAGGATCTGTGACCCAGGACCTATGTCTAGGGACAGACAGGAGATGGAAGCAGAAAGGCCACTTGAGCGCGTAAACTCTACAGATGACAGCAGGGGTTGGGAGAAGCAGATTAGACATGCAAACACGGTCAGGCGTGGTCCTCGAGTAGTTACTCTGGTGCATTACTGATTCATCATGATTCTGAGTTCATTAAACAGAAAGGCCACTCGATGCCGCTGAGTCTCTAGGTGGGCATGGCCCCTGGATCCGTGGCCGAAGCCCCTCCCAAGAGGACAGGTCCCCGGATGCGCCCCCTTTCCTGCACACACGTGTTGCAATCGCGGACAGGCTCATGTACCACAAAGCCTGGGCTGCTTTGTCCTTTTTCCCTCATGAGACCCCTGCCTTGCAGTTCCTCCTGCCCTTTGCTTTGGAGCCGCTCGGTTCACTGCCCTCAACTCCTGGCCAGCTCTCACTGTAGCAGGCTTGCCCCCTCCTGCGTTTGGAGCAGACTCCGTCAGCTCTGCCCTGCGCTCAGCGCTCACCTCTGACTCCGCTCTACTGCCCTGGGAGTCCCTTCCCAACTCAGAGCCAGCCTGTCCTGATGTCCCAGTTCTCCCTCAGTCCCACTGCATCCTGAAGCTGACCCCTGTCCAGGCTTCCAGGCTCTCTGTGACCACTCGCGACCCCAGAGCCCTGGAGTGTGGAGGCACTTGGCAGTAAATGGATGGTTGGGGAGAGAAAGATGCAAGACAGAAAGGGAGCAGGCAAAACGGAACTCTGTATACAGCTCTGCAAGGATCATTGTTACACCTTATGGCTGGCTTCAGAAGGGTTAAATTACTTGGAAATCTGTTTTTCATAGATAGATAAGTATATACTTAAACAGTTTTTCATGGTGCTTTTAAAAAAGCAACACTTTACAAATTAAAAGTCAGCTAATTTATAGCAGTAAATGCAGCAGAAAGAGAAGTTCAGTGTATTTATAGAAGTTTGTTTCATATCATTCCACTATTAAAGTATCCAAATGTACAATTATGGAACAAAAATGTACTCAGTGTATGTTAAGCAGATGGTTCCCAGCTGCAGCATTTCTTTGCACTGAATTTTGAGCCATAAAGTCCTGATATCAGGTCTTCCATGCAACATTAGGTAGAGTGTAAGTCAGCCTGATCCTGCTGGTTAAAAACTGCAATATTGGGTTTTGTGTTTTTTAATATTATTAACAGAGCTCTTATACTTGGAGAAGTTCAAACAGTACAAATAGAGGTAAGTGAACAACTAATCCCTTAAACTCTGTTGCCCTATCCAACCCTCAGTCTAACTTGCCTAAAGTAAGCACTTTTAACCATTTCTAATTTTACTTCATGTTCCATTGATGCAATATCTTCTCAAATACATGAGCTGCCAGCAGAACACTCTCTGTCCTGTGAAATCCCATGGACCAAGCAGCCTGTCAGACTAGAGTCCATGGGGTAGCAAAGAGTCGGCACAACTTAGACACTAAACAACAGCAGCAGCCAGCACTGGCCTTCTGTCAATGACGGTAAATTCCGTCCATTGGTACTCTTCCCCACATTGTCTTGTGAGCTCCATAAGGGCAGGAAATGTGCCTGTTAGCCCTACAGACATGCTTAGCACTGCATCTCAGGACCCAGAGCGATGCTAGCATGTGGAGGGTGTTTAATAAGTAATTTTAGAATGAACTAAACAATCTGCTCAAGTATGTACTTCTGACTCAGTAAACTGACTCAGTGAGGAGGGTGTCATCACTTGGGAAAAGTGGGCCCTTCAGAGATAATGCAACCTCTTTCCCCTCTTCTTTTGTCATTTATGCTACTGTATTATTTCTGTAAAGTTATACCACTTGGATTTTGTTCTGTACCTATAATTATATCTCTCATGTTTTGTCTATAGATCGATTCCAAAAAATAAAGTGTCACTACCAATATTATATTGGTATAAGATTATAATTTTAATATATTAATTATAATAATTATAACATTAAACATAATTATGATAATAACTATACAATATACTAATGTAAATTAACATTATATTGGCATAATGTAAGACTATAATGTATAATAAATAACCACATATTTTTCACTTATTGCAGAACCAAATTCTAATGAAATCATGTCACTAAAACCATGCAATTCCAAGGAGAATGTTCCAGTGCATGGGCCAAATGAATTCTCTTTTGACTTTACACCATTGTTCAAAATCATTTCATTTAGTTTACTCCATCTTTGCAATGGGATTTTCTTACTTTTGTTTGTTTTTCCCAGAATTTCTAATTCTTTCTCTTTTGTATGTCAAGGGGAATGAGTAACTTCCTTATTAAAGAATAAAATTCTTCCTTGTCTTTAATACTATTTTTTTAATTGAAATTCATTCTTTGAGATGGTCATCTTGGAGTCCTTTGACCTCAAATTCTAATTGGGTCCATTGTTTTATAAACTGTCTATGGAACTATCTGCTTTACATTTTATCCTTGGAATAATTCCATATTATTGTAGATTCTCCCATCTGTTTTTTTCTTAAATTCTTCTTTTTCACTTTCCAAGTGGATTGCCAAGTCTATTTTTTTCCCCCAAAAGACTGCAGGAGATAAACTCTTTGACTCCTTGCAGTTCTGAAATGAACTTAGTCCCAGTGGTGACTGACTGGAGCAGGAACAGGCTTCAAATGTAGATCCGCTGGAGGGCAGGTGAGCCTGCAGACGGACATTGGGTTCACTCTGTCTCACAGTTAACATTCTTGAACATGCTGTTACTTGCTCCTGGTGGGCAGGCAGGAAAGAAGTCAGAGGAAGAGGGTCCAATACAAAATGGCACTGAATAGGGCTTTTCTGTTGGAATGCTCACCTGAAGAGGTGGCACAGTAGGGGCTGGGCACTTTTAGGGAGGTGTGAAGGCAGAGAGGTCGCACTCCGGCTGTGTTGCTGGCCTGTGTCCTGTGCAGCTGTAAGGTGCACCTTCTGTCTTTGGGGAAGGACCCAGATGCTCTGCTGTATCCTCTGCCTCTCTCCACCCTTCCCTTGGGACCGCCATGCTGGTGAGTGTAGGGTCACAAGTTCTATTTTCTCAGCACCCTGGAGGTATAGCTAGAATGTATTCTGACTTCCCGTATTGGTAATACAGTGTCTATCATCAGTCTAAGATTTGACCCTTTGTAGTTACCTACTTTTTGTGTGCTTTATTTTTTCTTTATAGCAGCTTTCAAGGTTCTCCAGCCTTAGTGAGATTTTGTCCTGGTATATGTGTATCTTTTTTATTCATGTTACTCAGCATGAATAAAAATGGATTCATTTCATTCTGAATTAAATACATTTCATTCTGAAGATTTGAGATGTTTGCTTTTGGCTCTGAGAAATTTATTTTTTTTTAATTCCCCCAATTATAGCCTCTTTACATTAACTGGATTTGATTTTGAGGGGATGGATGTTGGACACTTGGCTTGGTGCTGCGTGTCTTTCATAGGTTATATTTTTCTTTAATTCTGTGAGCTTGCCTGGTGGCTCAGATGGTAAAGAATCTGTCTGCAATACAGGAGACCCAGATTTGATCCCTGGGTCAGGAAGATCCCCTGGAGAAGGAAATGGCAACCCACTCCAGTATTCTTGCCTGGAGAATTCCATGGACAGAGGAGCCTGGTGGGCTACAGTCCATGGAGTCACAAAGAGTCTGGACATGATTGAGGGACTAACACACACACTTGAGCTTAACAGTTTCCTTAGCCTTATTATCCAGCCCTACTATTAAACTTTTATAGCAGAAATCACATTATTTTATAAATGTTCTACTTTTCAGCAGCCTATTCATGTTCCATTGATGCAATATCTTCTCAAATACTTGAGCTGCCAGCAGAACACTCTTCAGGGAGGACTGCAGCACACAGGGAAGTTCTGCTCCCAAGTGGAGATTCAGAGTAGGTCCAAGCTCTGAATTAGCAGTTATTAAGAGTGGAAGCTAACTTCCCTGGTGGCTCAGATGGTAAAGAATATGTCTGCAATGCAGGAGACCCTGATTTAATCCCTGGGTTGGGAAGATCCCCTGGAGAAGGAAACGACTACCCACTCCAGTATTCTTGCCTACAGAATTCCCGTGGACAGAAGAACCTGGCAAGCTATAGGGTCCATAGGGTTTCAAAGAGTTGGACATGGCTAAAATGACTAAGCAGTAACAGCAAGAGTAGAAGAGAGATGTGGGGTAGTAATCAGGGCAATTAATCTATTGAGGTGGTGAGTCTGTTACTTAAACACCTTTTTCTCTTTCTACCACTGGTTCCCCAGTACACAGAGCAATTGGCAATAGCAGTATATGCCCCAAACAGGAAACCTGAGACCTGATCTTGGAGGGAGAATCTGCTTGGAGAGGCTAGGGCTTAGATGTGGGAATGTGCTGGCCACCTTAGAGTAAATCTATCTTTATTTTTACCGTGAGGATGGAGGCAGGGATGGGCCTGCCTGTCTGCTCCCCACATACATACCTGTATGGTTACCCCTCACTCTGCACAAGTACACAGAGCTCGCTGCCAGACATTTTCATTTGGGAACTCAGGTATCAGAGAAATGGTAGAGGAAACCTGTGCCAGCATCTCTATTAACTGACTGAGTTTTTCTTTTATAAATCTAAAAGGAAACCCAGGATGACAAGCTTTTTGAGGAAGATCAGCAAGTTAAAGGAGAAAGACCAAGGTGGGAAAACAAAACAAAAAACTACTTCAAAAAAAGTTTAAAAAAGAGAAGAAAATCTCACCTTGGTGGAAACAGACTATTAGGAAAAAAAGGGAAAACTTTAAATGATTTTTATTAATATCCTCAGATATTTGAGAAGATATCACAACAACGGAGCATAAATAGGCTGTCAAAAAATTTGAAGATTCGGAAAATAATTGATTGAAAATTTAAAATGTGAAACAAGTTTGTTCATGTGAATTAGTGTTTTCAGTGGCCCCCAGTGAACCATAGTTCACAGTATTCATACCCGGCATGGTTCTCTGGCTTTGTATCTGGCCTACCCTTGTGACGAGTTCTGAGTAACAGGATACTGTGAAGGTGAGGCTGTGCCAGGTCTAGGGTGGAAACTCACGAAGGGTCAGCAGCTTTTCTTTAACGCTCAGGCTGTGAGGGAAGTCAGCTGTTATTGAGGGAGTCTGAACACGCCGAGAGAACCCAATCTAGCCACACGGAAAGGCCACCTGAAGGAGAGCCGAGGCTCTCGGCCAGCAGCCACAGCTGGGCTTCCGGTCAACAGACAGCAGATGCTGTGTGAGAGGCCGTTGTGGAATTTTCTTCTCCAGCACCCAGTGATCCACACCAGCTGGTGCCATGTAGAATAGAGATAAGCACACCTCGCCAAGCTCTGTCCAAATTTCAGAATCATGAGCAGATGAACAGAAGAGTGGTATTTTAAGCAACTGGAATTTGGAGAAGTTCATTATGCAGCAATAAATACCCCAAACCAGTGTGTCCCTTGACTGATGTGTATATGAATCGGTCTATCTCCATACCTGTCTGTATCTCTGAAGCTGTCCCTTTATTGTTATTTTGAGACTTTTCAAGAGACAATTTGAATTACAAGACATTTAGAGACTCAGGACGATGAAGCCTCCTAATATCCATGATCAGTCTTATATTTTTAAATATATTTGGTGTTTATAGGTTGTGGTTCAGCATCCTGATGTTCCCTTTTAAAATGTTATGTCTAAAATATGTGTCATCTGGGAAGTGGAATTACATATGCCGGTTCTATTAATGTACATGTCCTTCAGGTCCCAGGGAAATTATAAAGAATCTTTAAAAGAAAGAAAGAAATGAAAATAAAATAATGAAAGAAATGAAATGAAATAAATGAAATGAAAATAAAACAAAAGAATTTCAGAAGCAAGCAGGAACTTAACCTACGTTCATTTACAAGATCATTCAGTGACACTCAGTGTACATGTGACTCACCTTTTGTTGAATTTGACTAACATCTAACCTTCAGTTTCTACAATCCTTTCTGTTCACCTGGCAACTTGAAGTATTACGTCTCTTATCATATTACTCGTTTTAATTACACTGCAGTGTAACTGCAGTGTGGCTTTGATGAGAAAAAATACACATGATAGAGCTTGATTTGTAATTCTGGCTGTGACTCACCATTAAACTAAGAAAATGTCCTTAGGACCATATTGCTGTTAGAAAAGGGAAAAAAGAAATTGTCTAGAGATGTGCTCTCTAAAACTGTAGACATTGTCCATATGCGGCTATTGAGAATTTGACTCGTGACTAACCTGAATTGAGATGGCCCATAAATATAAAATAGACACTTGATTTCAAAGATTCAGTAGGAAAATATTTATACTGATTACACACATTGATGTAATTTAGATGTATTGGATTAAATAAGATACATTAATATTATCTGTCTTTCACATTTTAATGTGTCTTCTAGAAAACTTAAAATTACTTATGTAATTCACATTTGTGCCTTGCATTATATTTATTAACATATTGGACAACCCTGATCTAGAGGGCTGTCTAATATGTAAAGAGAGAGTCATAATTGTATATGCAGGCTGATAAATGGCAACCCACTCCAGTACTCTTGCCTGTAAAATCCCATGGACAGAGGAGCCTGGTAATTTACAGTCCATGGGATCGCAAAGAGTCAGACATGACTGAGTGACTTCACACATCACAACAGTATCATTTCACAATATGAGCCCTTATATTGAGGCCTGACAATCTTAAGTAACTTTAATGGCTATGACAGTCATTTATTCTAATTAAACTATCCATACCTCTGCTGGCCCCACTACCTTCAGCAAAGCACCTCTAACCCTACCTTGGGGAAACTAGAAGCTGTCAAGGAGACATTTTCTTAATGTCTTAACACAGCACATACAAACTTACTTTTAAAAATATTGTTAAAAGTTGATCAAGCAACAAAAGTTCTATCTGCCTGTCATCTATCTAACTAATGGGAAGTCTATAACGTATGGTGAAGTAATGTGTATGACAACAATACACAGGGACTGGGAGGAGGAAAATGAGAGTGTTCTACCATAGGTTTCTTTGACCACAGTAATATTGCTTAAAGGCAGACAGTGACAAAGACTGCAGTATACTAAAGAATCTACAATTACCTCAAAATGGAAATATAATTAATAAAAATGCATGCTATAAACTCAAGCAACTATGGGAAAAACACTGAGATATAGCTAATAAGTAAATAAATAAAATTATTAAAAATGCATAAAAGAAGTTAAGAAAGAGAAGTGAAAGTACAAAAATAGATGCAATAAGACACATATGACATGATCATTTGTGTAGAGAAATTCTAAGGAACCTAAAAACTGGAGATAAAAAAATGAAACTACAAGAAGTAAAAATTAGAGTACCAAGGTTGCAGAATCCAAGTTCAATGTATAAAAGTCCATTGTACTTCTATATACTAGATATACCATGTAAATTTTTTAAAATGCCATTTATAATAACATCCAAGAAATACTTAAAGGTAAGTTTAATAAAATAAGTGCAATATCTGTTTACCAAAAACTATAAGATATTGCTGAGAGAAGATAAGAAGACCCAAAAAATGTAGGGATATACCATATTTATGGATTGCCCTCAAATTGCTGGAACAACTGGTTATACATATGGAAAAAAGTAAATTCTGAACATTATCTCAAAATATACACAAAAATTACCTGGAAATGAATCATAGACCTAAATGTAAAAGTTCATGTTATAAAACTCCCAGGAGAAAGTATTCACAGCATTGTGGTGACCAAAATTTCTTTTTTAAAAAAATACTTATTTTTAATTGAAGGATAATTGTATTAAAATATTGTATTGGTTTCTGCCATACATCAAAATGAATCAGCCATATGTATACAAATGTCCCTTCCCTCTTGAATCTCTCTTCCACCTCCCACCCCATACCACTGCAAAATTTTCTTAATAAGCAAATTGTAGAAGAAAAAGTGGATAAATTGGCCTTTATCAAAATAAGAACTTCTGATTTTTGAAAGATACTATTAAGAAATTTTTTTAAAAAACTAAGCCTATCTGCAGATTGAGAAAAAATAAAGCAATACATATATCTCACAATAGACTTGAATCCTTAAAAGAACATGTGAAAGTCTATCTTTATCAGCAGAGTTTGGAGAGTTTTGAACAGACACAGAAGGTACCTACACAGAAGAAAGGATTGCTCTATCTAACTACCTCACAGTTGAAACTTTTGAATGTGAAGAGTGTTATAAACAGAAGAGAAAAAGACTGACTTAGAAATTTTTTTCAACACATTTACTGACCAACTCTTTAAAAATCAATAAAAAATATGAAATAATTCAATAGAAAAAATGGGTGATTCACAAAGGAAAGCCTATTGGCCATATAAATGCATGAAAAGATGTCAACCATCACTAATAATTAGATATATAAAAGTTAAAACAAATATATCGTATAATTTCTACCCTCTAACTGGCAAACACTTTCAATTTGATGATCACAGGAGACTCTGCTCTGATTGAAAGGGACTGGTTTTCATTCTTGTCTCAGTTTTGGGGACCTGAACCCTACAAAGCCTTCCCAATCCTCCTCTGTCTCCATGCATTTCCCAGAACTGATTTTTTGCTTTATTTCCCTTGTGTCTCAGATGGTAATGAATCTGCCTGCAGTGCAGAAGACCCAAGTTCAATCCCTGGGTCCAAAAGATCCCCTGGAGAAAGGAATGGCAACTCACTCCAGAATTCTTGCCTGAAAAATCACATGGCCAGAGGAGCCTGGCAAGCTATAGTCCATGGGGGTGCAAAGAGTCGAATACAACTGAACAATTAACACTTTCCCTTAATGCTATAGCTTTTCTCTCTGCTTCATGGTTTATGGCTTGTGTATCTGTGTCCTCGACTAAACCATGAGCACGTGGAAAGCACAGTGAACACTACCTCTCCTTTCTGGGCCACACTCCGGCACTCTTTGTGGCTGGAGGTGGGCTTGTGATGAATGTGTGCCATAGTGAATACAAGCCTTCTGTTTTCTTCTGGAAAAGTACAGAGGCTAGTTGTTGATAAGTTAATCTGAGTTTTTGTAATTTGGGCTTATAGTTTATAAATTATGGATGAGTCTATTTCAGAAAGCTATGTGTCAAAGGGTACCAGGGAAGAAGTTGATTCTTAGAAATTAATGCACAGAATGCTTCTATTGCTTATCTCTCTGGATTCTCTAACACATTCTCTGTACATGCTCCAAAGGATTTTCTCCTGGTGGGAGAGAATATGGACAAAAGTGATATGAGGCTATTCAGGTATCAGAAACATTTCCATCAGCCATTAATAATCTGCTTCTTATTTGGTAATGTCTACCACTGTAGGCTGTGAGTCCTGAGTTGATATCAATTTTAAAAAATATAAGATACCAACAGGAACTAGAGTTGTTTTGAATTAAGATAAGGTCCTCTGTAGCAGCAGAAATTAAAATCATGGCTTTGCTCATCTGTCTCCCTTATGGAATTGTTTTGCAGATCTGACGGTTTTTTAAAATGTATTTACTTTTTTTTTGGTATTTTTTTTGTATTTACTTTTAATTGAAGGATAACTGCAACATTGTGTTGGTTTCCACCACACATCAACAAGGGTCAGTCTTAGGTTTGCATATATCCCCTCCCTCTTGAGCCACCTCCCACTCCATCCCACCCCTCAAGTTTTCACAGAGCCCCAGTCTGAGCTTCCCGAGTTGTGCAGCAAATTCCCACTGGCTCCCTATTTCCCATGTATTAGTGTATATGCTTCTATACTACTCTCTCCATTTGTGCCACCTTTTCATTCCTACCCCGACTCTCCATGTCCGTAAGTCTGTTCTCTATGTCTTGTTTTTCAGATCTGATTCCATGTTTAAGGCAGGAATTTTAGGAGGTCTTTGTGGAGGTGGAGAAACAAGGAGAGAGGAAAGCAGGATGTACTAATTTTGGTCAACTATACTCTGAAGAGGAGAAGGCAGCAGGTACGACTTTGTGTGTGTTTGTGTGTGTGTGTGTGTGTGTGTGTGTGTGTGTATGTATGTATGTATGTATGTGTGGCGAGAGGCAGAGAGGTAAAGTGGTAGGGCGGTGCCAAGATGAATGATTTACTATTATTTTGCTGTGTATCTATCTCTTGATTAAGCCATAAACATAAAAAAGGCAGTTACCTTACTATCAGTTGGAAATTGGCCCTTAGGAGACAGATTGGGGCTGAAGGTACAGATCTAGGAATTACCTGCAGAGATGTAATAGTTGAAATTAAGGAGATAGATGAGACCACGGAGGAAAACAGTCAGAGAGAGGTAAATAAGGACAGGGCTGAGGAAAGACATTCAAAAGACCTTTACTGAACACATTATTATAGACTCAAGAACAGAGAGTCTGGGAGAGACAGCCCAGCTCTGCCACTTCTTAGTGGCAAGCATCTTGAATTCTCTGTGCCTCAGTTTCCTCATCTAATTTTAAAAGTTGATAGATGCAGAGAATTTAACATCTATCTGGTGTACTCTAAATGCAATGTTAGTTGTTGTTATTGCATAATATAAGGTTTAGCTGTTCCTGTTGTAGTGGTTGTTGTTATAATGGCTGGGCACTGGGTTAGATTCTCTTAATACAGTAATGAAATATGTATACATACGTGAAATATACCTACATATGAGTTACTTTGCTATATATCTGAAACACTGTAAATCATCTATATTTCAATAAGTTTTTTAAAAAAACTAAAAAAAAAAAAAGAAAGGAATTAGACACACCCTTACTCTGAAAGAATAATCTAGTGGTAGAAACAAGAAAACAGTTTGTTGCAACAGTGTGGTCCATGTCACCATGGAGACAAGTCCAGGGCACCTTTGGGACTGCAGAGGAGGGTGCCATCCCAATGATGGGGTGTTAGGAATTGCTGCCTCTTCTTTTCTCCTGTCTATGTTTTTGCCCTGTCCCACCCACAGCAGCCACACTGGACATCCTTAGCAGCCCTGAGACCTAAAGAAATTGGACACCTGGACTTCCCACCTGCCCCGAGGCTGTGATATGCCTCAGTCAGTGCTGGGTGACACAAGGTTTTGGCTCCTGAGCTCTCAGCCTGCTTGGAATTCAGTCTTGCTGAGAGTGTAGACAATGCCTTCCTTGCCCTGGCTCATTTCCGTTTCCCCAAATTGCCTTTTGTGGTTTCCATAGAAATGAGAGCTTCTAGCTGGGCCCATCCTTGTGGAAGCTTCGAGGAGATTAACAGGCACCATTGGCATATTCTGTTTATCTCTCATTTTCTGGTTTGATTAAAAGTTAAAAATTCATATCTTTCTCCTCTTGATGCAAGGGAGAGGAGATTCAGCACTTTGTTAGTAGGTTACGTATAACATGGGTTTCCTTGGTGGCTCAGTGGTAAAGAACATTGAAAGTCAACACTTTAAGTTGAAAAAGAACATGGAAAGTAGTGAAGAACCCACCTGCCAATGCAGGAGATATGAGTTTGATCCCTGGTTCGGGAAGATCCCCAGGAGAAGAAAATGGCAACCCACTCCAGGATTCTTGCCTGGGAAATCCCATGGACAGAAGAGCCTGGTGGGCTACAGTCTACAGAGTCAGAGGAGTCAGATAGGATTCAGCGACTCAACAGCAACAGCAAATACATATAACACACATTTGATCTGTAGCCACTGTTTTATGGTTGATCAACATCATATTTGCTGGCTTGGAGTGAAAACCATATGTGAATTTCCCCAGTTGCTGATACTAGATGAAAATGGCTGACTTTCAATGTTTGCTTGTCAACTGATGGGATGCTGAAGACCGGTCGGGACACCATCTTTGTCTCAGTTGGTGTAGACACTTACATTGGTTCTGAGTAGCTAGGTCACATACAGTCACCCTGAATCTGTATACCCCAAAGTGACGGATCCCCCAAGGCAGGGATGAGTCCACAGGGAGGCTGAGGATGGAAGTGTGTGAGAAAGAAGGCTTGTCTATATGGCCCCTTGTCTATGACCTCAGAAAGCTCAGAGGTGCAGGCCAAGCCTGTGCTGGTATCTTGGAGGGCTGGATTGAGAAAGCTGTAGTGTTTGTGCCTTTCTTTTTCCCATTATTTTCCAAAGCAGGTTTGTTGAGGTAAAACCTACACACAGTAAAGCTCACTGTTTTAGTGTGCATTTCTATGAGTTTCAACGGAGTTTTGCAGCCGGCACTGTAATTGAAACGTAGAAAAATGCCCCCCTCAGTTCACTTGTGTCCCTTTACCTCTCCTCTCCCTCTTGCCTCTGACATCTGCTGATCTGTTTTCTGTCCATCATTTTGCCTTTTCCAGAATGCCATACACAGATGTAGCCTTCTGATGATTTACAATAGACAAGACACAGAAGCCACCTAAATGTACATTGACAGAGTGAAGCAGCCAAAAATAAAAATAAATATATAAATAAGTAGTTTTTAAAAACTATACTTCAATTATATATATATATATATATATATATATACATATATATATATACATATATATATATATATATATATGTATTTATACATCCTTTTAATCTGGCTTCTATCCCTGAAAGAAGAGACTCATTCATGTTGGTGCATGTCTCTGACTCTTAGAATAATTGTTCATGGTAGGAGTTATCCTAACTTCATTGATTAGGTTCCAAAGGCTCAAAAAGGAGTCATGATGCTGGGGGAGGAAAGACTTTCCCTACCCTGTTAATCTGGGTCTATGAAATAAACTCTTAATAGGCAGATTAACTGGAGCAAAGTACACAAATATGAATATAAAATATACATTTTTAATATTATGTGCACAGGGGCATCACATACAAGAAAGTAAATATCCTCCGTGCTAGAGCAGACAGATTTGAGAGTTTATGTGGGAAACCCAGGTTCGATCCCTGGGTTGAGAAGATCCCCTGGAGAAGGAAATGGCAACCCATTCCAGTACTTTTGCCTGGAAAATCCCACAGACAGTACAGTCCATGGGGTCACACACAGTTGAACACGACTGAGCAACTAACACTTTCACTATCTTCTTTCATGTCCTCTTAATAGGAGGAGAGTGGAATAGAGGCAACATAGGGTCAAGTAAATGACTCATAAGAAAGGTAAATGGGCTCTGAGAGGAACAGATGGGTGTTATAACAGTTTGTGATAAAGTTTGTCTGGGTGTGGTGTTGATTTCTAGTCTTCTCTCCTGTGATGAATCAGTTCTCCCCAGTGGATGAAAAAGCCTGGGGGAGGGAACTTATGACAACTGATTTCCTTTAGGAGGATGTTTCTTTAGGCAGATAAGGGGAGTTCAGGGAGTCTGCAACTCATAATAACCAATGTAGCAAAGGTGCATATTTTAGGATGATATGTCCTGAACTGTTTCAGTACTCTAAAACCCACCCAGCTCATAAAAGTGGACCTGGGTCTGGGTCCATGTGGTTCCCAAGTCCACACTCTTTCACTATCCCTCTGCCAAAGGTGGTTCTGGCCAAGGAGACTGCATTTCTCCCTGTTCATAACAACTGAGAGAGGAGATGATGAAGAAGGGACCCCATGGTAAAGACCATCCATCTGCAGGAAGACTTAGCCCCCACTCCCACCTGCCTCCCTCTGTGAGCTTTTTGGGTGTCAGGACGTTTGGATTTCATGTGCACCTCATAGCTAGGCGTGCTCCCATCCCAGGATGCAAAGTATCTCTTTCTCTGTTTGGAGAAGGTCTTCTGTAGGTATGTCTTTATGTCCTGCTTATTTTATACTGCAAAGCTGGTGTTCCAGAAGAAGGCTTTCCAGGTAAAGAGTTGGGGTGGGCAACTGAGTGAATCATGATAGGCAGAGCAGAGCCTCTGGCCTGGGGAAAGAACAGAAGCATGTACTACAAGGTACTATGCTTTACTTTCTTTTTAATAATCTTCTTTTTTGAAATTGATATAGAACATATTCCATCTGTGTATCCATTATCTATTGCTGCATAGATACCTGCATAGATACCCAAAACCTTGCAGCTCAAAACAATCAATATTTATTATCTCACAGTCTCTATGGGTCAGGAATTCAGGCACATCTTAGCTGGGTAGTTCTGACTCAGGGTGTTTTACAAAACTGCAAGGAAAATACCAGCAGGAACTGTGGTCTCATATCAAGGCTTGGCTGGGGAAGGGTCTGCTTTCAGGTTCATTGGCTGTTGCCAGGCCTTGGGTCCTTCCTGGGTGTGGATCAGAAGCGTCAGTTCCTTGCCATGTAGATCTCTCATAGGACTGTGGGGTAAGTACACGACATGGCAGCTGGTCTGTCCCAGAGCAAGCAAGCAAGAGCAAGAAACAAACCCAAGACAATATCCCAAAATCCACTGTCTTTTTGTAACCTCATTACACAGTGACAAACCATCACTTTCCCCTTATGTACTTGTTAACAGTGAGCCACTAGGTCTAGCCCACTCTCCAAGGGAGGGCATTGTACAAGGGTGTGAACACTTGGAATTGAGGATCATTTTAGGGGCTGCCTGCCACAAAGTATAATTTTATTACAATAAAATGCATAGACCTTAAGGATTTAAGTAAATGAGTTTTGACAACTGAATGCACCATGTAAACATCACTCAAAATAAGATTTAGAACATTTCCATCCCTCCAGAAAGTACCTGATGACCCTCTCCAGTCAATTCATCCCACCCCTGCCACAACCACACACCCACACATGCCACCAACCACTTTCTTATTTCTATCACCATAGGATCATTTTGACTGTTTGTAGACTTCATATGAATGGAATCATTCAATTTGATTTTTAATTCCTGTTCTTTCCACCACACTTGGTTATATGGAAATAATCAAAGACCACTCACATAAGAACAAATAAAGGCCATTTATTTGGAACTTTCTCTAACAAATGAGTCAGCCACCATCATTTGCCTCTTGACAGAGACTCAAAAGGAGGCAGCAGGATGGGAAAGCTTTCCAATTGATAAAAAGCGAGGCCCCAGATGTATCCCAGTTGGAGGCTACTGGCATGGGGAAGCTGTAGACAGGATAACTAGAAGCTGAGCATCCTGTGTGATTGGTTAAGGGACCATTTTTTTACTTTCTCTGATTAACTTCAAATTGGAAGTTAGAATAAAACTTAGGGAAGCTGTCAGTAACAGTCAAATCCTGACCACGGGGTGCCTACAGCTATAGAGACTGTGGTCTGGCTTCCCAGGCTGGTCGCTCCAGCTTGTGGGTCAGAGCTCTGCGACACGGTTCTAATGTCTGGCCTGGCCTCGGTCGCTGGACCCTCCTGGTTCTCGGTTGCCTTCAAAGAGCTGAGGAAAGAGAGCTTTGTGACTGTCCTACATGTCAACTGGTGGGATGGGAAGAAGAGCAGGAAGGCCCGAGGGGTTCATTTACAGGGAAAACTAGTGTTAGCAACTACCAGATATGCTGCAGGGAAACCAGACAGGACCGTGAGAACATGCCCAAACTGAGGGACAGCCTTTTAGGCTGCCAAGGGGGGTGACCACTGGAAATTGGGGGATACCTAGACACTAAAGGGGGCTTCCCTGGTAGTTCAGCTGGTAAAGAATCTGCCTGCAATGCAGGAGACCCCGGTTTGATTCCTGGGTCAGGAAGATTCCCTGGAGAAGGGATAGGCTACCCACTCCAGTATTCTTGGGCTTTGCTGGTGACTCAGGCGGTAAAGAATCCGCCTGCAATGCAGGAGACCTGGGCTCAATCCCTGGGGGGGAAGATCTCCTGGAGAAGGGAAAGGCTATCCACTGGAGTATTCTGGCCTAGAGAATCCCATGGACAGAGGAGCCTGGCAGGCTCCAGTCCATGGGGTTGCAAAGAGTCAGACATGACCGAGTGACTCAGCACAGCACAGAGACTAAAGGACGAACATTTAGGCCAGATGGAAACCCGCCTCTCCTTTAGTGGCAACAGCCAGGCTGGGCTGGGGTGGAGGCTGGTCCCAGTCTGGAGAAATCAGGAAGGAGGCTCTCCAAGGCCTGAGAATCCACCCGAACTGGCAGCCCTAGTGCCAGCGTGGATTTTCCAGATCTCACAGGCTAAACAGTTCTCGCCATTGAGGATACATGGGGATAGTTGGAAAAAGAGGGGGGAACTATGGCCCCAGATCCCTTGTTTTTCAGGGAAATCAAAGAAATGGAGACCTGGGGAGAAGAGGCTGCCCTGGGGCCCTGAAGTGGAGATGACGGTTCCACAGAAGAGTCCTCCCTGACGTCTCTTCAAGACTTCAAGCCAGGTAAGGAGGGGTCAGGAGAGGACCCCAGGCCCTACTCCTCATTCTTCTGTGTGAATATAAATGCCCCAGAAATTGGACGATTCCGACAAGATGTCCAGGAAGACAGCCTGGTTCTGTGGGATTATGCTGGAGCAGCCCAAGGGAAGTCGTTATCCTCTCCGTCTTTCTAGGCTGTTCCATGCTCTGCATAGTGGTACTCAAGTCTGCCAGCACTTCACTCAGACTGGCCTTTAGTGTTTTTCTCTCTTCCAAAATCTACTTGGGAATTCAATTATATTTTCACTCTCTTAGACTGGTCCTCTAAGGAAGAACTTGGCTCGTAAACTTGCTACTCAAAACATAGAAATGTTACTGTTTTCTCCAGCAACAGATTGCTTTAAATGCTTAAAGCAGTTTCTTTTTTATTTTTACATAAATGATCCACTGCCGCTGATATTTGTTTCATGGTCTAAAATACAGAAATGGTAGATTTTTTGTGTGTATATGTGCTTTGTCTTTGTTTTGCAAAGCTACACTTCAAATTTTGTAGCTACTATCTTCTGAAACTCAGTCTCTGGACTTGGATGGAGTCCAGCAGGGCTTTTCAGACTTTGTTCTGTGCTGAGAAAATGAAGGCCAAGATATCAAATGAGCGTTCTTACGTCTTGGCACCATCAGGTTCCATCCTCTCTGTTCCTCCCTCTTTCCTTTCCTTCCTCCCTATATCCTTTCCTCCTTCCCTCTACCTATCTGTGTTTTATCTTCCTTTTCTTTTTTTCCATCCCTGCTTCCTTTTCCTTTTCCTTATAACTATTTCTTTCTCATGTCTTTGGCCGTGCTATGCAGCAGGTGGAGTCTCAGTTCCCTGAGCAGGGATGGAACTCCTGCCCCCTGTGTTGGGAGCATGAAACCTTAACCACTGGACCACAAGGGATGTCCCCTTGTAACTATTTTTGAGCATTTAAAGTATACCAGGCAACATGATGGCATTGAGTGTAGACATACAAGAAGGGAAGAAGACCAACATCTGAGAAAAGAAACAACATTATCTTAACAATGCTTGAGTGCTCAGTCATTCAGTCATATCTGATTCTTTGTGACCCCATGGACTGTAGCCCTCCAGGCTCCTCTGTCCATGGGATTGTCGAGGCTAGATATTGGAGTGGGTTGCTATGCCCTTCTCCAGGGGATCTTTCCAACTGTGGGACTGAATCCACAGTTGCTGCATTGGCAGGCAGATTCTTTACCACTGAGCTACCAGGGAAACCTCATCTTAATAAGTAGAAATGTATAAAATACACCCAAAGTTCATATATGGGTATGCCTGATGCTGCCCAGAGGGATCAAGTAAGGCTTCACAGAGGAGGTGACATAAATCACTCCCCAGCACTGTGAGCTGTGGAGAGGGTGAGTGAAAAGAGCTCCCACCATGAGCTCATACTTCAGATCCACCTTGGAGTCTATTCTTACCCAAACATGCTAATGCACTTTCAGGTAGCTGGGCCTTTGTTGGTGAGATTCCTGATGCCTAACCATTCTTTCTGCCTCCTATTCTGCTATTGAAACACTGTGTGTGCATGCTAAGTTGCTTCAGTTGTGTCTGACTCTTTGCGACCCTATGGACTGTAACCCACCCCCAACCCCCCAGCAACCCTTGGGATTCCTTGAGATCCTTCAGGCAAGAATACTCATCCTTTATTTATTTATTTTTTAAAGTCTTTATTGTATTTGTTACAATATTTCTTCTGTTTCATGGTTTAGTTTTTTGACCACAAGGCATGTGGAATCTTAGCTCTCCAACCAGGGAGCAAACTCACACTCCTTGCATTGGGAGGTGAAGTCTCGACCACTGGACTGCCAGAGATGTCCCCTATTCATCCTTTAGACCTTAGCACAAATGTTTGTGAAGACATCTTTAACCCCTCACACCTGGATTAAATTGGTGTTATTTCTGTATGGCAGATTGTTTCTACCTGTATTTTAACACTCAGTAGGATCTGACTTGATTTCTGTATGTCTCTTTCATACAGTTTCTATGATGTACACACAAAAAACATATATGTTTATCATTTACAGCACTTAGGTTGTAATTAGATAATACATTTTTTAATTAGTTGTTCACTGTCTCTACATCCCATTATTTGTGTAATTAATGTCTGTCATATCTACCCTGTATCCCCATGACCTGACATGTAGTGGGCATTCTATACAATTTTGTTGCAAGCAGAATGTTAGTTCTCCCCCCACCTCTTCCCTGCTCCAGATTCATAAAAGAAGAAAATGACTAATACAGTTGGAAGGATGGCATCTTGATACATCTTGACTGAAAGGAACCTTATGGATCATGTGTTCCAGTGCATGGGTATACCCATTTCTGCCATGGGCTTATCCAGATTTCTGCATGGGTGCCCATCCCATAATCTTCGTCTGGCTTAGTGAGTAAGGAGAACCTATCTCTTGAGAAGCTGAGCTCTTTATGTCTAGAATGTTTCCTCTACAATCTACTGTCTTAACCTTGGGTCCATGGGAACCTTTGAAGATACATACTTGTGTGGCAGACTCTTTCTCTCTCTCTTAATTTCTATTGCAGTATAGTTGACTTACAATGTTGTGTTACTTTCTGGTATACATCAAAGAGAATCAGATATATATATGTATATGTATACATATGTATGTGTGTGTATGTCTCCATTCTTTTCCAGGTTCTTTTATTTATTTTATTTATTTATTTATTTATTTTTTTATTTAAAAAATTTTCTTTATTAGTTGGAGGCTAATTACTTCACAACATTTCAGTGGGTTTTTTCATACATTGACATGAATCAGCCATAGAGTTACACGTATTCCCCATCCCGATCCCCCCTCCCACCTCCCTCTCCCCCCGACTCCTCTGGGTCCTCCCAGTGCACCAGGCCCGAGCACTTGTCTCATGCATCTCAGCTGGGCTGGTGATTTGTTTCACCATAGATAATATACATGCTGTTCTTTCGAAACATCCCACCCTCACCTTCTCTCACAGAGTTCAAAAATCTGTTCTGTACTTCTGTGTCTCTTTTTCTTTTTTGTATATAGGGTTATCATTACCATCTTTCTAAATTCCATATATATGTGTTAGTATACTGTAATGTTCTTTATCTTTCTGGCTTACTTCACTCTGTATAATGGGCTCCAGTTTCATCCATCTCATTAGAACTGATTCAAATTAACTCTTTTTAATGGCTGAGTAATATTCCATGGTGTATATGTACCACAGCTTCCTTATCCATTCATCTGCTGATGGGCGTCTAGGCTGCTTCCATGTCCTGGCTATTATAAACAGTGCTGCAATGAACATTGGGGTGCACGTGTCTCTTTCAGATCTGGTTTCCTCAGTGTGTATGCCCAGAAGTGGTATTGCTGGGTCATATGGCAGTTCTATTTCCAGTTTTTTAAGAAATCTCCACACTGTTTTCCACAGTGGCTGTACTAGTTTGCATTCCCACCAACAGTGTAAGAGGGTTCCCTTTTCTCCACACCCTCTCCAGCATTTATTGCTTGTAGACTTTTGGACAGAGCAGCCTTCCTGACTGGCGTGTAATGGTACCTCATTGTGGTTTTGATTTGCATTTCTCTAATAATGAGTGATGTTGAGCATCTTTTCATGTGTTTGTTAGCCATCTGTATGTCTTCTTTGGAGAAATGTCTGTTTAGTTCTTTGGCCCATTTTTTGATTTCCAGGTTCTTTTAATAGAGGTTCCACACCAGCAATATATCCGAATTACTTCAGTCCTGTTTCAACACATATGAGGTATAACCCAGAATGTGTGTTTTAAAAAGGGCCACACTGTCTTGGTGATTAACTCCAAAAGCATAGAGTAGAAAAAGGGAAAAGTAGAAACTTGGCAAATGCAGGGGATATGGTTTGATCCTTGGTTGGAGAGCTGAGACCCCACATGCCTTGCAGGCAAAACAAAAACAAAAACAAAAACAAAAAACATAAAAAAGAAGAAACATTATAAAACAGTCAATAAAGATTTTAAAAATGGTCTACATCAAAAAAATCTTTTTTTTTTTAAAGAAAAGAATAGATTGTCCAACATTAAAGAAAATAACAGAGACTGGTATTTGGCTTATAGTAACACAGGCATGTCAGTTTCTTACATTCTTGGCAAATGTGCTGTGGATATGTGCGATGTTTAACAATGGGGGAAACCAGGTGAGGGGTGTGATAGCATTCTGGACTGTCTCTGCAACTTTTCTAAAATTCTAAAATTGTTCCAAATAAAAAGTTTACTTTTAAAAAAGTATCACAATTATTCTGATATACCCCCAAAGGTTGAGAAGCACAATCCTAGGGTATCTGAAAGTCAGAGTCAAACAGACCTGGATACCAATCCTGACAAGACCTTGGGACAGACATTACAAGCTTCTAAACCTCTGTTTCCTTATTGATAAAAGAGAATAATGCATCTCTAGGGCTGTTATGAGAATTAATTAGGATGGCAAAAATCTAAAGTGCTTAGCTTGGGACTTCCCTGGTGGTCCAGGGTCTGAGACTCTGTCCTCTCAATACAGGGGCCTAGCTTCAATTCCTGTTCAGGGAAATAGTTCCCATATGCCATAGCTAAGGGTTCACATGCAGTGACTAAAGATTCTGCGACTAAAGATTCCACATGCAACAATAGTAATAGAAGATCCCACATGCCTGAACTAAGAGTTGACATAGCCAAATAAGTGAATACATATTAAAAATAGTAAGTTCTTAGCCCAGTGCCTCAGATATAGTTAGTACTCAATAAGTGAGATTCCCCAGTGGCTCAGAGGTAAATAATCCACCTGCCAATGCAGGAGATGTGAGTTCGATCCCTGGGTCAGGGAGATCCCCCGGAGAAGGAAATGGCAATCCACCCCAGTATTCTTGCCCGGAAAATACTATGGATAGAAGAACCTGGAAGGCTACAGTCCATGGGTGTCACAAAGAGTCAGACATGACTTAGCAACTAAACAACAAAAATAGGTGATAATATTAACAGTAATAGCAATAAGAATAGTTAATCACATTCTACTCATATTATTATTAGCCATCCCTTGAAGCCCCAAAGAGTAAATCTAATCCCTCTTCTATAATCCATCTGAGTGAAATATTTGTATGGACTCTCCAAGGGCCTATTAGGGAAAGGTGCTGTTGTTAAGTCATTTTGTCATATCTAACTCTCTTATAGCCCACCAGGCTCCTCTGTCCATGGGATTTCCCAGGCAGGAATATTGAAATGGGTTGCCATTTCCTTCTCCAAGTTATCTTTTCAACCCAGGGATTGAACCTGCATCTCCTGTGTCACAGGCAGATTTCTTTTCTGCTGAGCCACCAGAGAAGCCCAGAGAAAGGACTTGAAAAGAAGCCCTATACATATTATGACCTAACCTCAAATCCCCAATGCAGCACATGGAACACATGCACTACTCATAAATATTTGTCAAATCTACAAATGTAAGTTCTGAGGTTTACCAGAAGGCAAGACCATGAAGGAGCCCATGACTGCAAGGAAAAACCCAAACCAGCTGTGAAATGTTTCATGAGCTTCTACTTGGCTTCATCTCTTCTCCCTTAGATGGAAACAGGATTTCACCTGGCCCTGAGCATGTGGACATTCCAACCTTGGATCCACGGCTATTTGGCTCATGCTGTCCTGAGAGAAACATCAGTTCTTTAGGGCCTAACTGGAGTCCCACCAATTCTAGGAAGCCTGCCCTTCCTGACTCCAGGGTCCTGTAATACTCTCCTTTTCAGGAATGCATCTCAAAAAGTTAGAACAGAACCAACAACCAGTGAAGGTGAACACTAATTAAAGACATTAAAGACACACACAGATGATCAGGCAAGTGAGTGGCAGTGCCTCTAAGGCTGAGGCTGTCACTATTTACTTCACATTAGAATCATCTGGGCAGCTCTAAAGATCCCAGGACCCAGACCCATCTCCTTTAAACCAGACACACTAATTCAGGGGTGAGTCTCAGACATCAGCATTTTTAAAGAGCTCCCTTGAGTATCTTTTAGGTGCAGCCAAGGTAAAGAGTCACTATTCTAATGGCAGCTCTGGGCCAGCTGCCCAACAGACTAAAAACAGACTGTCCCAAGCTTCCTCCCAAGTGAAATGGAGCAGGATCCTGTGGGGCCCTTTTGTGTCCCCACCTTTCTTGTTGGTGGGAAATAGGCTTCATTTAGCCTCCTTGACCTTCTCAAGGGCAGATTCAAACAGTTGTTAATCAGGAAAGAGAGGAAATGCAGAAGCAAAGGAGGACATCAAGAAACCATGGTGCAGTTGTGGGGCAGAGTCCTGATTCCTCCTCAGGGAATATAAAGGAAAATATCTTTAAGTTCTCCTGCAGGAAATAAAGTGAGGATGGTGACTTTGGCTTGAGCACAGAACTTCTGGAGCACCATCCATTACCTCACCACCAACCAATCAGAAGAAAGTCTGTACACAGTGTAAGATAATGAAGACCTGACCCCCCCCCCCTCCCCAAATGATTCTCCCTTTAAAAACTTTCACAGTTGAGCAGAATCTTCACAGTTGGTTTTTGGACAAGTCTACCTTCTTCCCAAGTTGTTAGCCTCCTGAATAAAGCAACTTTGCCTTTCCTAATGAGAGAGGAAAGGAGGCAGGGCACAACCTTTAAAAGAATGACATATCCATTGGGGACATGACATAAACTGGTTAGAACCAACTAGGTCCAAGACGGCAGACAAGTCACCCCCACTAGACCTCAAATCTCAGTATGCACTCATTGTAATGCATCAGCAAGCTAGTGACACATCCACAGGCACCATGGCAGCTTCAAGACTGTAAAGGCCCAAAAAATGTGTGGGAACCTGGATGTCCCTGCTGTTGTTACTGTTTAGTCATTAAGTTTGACCAGCAAAAGACTCACATAGTTTGTATGCTATTTTATATGATTCTCAGATTATTTCAGGAATATCTCGTTTCCTTAAAGAGATTTTGAACTCCTCGAAGATCAGAGTCCTAACCTCTTTCCAAGAGGGATTAACACACAGTTGAGCATAGAGCAAACAGAACCTCAGTGTTTTTGTCTATAAAATGGAGATATTTATAAAATTCATAGACATGCAAATTATCTCCTAATTCAAAAGAGATGTTTGAGATGATGCATACAAAGTGCCCGGACTGATCTGAAGCACAGTCAATACCCACAAAAGGGGTGGCTATTGTTAGAGTCATTAGAGCCCGGGCTTTTTGGCTTCCAGACCAGTGCTTCTTTTAGATCTTATCAAGTGATCAAAGTGATTAAGAGACTCAGAACCCTTAAATTTGTAGTGCAGAAATGCTTAGTAGTTGGCTCCACTGATTGGCTAATAATTGCAATCTCTACTCAGGAAATGATCATTTTGATCAGCGAATTTCACAAGGCCAATTCTCATAAGAATTTTCTGCCAACATGACCTATAAGAAAGCAATAGTACCTGAGTACTATGAAAACATTAATGATCATTTTGAGTACTAGTGGCATGACACAGGGACTGCACCAGCCACATCAGCGTGCCTGTGGACCTCATGCCTGGTCCGCTTGCTTAACTCATTGTGCAACACACAGTGGGCTAGAATCAGTCCTCTCTCTTCTCATTCTGCCTGACTGTTCTGAGAACATAGTGAGGACCTGGTATTCTGAACACTGTGCCCTGCAGGCAGTTTCTTCTGCTGCTCAGCAGGATGAAGGACACATGCTTAGTACTGTTATCAAGGAAAACAACTCCCAGATTGTTTGCAGGGTTGCCAGCGTTACAGAGAGAATGCAGAACTTCAGAAATCCTACTTCAGTGCAATCTTTTCTCTTAAGAAGGAAGATTTCTCCACATCCTCTCCAGCATTTATTGTTCATAGACTTTTTGATGATGGCCATTCTGACTGGTGTGAGATGAAATCTCATTGTAGCTTTTATTTGCATTTCTCTATAGTGATGTTGAGCATCTTTTCATATGCTTTTTTCTGTATGTCTTTTTTGGAGAAATATATGTTTAGCTCTTCGGTCCATTTTTTGATTGGGTTGTTTTGCATTTTTTATACTGAGCTGCATGAGCAGTTTGTAAATTTTGGAGATTAATCTCTTGTTGGTCACATCATTCACTAACATTTTCTCCCAATCTGTGCGTTGTCTTTTCATTTTGTTTATGGTTCCTTTTGCTGTACAAAAGCTTTTGAGTTTAATTAGGTCCCACCTCTTAATATTTTATTTTATTTTCATTACTGTAGGAGATATATTGAAGAAAACTTTGCTGTGATTTATGTTGAAGAGTGTTCTGCTTATATTTTCCTCTAAGAGTTTTATAGTATACCTGTTGGTGGGAATGTAAATTGGTGTAGCCACTATGGAGAACAGTATAGAGGTTCCTTACAAACCTGAAAATAGAACTACCATATGACCAGTAATTCCAATCCTGGACATATATCTGGAAAAAAAACATGGTTTGAAAGATGCATGGACCCCAAAGTTCACTGCAGCACTATTTACAATAGCCAGGACATGGAAGCAACCTAAATGTCTCTTGACAAATGAATGAATAAAGAAGATGCAGTACATATATACAATGGAATATTGCTCATCCATTTGAAATAAGGAAATAATGCCATTTGCAGCAATATTGACAGACTTGGAGATTATCATACTAAGTGAAGTAAGTCAGACAGAAAAAGACAAATATCATATGATAACACTTATATGCAGTATCTTAAAAAATGATACAATAAACTTCTTTACGAAACAGAAAAATCCACAGACTTAGAGAAAGAAATTTTGGTGGGGAGGGTTGGGGAAGAAGGGATAGATTGGGAGTTTAGGACTGACATATGTACTGCTGTGTTTAAAATGAATAATGAGTAAGGATCTACTGTGGCTTCCCAGGTGGTGCTAGTGGTAAAGAATCCATCTTTCAATACAGTACACACAGGAGGTGAGGGTTCAATCCCTGGGTCAGGAAGATCCCTCTGGAGGAGGAAATGGCAACCCACTCCAGTACTCTTGCCTGGAAAATCCCATGGACAGAATAACCTGGCAGACTACAGTCCATAGAGTTGCAAAGAATTGAGCCTGACTGAACGACTGAGCAACACACACAGTATAGCACAGGGAACTCTGCTCAATATTCTGTAATTGCCTAAGTAGGAAAATAATTTGAAAAAGAATAGATACCTGTGCTGAGAACAGACTTGTGGACACGGCTGGTGGTGGGGGTGGGGGGAAGAAGGAGAGGGTGGGAGGTATGAAGAGAGCAACATGGAAACATACATTACCATGTGTAAGATAGACATCCAATGGGAATTTGGTATAGGGCTCAGGGAACTCAAACCAGGACTCAGTAACAACCTGGATGGGTAGGACAGGGAGGGATGTTCAAGTGGGAGGGGACATGGGTAAACCTATGGCTGTTTCATGCTGATGTTTGGTAGAAACCAATGCAGGACTGTAAGGCAATTACCCTTCTGTTAAAAATAAATTAATTCAAAAAGAGAGAGATAATAAATACCTGTACTGTATAACTGAGTTATTTTGCTGTACATCTGAAACTAACACAACATTTTTAATTAACTATACTCCAATATAAAACAAAAAAAAATTTTAAAAAGAAGAAGGAAGATCGGAAACAGCAAGGTCACATTAGCCAGAGGCTATAGAAATCTAGGAAAAGTAAAGACAACAAGAGAGCTCAGAACTCATCTAAGTGACTTCAAACCCTCCCCCAGTAGATTATTTCCTATTGTGCTGAGAAAGGTTGCAGATGAAATTTTGGAACCATTGGAGCCTCAGGGAAAATGGGTGGAGGAGTTCAAGGGGCCTTGTGTTATCCCATCATTTTCATTATAATTTTATTTTTTTGAAGGATACTTGATGTACAATATCATATAAGATACAGGTATACAATATAGTGATTCATAAATTTTAAAGAAAATACTCCATTTAAAGTTGTAAAATATTGGCTCTATTTCTCATATTGTACAATACATCCTTGTAGCTTATTTTATACCTGACAGTTTGCAACTCTTAACGTCCAACCCCTGCATTGGGCCTCCCCTTCCCTATCCCCGCTGGTTTGTTCTCTATATCTGTGAGTCTGCTACTTTTTGTTACATGCACTAGTTTGTTGTATTTTTTAGATTCCACATATTAAGTGATATCATACAGTATTTGTCTTTGACTTATTTCACTTAGCATAATTACCTCCAAGTCCAGCCTTGTGGCTACAAATGGCAAAATTTAACTTTTTTATGGTTGAGTGTTTGTCCTTTAATGGACCAGAACCTGGTGGTCCGGAGTCGACAATAAGAAAGTAAGAGAGAGAAACAGGCTGATATCCCCTGGTTTATGCCGAAAGTCAATAGAGTCCTATTCTTAGGGCTTGCGTTGCTGCACGTAGGCACCAGGCGCCTTCTCGAGAAGGTCTTAGAAGCCTGAGCAAGAAAGTGAGCTCAGCGGGCCTCTGCACTCCAAGGAATTAGCCAGAAAGAGAGATAGATAGATAGATAGAGAGAGAGAGAGAGAGAGAGAGAATAGAAAGAAAGACACAGGGACCCAAGCTCTGATGGAGCAAAGGTGTTTTAATCAACATGGTGTGTGCATATATACTGTCTCACAAGGTGGTTATTCTCAACAAAGATAAAGATTAAAATTCCAGACTTACAAAACATAAGACGATCCCTATCAAAGAGAGAGTTGCAAACAATCACCTTTTACCTTATGGCTCATAAAAAGGAAGAGGGTATTTATCACCGTAATGAGAAATGCCTGGATTCCTCAGCCCTGGGAAAGGCGTGCCTCTCCTCTTAATTCCTGAATATTCAGGAATTAATAAGGGGCAGAGGGTTCCTGACAGATCCAAAACAGCACACAGGAAGCCTCTTGTTAAATGCTTCCTGACAGTTGAGTACTATTCCACTGTGTGTGGATATACCACATCATCTTTATCCATTCATCTGTCAATGCACACTTAGGTTGCTTCCATGTCTTGGCTATTGTTAACAATGTTCCTAAGAATGTTTGGGTGCATTAGCCCATCTATATTAGTTAATATAATATAGCTAATATACATATTATCTATACTAGCTGCTGTATCACCTAATCCCTCTAGTTTTGGTGGCTTAAAATGATAATGGGTTGTCTCTCCCTCTAACACAGCCTGCTGTGGGTAGCATGGCCCAGCAGTCTTCCACATTAATGTTCAGAAACCCAGACTATTTCCATCTTGAGGCTCTACTCTCCTCAAGACATCAGAGCTTGTCCCATCCAACTGAAAGATGTGAATAGAGGTGATGGGAAAGGTACTCCGGTTTCTTAACCACCTCTGCTGAGAAATGGCATGCTCACTTCTGGCCATGTCGATTGGCCAGAGCTCAGTCATAGGATCACACCAGACTGCAGGAGAACTGAGAGGTGTGGTCTAGCTGTGTCCCCTGGGGAGAAGGGAATGCACTTGACATGATGAAGTAGAAAGCCTGAAGTTAACTGAAACAAAGACGCCAGACTGCAGTAACAGACCAAGCCTCACTCCTCCTGTGTTACTGGCTTTATTTTCTTTCAAAGACAGTCTGAACCTTCTTGCTTCTTATTCTATCTTTACTTTGGCTACTGCAAGGCTCAGTTGAAGAACTTTACAGTGTGTGCTCCTATGTATAATCTTTTTCTTCTGATTGAATATTTTAGTTCACTATTTATTTCCTCCTTTCTCAGACTTCTTTGTCCATCTGGGGAAGACAAGTTTGCTTAAAAGTAGATACTTTTGGGCCTCTGCTTTTAAGATGAGCCTAAAACTTGGTCCAGAGCCTGGTTGTTTGCCAAGAATCTTATAGGGGTTTGTTCTGGGCTCTTCTGGGGTCTATTTTCATGAATTAACAGGAAGGGCATTTGCTTTACTTTGTGTTTGGGAGGATAGAGGGGAAATAAAGGAGGAGGGAGATGTGTGCCCTGGTGCTTAGGGAGACAGTGAGAAATGATGCTCATGGAATGAGTAGGAAGTTCTGGCCCCAGACCAGATATGAGCTTCTATGAGAATATTTAGGGCCCAAAGCTGCAGGGATTGGTTCAGGACAAGCTTTATAAAATATAGCAGTAAGGGGACAAAAATGGGCTTCCCAGGTGGTGCTAGTAGTAAAGAACCCACCTGCCAATGCAGGAGACAGAAAAGACACTGGTTCCATCCCTGGGTCAGGAAGATCCCTTGCAGGAGGGCATGGCAATTGTCTCCAGCATTCCCACCTGGAGAGGCCCATGAACAGAGGAGCCTGGTGGGCTACAGTCCATAGGGCTGCAAAGAGTCGGACACGACTGAGTGACACAGCCTGCAAGAGACAAAGTAACAACCAGAGGGAGAGAAAGGGCATAAGTCCCTTCCACAGTCACAAACAGTGCAGCAATGGATATGCAGTGAGCCTACAAGTGGAGAATATGCTCAGGGTGTCACCACCTCTATGGCTTACTGTGGAACAGGGGCATAAGAGAACAAGGTGTGTGTGTGGGGGGTCCTCCTTCATGGCAGGAGAATCTCTCAGAAAGAGTTCTTGGTTTGTTGATGTTTGGTTTTATTTTGGAGGGGTGCTGAGATTCCCCATAAACAAGTAGAGAGAGATTGCCACTGTAATTAAAAGATTAATGATGGTATGACTCTGACTTCCTTCATACAATAAGCTCGTGACAGGCTTGGAACATCCCAGTTTCATTCACTGTGTGTGTGTATGTGTGTGTGTGTGTGTGTGTATACACGTGCTCAGTCCTGTTCAAAGACCCCATGAACTGTAGCCCACAGGCTCCTCTGTCCATGGGATTTCTCAGGCATGAATACCGGAATGGGTTGCCATTTCCTTCTCTATGGGATCTTCCCAACCGAGAGATTGAACCCACATCTCCTGCATTGGCAGGTGGGTTCTTTACAACTGAGCCACCTACGAAACTTTCATTCATGTTGGAAATCACTTCAACCCTTTTGAAAATGAGATGGGGTTGGTTATGAGTTGAATTGTGTCTCCCCAAAAGATATGTTAAAGTCCTAACCCTCAGTACCTGTGAACGTGATCTTATTTGGAAACAAGGTCTTTGCAGATGTAATTGTGTTCAGATGAAGTCTTTAGAGTAAGCCCTAATCCATTATGACTGGTGTCCTTATGAGAAGAGGTGAAGAGACACAGAGACACATGCAGGGAAGAAGGCCATGTGAGGATGGAAGCAGAAGTTGGAGTGATGCACCCAGAAGCCCAGAACACCAAGGACTGCCAGCAACCACCGTAAGCTAGGAAGAGAAAGGAAAGGACCCTTCCTGTGAGCCTTCAGGGAGAGCATGGCCTTTGGACACTGACTTTTAGAACCATGAGAGGAGGCCTTCACTGGTGGTACACTGGATAGGAGCCCACCTGCCAATTCAAGGGACATGGGTTCGATCACTGGTCCGGGAAGATTCCACATACCGTGGAGCAATTAAAGCTCATGCACCACAACTGCTGAACCTGTGAGCGTAGAACCCATGCTCCACAAGAGAAGCCACTGCAGTGAGAAACTCGAGCACTGCAACAGAGTAGCACTGCTCACCGGAACTAGAGAAAGCCCGTACACAGCCACAAAGAAATAAAAATAATAAAAAAAAAAAAGAATCTTAAAAAAAAAATAGCTGTGAGAGGATACATTTTTGTTTTAAGATATCCAGCTTTTGGTCATTTGCTCTGGTGGCTAGGAAACAAATGCAGGGTTGTTAATAATTATTAAAATATGAAAGTAGAAACCCAACAGGCATAAATACTTGACATTTCTATTTTACAAATACTTTTATATCTCTACTTTCTCTTGTGTTGGTAAATAATAGCTGATATGACCAAAGAAACCTTTTGGTCCTTCAGAATTAAAGGCATTCTCTTCCCCCAGCAGACAAAGACATACCAATTACTAATTCAACCACTTTAGCTGGTTTCCCCATGCTGTAATTAAATGATTAAAAAATAAAAACTGCCCAGGCAAGCTCCTTTCTAAACTGGAAGCAAATGCTCATATTTTGTTCCTTTGAAGTCTGGCATGAAATCTCTGCCCTCAACTTGTCTGCTGCATTTCAGATATCAGAGTGGGCAGGCCAGATGCTTTTATAAATCCAGAAGCTAAGAATGAGGGCATCTCTTATTCCTTCCTGTACCCCCAACGCTGCAGGGCCTGGCATGGTACAACTACTCTACAATCATGGGACTCACTTACCTTTACCTGTTTTTCTCTCACTAGAGTGTGAGTTCCTTGGAAGCAAATTTTATTTGTAATCAGCTCTGGCTGCTGGTGTTTTTCTCTCTCCAGCTTGCTTTCCTTTCTCCTTCCTCCTGGTGAGGGGGTTCCCTTTCCTTTGGGGACCTCTTCCTCACCCCATGTGATCCTGGTGGGCTCTCATTGATTATAATTTTCTCCATTCAGTGGGATGGGCATGTGATTCAGGCGGGGCCAACTATAATTCAGTGTTCCTTGAAAGCCACCATAGCTCAGTTGGTAAAGAATCTGCCTGCAATGCAGAAGACCCTGGTTCAATTCCTGGGTTGGGAAGACCCACTGGAGAAGGGATAGGCTACCCACTCCAGTATTCTTGGGCTTCCCTGGTGGCTCAGCTGGTAAAGGATCTGCCTGCAATGAGGGAGACCTGGGTTCAGTCCCTCAGTGAGGGAGACCTGGGTTGGGAAAATCCCCTGGAGAAGGGAAAGGCTACCCACTCCAGAATTCTGGCCTGTATAGTCCACGGGGTCGCAAAGAGTCGGACATGACTGAGTGACTTTCACTCACAAGTACATGATTCAGAGAGTTCTCTGAATTAGAAGGAGTAGGGTAAACAATTCTTCTTGGATTCTGAGGTGGAAAGAATGTTGCTTTGGGGCTTCAGTAGCTCTCTTTCCTGATACCAAATGGACCTATCTGCAAGAAAAAGAGTGAGGCCAAGACACAGGGTGAATCAGGGACAGGCAGTGATGTACAGAGTGAGGAGCCTCGAGTCCCTTACTCCAGTTTCTGGGTAAAATAATATAATATAATATATTTATATATAATATAATATATAATATATATGTAATTATATAATATAGAATATTATATATAACATAATTATATAATATATAATGCATAATATTACATAAATAATATGTAATATATCATAATATAATTCACATTAATAATATAATATAATATATTAATATATCAATTAATATATTATTAATATAATACATTATATTATATATTTATATGTATATTATTGTATATATATTTATACATATTATATATACTAGTATATATGCTATATAGTATCATGTATATTGTATTATATTCAATATATATTATTATATATTATATATTTATTCATATTATAATATATTTTATTATTAGGTAATATTATTGTTAATTATTATTATATATTATATAATTATTATATTGTATTGTATAACTATTAAATAATTCATATATTATTATATTATACATTATTACATTATAATAATATATTATTTTATATATACTATATAGTATATAGTATAACGTATTATTGATACTATATATTATATAATATATAGATTATATTATATATGTTATATATTATTTTATTATATATATTATATATATTATAGTTATATATATTTATATATATTTAGGGTTAGGGTTAGGATTATATATATATTATATCCTAATTATATGATTATAATATGTATATTATTTATATATTATATCAATATTATATATATAATATATATGTATATATTATATGTATATATGTATACATATATATGTGTATATGTATAATTAGGGAATTAATTATCAAAATCCTCCCTGAACTCACTCACTCATTCCTGTCCAAATAAGTTAGTTTCCCCCAGCTGGGCAATCTCATAACATTCTTGTATCTCTCCTGTCATAATGCTAGACAGACTTATAATTTTGGGTTGGTTGCTTGGCTTCCCTGAGAGCCTGTCAGCCCTGGCAATACAGGGACCATATCCGTCTTGTTCCCCACTGTACTGCTGGAGGCTAATAAAAGCCTGGCACATGGTGGTGGTGGTGGTGTTCTGTCACTAAGTCATGTCTGGCTCTGTGACCCCATGGACTGCAGCACACCAGGCTTCCTGTCCTTCACTGTCTCCCAGAGTTTTCTCAGTCTCATGTCCATTGAGTCAGTGATGCCATCCAACCATCTCCTCCTCTGCCACCCTCTTCTCCTTTTTCCTTCAATCTTTCTTAACATCAGAGCCTTTTCCAATGAGTCAGATCTTCTCATCAGGTAGCCAAAGTATTGTAGCTTCAGCTTTATCATCAGGCAGGCGCTCCATGTTTGCCAAGGGAATAAAAGAGTGTATGAGGCAGTGGGAAGATTCCAGTGCTTTGCCTTGGTCTTCTGGACCCCTGGCTTTGCTACCAGCATTGTAATATTTGGGAAGAACAACCAAAGTAGCTAGAATAAAGTGATGAAAGGCCCATATCCACCTTGGATCCGGGTCACCTAGAAGACCTAGCCAAGCTCCTGACAAGGAGAAGATATGGAAGGCATCACTGGATCAGAGATTCCCATAAGCAGATTACAAGTGTGTTGGGATGTTGATCCCTTGAGCCCATCTGGCAGGGCCTAGGACAGCTGAAACTCACAGGTTTGTTACCTCTAGTCAGGAACAGCCTAAAGCATTTATCCCAGGATGCCAGGTAAAGAGTCTCAGGCATGACATAAAATGGAGAAGAAATTGGGAAGCATTGTTCGAGGTGAACAGAAATATGTCCCCTGTCCTTGGGCACGAGGAGATCTTTCCTGGGAGGCACTGGGTGTTTGAAGACCTACAAGGACACTTCAAGGGCAGGGCTAACTGGAGAAGATTGAGTTGCCCAGGAAAAATAATTGGTAGAAAAATAGGCCCATGGTCTCTGCCCATGGTGCTGAACCAACTCACAGCCAGGTTGAGCCCATCTCCTCTCTTATTTGACTTTGATCCTTCGTACTTTAATGTTTTCTTTTCTCACATATCTTTTTTAAAATTAAATATTTTAATTTTATTGCACTTTTAGTACATATTCAAATAAAATTAGTGTTATTTTAATAATGCAAACTTTACATTAACATCATGTAATACATTGACTAAGGATTCCATGTATTTTGTTGGGTTGATTTTTTGAATTGCTTCATGAGTAAATGTAGTTTCTTTTGATTTGCTTATTTGCTTGTGCTTCCCCAGTGGCTAAGTGACAAAGAATCCGCCTGCTAAACAGGAGATGCAGTAGACACGGGTTCGATCCCTGGGTTGGAAAGAGCCCTTGAAGGAGGACATGACAACCCACTCCAGATTCTTGCCTGGATGGACAGAAGAGCCTGGTAGTCTACAATCTGTAGGGTTGCAAAGAGTCGTACAAGACTGACACGACTGAGCATGCACGCACACTTGTTTGTTTAAGTTGCAGTTTGGAATTGAAGATTCAGTATTTGTTTTAAGTTTTTGGATGCTTTTTGTATTACCAATCTTGCTGTTGTAGTTTAGTCACTAAGTTATGTACAACTCTTTGCAACAGCATGGACTGTAGCCCACCAGGCTTCTCTGTCCTTGGGATTTTTCAGCAAGAATACTGGAGTGGGTTGCCATTTCCTTCTCCAGGGTCTCACAGATCCTGACACAATGATCCTGACCTCATTTCATTAAGCCAGTCCAACCAATTATGGAGAATTCATATGCGACTCATCTCAGAGCACTTATCACTCCTGCAGGCAACTCCGCCCTCAACCATGCAGGAATCTCAACTCTCCTCTTGACTGCATCTCCTGCTATATCTATGGTTTAAAATGTGGTAACTGAAGGCTCGTGGGACAAAAAGCCAAGAGAATTCCTGAACTGAGGGAAGGAAGTGCAGTTGAGCATATACACCTGTGAGCCTCAGTTTGAGCTCTAAGAAACAGAAGCCCAGGGGACTTCCTGATGATGCAGTGGCTAAGATTCTGTGCTCCCAAGGCAAGTGGCCCAGGTTCAAGCCCTGTGTGAGGAACTAGATCCCACAGGCCACGACTAAAGATACCGCATCCTGCAAATAAGACCTGGCACAGCCAAATAAATAAATGTTTTAAAAAAGAAAGAGAACCCCAGTCCTGTATGGATTCTGCCAGCTTTAGTCAGGATAGGCTAAGCTATGCTGCAGTAACAACCCCCACCCTCACCACCTTGCTGTTTGCTTGTCTGACCACAGTAAAAGTTGTATTCCTGCTCTAAGTCTTCAGAAGGCTTACAGAGCCGATGCTTTACATGCATTCACTCATCATTCCAGGTTGCTCTGCTCTTACAGCAACTTCATACCAAAATGCATTTTCATATATTGGAAGTTGTAACAAGGGAAAAAGGAGAGCTGGTGAGTTGGCTACTAAGAATTAGATGCTCTTGTCCTAAAATGACCAAATCTCTCTCTTTTTTTTATTGGCTATGCCTGGCCAATATAGACAGCCATGTCCAGCCTCAAGGTGGCAAGGAAACAGAATCCTGTTTACCTAGAACTGTTGCTGATCATCGGTACGGTTTACCACACTACCTGGCATGGGGCCTTGGTGTCATGAATTTCAAGTCAGACACACACTGTTTGAGTCACTGCTCTGCCACTGATATGGACAAGTCACTTCATCACCCTGAGTCATTTTTCTTCTATTTGTGTAAAGTGTGGATGACACCTATTCTTCCTGTTGAGATTCAAATGATGTAATTGCAAGTGCTTTGATAACTATGAGCATTAATTATTTATCTTTAAAATTAATAGAAGCCCTTGTAAAATTTAATCAAAGAGGAAGCTGAGGTTTCTAAATAAAGACACAACCAAGCACAAAAATACACTTAGGGGAACCATTTCTAGCAGCTGTCATTAGAAAGGGGATTCAGTTTTCATTGGGTACTTAGTCCTCACTGCTTTATGCAGCTAATTTTTAAATTCTTATTGGAGTATAGTTGTTTTACAATGTTGTGTTAGTAGTGTGGCTATTTTAAATATTTCTTATATTCACAAATTGTTGATTGACTTTTCTTGGACATACTTAAGGTTTATGTGTGCGTGCTCAGTCACTAAGTTGTGTCCAACTCTTTGTGACCCCGTGGACTGCAGCCCACCAGGCTCCTCTGTCTGTGGAAATGTCCAGGCAAGAATACTGGAGTGGGTTATGCTTTCCTCATCCAGGGAATCTACCTGACTCAGGGATTGAACCCCCATCTCCTACATTGGTAGGCAGATTCTTTATCACTGAACCACCTGGGAAAAACTGTTTAGGGCTTAGGGGACAATAAATAGCATCCTTCTCTACCTGATTTTGGACCAGCTGAAAAATCAAAGTCAGGCACAGGGGGGATAAAATATTCTTTTATTAGTAATAGGGCTGATACTCTTCTATATATGAAACAATGGATGAATCCTGGAGTTAGACAGACGTAACTCTTAAAAGGAGAAGGAAATGGCAACCCACTCCAGTATTCTTGCCTAGAGAATCCCCTGGACAGAGGAGCCTGGTGGGCTTCTGTCCATAGGGTCGCACAGACTCGGACACAACTGAAGTGACTTAGCAGCAGCAGCAGCAGCAACTCTTAAAAATCATTTCAATATAATCTAAGTATGTTGAAAGAGATATATGCAGGGAGCGATGGAAGCAGGGGAAAGGAAAATCACTTCTCAGCTATGTGCCATCTGTCAAATGAAGAGAATGAACAGCACAGAATGCAGGGTCATCTACAGTTGCACAGGTTGTGCACTATACAACTCCAGGGGCGTTATTGTCTATGTGACTCCTCCCCAATCCAGAGTGTGCAAGGCACAGCCTGAATGGTTGTGTGCAGTGCCTCTTGTAGAAAGAATGGATAATATTTTGGGGATCTAAACTGCTTTGAGAATCTGATAGAGTACAGGGATAATAACTAACCCCAGAAAGACATACATGCTTATGGTAGAGTTCTGCAAGTAATTTTTGAAGTGACACAAACAGCCTGAAGCCCATCTCTGAAGAGCTCATCAAGATTTTCTTTGAAGATGATTGCCAAAGTCTTATATAGCTTGGATCTTCTATAATTCTAGAACAACCTTCTGATTGGATTGCAGGATTTGCCTGGCAACAACCTGAGGAAAATGCATGGACTAAGAAGACTAAGAGAAAAGAACCACGTACAACAGCCCAAGGCATGCATTAGCACAGAATGCAAATGACCCAAGACCAAAAAGCTCGCTCAAAAACCTACAATAGCCACCAGGTTAGTTGTTGAAGGATGAATTTGTTTCTCTTTTGACATTTAAAAATTGCATTTATTTTTGTATTTAGAGGGGGAAAAGGAGAGAGATAAACAATCCCTGTGGTCTCTGTGCTGTTGGCACAAGTTTGAGAATAGGATTTGTTGCTGCAGGAGTGAGACCTGCCTCACTTACTGGCTTGCCTTTGCTCTTGACTCTCTGGTGGTGGCTGTCAGTCAGACTCACCCCAGAGCCCTGCCCCTGATCCAGTGTTGCTTCTAAACTCACGTGGAGGAGAAAGACAAGCCAGGCTATGTAAGGGGCTGACCTTGCTTGAGCTTTGAGGTGTCCTCCCAGAATACGGTGGACATCCCCACATAGCACTCCCACAAAGACATAGAATGGTGTATATTAAACTTTCAGTTGCTTTATCTCTACAAACAAAATCGCCTCACTCCCCCTGCCCACCCTGCTCACTTATCATGAAATGATAATGAAATATCTTGAAGCAGATTTTTTAAAGAAATAGTGTGAAGCACAGCCTCAACCTTTTGTGGAAAGAGACTGAGTTTTATTTCCTGGAAGGTGGGGGGACACCTGAGAGGGCAGATCCAGAGGGCACAGGATTGCTGATGTCCCCAAGGACCCTGGAAAACGGAAGGAGTGAGAATGTGGACAAGAGACTGATACTGTCTTCTCTGAAGCACTTTCCTCTTCAATGAGCCTCTGAAAATCAAGAAGGCAGGATGAAAGCAGTAGTCACCTGCTGTGAGAGCTCCCAAGGAAATTAACAGCCCCTAATACCTATTCGTCTAGTCAAGGCTATGTTTTTTCCAGTGGTCATGTATGGATGTGAGAGTTGGACTGTGAAGAAAGCTGAGTGCAGAAAAATTGATGCTTTTGAACTGTGGTGTTGGAGAAGACCCTTGAGAGTCCCTTGGACTCCAAGGAGATCCAACCAGTCCATCCTGAAGGAGATCAGTCCTGGGTGTTCATTGGAAGGACTGATCTTGAAGCTGTTGAACTGATGTTGAAGCTGTTGAACTGATGTTGAAGATGTTGAAGCTCCAATATTTTGGCCACCTGATGCAAAGAACTGACTCATTTGAAAAGACCCTGATGTTGGGAAAGATTGAAGGCAGGAGGAGAAGGGGACAACAGGGGATGAGATGGTTGGACGGCATCATCGACTCAATGGACATGAGTTTGGGTAAACTCTGGTTGTTGGTGATGGACAGGGAGGCCTGGCATGCTGTGGTTAATGGGTTCGCAAAGAGTCAGACACGACTGAGTGACTGAACTGAACTGAACTAATCCTTATCATCTTAGATTGGGCTAAACAGATATTTTATATAGAAGCTTAATTTAGCAACCAAAATAATGCCTTCCATCCTATGCAGTGATTTGAATCATTTGTTCTCAAGCTTCAGGATCACCTGGATGGCCATTAAAATAGTTGGTTTAGATAGTTGGCCCTATTCCTGTTGCAGAAACCAGTAATCAAGAAACCAAGCACCACACTCAGAGAGTTGGAGAACTCAGGTTTATTATGCTGGTAGGCCCAGAGGAATTAACACTCTAAGCTCTGAGTACCAAACAAAGGGGTTACAGAGTTTTTATAGACAGACTATAGGGGGCAACACTGGTTGTTAATAGGCTGGTTTAAAATAAGGGGTTTTGCACATGCACAACAGCAGTCAAGATGGGGAGGGGGATGCCTGACCTTTACATAGACAGGCATGATTAAGCAGGTTTGCAGGGGCTGGGCAATTGCAAAGAGCAGGAAAAGGGTGAGTGAGATAAACTCCAGTTCCTAGTATCGTTAAGTCCCCACTTTCTGAGACTACGTGACCAACACAATCCAGACAGAGGCACAATGAGCAGGAAGTTATGTAAAATTTTAACCTTTCCTCTTCACTCCCAGAGTTTTGGAAACAGTGGGTAAGGGGATGGGACTAAGGATGTGCAATTCTAGTAAACTCTCAGATAATGCTTCTGCTGTTGCTGGTCCAGAAATTATACTTTGACAACCGCTGGTTCAATTGTTCATTCTCTCATTATTTTCTTTCCAGATGGACAAGAGGCTAAAGAGGATACACAGAGAATCAGGACAACTGATGCCCACTGGGGAATGGGAGAGAAAGCCTGGGGTGGAGAAGGTGGTTGAAGGAGCAGAAGCACGTAATGAGGATCCCACCTCTGGGCTCCAGGAACAAGCTGTTGACTGCATTCAGCATGCAGCACCAGCTAACCTTCAAATTCATGTCTTTGGCTCTATCTCTACTACACTGTTATCACATCAATCAAAACAAGTAAAAATATGAGTACAAACAAGTAGCTCACTACACAGAGCATGGATATTGTATAAATTATACCACAATGCTTGTCTTAAAGATATTTCCTAGGCAGAAAAGGAGAAGTTACAAGAAGAATGGAAGACGAGGGTTTCACAATTTTTGGAGTGGGAGACAGGGTTGTGACGTTTCAAAAAGGAAGGCATTTAGTAGCAATATAAATTTGCTGATGAGTGAATGGGTGCATGCATAGGTAGATGTAATTTCACATGTAATGGATGTAATAGGTGCACAGACATGTAATTTCACAATGTCAAATTCAATACCATTGAGAGGATTTAAGGTACTTTTAAAACATGTTTTCTGTGTGTTTTTTAAGTAATGCAAGCAGACAGTACAAAATTTAAGTTGTACAAATAATAAAAATAAATGTCTCACAAAACAAAACAAAAAATCCCCAGAAAACAAAACTGTGAGAGGATTTAGAATGTGGTAAGCCCACACTGAAACCAACCACCACCCAAGAGCCAATAAGTTCCAGAGCAAGACATACCACACAAATTCTCCAACAATGCAGGAACATAGCCCTGAGCGTCAACATACAGGCTGCCCAAAGTCACACCTAACACGTAGACCCATCTCAAAACTCATTACTGGACACTCCATTGCACTCCAGAGAGAAGAAATCCAGTTCCATGCACCAGAACACCGACGCAAGCTTCCCTAACCAGGAAACCTTGGCAAACCAATCGTCCAACCCCACCCACTGGGTGAAACCTCCACAATAAAAAGGAACCACAGACCACCAGAATACAGAAAGCCCACTCCAGACACAGCAATCTAAACAAGATGAAAAGGCAGAGAAATACCCAACAGGCAAAGGAACATGAAAAATGCCCACCAAGTCAAACAAAAGAGGAGGAATTAGGGAATCTACCTGAAAAAGAATTTAGAATAATGATAATAAAAATGATCTAAAATCTTGAAAACAAAATGGAGTTACGGATAAATAACCTGGAGACAAAGATTGAGAAGATGCAAGAAATGTTTAATAAGGACCTAGAAGAAATAAAAAAGAGTCAATTAAAAATGAATAATGCAATAAATAAGATCAAAAACACTCTGGAGGGAACCAAGAGTAGAATAACGGAGACAGAGGATAGGATAAGTGAGGTAGAAGATAAAGTGGTGGAAATAAATGAAGCAGAGAGGAAAAAAAGAAAAAAGAATCAAAAGAAATGAGGACAACTTCAGGGACCTCTGGGACAATGTGAAACACCCCAACATTTGAATCATAGGAGTCCTAGAAGAAGAAGACAAAAAGAAAGGCCATGAGAAAATACTCGAGGAGACAATAGCTGAAAACTTCCCTAAAATGGGGAAGGAAATAGTTACACAGATCCAAGAAACCCAGAGGGTCCCAAACAGGATAAACTCAAGGTGAAACACCCCAAGACACATATTAATCAAATTAACAAAGATCAAACACAAAGAACAAATATTAAAAGCAGCAGGGAGAAATAACAAATAACACACAAAGGGATTTCCATAAGGATAACAGCTGATCTATCAAGAGAAACCCTTCAGGCCAGAAGGAAATGGCAGGACATACTTAAAGTAATGAAAGAGAATAACCTACAACCTAGATTACTGTACCCAGCAAGGATCTCATTCAGATATGAAGGAGAATTCAAAAGCTTTACAGACAAGCAAAAGCTGAGAGAATTCAGCACCATCAAACCAGCTCTTCAACAAATGCTGAAGGATCTTCTCTAGACAGGAAACACAGAAAGGTTGTATAAATGTGAATCCAAAACAACAAAGTAAATGGCAGTGTGACCATACCTATCAATAATTACCTTAAGTGTAAATGGGTTGAATGCCCCAACCAAAAGACAAAGATTGGCTGAATGGATACATAAACAAGACCCCTCTATATGCTGTCTACAAGAGACCCACCTCAAAACAAGGGACACATACAGACAAGTGAAGGGCTGGAAAAAAATATTTCACACAAACAGAGACCAAAAGAAAGCAGGAGTCACAATACTCATATCAGATAAAATAGACTTTCAAATAAAGGCTGTGAAAAGAGACAAAGAAGGACACTACATAATGATCAAAGGATCAATCCAAGAAGAAGATATAACAATTATAAATATATATGCACCCAACGTAGGAGCACCACAGTATGTAAGGCAAACGCTAACGAGTATGAAAGGAAATTAATAGTAAGACAATAATAGTGGGAGACTTTAATATCCCACTACAACTATGGATAGATCAACTAAACAGAAAATTAACAAGGAAACACAAACTTTAAATGACACAATGGACCAGTTAGACCTAACTGATATTTATAGGACATTTCACCCCAAAACAATCAAATTCACCTTTTTCTCAAGTGCACACGGAACCTTCTCCAGAATAGATCACATCCTGGGCCATAAATCTAGTCTTGGTAAATTAAAAAAAATTGAAATCATTCCAGTCATCTTTTCTGACCACAGTTCAGTAAGATTAGATCTCAATTACAGGAAAAAAAATTATTAAAAATTCAAACATATGGAGGCTAAATAACACACTTCTGAATAACCAACAAATCATAGAAGAAATCAAAAGAGAATCAAAATATGTATAGAAATGAATGAAAATGAAAATACAACAACCCAAAACCTATGGGACACTGTAAAAGCAGTGCTAAGGGGAAGGTTCATAGCATTACAGGCTTACCTCAAGAAACAAGAAAAAAGTCAAATAAATAACCTAACTCTACACCTAAAGCAACTAGAAAAGGAAGAAACGAAGAACCCCAGGGTTAGTAGAAGGAAAGAAATCTTAAAAAGTAGGGCAGAAATAAATGCAAAAGAAACAAAAGAGACCATAGCAAAAATCAACAAAGCTAAAAGTTGGTTTTTTGAAAAGGTAAATAAAATTGACAAGCCGATAGCCAGACTCATCAAGAAACAAAGGGAGAAGAACCAGATCAACAAAATTAGAAATGAAAATGGAGAGATCACAACAGACAGCTCTGAAATACAAAGGATCATAAGAGACTACTACCAGTAGCTCTATGCCAATAAAATGGACAACTTGGAAGAAATGGAAAAATTCTTAGAAAAGTATAACTTTCCAAAACTGAACCAGAAAGAAATAGAAGATCTTAACAGACCCATCATAAGCAAGGAAATCGAAACTGTAATCAAAAATCTTCTAACAAACAAAAGCCCAAGACCAGATGGCTTCACAGTTGAATTCTACCAAACATTTAGAGAAGAGTTAACACCTATCTTACTCAAATTCTTCCAGAAAATTGCAGAAGAAGGTAAACTTCCAAACTCATTCTATGAGGCCACCATCACCTAATTCCAAAACCAAAACAAGATGCCACAAAAAAAAAAAAAAAAAAAAAAAAAAAGGCCAATATCACTGATGAACATAGATGCAAAAATCCTTAACAAAATTCTAGCAAACAGAATCCAACAACATATTAAAAAGATCATACATCATGACCAAGTGGGCTTTATCCCAGGAATGCAAGGATTCTTTAATATCCGCAAATCAATCAATGTAATACACCACATTAATAAATTGAAAGATAAAAACCATATGATTATCTCAACAGATGCAGAAAAAGCCTTTGACAAAATTCAACATCCATTTATGATTAAAACTCTCCAGAAAGCAGGAATAGAAGGAACATACCTTAACATAATAAAGGCTATGTATGACAAACCCACAGCAAGCATTACCCTCAATGGTGAAAAATTGAAAGCATTTCCCCTGAAATCAGGAACAAGACAAGGATGCCCACTCTCACCATTACTATTCAACATAGTTTTGGAAGTTTTGGCCATAGCAGTCAGAGCAGAATAAGAAGTAAAAGGAATCCAGATAGGAAAAGAAGAAGTGAAACTCTCGCTGTTTGCAGATGACATGATCCTCTACATAGAAAACCCTAAAGACTCTACCAGAAAATTACTAGAGCCAATCAACGAATATAGTAAAGTTGCAGGATATAAAATTAACACACAGAAATCCCTTGCATTCCTATACACTAACAATGAAAAAACAGAAAGAGAAATTAAGGAAACAATACCATTCACCATTGCAGTAAAAAGAATAAAATACTTAGGAGTATATCTACCTAGAGAAACAAACGACCTATACATAGAAAACTATAAAACACTGATGAAAGAAATCAAAGAGGACACAAACAGATGGAGAAACATACCGTGTTCATGGATTGGAAGAATCAATATTGTCAAAATGGCTATACTACCCAAAGCAATCTATAGATTCAATGCAATCCCTATCAAGCTACCAACGGTATTTTTCACAGAACTAGAACAAATAATTTCACAATTTGTATGGAATTACAAAAAACCTCAAATGCCAAAATAATCTTGAGAAAGAAGAATGGAACTGGAGGAATCAACCTGCCTGACTTCAGACTATACTACAAAGCCACAGTCATCAAGACAGTATGGTACTGGCACAAAGACAGAAATATAGATCAATGGGACAGAATAGAAAGCCCAGAGATAAATCTACGAACCTATGGACACCTTATCTTTGAAAAAGGAGGCAAGAATATACAATGGAAAAAAGACAACCTCTTTAACAAGTGGTGTTGGGAAAACTGGTTAATCACTTGTAAAAGAATGAAACTAGAACACTTTCTAACACCATACACAAAAATAAACTCAAAATGGATTAAAGATCTAAATGTAAGACCAGAAACTATAAAACTCCTAGAGGAGAACATAGGCAAAACACTCTCCGACATAAATCACAGCAGGATCCTCTATGACCCACTTCCCAGAATATTGGAAATAAAAGCAAAAATAAACAAATGGGACCTAATGAAACTTAAAAACTTTTGCACAACAAAGGAAACTATAAGCAAGGTGAAAAGACAGCCCTCAGATTGGGAGAAAATATTAGCAAATGAAGCAACAGACAAAGGATTAATCTCAAAAATATACAAGCAACTCCTGCAGCTCAATTCCAGAAAAATAAATGACCCAATCAAAAAATGGGCCAAAGATCTAAACAGACATTTCTCCAAAGAAGACATACAGATGGCTAACAAACACATGAAAAGATGCTCTACATCACTCATTATCAGAGAAATGTAAATCAAAACCACAATGAGGTACCATACAAGCCAGCCAGGATGGCAGCTATCCAAAAGTCTACAAGCACTAAATGCTGGAGAGGGTGTGAAGAAAAGGGAACCCTGTTACACTGTTGGTGGGAATGCAAACTAGTACAGCCGCTATGGAGAACAGTGTGGAGATTTCTTAAAAAACTGGAAATAGAACTGCCATATGACCCAGCAATCCCACTTTTGGCCATACACACTGAGGAAACCAGATCTGAAAGAGACACGGGCACCCCAATGTTCATCGCAGCACTGTTTATAATAGCCAGGATATGGAAGCAACCTAGATGCCCATCAGCAGACGAATGGATAAGGAAGTTGTGGTACATATACACCATGGAATATTGCTCAGCCATTGAAAAGAATTCATTTGAATCTGTTCTAATGAGATGGATGAAACTGGAGCCCATTATACAGAGTGAAGTAAGCCAGAAAGATAAAGAACATTACAGTATGCTAACACATATATATGGAATTTAGAAAGATGGTAATGATAACCCCATATGCAAAACAAAAAGAGACACAGATGTACAGAACAGAGTTTTGGACTCTGTGGGAGAAGGTGAGGGTAGGATGTTTTGAGAGAACAACATTGAAACATGTATATTATCTAGGGTGAAAGAGATCACCAGCCCAGGTTGGATGCATGAGACAAGTGCTCAGGCCTGGTGCACTGGGAAGACCCAGAGGGATCGGGTAGAGAGGGAGGTGGGAGGGGGGATCGGGATGGGGAACACATGTAAATCCATGCCTGATTCATGTCAATGTATGACAAAACCCACTACAATATTGTAAAGTAATTAGCCTCCAATTGATAAAAATAAATTAAAAAAATAATAAAAAGGAAAGAAACAAAATAGAATGTGGTAAACTCAGTGCTATTAAAGGCTCCAAGCTCATTGGTTTTTAGATCATGAGAATTAATAACCTTTCTGGACCTCTGCTCTTTAATCCTATAAGTGGAAGACTGCACTGAGCTATAGCAGGACATTTTGAGAGGCAACTACATGTTTTGTCAATTGCAAGAAAGATGACAGCACTGGAAAATTTCCTAAGCAAGAAGTTGCTCATGTCATAGTGTTTCAGATGATTGCTTCTCACCACCACTGGACAGCATGGGTCCACCTGATCATCTTTCACTGACCTCATCTGGATTCTCAACTTTCCCTCAACCTTCAAAGTATGAGCACACTTGGACACAGACTGGACCCAGGTACACATGATACCCTCTCCACCACTGGTCTCCACCTGCCCTTCTCTCTCTCTCTTTAATTTTTATTTTATATTGGAGTATTGGCAAAGAATCCTCCTGTCAATGCAGCAGACACAAGAGACGCAGGTTTGATCCCTGGGTCAGGAAGACCCCCTGGAGGAGGGCATGGCCACCCACTCCAGTATTCTTGCCTGGAGAATCCCATTGACAGAGGATCCTGATGAGCTGCAGCCCATGGGGTCGCCCAGTGTTGGACACGACTGAGCACATACACACAGAGCTGATTAACAATGTTGTGTTGGTTTCAGGTGGACTGCAAAGGGACTCAGTCATGCATACATACACGTGTCTCTTCTCCCCTGAACTCCCCTCCCATCCAGACTACCACATAATACTGAGCAGAATTCTTTGTTCTTCCTGCCCTTCTCTTGACAAGAAGGAGACTGGGACCTGACTTAGGGCAACTCAGTGATTCTGAGAACAAAAGAAATTGAAAATATCTTTGCTTGTCAAACAACTTCAGTTCTTTCCCCTGCAAATCCTTCCTAACTCCTGGAGAAAAATGTTTCTGGATGTTATATTCATTTCATGGTTGTGTACATCCTAAAAGTTGAGAGCTTTTATGGCACCCAGTCTCCTCTGGCTCTGGTTCAGAACAGCCTGAATTTTCTCTTCATCACATCCCTTTGGTGGGTCACATTTGGGTCACAAACAGTGATTTCTGTGGGCAGTTAGGGCTTCAGAGATCCCTGAAACCCTGGGTGAAGCACAGCAGGCCTTTTGGATTTGATTTTAGTGTTTCTGTGTTCAGTGGGCTTGGCTAACTGTGCACATGGGGTGTCCAGCTGGAATCCATGTCTCTTTTCCTGAAGCAAAGCAGTGCATCTGAATGAAATCTGCTGAGATCTGCAATAAGCTTCAGGACAAACATTGTAGCTTCAATTCAATGCAAGTGGAAAACTGAACATGAAGCTATTCACAGGGATAAAAAAGAGTCTGTGTTTGGCTATCGACTTGGACATATTAATTTTTTTTTTTTAAGAATCAATTTTCTTTTTTGGCTGCACCAGTGGCCCTTGGGATCTTAGTTCCCCTCCCAAGGACAGAACCTGCAGTGGAAGCATGGATTGTAATCATCGGGCAGCCTGGAAATTCCCAAATTTGATTTCTTAAAAAACATCATGTTCTGCATTGACAAAACAGTGTGCACTGCAGGACCCCACCTGCCGTGAGTGCAGTGATTTCAGCTTTGCTGGAGACATGATGAAGATGCTAAAGTTACCATTGCTCATTGAAACACTTCCTCTGTACCCAGTGAGGTTTACTGGGGCTGGAAGGGTCACCTATGTGGCTCATTCACAAAGGACTGTACATTTAAACTATTATGTCAAAAAAGGATATATAAATATAATCACAGAGAGTCCCTGAGAAAAGATTATTCATAATGCATGCTTGTACCTGGTTTCTGGACACAGAGTCCTCAGACTCTTTGATTTAATATTTTCTAGAATTCCCATTATTATCTTATATTGTATTCTTATATTAAATGTGAAAATCACTAATTGTATATGTCATGATTCTTCCCTAATTTATGTAATATTGTTTGACTATCCATTTTTATATCCCAAAGCCTCAAAAAATGGAATGACTTGAGCCCCTCTAGTCCTGGATGAGGCCTCTGTGGGTCAAAGACACTCTGTCTTCCAGGTCATTGGCATTGTTTACTTCTTTTTTTTTCTTTTGGCTGTACAGTACCACTTGTGGGATCTTATTGCCCTGATCAAAGATGGAACCAGGGCCTGGCAATGAAAGTGCTGAGTACTCACCACTGGACTGCTAGCATATTCCTGCTTTCATTCATTTTTCAAAGCAACCCAAAGGCATTGGCATCACAAGTGAAGAAATGGAGGTTTCCCTAAACTTAAGTCTTTGCTAAGTGGAGGAACTGCAATTGGAACTCAGATCTAACTTGAACCTGAGATCCTGATGCTGATAATCACTGCACCTGCTGCTTCAGACAGAATTGTCCACATCTCAGGGCTACTCGGCCCTTCCTCATTGCTTTCTTCCACCAAAGATCACCACCATCCCCATTTTTCTCTTGAATCTTGGGTGTGTGATTGCTCCTCCTGACCCGGGTAGGGTGGCTTATGGAGAAGAAAGCCTGGAGTGTCAGCATTTCCTCATGCATCAAGTGGGGAAGGAGGCCCACAGCTGCACTAGAACCTGGTGATTCCTGCAGCAACAGAGCCAATCAATCAACAAGGAGTTCTCCAGTGTCAGCTTAAACTCAGCCTGTCAGCTGTCCCTAACTGAGGAGTGGGGAGAAGGAAGTAGACAAGGAGACACAGGACAGCTGTGCTGCAGGGGTTCCAGGGAACCTCTGTGCTCTGAGAGGCTGGAAGCAGGTGATTCAGAGGCTGACAGACACTGCTCTAAGTTACCACTCACCACTCTGGACCCAAAGCCACTGCTGTTTCGTTGTGTTCAGGAATCTGACAGGAGCCTGAACAGCTCCTGAATGTCCATAGAAGAGGTATTAGAGTAACCATATAATTGGTGTGGGGATGGGTTAAACTTTTGTCCTAAAACTGCCTTTAAATTGGTATCTAACAGCATATTGCTGTTGCTGTTTAGCCGAAAAGTCATTTCCAACTCTTTAATAACCCCATGGACTGTAGCTCATCAGGCTCCTCTGTCCATGGGATTTCCCAGGAAAGAATACTGGCGTGGGTTGCACTTCCTTCTCTAGGAGATCTTCCTGACCCAGGGATCAAACCTGCATCTCTTGTGGCTCCTGCATTGGCAGGTGAATTGAGTACCACTGGGCCACCGGGAAAGCCCCTCCTAAATGTGTGAAAATTATGAAAAACGTTAGTCACTCAGTATGTCTGACTCTTTTTGACCCCATGGACTATAACCCACTAGGCTCCTCTGTGCATGGAATTCTCCAGGCAAGAATACTGGAGTGGGTAGCCATTCCCTTATCCAGATGATCTTTCTGACCCAGGGATTGAACTCATGGCTCCTATATTTCAGGTGGATTCTTTATTGAAAAGCCACAAGGGAAGCATGTTAACTTTGACTTATATTATACATACATTTAGGGTAGCTGGGAGATGGATCTAATGAAGATTATGGAGAATTAAGCCACCCCCCCCCCCCACACACACATACAAGTATGTTTGTGCATGCTAAGTTGCTTCACTCCTGTCTGACTCTTTGCAACCCCATAGACTATAGCCTACCAGGCTCCTCTGTTCGTGGGATTCTCCTGGAAAGAATACTGGATTGGGTTGCCATGCCCTCCTCCAGGGGATCTTCCACACCCTGGAATTGAACCTGTATCTCTTACATCTCCTGCAGTGGCAGGCAGATTCTTTAACACTAGTGCCACCTGGGAAGCCCCATGTCACCTGTATTTTTTTAAGATATTTCAAGCTCACATCACTCACTGTGCCTTTACTGGGGATTTTCTGGGTAGGACAAAGACAAAAAAGACTTGAGCATACTCTAAGAAATGGTGAATTTAAAACATTTATAACAAATATAATTTTAAAATTATATATACTAAGATAATTGGAGAAGGAAATGGCAACCCACTCTAGTATTCTTGCCTGGAAAATTCCATGGACAGAAGAGCTTGGTGGGCTGCAGCCCATGGGGTCATGCAGTCAGACACAATCAAGTGTGTATGTGCACTAAGATAATTCCATTGCAGCTCTGATGTCATCTTTGGTTCCTCTGACCGGGTGATGGGTATAATTCTCAGCGGGAAAGCCTGCACCCTGCTCTTCGGTTGCGTTCACTGACACACAGCAGTTCTTGGTGGCTCACTCACATCCTTCTGACACAGACGTCACACCAGCCACAGAGACACCTTTCTCCCTGTAGGCGACAGAGCACTCCCAAATCGTGTTCCCAGAGTGCTGACATTTCTGCTACCAGCTGCCAGACAGATGCCTGTGTTTAACTGGAACTGAGGCAGCAGGAAGACTGGCTCTCAAGGCTTTCTGAGCAGAGGAAATACCTGCGGGCTTCTGGGGAGGGCAGCTTCTAGGACCAAACCACTGAAATTCCACCAGGGAGTTGGAAGTGGGGCTGGGAATCTGTGCTCTCCAAACACCCCAAAAGATGCTGAAGCCTGTGGGACCACCACTGGGAAATATGTCTGTGCTCCTACCCCTCGAATCTCATCCTCTCAATGTTAAATGTGAGAAGAGGGACTTCCCTGGTGGTTAGGTGATTAAAACCCTGCACTTCCGCTCCAGGTGGCAGGGATTCAATCCCTGGTCTGTGAACTAAGATCCCACATGCTGCATGGCCAAATATTAAACAGGCGAAGAGCACCTCCCCTGGGGAGGTATGGTGACCCCCCGGAGGCCCTGCAGGCAGTCCGTGGCAGAGCAGGACTGGCACTCACGTTTGCTGGCCCAAAAGCCTTGCCCCATCTGGATGGTAGAGCAGCTCTTGGGCTGTGGGAATCCCCCACCCCCCACCCCAGGGCTCCAGCCAACACAGGCCAAGTGTGGTGTTGTGAACTCTGGATATTAAAGATGACATATGGGCAATGCTTGGCGCAGAGAAGGCATTCAGGAAATATTCGTTGAAAGGATGATCAAATAGTGACTGTTGTGGTATCCTTTTGAGGGTTCTTTCCCTGGCCAGGCCCTCTGCTAGTGCTTTTGAGTCCTGCCCTGCAGGCATGCCCTTGTCTTGATCTCCTTAGTGGTCACTTGTGTGACAGCCGCCAGCTCTCCTCTGCCCATCTCAGGACCCACCAGGGCCCACAACTCCCTCACTCACCATTCTGCTTCCCCATTCTACGTCTCAGCCCTCATCGTTCTCATCTGTTGCTGTGTGTGCTCAGTCACGACCGACTCTTTGTGGCCACATGGACCGTAGCCCGCCAGGCTCCTCTGCCCGTGGAATTTTCCAGGCAAGAATACTGCAGCGGGTTGCCATGTCCTACTCCAAGATCTATTCCCAACCCAGGGATCAAAGCTGAGTCTCTTGTGTCTCCTGCGTTGGCAGGCAAATTCTTTATCACGTGTCGCCTGGGAAGCCAGCAGAGATACTCAGCCCTCTCTCAGTTGCTGTTGAAGTACACAATGAGATGATGTCAGTGGCATGCCATGAGATCCCCTAAAGGATACTGCTAGCTCCTTCAGTCCCTTCCCTGTTAAGGGTGGCTGCCACACCAGCAGCCATTAGCCCCAAGCTGACAACAGGCAACACTGGAGTAGGGGGTGCGATACCCAGGGCCGTCAGGGATGCTCAGCCGTTAGCGCAGAGTGGGCAGCCCAGGAAGGTCCACTGCGCCCGCACTGGTGCTGTCTTCTGGGTGCTGTGAAAGGAAGTGCCCCTGAAGAGTACCAGGGGTGTGTCCTCTCTCGGGCCTGGTGAAGGAAGCTGGAGATGTGAGCGTGAGAAGAATGTGGGGCCACAGGCCACAGCAGATGCGGGGTGGGAGGTCCTTGGACATGCACGCTGTCGCTGCAGCTACTGAAAGCTCCTCGGTCTTCCTGTCAATGGGTCTCAGCAGTATCTGATTTCTCTGCCAGAACAGTCTCCCTGCTCCCCTCCCCAGTCCAGCATAGTGCTGGGCAGTACAGCAGAGGGTGTGGACTCTCCATTGTTGGCTCATTTCAGAGTCGCCAGGAAGGAGGTAAATGCACATTCCCAGTTCCTACCTCAGAGGTTCTCATTCAGTGGGCATGTGGAGAAGCCCAGGAATCTGTCTTTGTTTTCCCCCTTTTCTTTTTCATATCGTATTTGTTCCAGTTTATTGAAATATAATTGACATAAAACATTGTATTGGTCCAAAGTACACAGCATAATGATTCAATATATGTATACACTGTGAAATGATTACCACAGGTTTAATTAACATCAATCACTTACATAGTTACAAATGATTTTTCTTGTGACAAGAACATTTAAGATCTACTCTCTAAGAGATTTTCAAATACACAATATAGGGTTGTTGACTGTAGTTACCGCGCTGTGCATTTACATCCCCAGAGTTGTTCATCTTATAACTGGAAGTTTTTACATTTTGTCTACCTTGTGGTTTCTCTTGCCATCCACTCACAGCCCATCCCCTGCCTCTGGCAACTACCAATCTGTTTCTCTGTTGCTATGAGTTTGGTCTTAATAGGCAAAACGTGTAAGTGAGAGCATACAGTATTTGTCTTCTCTGTCTGAGATTTCACTTAGCATAATGCCCTCAAAGTCCATGCATAGTGTCACAAATGGCAAGATTTCATTCTTTTTTATGGCTGCATAAAGTGACTGAACAACAACATTCCATTTGACTGTCAATGAACACTTAGTTTGTTTACATGTCTTGTAAATAAGACTGAAATGAACAATCCAGGTTTCCATCAACAGATAAATAGATAAACAAGATATGATTTATCCATATAATGGAATGCTATTCAGCCACGAAAAGGAACAGAATTGTGATATTAACACACACTATGATATGAATAAATCTTGAAAGCATTATGATAATTGAAATAAGTCTGACACAAAAGCACAAATACTTATATGAAATATCTAGAATAGGCAAATTCATAGATTAGAGTTTATCAGCAGGAGTTAGGTGGAGAGGACATGGAATGGGGACCTATTGCTTAATGGGTATATATTTATGTTTGGGGTGATAAAAAAGGCTTTGAAAATAGATAATGGTGATGGTTGCCCAGCATTGTGAAAGTAATTAATGTTTTTTAATTGTATACTTAACAATGGTTAAATTGCGTATTTATATGTGTTTTACTGCAGTTGAAATAATTTAAAAGTGAATTTTCCTGTTTCTTTCTTCATGAATTAAAATCTAGCATTAGAAGAATCCTAAATCAAATCATGAAGACCTATTGATTGCATGGTAAAACGCACAAAAAACAATGAAACGGGAGTACAGATAGATAGCTTTTCCAGAGAGTGATTTTGTTTCCTTTGGATATGTACCCAGAAGTAGAATTGCTGGATCATATAGTAGTTCTATTTTTAATTTTTTGAAAAAACTCCATACTCTTTTCTATAGCGGCAGTACCAATTTACATCACAGGGACAGTGTACACATGTTCCATGTTCTCCCATATTCTTGCCAACACTTACCCTGTCTTTTTTGATGATAGCCACTCTGACAGATGTGAAGTGATATCTCATTGTGGTTTTGATTTGCATTTCCCTAATAATTAGTGATGTTGGGCATCTTTTCACGTGTCTGTTGGCCATCTGTGTGTCTTCTTTGGAAAATGTCTGCTCAGGTCCTTGCCCATTTTTAAGGGACGTGTTTGATTTTTTGGTAATTAGCTGTATGAGTAAGGAATCTGCCTTTTCAGCAGGGCCTCCCAGGTGTTCTGAGCTGGTGTTCCTCGGACCACAGTTAACGCTAACTGACCTGGGCTTTAGAATCAGGTAGAACTGGGGTTATATTCTGGCAGCGTGACTCTGCTTTCACGCCTCCGTTTCCCCATCTGTGAAAGGTACAAACCTGGTTGCTAATGTGTGATGAGGGACAAATTAGTAAGTTTAGATTCAGTCTTCTAGACCGGTGCCTACCAAGGCAGGCGCTTAGCAGAGGCTCTCTGTCCTGGGCAGGACTTCCCTCACCGGCCTCGAGCCTGCATCCCACCACCGCGTCCCTCCCCGTGACTCAGCGGGGGCTGTGTGTCTGTAGCCCGGCTGCTGGCTCACCCCGGCGGTTGCAGGAAGGCCGAGGCGGCCTGGGAAGGAGGTGAGCCAAGGAGAGATGGAGCCGTGGCTGTACACGTTCCCCTTTCTCACCTTTCCTCTGCCCTCGCAGGTCCCTGACTGGAGTGCCACGGACGTCCCGCCTTCTGTATGTGAATGAGAGAGCGGCGCAGACTCAGCCTCCCTTCTCTGTGTTCCTGCGCCATATGCCAGGGGCGTATGACGGCCCACCCCCACCTCCCGACCCGCGAGAGCTTTTGTCAGGCTGTGCGGGACTTGAGCCCACACTCTGCCTCTCTACTTCTAGTTCGTGTCCCCTGAAGAGCAGGGACTGGGTCTGACTGACCCCGGTATCTGCTACAGTGGAGTGTGTAACATGTCTGTTCAGTAAAGAAGGGAAAGAAAGTTGCCAGGCTGATTCCACTCCAAGAACCTCGGCCTCACCTTTCAAAGCAGAGGATCGGCTTGGACTTCTCTGGTGATCCGGAGGTTAAGAGTACACTTCCGGTACTTCCCTGGGGCCCAGTGCTAATCCGTCTGCCGATGCAGGGGACATGGTTCAATCCCTGCTCTAGGAACATTCCACATGCCGCGGAACAACTAAACCTGTGTGCCCCATCCACTGAAACCTGCACATTCTAGAGCCGGTGCTCCGCAGCAAAGGAAGTCGCTGCAATGAGAAGCCCATGCGCTGCAGCTAGAGAGTAGCCCCCGCTCTCCACAACTAGAGAAAGTCCATGTGCATCAAGGAAGACCCAGCATGGCCAAAAAATAAATATAGCAAGTGTTTCCATGTTAAAAAAAAAAAAAAAAATTAATGAAGCCCTGTTGAATTAAACAATAACAACAACTGTGCTTCCAATGTGGGGGGTGTGGGTATGATATCTGGTCAGGGAAATAAGGTCCCACATGCTGTGCAGTGCGGCCAAAAAAAAAAAAAAAAAAAAAAAAAAAAAAATCAGCCTAGCATAATGTTAAGAGCACAGCCTTTGAAATCCCGATTCCACTTCTCCTTCGAAAGCTGTTTGCTTTGGTGTGGATGGATCTCTTTATAGTTTTTAGTGTCATCTTTCCAGGGTGCTTTCCCAGTCAAATGTCCCACCACCAGCTGTCATGAAGAAACTAGGAGTGATCCTTTGTACTGAGCTGTTGTGAGTGGGTTTCTCTTTGAGGGAAGAGAAAGAACTACTATTTGTCTAGCTCCTCTGGAGTTTCAGGTACATTGTCTCATTGAATCCTCACAGCAGCCCTGAAAAGTAGACAGTGGTACAGAGAAAAACATTTTAAATCATTTTCCCACCATGTTCCCTTGGATCAGAGGTCAAGTGCCAAACCAGATTTTCTGATCTAAACCTAAATTGAACTTTTCCATTATGCAATGGGTGCTTTCTATTATGTTCCAATAGTTCAAAATTTTCTAGTTTTCAAACAAGATTCAAGGAGGAGTGGAATTCCTGCGCCACGGGGATTGCTGGTGTCCATCTTCAGCAAGGTCTCAGAATCAGACCCCGGAAAGAAGACCTAACATTTAGTGAATCCTCTGCTAGTGATTTGCTGGTTTGTGCTCTTCTTACACTATTCTGTGGGGTCTTCAAACAAGTTTGTGCAGAACAGTTGTTGTTCAGTCACTAAGTCGTGTCTGACTCTGTGTGATTCCATGGACTGCAGCATGCCAGGCTTCCCTGTCCTTCACCATCCCCTGGAGTTTGCTCAAACCCAGGTCCATTGAATCAGTGATGCCATCCAAATATCTCATCCTCTGTCACCCACTTTTCCTCCTGCCCTCAATCTTTCCCAGCAGCAGTATGTTTTCAAAGGAGTCAACTCTGTATCAGGTGGCCAAAGTATTGGAGCTTCAGCTTCAGCATCAGTCCTTCCAATGAATATTCAAAGTTGATTTCCTGTCGAATTCACTGGTTTGCTCTCCTTGCTGTCCAAGGGACTTTCAAGAGCCTTCTCCAGGTCCACAATTCAAAAGCATCAATTCTTCGGCATTCAGCCTTCTTTGTTGTCCAACTCTCATGTATACATGACTACTGGAAAAACCATAGATTTGACTAGATGAACCTTTATTGGCAAAGTGTTGTCTCTGCTTTTAAATACGCTGTCTAGGTTGGTCATAGCTTTTCTTTGTGAGAAATACTCTTCAGCAATAAAAGGGAACAAGCTATTGATACATGCAACAACTTGGATCATCTTGTGCTGAGTGGGAAAAAAGAGGTCATTTCAAAAGATTGTATGTTGTGTGAGCAAAGAATGCCAGCAGCCACTTCAGTAAACAAAGGATGTCCTGACCATAAAGACTGAAGCTGCTCCTGGGTGTGCCCTGAGGGGAATTCAGGATGGAGAAAAACAGGATACTGGTCTTAGGTAGTAGCTAAGGAGAATAGCAAAGGAATAATTTCTATGAGCCTGGAAACCCATTCCACGATTCATGCCTGGAGAATCTCATGGACAGAGGAGCCTGGCAGGTTACAGTCTATAGGGTCACAAAGAGTTGGACATGACTGAAGCAACTGAAGCAACTTACAGTCTATAGGGTCACAAAGAGTTGGACATGACTGAAGCACACACATACAAACCATTACATCTTCCCATACATAGAGAAGTACTAAAATCATCAACCTGAGATGTCTATGCTTTGTGATTAGCAATAATCTCTGTTTTACTACATGTTTTTTTGTTTTGTTTTGTTTGATTTTTTGTTTTGTTTACCAGGAAAAAAAACTTTTATATATCCTGGCTCCTCCCTTATTTGTTTTAAACAGTTCCTCAGAGTTATCTGAGAGGCTGTCTTCCAGGTTATAGTAATATCCTCAAATAAAACATAAGTCTCAACATTTAGGTTGTGCATTTTTTCTTTTTTTTGGTGGACAGCTGTGTTGTTGCATTTATATAGCATTCTGGGAATGACAAAATTATAGAGAACTGACTAGTGATTGCCAGAGATTGAGGATGGGTCATTGGCCATAAAAGGGTAGCATGAAGGAGTTCTCTTATAGTCATGGAACTATTTGACTTATATCTTGCCTGTAGTGGTGCTCATACATATCTTTATATGCAATGAAATTGCATAGAGCTATGTGCAGCCACACACACAGGAGTACATGTAAAACTGGTTAAAGTCTGTAGCCAATATATCAATGTCAATTTCCTGGCTTTGATATATTGTAATTATGTAAGATGTTACCATTAGAGAAAGCTAGGTGAAGAAGAGGGGATCTCTTTGTACTTTTTTTTTTTTTTTTGCAATTTTCTGTGGGTCTATAATATATCCAAGTTAAAAGTTTAAAAGAAAGCCTGTGAGGCATTCTTATCCTATTGTATAGATGAACAACCTGAGGCTCCCTGAGGTCATATAACGCTGAGCAGGAAAGTAAAGATTCGATTCCATTTCTCTTCTGACTCCAGAGTTGCAAGCTTCTTCTCCACCACAGGGCTTTAAGTGTGCACGGATAGCTGTTCAGAAGTTGCTCTCCAGTTCCAAGTTACTCTCCACTTCAGAGGTTCCTCTGTAGAGGACACTCAGAGGCTCCAGTGTCTGATATTGCCAAGGGAGCAGATGAAGTATTCATTTCTCCCACCTCAGCAGTGAGAGGCTGTGATTTAGTCAGCTCATTTGTGCGAGAATGGGGTAGCAAAGAGTCAGATGACTGAGCAACTTTCTCTCTCTCTCTCTCTCTCTCTTTTGGAAGGGCTCTACCATGTGCTCTTATTATACTTCCTTCCCTCCATCATCAAGGCATTGGTTGAAAGAATGACTCTGAGCCCCTGCAGTTTCATTGGGCTCAGAAGAATAAAACGCATGTAATGTCTTCACCCACACATGTCCTTTCTCTCCCTCCCACCTCATTTCACCTGGCTCTGAACTCAGGCTTGGCTGCCTGATGCTGATAAACCAACATTCTGTTGCAGGAAAGAGTGGATAAGGAGAGGATGGTCACATCCCAGGTCAAGTCTGAGTTCCTGGGATGGCTGCCAAGTGTGGGCTCTTGGCTTTGTACAGGACAGAATTCAAGGGCTAGCCATAGTGAAGTGAAAGAAGGTTTATTCAGGGAGAAACACATTCCATAGACAGAGTTGGGTCATCTCAGAAGACAAGAGAGGCACCAGGGTATGGGGCTGTCTGTTTTTACAGGGGTGAATGCTTTCCTAGGCTAATGAGTAGGAGGAGTATTCCAGCTTTTTGGGACAGGGCTGTGGACTTCCAGGAACTGGGCAGCTATCCACTTTTTGACCTTTATGGTCAGCCTTGGAACTGTCTTGACAGTTGTGAGTGTGCCATTTAGTTTGCTAATGTGTTACAATGAGCCTATACTGAAGCTCAAGTTTTAATGGAAGTTGGCTTGGACCTCTTTGGTTCTAACCAGTCTATGTTGTGTCCTTGGGCAATGCCATTCTTTTAAAGGTTGTGCCCTGCCCCTTTCCTGTCTCAACTTGAGACAAAGCTGGTAGGAAAGGAAAAGTTGCTTTATTCAGGAACTGGCAACCTGAGGAGAAGGTGGACTCATGTCCAAAAACCAATTTCATGAAAGGTTTTCAAGGGAGGATCACTTGGGGAGGGGGTCAGAGTCTTCATTATCTTCCATCCTCCACCTGCGTGGGGGCCTTAGTTCCTATAGAACTCAAAGGTATTTTGTCATGTATATTCCCTGAGGCAGAACCAGGACTCTGTCTAATGGCTGCACTATTGACTGTCCTCCTTTGGTTCTGCATTCCCTCTCTTCCCTGATTAATAAGTTTGAATATGCCCTTTGGAACTCAGAGAAAGTCAAGGAGGCTGAATGAAGCCTATTTCCTACAAACAAGAAGTGGGAGACACAGAAGGGTTTTTACCTGGGAGGAACCCATCGGGTCCTGCTCTGTTTCACTATGAAGACACTAAAACAAGATGCATGAGTTTAGCAGAGACTTCACCCTGTTTAAGGAGAACAAAAATAAGTAGTAAACAATAAACAGAACAACAATTAAGGCAAGAGTGCATTCAGGTTGGGGGAGCAGTCACCACTCTTACTCTAGATTAAAGATGCTGCATATATCCACTTTTTTTTTTTTAAAAAAAGTGGATTCTAAAGATCTAAAGATTTAAAGTGGATTTTAAAGATTCTATTTCCAAAGAGTATATATGTATAACTGATTCACTTTGCTGTATAGCAGAAACTAACAGAATCTTGTAAATCAACTCTAACCCAATAAAAATTAACTAAATAAAAAGATAAAATAAAAATCAATTTAACATTAAAAAATAAGCTGCTGCAAAGGTAGGAGGTATTTAATGTGCGTCTCATGAGCAAATGGTATTTGTGTTTCAGAGAACAGAGAATGTGCACCCAGTTCTTTCTGATGAAAGGGACAGATAATATTTCAGAAAAGAGTTGGATTTTAAGATCCCAAGGCCAAAAGAAAGACATTGACAGTGACCCAAGACATTCAGGTTCATGTCATCAAGTGGGAATGTACATGTTAGGGGAAACACTGGCTGAAATCGCCTGCCCTGGCCAGGCACCACAGTAACCATTTGCATGAGTTGCTTATGGCAGGAGGTCCTGGTAAAGAATTGGAACTAATAAGCCACCACCAACCAGAAGAGTTCAGGAAAGGTCTAAAGGAGATGCCACCTCCCAGAATCCTCACTGGCATCTATCTTGGCTGAAAAAGCCGTGCATTACCAGGAAGGACCCTGAGTCAGAATGACTGACCAAAGACAACCCTGAAACTAATCCCATCACCAAAAACCCGAGGCTGTGAGCCACATGGCAGAGCAGTCCTCCTGGTTCCCCGGGTGCCCCTTTCCAAGAAAGTCTCCTGCTTTGTCAGCATGTGTGTCTCCTTGGACAATTCATTTCTGAATGTTAGACAAGAGCCCACTCTCAGACCCTGCAACAGATGTTGGGGAGACATGTTGTTTTGACCTGCTCTGGCCAATGTGGTAACTACTGACGTGACTTCTGAGCACCTTGAGTGATGCAAATCTGAAATGAAATGGGCTGGATTTCAAAGACTTAGTCCAGAAAAGAGGCAATATCTCTGTATTTCTTTTATTGATTACATATAGAAATAATGATAATTTGAATATGTTGGGTTAGCTAAAATAATTTTTAACATTGATCTCTCCTGTTTCATTTTACTATTTTTATGCAGCTACTAGAAAGCTATAAATTTATGTGACTGTCATCATATTCTGTTGGGCAGCCCTCTAGACTACCCTTGTTCTGTCTAATGCTTACTCTTTTTTCGGTTCCTATTTGCAGCAGCCATAGTTTGGGGCAATTTCTTTTCTCTTTCCTTAAAAAATGTAGCCTCCCTGATCTCAACAGGTGATAATTTATTAAGTACTTTGAAAGATGGGAAAGAGCCTCAAGAGCCTCTGTGCTTAACAATACTTCCTTTGCAACAGACAATTTTGATATTAAAAATGAACCAATGCATGAATGTTAACAATCTCTGAGTCTCTTTACTTCTGAAATTACCATCAGAACATTTTCTTTCATGTCTCTGAATTTTCCATAGAGGCTCAGGCTGTATCTGACTTTCCAGTTCCTGAGGTAGTGTGAATTATATTTCTAGGGATTTGGAAGTGATTTTTGATAGCATTTTGGTTTCTCTGGTTTTTCTTTTCCTTTGTCTGAGAAAAGACCCAATGAAGCATTGAAACAAGCCTCTTGGGAAATGGATCTTGATTTTCCTTCATTTACAGGATTTGACTTGCTTCTGCTTTCCCTGAGGAGTTTACAGTCTCTAAAGAACCATAAAGGAGCACTTATTTGTCCCTTTTCTTTTTTCATCTCATTAAATATATATATATACTTATTTATTTGGCTCCGTTGGGTCTTAGTTGTGGCACCTGGGACTTTTTGCTGCAGCACATGGACTCTCCAACTGTGGTACCACAGGCTCCAGAGCCCTTGGGCTTCAGAAGGTCCCCCACACAGGTTTAGTCGTTCCATGGCATATGGGGTCTCAGTTCTCCAACCAGTGATCGAGTCTGAGTCCCCTCCACTGCCAAGTGGATTCTTAACCACTGGACCACCGGGGAAGTCCCTCACTCAATTCAGTGGAGTACTGTTTCTTATGCCAGCATGTCCAAGGGGAATCAGTTCCCAATAAGGACCCTGATGTTTCTGAGAGTTTTATACACTCCACTACATGACTGGTTGCATGTTAGCAACCTCTTTGCTGTATATGACTGAGTTTTACAACAAATAGGTGCTAGGAGAACAAACAATTAAGGTTAAGGCAGGGGGACAATCATTATACATTAAGGGGAGATGTCTCCATGGTTAATCTAACAGGGGCAGCCTGACCTCAACTACAGTCTCTGTTTGTCTTCTGTAGGGAGGGAAGTCTCCAGGAGACCCAGTTTTCATTAGCAACAGTTTCCTCACTCTTGGGCAAGTTTCATGCCCAGTTCACGTCTTGTCTTTAAGATGGATGACAGGTTTCAAGATGGAGTCTCTCTTGCTTTTCTCACACTGGCCTCAACAGCCACATCAAAAAGAGGAGGGATGTTGGGGATGAACCTGAAGCAGTGGTCAGGAGGTAGGCCCCTAAAGTTTGCTCCTTATACTGAAATTCAAGGAGAGGTTGAGGATTTAAAAGTGATGATGGGGGTGTGTGGGGAGGGTTGGCATAAGAGATTGGCTTTCCAAGAAATCCACTGACAAGGGTGTGGAAGATGTGTTAGACACGGCAAGTCCATGAGAGCATTTCCGGGAAGCAGAGACAAGAGCCTGACGAACTGTGCTCAGGCTGGAGGGAGGACTCAGAAGGATGTGGAGGAGGCTACACCACAGGGTCAGAGTCAGAGATGCTGCGATTCAGAATAACTTCCCGTGGGCAGACCCTAAGGTAGCCCCGTGATTTCACGGATGTTCATGGCCTGTGTAATCTCCCAGAGTGAGGCAGTACCTGTGACTCACTTCTAGACAACAAAGCAAAAGCAAAAGCAAAGGGATTTTGCAGATAAAATTAAACTGTAAAGCAGTTCATTATGAGTCCATCAAGAGGGAGAGTATCCTGAGGGGCCTGATTTCAAAGCCCTTAAAAGAGGAACTGGGTCCTTTCCAGTTGAGAGAGTCCTATTGGTGCGGGAGAAGTTGATTCTGACTCCATATTGAAACTGTTTCTTTGACTTGCTTTCCATTGCTTTTGTTATTATAGTCATACATAGTGGCCTGCTTCAGAGGACCCTGCCCATCTGCCTGACTGTTAAAATGCCTTTGTTCAGAACCCTGCCCACCTGCAGATGGCAGGAAGGAAGAAACTAACACACCTCTGCCTGAGGCTTGCCATTCTAGGAATATTTGCAAGATCAATGGCCTTGTTTTCTTTGTTTCCTCACCTCCCCCTCATCTCTGATCCATAAAAGAAACTGGCATCCAGACCCCAACTAGATGATTATTTTGAGATGCTAGTCTGCCATCTTGTTGGTCAGCTTTCCGAATAAAGTTGTATTCCTTGCCTCAATCCCTCATCTCTCAGATTCATTGACCTATCCTGTGGAGAGCAGAGCGAGCATGGGCTGGTAACACTATGGGCTTGACGATGTAAGCAGTCATACTAGAGAAACTCACATGCCAGGACCTGTGAGCAGCCTCCAGCCAATGAAAAGGCAGTGGTACAATCCCAAGAAAAGAAAATCTGTCAACAATTCGGGCAGGGAGGCTTGGAAGTGGTCCCTTCCACAGTAGAGCCTCCAGATTAGAGAACAGGTGCAATTCACACCTTGATTGCAGCCTTGTCAGACCCTGGGCAGGGGACCCAGCTCAGCCATGTTCAGACTCCTAACCCAGAAAACTGCCAGATAATAATATGTGTTGCTTTAAGCTGCAATGGTTGTAGTAAAATGTTATGGAACAATATACTAATATAACTTCCAAGCTTCCTGGGGGTGCCCCCCAGGGAACAGTGGGGCTGCAGGAGGAGCTGACGACAGTTGCAGCTAGCACTTACAGACCTCAACATGGGGCAGGCACTGTGTTAAGATTTCAGGAAGCTGATTTATTATCCACAATAGTCAATTGTGCTAACTGACCATTGTACAAGTGAGTCCCCTTCTTGAGAGAGGGAGGCAGGCAGACCTGTGTTTAGCAGCACAAAGTCTCCGTTTCTTCCTCTCCATGCCCAGGCAAACAATTCCCAATCAGAAAGCATGTGATCTCTGCTTTAGAAATTCCAGAATTTGTGGGCCCTTAATCAAGGAATTTCTCCACTTAGTTAGTGCCAGCTGGATTTTCGTGTGTGCCATGAAGCCTACTGAATCTCAGGCATCCAGCAGAGGAACAGGCCTCAAGACATTTCTAGACTTATCTTCTGCCACATCTTCCCTGAAGAGAAGACAGAAACTAAGGCACATTTTTCATTAGAAAAGAAGTTTTATTTAGGTAGACACAACAGTGCAGAACAGAAACATGGTTTCACTTTTAGGTATAGACACAGCAGCCTTGGTGTTCAGCCTTTCAATTCTTCTTAATATCAGCATGGTCAGAAGGTAGGGCATGGACAGGTGACTTATGTGGAAATATGAAATAGAATGGTGATAACCACCCAAATGCAGAGTTTTCAAGGCTCTTGGTTTTTAACAGTCATTTTCTAAGACTGTAATTTGTTCCCATCCTTCAATCTCTGTGGAATATAACGAAATCATTCTTACTAGATGACATGGAAAGAAAAAAGAAAAAAGAAACATATTTTTCTCTAAAAGATTTGAAGAAATGTAGTCATTAAAAAGAATGTAAATTACGCCTAGAGCACCACTTTATAGAATACCATTAAATTGTCATTATGGTGCTTTTAAAAATAGCCAACTTGTTAAAGAGGAGCTGATGGCTTCAGTTTTTATAGAAAACACTTGGGACGTTGCAGAATTCTTTTTTCCTCTTCTGGTGAGGCACAGAGAAAGTTCTCAGGACATGACAAACTTTTACAACCTTCAGGAACAATGACTGCTCAAACCACAGGCTTTAAGTGACAAGTATTTTTACAGCAAAAAGAGAACCCCCAAACACAATACATTTCATCTAAAGCAGGCAGGATAAACTAATCACGGATGAACATCTATTACATTCCATAAATGACACAATGTCATCTTTGCCAACCTTTTTCAAAGGTTTTACTTTACTTGTGAAAACAGAACAAAAATACCAATGACTGCCCAGGAGGAGTCATTTCATCCCAGTACCCTCAGATGAAACCTCAATTACTCAGAACTTCACATTTCAGTCGACATCACTTTTCAAAAAATTATTCTGGGAAATTACAGAGACCAGAACCTTTATAGCTTCAATTGCTCTAATCACTGGGAGGCAACACTGAAACTTGTATTGAACATGGAAAGGATTGCAATTTACTCCAAAATAAAAAGCTAAGAACAGTCACTACTTACATGCAGAAATCTATCCATTTGCAGAACTGGTCCTCTCTCCACAAAGAGGTTAAATAAGCCTCCCCTCCCCTGACCTGCAGAGGACCATTTGTCTTTTAAAATCAAATGACAATTGTTCACAAACTAGGATTTATTATAATGGTGTGTTCTTTTGTTCAAATATTTACAGTATGCCCATTCCATGCCAATCATTGTTCTCCTGGAGCTTGTGATATAGCAATGGTTTTAACACTCCCACCCTCCTAGATCTTTGATTTATCTTGGAAATAAGCAAAAGAAACCAACACACATGCATTTTAAAAGCTGTTCAACAATCCACCTCTAAGAGTTGAACAGTTCTCACAGGGCAATGCCTGCAGTGCCCTGCTGCCGTCTCAGCTTAGCTCATCCTTGTAAGGGAGAAGATGCTCAGAACAAGAATCCTCCACAAAAGAAACGCCAACACCCAACAGGACCTACCATACAATGTGGGACATTTCTCCATTTCTCCCAGGACGCTTAAAAAAATAAATAAATAAAACATAAAACAGTTAAAAAAAAATAAAAGAAGTAGGACAAAGCATCGTGCGGGTCAGGGCTATGCCCACCCTCCCCCGGCCCAGCGAGTCTGGCTGCAGGGATGATGCCGTGATCTGGAGGCTGAGAGGACGCGGTCAGGACGGACCCCTGATTAGGCTGGGCTACTGCCCATCCCCGCTCTCTTAACGGACTCTTTCAGTCTGACTTGAGGAAATGATGTCAGTTATTCAAGGGGACAGCTCATTCTAAGTGTGCAAACACTAAGCAAATGAACAGCTGAGACTTACTGTTGGGAGCGGCGGCTTTCCATAAGGGCTACGGAAGTCCCCAGCCATTAGAGCCCAGCTTCTTAACCTGGGGTGTATGGACCACGAAGACCCCTGAAGGGTATTTAGTGTTGTGTGTGTGTCTGAGGAGAGGATCCCTAGCTTTAGAAGATATATTTACAAGAGGGCTTGTAACCTCCCAAAAGTTTAAGAGCCTCTGTCTTACAGAGTGTCTGCCTGTCGTTTGGTGAAATTAAAGGAGGAGCCGGACACTGCTGTGGGAACAGTCGATCAGACCGCAGACAAAACACTGGTGCTACAAGCCTGGGTTAGAGGACTTATGGTGGTTTATTAGGAAGACACTGGTTGGAAACAAAGTTAGCTGTTCCTGGCAGTGGTCATTTAGGATCTGTTTGCCCCCTTTTGTGAAAAACAATGATCAATTCCGCATCATTGGGAATCTGCTCAAAGGTAGTCCTCCACCAAAGCCAACAGTGGATAGAGGAGTTAACTTTCTTAATAACACTTTTTCTCAAGTCAAAATGTATCGCTAGATGTCACCATTAGCCTTTTAGCGCCATGATTGTTCATGGACAGCATCATGTACCCCCAGGCTTGTGTTCCCCATGTAAGGTATAGTTCGGGTGAGGCAGAAAAGGAAAGACGACCTCAACAGAAATAATGTATAGCACTCAGTCGTGTTCCATTCTTTGTGACCCCATGGACTGTAGCCCAACAGGCTCCTCTGTCCATGGGATTTTCCAGGCAAGAGTACTGAAGTGGGTTGCCATTTCCTTCTCCCGAGAAGTAGGTTACATTTATTCATGCAAGGAGGGGCGACAGTCGGCCTAACGACCAGGCTGAGTGCCGAGAGGGATCAGGGAGGCTTCATACTTATAGGGAGGTTTGTGGAAGAGATAAGGGACACGTTAATCAGGTGGGATATTTTGAGTATTCTTTTGTTGAGATGGCATTTGTAGTTGGGTAGAGAGTGATAAGTCTTCTGGGCAGGTGTAAGGGGTGGAAGGTTTCTGGACAGGGGGTGATAAGTCCCAGATAGATGCAACCGGCCTGGAGCATCAGGGTGGAACTAAAGTTCTGCTTTGTTTTCTCCAAAGTTAGATGATTCTGCAAGGGGCCTTTAAGACTGTTGTTTACTTTTCTAGGCCCCAAAGACTCCTTCATTCCAGACCCTGAAATCATAGAAAAATGGGAAAAGGGGCACTGTATATCTCTGGCTACTTCCTGCTGGATAGGGGCGGCGGTTTTGGGTCTGGAATGGAAGGTCATCCTAGGGCCCAGGGTCTCCTTTTTATGAGCTTGGGGTGAGGCTCTTGAGAAGAAGAATGGTCTTGACCTGATCTCGAGAGATGGCCTGGATCCATTCTTGGAGAAACCTTTGAAAGAGATTGAAGAGAAAGGGTCCAAATTAGAGGAATAAAATGATAAGTACCAATGGCCCCAGGAAAGGGAGCAACCAAGGGAGGATCGGTTGGAACAGGTTTTGGGGAGTGTAAAGGTTTTGTAACTCTTTTCTGTGGCATTCAATTCTGTCTCTAAGTTCTTTGACTCTGCCCTGGACTATGCCCATTTCATTAACAAAATAGCAGCAGTCCTCTCCTAGGAAAAGGCTGGTCCCTCCCTTTTCTGTGGTGAGAATGTCCAGGGCTCGCCTATTTTGTAGGGCCACAGAAGCTAATGAGTTAATTAGTCTTTGGATTGAAATGAAGGACTCCACTACCTGTTCCATGTACTCATTAAGTTCTTGGGACAGCTTGCAGCAGAAATGGATAGAGGTGCCTCCAATCCCGGTGCCTAGGGCTGCTGCTATGCCCATCCCAATCAGGAGGGGGGCTATGACAGCTTGTCTTTTCTGTGGGAAAGTTTCCCTTGGGGGTAGACTATTTGTTCTATCTTTTCTTCTTTGAGGAATGTTAGGCCCAGGGTCAGGAAGACCAAGATGCAGCGTCCAGGGGGGTCTAAGGGGAGGCATGAATATGCATAGGTCCCACAGAAAAATGAAGATTCCCAGATTGGTGCAATTATGTGTTCTGTCCCAGAGAACCCAAGTGGAACAGAAGGAGGGAGTGGAGTTTGTAAGACCAGTGTAGTTGGGACTAGAGTAGCTAATACAGGTCAGGTTTGAAGAGTAGGACATTGTCAGAGACTGGCCCAATGAGTTGTGTAGTTTTCTGTTGGGAAGGGGAGGTATAATTGCCCTGTAACAGCCAGGTTGAGGGTAAGGGAATTGCTATGTGCGGTGAGGGAGAGAGTGACATGCATATCCAACACTGGGATATGTGTTGTATGTACTGGAAGAATTGGAAGAAAGAGTTGAGAAGGCGGGTAAGGTGTTGGTTGCCAGAGGGAGGTTTTAGGAGAGGCTGTAATTGGGAAAGGAGGTCTAGGTGTTTGTAAGGCTCAGGGGTCGCCTGTAACTGGGAAATTATGTTCTTTATAACTTGTTCTTGTTTCTTTTCCCGATTTTGATCTAGTACCCTGCCCCCGTCTGAGTACCCCCAGTGGGTAATGGGATAGAAACATATGTTTTTTCCATTTGGTTTATGGAAGGTACTCACGAAACTCCCTCTCTTTTGTACTTTAACAGTGAGTAGGGATTTGGACTTCTTGCCCCTGAGGTTCATGGTGCATGGTTTTGGAGCTGTACTGTAACATGAGGAATGTACATAGGAATAAATGTCTGAGCAGGGGCAGGGAGTAGCCAGAAGCCTGGGGAGTGCAGCAAGGATAAGGAGCAGAGGAGTCATGGGGCTGTTAGTTAGGCAGTGCAGAGGAAATAGCACCCTAGGAGTAGAATGCAGCTAGCAACGTAGGCGATACCCAAGGAAAGACAAAGGATAGGTGGCCAGTCCTGAGGGGAGACAGTTACTAGGCCTATAGCAAGGATTAGGATTAAGAGTGCAGTTATAGCTAGAGAGACAGGGAGGGGCCAGTCAGGGCCTGGGGCAGAAGGCCCCAAGTTGGTGATTGTTTGAATCTGAGGAGGAACAGTGCTCATTAGGATATAGAATGATGTAGAGAATGAGAGTAAAGGAATCAATTTCATCTGGAGTCAGGTTGTAGAAGGTTCCATGGAGCCACAGTTGAGACACCAGTGTAGTCAGGTCTTTGAAGGAGACTCCTGTCGGGGTGCTGGTCTAGAGGTCTTGTAGTAGTTGGGTCAGGAACAGTTGTAGGTTGAAGAGAGTCCAGGTCATTCAGTGTCCTCTCGGATGGTTGACAGGGGTTTTCACCAGCTGAATTTTGAGGAGGTGGGTCCTGTGAGTGAGACCTGATAGGTGTCATTTAAGGAGGGCAGTGCAGGATTAGAGGTGACCCATTTTAGGCAAGAGAGGTGTACCCAGGAGGTGACCTTCTCGAGTTTAGCTGCAGTTGGGGTAAGGAGGATGATTTTGAATGGTCCCTTCCACTTTGGGGTTAGGTCACCCTGGGGACTATCAGACAGATAGACCATGTCTCCAATTTTTAAAGGGGGAGGGAGGCTTGGGGGTCAGGGGCAGGCAAGTTGTGGTTGACGCATTTCCAGAGGATATTTCAGATTTCCACCAGCAGAGGGGAGTGTAGGAAGCTTGGTATGGGAGGAGGTTCAGCGGGGAGTCCAGGAGGGAGCATGGGCCTTCCATACATCACCTCAAAGGGGCTCAGCCCCAGGGCTTTCTGGGCAAAGCCTGTATTCTGAGGAGAACAATTGGCAAAAGTTTAGTCCAGTCCAGCTGTACCTCGAGGGTTAGTTTCGTAAGAGTTTCTTTGATTATTCTATTCATCCTTTCTACCTGTCCTGTGGACTGGGGACGGTATGGAATGTGAAATTTCCAGGATATCTGTAAGGATTGGACAAGTTGTTGGGTGACCTTGGATGTGAATTCCAGGCCATTATCAGACTGTAGGGATGAAGGCAGGCCAAACCTTGGGATAATTTCTGTGAGGAGGATTTGGGCCATGGTGTGGGCTCTTTTGTTTGTAGTGGGAAATTCTTCTACCCATCCCGAAAAGGTGTCCACAAGGACTAGTAGGTATCTGATTCTCCGGACCTGGGGCATATGAGTAAAGTCTATCTGCCGATCTTGTGCTGGGAGTCTGCCTTGCATTTGATGGGTTGGAAAGGATGTCAGTTTAAGGTTGGAATTGGGGTTAGTACGTTGACATGTTTGACAGGAGTGGGTAAGGTTATCTAAATATTGTTGGTCAGCATTGGATATGGGGAAGTGGTTATGGAGGAACTGTTGGAGTGTCTTGGATGAAGGATGAATAAGTGAGTGTAGATAAGAGAGGTTTTCTCTGGTGGTGGGAGGGTCGGGTGGAGTCAGAGCTAAGATGACAGGGGACTGGAGGGAAGGATGGGACAGTGCTATCTCCTTTGCCTTCTGGTCTGCAGCATTGTTGTAGGCTGGTATGAGACTTCCCTTTTGATGTCCCATGCATTGGAGAAGGAAATGGCAATCCCCTTCAGTGTTCTTGCCTGGAGAATCCCAGGGATGGGGAGCCTGGTGGACTGCCGTCTATGGGGCCTCATAGAGTCGGACACGACTGCAGTGACTTAGCAGCAGCAGCAGCACAGTGGAGGATGGCGGTTTTGTTTGGTAAGAGTGCTGCCTCTAGAAGTTTGTGGATCAGGTCTGAATTAATAATGGGGGATCCCTTTTGGGTTAGGAAACCTCTTTCTCTCCATATTAGGATGTTTGAGTGAAGTATGTTACAGGCATATTTGAAGTCTGTGTGGATGTTAACCCTTAGATTTTTAGCCAGAGTTAAAGCTCTGGTGAGAGCTATCAGTTCTGCCTGTTGGGAGGTGGTGTGAGGTGGCAGCGGTGAAGCTTCAGTTGTCTGGGTTCCGTGATTGTGACGAAGGATGATGGCATATCCTGCTGCAAAGGGTGGGGATTTTTGAGAACTGCCATCAACGAACCAGTGTGGGGTGTCTGGGTCTGGGATGTGCTGATCTGTTACATGTTGGAAGGGGTTTTGGGTAAGATCTACTGTTAGACTGCAGCTATGTAAGAGGGAGTCTGTTGTAGAGGACATGGGTAATAAGCTGGCGGGGTTAAGTGGAGAGCAGGGGGAGAATGAGAGCTGAGGGTCAAGGAGAAAGGACCTGTAGGACCTGTACCCTGGAAGGGGGAAGGGAGAGGAAAGCCCGATGTAATAGCAGGTCTCGGAAGGTGTGTGGAGAACAGACTGTTAAAGGAGCATGTCTAGAAAGCTTATTTGCTTCAGGTACGAAGGCTGTGATAGCAGCCATGGCCTGTATGCAGGGAGGCCACCCCTTGGTCACCACGTCCAGCTGTTTTGATAGATAGGCTATGGGAGCCCAGATGTCTCCAGCCCGCTGACATAGAAGCCCCAGGGCCTGTCCTTGGTTGGAATGTGCAAAGAGAAAGAATGGTCTGGTATGATCTGGCAGGTGGAGAGTTGGCACTCGGAGGAGGCTGTGGGTGAGCTGGTGAAGAGGATTGGCCAGGGAGGAGGGATTAAAGAGCGGCTCATCCAGACATCCTTTAGTTGCCTCATAGAGTGGCTTTGCAATGAGGGAGAAGTTGGGGATCTAGATATGGAAAAAATTTAGGAGGCCGAGGATAGACAGGAGTTCCCTTTTTGTTTTTGGAAGTGGACAGTTAATTAAGGCCTGGATTCTATCTGGGGGAATAGTTCTTTGTTGATGGGATATGGAAAGCCCCAAGTAGGTGATTTTTGTCTGGACTATTTGGGCCTTAGATTGGGATACCCGATAACCCCAGGATCCCAGGGTCCCAAGGAGTTTGGCAGTATGTTGGAGGCAGTTTTTGGGTTGGGCTACAAAGGAGGAGGTCATCTACATATTGGAGAAGATGACTCAGGGCTAGATCGAGTGTCTGTAGGTCCTTTTGTAAAGCCTGTCCAAAAAAGTGGGGACTGTCTCTGAACCCCTGGGGGAGAACTGTCCACGCTGGCTGTTGGGAAACATGATTCTCGGGGTCTTGCCAGGTGAAGGCCAAAAGAGATTGGGAGGGGGGTGGAGGGGGATGGTGAAAAAAGCGTCTTTGAGATCTAATACTGTGAAGTGGGTTGCAGTCGGGGGTATGGTAGACAGAAGGGTGTAAGGGTTAGGGACTACTGGGAATGTCGGCATAATAGCCTCATTGATTTTTCTCAGGTCCTGGACCGGTCTCCAATGGTTTGGTCCCTTCCTTACTGCCCGAATAGGGGTGTTGTGTGGTGAATGGGTAGGAATTAAGATAGAGGCTTGAAGAAGATGGTCTATGATAGGCTTAAGTCCCTTGTGGACCTTTGGGGTGAGGGAGTACTATTGTTGGGTGATTATAGTAGAGGGATCTTTTAGGATAATGTGGACTGGGGGATGATGTTTGGCTGTGGATGAGTGATCAGTGTCCCAGACTTGGGGGTCTAAGGCAGGTAGATCCAAGGGAAGGTCAGGGGTGAGGGATAGGGACTGTCCAGGTGCCATCTGCATGCAGAATATAGAGACTGTATCGAGTAGGGTATGGTAATAAAGACCCCCAATTTGGAAACAAATCTCTCCCTAGGTGTGCCATCAGGCACTGAGGCATTATGAGGAATGAGTGTATAAGTTTGATTTTCCAAATTGACAGAGTAATGGAGGGCTGATTTTTACCTTAGGGGAACTCCAGAGACCCCCTTGTTTGTGAGTTCTGAGTCTTGAGTTGGGCCAGAGTAGGAAGTTAAGAGAGAGAAAGTGGCTCCAGTGTCTATTATAAAAGAGGTCTTTTTTTCTGGCCACTACCCCATCTACCCTAAGTTTTGAGCTTGTGTTCAGAACATGGGCTGGGGGGGCTGGAACCTGGGCCCTATCATTGGAACAACTCTCGTAGAGTTGGCTGGGGTTCTGGGGAGAAGTGGGGATCTCCTCAGATGCACTAGGGTGTCCCTGTGGACATTCCACTCTCCAGGTCTGGGAGGTGGGGACCATCTTCCAGTGTCCCCATTGGACACAGGTTGGGCATGCTTTTGTGGGGGGCCCCGGGTTTGGGCATGCCTTTGCCCAGAGTCCTGACTGGTTGCATTGGAAGCAGGGTCCAGGGGGAGTCTTAAGCCCGATTCTGGGGTGACTTGGGCCAGGCTGATCTCTTCCCTTAATTGCTGCTGCCAAAAAAGCATATTTAGCTTTTCTTTCACGTTCTTTTTCTCTCTTAGCCTTCTCCTCTCTATTATTGAACACCTTGAAGGCTACTTCTAGAAGGTCTCTTTGGGGGGTCTCAGGGCCCTTTTCTAGTTGTCGAAGCTTGCGTCTGATGTCAGGGGCAGATTGGCTGATGAACTGAACATGAAGGTAGAGTAACCCAGCAGGGGTAGTGATATCTAGGTTGGTATACTTCTGGACTGCCTCTGTGAGGCATGCCAAGAATAAGGCTGGATTTTCATCTGCCCCTTGGGTAATTTCTCTGACTTTATCATAATTGACATGGATATGAGATTTTTCTGCATTTCTTCCAGAATGCAGGTGATCATATGATTGAGTCTCCTGATACCTGGGTCACCGGGCTGGTAAGTCCAGTGGGGATCTAACTGAGGCACCGCCTCATCAGCAACTGGGCTGTCCCGGTCTTGGTTATGCAAATGATCAGCATGGGCTTTTGCCACTTGCCAGATATGGTCTTTTTCATCTGGAGTGAGAGTGGCATTTAGGATATAATATACGTCACTCCATGTGAGGTTATAGGCCTGGGAGAGTCTCAGGAATTCTTTCCTGTATCTGGTAGGATTTTCAGAAAATGATCCTAACTTTTCTTCTGTCTGGCTCATATCTGACAATGAAAATGGCACATGGACTTGGGTCGGGCCCTCTGGTCCTGCCACCTCTCTCAGGGGGAACATGTGTGGCAACGGGGGAAGGAAGGGGGGATGGGGAGTCGGGGAGATGGGGTAGTGGGGCCAAGGGGGAGTCAGGAGAAATTTCGGTGCCAGTAGATGAGTTGGATGAAGGGGGAGGAGAGGGTTGTGGGGTGGTGGGTAGGTAGGGGGCTCATCTGCGGGGTTGAACTCTGGGGGTGTGGAAGGTTGTGGTCTGTGGTTAGTTGAAGAAGAAGAGCCCTTTTGCTTGGGAGGCAAGGTGCATAGAAAGACCTCGTGGGTGGAGCAGGCCTGGCATAGGGAGGGCCTGCTCCGAAGGGCCCAATAGACTTGGGCATAGGAGATCTCCGACCACTTGCCATTCAGTTTAAGGAAGTCAGTGAGATTTTGGAGAATGTTAAAGTCAAATGTGCCGACTTCAGGCCAGCGGTCTTAATTGTCTAATTGGTATTGAGGCCAAATCTGTATAGAGTTGTTTTAAGCGGTTAGCTTTGAGTTCAGTGAGTGAGAGTGGTTTGAGATTTTTGAGAACATAGGCCAGAGGGGAATCTTTTGGGACAGATTGGCCAGACCCCATAATTGAAAGGCAAGCAGAAGCTCCTATTGGGAACTCGAGTCGTCACCTGTAGTCGCAATAGGAGTTATGAGAAGAGAACTCTGTGTCGAGGAGGAGCATCCCCCACCGTCGCCTACAGAGTGGCCCTGGGCCAGGGGTCCCTGGGACCTGTAGAGGACTGAGCTCTAGGGCGCCTGTAGAACTCCGTCCGGATCGGATCTTACCTTAATCTAGGGGCCGGCTTGAGTGGAGTGTTGCATGTAAAGTGGCAGAATGGCAAGAGGTCCCTATTCTGGAGGTCATCAGAGAGAGAGAAAAGAGGGTAAAGCTGAGACCTGGGGGTATGGCAAATCATCAATAAAGCCTTAGCACAAGGCCTGCACCACTCACGAAGGCACTAGGTGTCCCCGAGGGGAACTTAAGAGCTCTGGCAGAAAAGTGAGCTAGGAGGATGTTCCTGCTCCCAGGTTCTGGGGAAAAGGAGAAAACAATGAGAGGGAGGGAGAGTGAGAGAGAGTGAGACGAGTGCCTCGCCCCCTCCCGGGTTCTGCACCAAGAATGTAGGGTATAGTTCAGGCGAGGCAGAAAAGGAAAGATGACCTCAACTGAAGTAGGTTACATTTATTCAGGCAAGGAGGGGTGACAGTCGGCCTAATGACCAGGCTGAGTGCCGAGATGGATCAGTGAGGCTTCATACTTATAGGGAGGTTTGTGGAAACGATAAGGGAAATGTTAATCAGGCAGGATATTTTGAGTATTCTTTTGTTGAGATGACATTTGTAGTTGGGTAGGGGGCAATAAGTCTTCTGGACCGGTGTAGGGGGTGGAAGGTTTCTGGACAGGGGGTGATAAGTCCCAGATAGATGCAACTGGCCTGGAGCATCAGGGTGGAACTAAAGTTCTGCTTTGTTTTCTCCAAAGTTAGATGATTCTGCAAGGGGCTTTTAGGACTCTTGTTCTCTTTTCTAGGCCCAAAAGACTCCTTCACCCCATGTCCTGCAAGGTAATGTATAAAGAGTGATTGTAGCTCTTTCTGTTAAAAATCACTGTCTGTGTTATTGTTTTGTTCAAGCTTCAGCCTGGGAGATACATGGCTAAAGAACTTCTGGGAAAAGCAGCAACGAGACTCTCAAAACTATCAGCTACAGAAATGATGGGAAAGAGAAATGTGCCCCCGAAGAACACAGCTTTTCCTGGAAGTTTTCTGGAAGGACCTTCACTGTGGTTATTGCTCTTCCTCTTGGTACCTGCCTCTGTCTGCACTGCCTTTACTCACCTCTCAGTTCCTTGAAGGTGGGCACCTGCCTTATTCACATCCACACAGCCAGTCACTAGTTGACCTCTGGGACATCACAGATGCTATTGGAACTCAGAGAGTAGGGATGGGGGGATGCACAGATGTTAAGGGCTCTACTTAAAGAATTACATGCGACAGGGCTGAAAGAGTTCCTGATCTCCTAAAATAACATATCCACTTCAAACTATAAATTAGGGGCAGTCTATAAAGAATCTGAGGCTTTGGGGGAAAAAAATCATGTCATAGAAAACTATATTTCAGAAAATTTTCAAATTATACAAAGCAGCAGGTGGAGAGAACTACAATAAAACATCTCAGATACAGTGATATATAAAAACCGCAAAATTGATGATTTAGATTACTGACATTTCTATGTCACACTATTATTCAAGGGTACTAAATATTATGCAATAAAAATAATTTAAAACACTGCTTGCATCCTGGATATTTATCATTAGCTTTCCATCTCAGAAACCGTCGTAGAAGCACAAATAAAATCTGCTTCTGTGAATATTTTGAAAGGCAAAGAGCAGCTTATGTAATTAGGTCAGGTAAACAGCTGTTTCTAAGAGCCACACATAAACTTTGAGGCTCCTGAGTATTATTTAGTAGCAATGTATTAATTTTAACTTTTCAATAGGAAAAACAGGGAGGTCAATGGATGTAATTTTTGAGAATTTTGTATAAAATGTAAACATAGTTGGGATCTATTTACATGACTAGAAGTGGGAAAAGGTTTTTTATATTCTCAGTCAGGCTTGAATGTTTATGAAATAATGCTTGTTTGATACATGATATACCCATTTGCAACATTTATTCTATAATTCCCCATCAATACTAGAATGTTCTTCCCAAATGGCTTCAATTCTGATATCATACAATTCTAAAATTAAATGATTTTTTTCAAAGATATTCTTGAATATAAATAAGTTGCAATGTTGTTCTGGCTCTGACCACATCCGTATGGCAAATGTCATTTATATGTTCTGATCCTAATAGGACAAAAAGTTTCCTCACTTTAAGCCTTCTCTATTCTGTGAATTTGCCTTGGTAAACTTCCTGTCTCAAAAGCTTTTGATAACAGAGGAATGCCCTGCAGACATCCTTCTCCAAAGTGACTGGATTAACTTGTTCTATACGTGCCGCTTTCCTCACCGGGTTCATTCCTTCCGGTATGGAAGTCTCAATTAAACATCCTTTGGACTCTACCTTATTAACAAAGTTCTCAGCCAGAGCAGCACTTGCGTCCACTGCCCTTTGTGGCGCAGGGCATCACATGGTGGTTAGAAAGTCTCAGTTGGCCACGGGTGACAGGTGGCAGGGCCCAGAGCCTGGTTATGAGAACGGAAGCACCAGCGATTCTCCCAGCGTAGGGCACTGCCAGGAAGAGGCCCCCATGGGTCCAGAGTCAGTCAGGGGATGTTTTTCTCGTCCAGCAGTCATTGGGACATAGACGAGATTCATATTACATTAACCCTGATATTATCATCCCATAAAACAAAACAAAAAACTCCCCAAGTCCTTGCTGTCTGTAGTTCGGAGGCTCTTTTCACCATCTGCACAGAAAGGCATTTTGTTTGCAGCACTAAAGCGCTACTCCTCTTCCTGGGATTAGCCTTACCAGTTTCCAGCTGATTAGGACATTCACGTCGACATATGCCGTGGCTTACTTGTCTCCATGTTGTCTGGTAGGAAGTTCATGAACCACCCTCCGCAATGCTTGCTGACCATCGTTCAACCAGGGACTCTGTAAGATACGCTCAGTACCTCTGCCGAGAACCATTTACTGCCAATCAGCTGTGTGCCTGCCAGAGATGCTGCAGCCAAAATGAATCTCAGGTCAAACTCACCGATCTGAAGTTCACGGGACAAGAATCACCAGCAAGAAGTGTCCTGAAGTCTCTATCAAGCATTCTTCTCTTTATTATTTATTTATTTTTGTTTCACTGTGTACATTCAAATCTCACAACTCCTGGCATCCTAGTGAATGGTAAATGTTTGTTACATAAATTTGATCATACTTATTCAACTGCTGTTTTTTTAAACTATAATTTTCCAATCAAGTGTGTAGAATAAAGACAATTTTTCTAGCCTAACTAGAACTCATCTGCCTCCTATAGGCCAGCAGTGGGAGGCAGACGACTTAGATGGTGTGGGTTTAACCTGTGGACTAGACCTGGTCCTTGGAGAAGGCAACAGCAACCCAGTCCAGTCCTCTTGCCTGGGAAATCCCATGGACAGAGGAGCCTGGTAAGTTGCAGTCCATGGGGTCATGAAGAGTCAGACATGACTGAGCGACTTCACTTTCACTTTTCACTTTCTTGCATTGGAGAAGGAAATGGCAACCCACTCCAGTGTTCTTGCCTGGAGAATCCCAGGGACAGGGGAGCCTGGGGGGCTGCCGTCTATGGGATCGTACAGAGTCGAACACAACTGAAGTGACTTAGCAGCAAACCAGGTCCTGGTTTCAGGTCTCCCACTTAAAGCTACAGGACAATGTTTTCAACTGGCTGGTGGGGGGGTTGGTGGTGGCAGCAGTGAAGGGGATAAATAAATGCATTTATCTGTAATGATGTTTTGACTATTAAATGAGATAATGTATTTTGGAAAACTCAACGGTGTCTGAGCTGTATTAAGTACTTTTAAAATAAGAGCCTTGTGCTCAGTTGTGTCTGACTCTTCACAGTCCCATGGACTGTAATCTTCCAGACTCCTCTGCCCATGGAATTCTCCAGGCAGGAATACTGGCGTGGGGTGCCATTTCCTTCTCCAGGGGATCTTTCTGACCCAGGGATGGAGCCCACGTCTCTTGGATCTCCTGTATTGACAGGCAGATTCTTTACCACTAGTGCCACCTGGGAAGACCAAAATGAGACCTACTAATATTATTATTGCTATTGTCAATAACAAAAAACAAATGAAGAAGGTCAAAACAAGGTGCTACCCACTTGTTCCTTAGTTCCCTCACATCCATTCTCTGTGTCCAGGAGCCTCATAATCTTCCATGCTTCTCTATGAAGGGGGAGGTCAAAGCGACTCACCCTGCACTTGAGAACATGAGAGAGTGATGCTTCACTCCACAAGGGAAGGACTTGAGGTGAGGACTGCTGCTGGGGCAGACAGGCGGGGTGAAATTTGGGGAGGGCAGGCCTTCCTGGTTCCCCATGGGTGTCATGAAGTGAATGGCAGTCCCCCATGTATTGGTAGTGAGAACCCGAAGCACAGATGGACAGGAGAAGGGCAGCGAACTCATATTCCCAAATCCTGATGAGCTGGGGGCTGAGTTACGTTTGTCCCATATTCTCATTTACTTCTGGCACTGGGCAGGCACTATCTCTCGAGTCAAGGTCATGTATGCTCTTTGCGGCTTTAACTGCATGATTGTAAACTTTGTTAAGTTCTTCCATGACAAATTTCAAACCTGAGCAAACATGAGGAGCAGCTGCAAAATCCCAGAACAGGGAGAGCAGGTACAGTAGGATGGCCACCAGCAACAGGATGTAGGGGAAAAACTGAAAAACAGGGGAGCAGATCATGCCATCAACAGAACCCCAAGCCCCCACTGAAGTAACCATGCCAAGCGCTGTTAGTGGTTTTCTCATTTTGATACTAAAGTGCATGCCCACACTGCTTGTGAAAATCAGGTTCCTTACCCAGTGACTACATCTTATAGCTAAATTCACCTGTCCAGGTAATACTTGACACTAGTAACTCCCTTCCCCCTCTCCCCCGACTTTGCTAGACTTCAATTTGAAATAATTGGCAAGTACATCATGACATATGATGTCCCCGCTCTAATCAAAGAAAGAAACAAAAAATAAAATTATTCCCTGGTCTTTTAAAATAATTCCTCAGCAAAATCACAATTAAGGAAGATGTTAATGTCACAGTGGCCTCTGGGTTCTTTTTTTCTTTTTTTAATCACTATGGTTTTAGCAGGTCATGAAGGCTTTTGGAACTGTTTTTCTCCTTCTCTGGAATCTGGTAGAAATGACACAGAAATGCACAACTTTGCTCAAAACAAATTAGAAAAATGTTGGTTTCAGTGACCCAGTAAACACCCCATGAAATAGCAGAAATAAGAAGGTAAAATCTGCAAAGTGTAGAACGGACCTTCTGTAGAGGGATAGACCATGAGGACCGCACAACATCCTCATTTTACATCCAGGTAATCTCAAGTCTGGAGAAGCCAACCATAATGGACAACAGTTGTGGAGGAACATCCCAATCTGGATGGTGCTCAAAACCAATGAGAAAGGCTTCAGAAGTCAGAGGGAAGAGCATCCTGTAACCAAGTGCCCTGGGGAAGGGAGGGAAGGCTCAGCCTCAGAGACAGAGGGAGCTGCAGCCAGCACAGATGTGAAGTCAAGCTCAAGCAGTGGCCTTGGCAGCAAGGTTGCTGAGCCTCTGACCTCAGTTTCCCTATCTATAAAATGGTCGTGTGACACAGGTGTTATGAAGATTAAATTAGATACCTTACGAAAAATGCTTCACGAGGTACCTGGCATGTCACAGACTTGAAAACACACCAGCTAGAACCAACAGAGTGGCCGCGTTAACCTCAATCCTCACAATGACCCGGCAAAGCCATTAATAAGGGTCTCATTTTGCAAAGATGAAGAGGATGGCCAGAGCAATTTCTGACCCTGGAGCACAAAGCTGGTGACAGAGGTGGGATACAAAGCTGGATCTTTCTGACCCCGGAATCGTGCCTCTTCCACCATAATACACTGCAGATTATTTTACTTCTCTGGAAAACTTCTCCCTCCCTTTGGACTGGTCTCTCTCCACAGCTCCTCAGAGCTGTAACAGAAAGAGGCTACGAAGGCCTTGAGTTGACACAAAACCTGACCCCGACATCTCTGGAAGCCGGCAGCAGATCAAGTGAGAGTGTGACTAACTACAGACTGTGTGTGTGAGCTTAGTCGCTCAGTTGCGTCCAGCTCTTTCTGGTCCTATGGACTGTAGCCAGCCAGGCACCTCTGTCCATGGAATTTTCCAGACAAGAATACTGGAGTCGGTTGGCATGCCCTCCTCCAGGGGATCTTCCCCATCCAGGGATCGAACATGCATCTCTTACATCTCCTATATCGGCAGGTAGGTTCTTTACCACTAACGCCACTGGGGAAGCCACTATAGATTATTGATAGATGTACAGAAAAGTTGCAGAGATGATCCAGAGTGTTCTCGAATGATGCTCATTCAGTTTGTCCCACTGCTGACACTGGGCATCTCCATGGTACCCTTGTTACGAGGAAGAAACCGTTGTTGATATATTACCATTAACTACATTTCAGGCTTTGATTTTGATTTCTCCGGTGTTCCCATTAATGCCTTCTTTTTGTGTCAAGATCTAGGGTATCCACTGCATTGTGCTGTCACGTCTCCCTAGAAACTTTGGTTCTGTGACAGTTCCTCAGTTTGTCTTGTTTTTCATGAAGAATAGTGTTTTTAAATGCTGGACTCTGTGGGAGAAGGTGAGGGTGTGATGTTTCGAGAGAACAGCATGTATATTATCTATAGTGAAACAGATCACCAGCCCAGGTGGGATGCATGAGACAAGTGCTCGGGCCTGGTGCACTGGGAAGACCCAGAGGAATCGGGTGGAGAGGGAGGTGGGAGGGGGGATCGGGATGGGGAATACATGTGTATCCATAGCTGATTCATGTCAATGTATGACAAAACCCACTGCAATGTTGTGAAGTAATTAGCCTCCAACTAATAAAAATAAATGAAAAAAAAAATGTTTAAAATAACACAAATCCACAAATGAAATGGATGACATGGATATACAGCTATCACAATATTAAAAGACAAATTTGTATATGCTTCTTTATTAGCACATTTGATGGGATCTAACAGATGATCCAACAACACAGTAACTTGGAAGTGATTAAAAGTAAAAAGTACTTCAAGACATGAGATTTCTATGGGTGACAGTCACAGGTGGTATTAATACCACTTTAGATTCTTGACTACTTACAGACGTGGTTTATAATGTTAAGTTTTAGTTGGAAGTAGATAGAAGATAAAGTTGCCTTTGTTTTCTTACCCCAGTTCGTGGGCTTCCTGACACTATCACGGAGAACACATTAGGAAGCCCTGCCCCAGTGGCAAGAGAAATAACAGAAATGGCTCAGAAACTCCACAAAGTCTTGGGAGTTCTGGCATAGGATGGCATCCTCAAAATTAATAACCCAACTTACAAAGAGCTGCTACACAATGACACATGCAACAGGCTGTGATTAGCTGCATTTTGGCCATATGAGTTATTGTTGGCTACAGTGAGATGCAGTTCCTTCACTCCTAGTCACCCTGAAGGGTGCCCATTAGTATAAAAATGAGTTTGTGTTGCTTCCACAACCAGAAGAAACAGGGATTTCCTTTGACAACCACGAAGGGAACACTATTTCTAACTTGGGGCTATGGAATATGTGTTTAAGTCACTTTTGTTTCCAAGCTATTTGAATAATAGCATTTTACCTCCAAGCATTCTTTTGAATTGAAAAGTAACTGTTTACAGTCTGTGACAATTTTTCTAACATGCCAACACCATGCGATAATTAGCACCAATGAATAGTTCAACACCACTCACTGCAATTATAGAAATGAATGTTTAAAGGTATTACATATCAAGTGTTTGCTTTCTTCTAAAATATCCTTGTACTTTGATCACCTCTAGGAGAATGTAGAGGAATGTCCCATTTCTTAGTTTTTCTCCATAGTTAGACCTGTCTTTTTCTTTTCCATCAGAAAGAAAAAGGTGATTTTCAATGAAACTGTAGCAAGGTGGTTTTAAAATTAATTCTACTGAAATAGGAATAAAAAAGGCCATGAAATTATATTCTTTAAAATCCTTTTGTCTAAATAAGGAGCATGGAAAAACTACCAGGCTTTCGAGTGCATCTGCTGGAGGGGAACGGCTTTGTTCCTAAGCTCTATCTACTCCCAGTTAGTTCTGAGGTCTCAGCATCTTTCAAAGTCATGATTGTGTGATTCTGTATGATGTTCATGTTATTCAGTGCTGACTCTTCCAAAGTTGGTGAAGCTTCTCAAAGCAAGGTGAAACCAAGAGAAGATGCTGGTACACTTTTCAGTCTATTTGCTTTAAAATTTTGTTTTGTTACTGGTAAGACTTGTAGTTAGAACAGCAGATCCTCCAGAGAGAAGGAACCTTGGAGGAGATCCGAACCAGCCTCCCTCCATGTTCAAGTGCCCTCTATCTCATCTAAGGCAAAAAAACATCTGATTAAGACTGAACAACTCTTCCTGTGAAATCTATGTGATCACATCTTATAGCATTAAATGCAGATGGGTAAATTCATTCAAGAATATCTCCCAGGCACCTCACAGGTGCCAGGTAGTGGGCTGGGAGCACAACCCACAGAGGAAGTGCACAGGATCACATTGACCTGGTGGGAATACCAGAAAATAGTTAAATGATCCAAATGTAAAAGTGATGATCACAAAGTATGTAGGTACCATGTACTGAGGGGATAAAAATGTCCTTGGGGAGATCAGGAAAGGCTTTGTAAAGGAGATAATATCTGAGCTATGTTTTAAAGTACAGTGAGGCAAAACAACAATAACAACAACAAACCCCCCATAAAGCATTACTATGTAAGCCTCAGTTCTCTGTGACCCTTCTGACATTCTTTCTCCTCTGCCTAGAATTCTTTCTCCTTGTCTTCCTGGTGAATTTTCACCCACCCAGGGCACCAAAGTAAATGAGCAAGTGCACAGCTGAGGAAGTAGTAAGAACTGAGGTCAGAAGGATGGGAACAAGGTTGAAAAACTCATGTCCACCCAGAACCTCAGAATGTAACACTGTTTAGACACAGTTTTTGCAGATATAAGTACTGAAGATGAGGTCATACTAACTTAGCATTGCATGCTCAGTTGTGTCTGACTCTTTGTGACTGCAGCCCTCCAGACTCCTCTGTCCATGGAATTTACCAGGCAAGAATACTGGAGTGTGTTGCCATTTCCTCCTTCATGGGATCTTTCCAACCCAGGAATCAAACCAGTGTGTCCTTCATCTCTCACATTGGCAAGTGGATTCTTTACCACTGAGCCACTTGGGAAGCCCGTCATACTAATTTAGTTGTTGTTGTTCAGTTGTGCCTGACTCTTTGTGACACCATGGACTGCATCATGCCTGGCTTCCCTGTCCTTTAGCATCTCCCAGAGCTTACTCAAACTCATTTCTATTGAGTCAGAAATGCCATCCAAGCATCTCATCCTCTGTCATCCCCTTCTCCTCCCACCTTCAATCTTTCCCAGCATCAGGGTCTTTTCCAAGTGAGTCAGTTCTTTGCATGAGGTGGCCAAAGTATTGGAGTTTCAGCTTCAGCATCAGTCCTTCCAATGAATATTCAGGGTTGATTTCATTTAGGATTGACTGGTTTTTCTCCTTGTTGTCCAAGGGACTGTTAAGAGTCTTCTCCAACACCACAGTTCAAAAGCATCAATTTTTGGGCACTCAGCCTTTTTTATGGTCCAACTTTTACATCCACACATGACTACTGGAAAAACCATAGCTTTGACTAGATAGACCTTTGTCAGCAAAGTAATGTCTCTGCTTTTTTAATATGTTGTCTAGGTTTGTCATAGCTTTTCTTCCAAAGAACAAGCTAACTAACTTAAAGTGTGCTCTAATCCAGTGACTGGTATTCCTCTAAGCAGACCATAAGAAGACACAGAGACATCTAGGGTAGAAGCTATGTGAAGATGGAGGTAGAGAGTAGAGTGTTGCACCTACAAGACAAGAAACCACCAGCCATGACCAGAAACAAGACCAGAAACAAGACAAGGAACCGCCAGCCATGACCAGAGAGACACCAACAGATCCTCCCACTGAACCCCAAAGAAGGGACTGACTCTGCTGACACCCTGATTTTCAAATCTAGGAGAGAGGAAATTATGGTTGTTTTAAGTTACTGAGTGTGTGGTCACTTGTCACAGCAGTCCCAGGAAATTCCCACAAAGGGGAAGCATGAACTGAATTATGAAGTTCTCACAGTATGGGAAGGCACTGGTGGAAATTTATTTTAGAAAGATTATTACAGCCATGGCGAAAGGACGACACTGGAGAGGAGACAGCAGGCAGGAGGTTACTGCAGCAGAGAGGGGCAGTGACAAGCACTAACAAGGCAGCAGCAGTGGGGAGAAGATGATGGATTTGAGAGCTATTGGGTCGGCAAAAATTTTGTTTGGGTTTTTCTGTAACATCTTATAGCAAAATCTGAATGAACCTTTTGGCCAGCTCAACACACAGATGGAAAATCATATCTTCTGGTGCCCAACTGGAAGCGATGGACAGAAAAGGGGAAGAACTAGGGCTAATAATCCCAGGTTTCCAGCTTAGGTGAGGGCATGGGTGGTAGTGCCTTCAGCTGAAATAAAGAAACAAGGAGGAACACACTCAGAGCAGAGAGGACTGGGGTTGGAGAAAGCTGAGAAGACAAGAAAGTCTGAACATGAGACACCACAGTCAAGAGTAGCCTGGTGGAGACGTGTAGCAGATAACTAAAAATAAAAGAAAATCTGACCATCTTTCCAATTTCAGATTTTGTAGCATAGTCAAAGAAGCCAAGAGCATGGTGAGGATCCAAGCAGAACATGTAGGAAAAGACAAGAGAACCATGGAGGATGTGACACCCTAACATTTCAGGATCAGTTAGCAGGAATCAGGTTAATCAAGAACAAATTCCACAGGGGACGAGACATATAAGGTTCACAAATTATGTTTGTTCCCGGATGCCTGTTGCTTGGACAGTAATGCACTTAAAGATAACTTCAATTACACGAAGCCCAATGAGTTTAGGGCTCCCCAGAAAGACTAATGCATTACATCAGCGGTTTACAGAGGATAGGAGAAAGGTGGTATGTCATTCTGTTCTGCATTCAAAGGAAGACACCCAAGGCAGCAGACTTCATGCTGGGTGACATTCTGGGAGGGACCTAACAGGAAGAGAGACTTGGAAAAGAGAAGATGGCAAACAGAGCATTTGTGTGTGAAAGAAGAAAAGACTCCTGTTAATAGAATTAGAACCAAGTCACAAGGAAGCAAGGAAAAACTTTCCTAAAGATCGGCATGAACATGGCACGGAGTGTTCTATGAGGTGGTGAGTTCTGTTTCACTGGATTATCTGGGATGGCTTAGGAGCTCTGGATCCGGGGTGGGAAACTTTTTCCTGCAAAGGGCCAGACAGGAAATGTTTGTGAGCCATATGGCCTCTGTCACAACTCGTTGATTCTGTCATAGTATAAAAGCCGACACAGGTAATGTGTACAGGAGTGGGCGTGGCTGTGTTCCAATGAAACTATCTGCAGAAGTGGGTGACAGGCTGGGTCTGGCTGGAGCACGTACATCAGTCTGCCAGCCCCTGCCCGGGATCTTTGCTTTGCAACAAGTGATCCACAGACAAGCACCCTCATTATCACCTGGGAACTCATTAGAAATGCAGAATGCAGGCCCCCATCAGGCCTACTGAATCTGAGTTTGTATCGCAGCAACTCTGGATTCTAGATTCTGATCCTTCCCTCACCCAAGATTGCTTCGTTATTTGCTTTTTTGTTTAGTAACCTATCTGGCTGGGCTACAATATGTTCTCAACAATGTCCAGTTTTCAACAAGAACAACCACCACCACTACAAAATGAGACGAGCAAAGAAATACAAAAGTCTGAATCTAAATTTCAACAAGATCTCCAGGTGATCTGTGTGCACACGGAGTTTGGGAAACATTGGTTTAGATGACTGCTGTCTACAATGGAACCTAATCTGGCCTAGCAAATGCAGACTCTCCTGAAAAGTGGATAAAAATCACATTCCGGGACGTAACCCCACAGATTTCAAACCCACAGGCGTCAATTTAGTAGTCTGACTGGGGCCCAGGGTCCTGTTTTTTCACATGGATAACGGTAAGGTTTGAAAATCTCTGGTCTGGTAGCCTCAGAGAACCCTTCCAACCAAGTTTCTTTGAATACACTTAAAGGAAGCATAACAAGATAGGACAACTCTGTTAATTTTAATTTCTTGTTCTTCTCTGTTTGCTTTTCAGTCAAAAACTGGCTTTCCTGTTTCAGAAAGAAATCGTGCCTAACGGTTGCCTACTTTATGAACTCGAACAAAGAGAACAGAACACTCAAAAAAAAAAAAAAAAAGAAAAACAACAACAACAACAAAAAAACAAAAACAAAAACAAAAACCAAAAAAACCCAAAAAAACAGTTATCAAACAGTCCTAGAGTGCCACCTGCTGGTCCTTTGATTGCACCCACATTTCCACCAGAGACAACTCAGGTACTAGCGTCACCAGAAATAAACGGAGTGGGAGAGAGAGGGAGGAGGAAAAGGGCTGGAGACGTGAAAAAAGCAGGCGCGGAGGCGTGCCAGCGTGAATCACGCCGTGGTCGTAACTCAGGCCCTCGCCCACACCAGTGCTCCACTGAATGACTTCTTCAGGGGGATTTGGAGTCTTCTTTTTTTTTTGGCTGTGTCAGGTCTTAGTTGTGTCATGTGGGATCCTTTGTGGTGGTGCACTGGCTTAGTTGCCCTGTGGCATGTGGGATTTTAGTTCCCCCACCAGGGATTGAACCTGTGTCCCCTGCATTTGCAAGGTAGATTCTCAAACACTGGATCACCGGGGAGGTCCCTGGGTTTTCCAGTTTTAACTCTGGCATCAGAACTGAGTTGAGAAGTGTTCACATGAACTCTGTGTCTCTAACCCCTCAACATGAGCACTAGTCAGAATGCTCCTATAGAATCATGTCTGGTTCTGATCAGGACTTGCAGCCACCTCATTCCTCACCACCTCATTCCTCCCATCCACATGTGTGTTCTGAGCACCCACACTGGACAATGCATAGTCCTCGGGCACAGGGGTGAACGAGACCCGTCATGGTCTCTGCCTGCATGGAACTTCAGTTCAGTTCAGTTCAGTTGCTCAGTCGTGTCCGACTCTTTCTGACCCCATGAATTGCAGCATGCCAGGCCTCCCTGTCCATCACCAAGTCCTGGAGTTTACTCAAACTCATGCGCATCGAGTCACTGATGCCATCCAGCCATCTCATCCTCTGTTGTCCCCTTCTGCTCCTGCCCCCAATCCCTCCCAGCATCAAGGTCTTTTTCAATGAGTTAACTCTTCGCATGAGGTGGCCAAAGTATTGGAGTTTCAGCTTCACCATCAGTGTGGAACTTAGAGTCTTGGAAATAAGGAATTAATTGAGAAGAATTAAGGCAAGTAATTTCTTTTCCATGGGGATGGTCTTGATTCCTGTCTCCTGTACAATGTTACAAACCTCCCTCCATAGTTCCTCAGACTCTCTATCAGATGTAGTTCCTTAAGTCTATTTCTCACTTCCAATGTATAGTCATAAGGGAATTGATTTAGATCATACCTGAATGGTCTAGTGGTTATCCCTACTTTCTTCAGTTTAAGTCTGAATTTGGCAATAAGGAGTTCATGAGCTGAGCCACAGTCAGCTCCCAGTCTTTTTTTTGCTGACTGTATAGAGCTTCTCCATCTTTGACTGTAAAGAATATAATCAATCTTATTTCAGTGTTGACCATCTGGTGATGTCCATGTGTAGAGTCTTCTCTTGTGTTGTTGGAAGAGGGTGTTTGCTATGACCAGTGCGTTCTCTTGGCAAAACTCTATTAGCCTTTGCCCTGCTTCATTATGTACTCCAAGGCCAAATTTGCCTGTTACTCCAGGTGTTTCTTGACTTCCTACTTTTGCATTCCAGTTCCCTATAATGAAAAGGACATATTTTTTGGGTGTTAGTTCTAAAAGGTCTTGTGGGTCTTCATAGAACCGTTCAACTTCAGCTTCTTCAGCGTTACTGGTTGGGGCATAGGCTTGGATTACCATGATATTGAGTGGTTTGCCTTGGAAATGAACAGAGGTCATTCTGTCGTTTTTGAGATTGCATCCAAGTACTGCATTTCAGACTCTTTTGTTGACTATGATGGCCACTCCATTTCTTCAAAGGGATTCCTGCCCACAGTAGTAGATATAATGGTCATCTGAGTTAAATTCAACCATTCCAGTCCATTTTAATTCGCTGATTCCTAGAATGTCGGCACCCACTCTTGCCATCTCCTGTTTGACCACTTCCAATTTGTCTTGATTCATGGACCTAACATTCCAGGTTCCTATGCAATATTGCTCTTTACAGCATCAGACCTTGATTCTATCACTAGTCCCATCCACAACTGGGTATTGTTTTTGCTTTGGCTCCATCCCTTCATTCTTTCTGGAGTTATTTCTCCACTGATCTCCAGTAGCATATTGGGCACCTACTGACCTGGGGAGTTCCTCTTTCAGTATCCTATCATTTTGCCTTCTCATACTGTTCATGGGGTTCACAAGGCAAGAATACTGAAATGGTTTGCCATTCCCTTCTCCAGTGGACCACATTCTGTCAGACATCTCCACCATGACCTGACTGTCTTGGGCATTACCTCATGGGAAATAGATGGGGAGACAGTGGAAAGAATGTCAGACTTTATTTTTTTGGGCTCCAAAATCACTGCAGATGATGACTGCAGCCATGAAATTAAAAGACACTACTTGGAAGGAAAGTTATGACCAACCTAGATAGCATATTAAAAAGCAGAGATGTTACTTTGCCAACAAACCTCTGTCTGGTCAAGGCTATATTTTTTCCAATGGTCATGTATGGATGTGAGGGTTGGACTGTGAAGAAAGCTGAGCACTGAAGAATTGATGCTTTTGAACTATGGTGTTGGAGAAGACTCGAGAGTCGCTTGGACTGCAAGGAGATCCAACCAGTCCATCCTAAAGGAGATCAGTCCTGGGTGTTCATTGGAAGGACTGATGCTGAGGCTGAAACTTCAATACTTTGGCCACCTCATGCGAAGAGTTGACTCATTGGAAAAGACCCTGATGCTGGGAGGGATTGGGGGCAAGGAGGAGAAGGGGCCGACAGAGGATGAGATGGCTGGATGGCATCACCGACTCGATGGGCATGAGTTTGAATAAACTCTGGGAGTTTTTGATGGACAGGGAGGCCTGGCTTGCTGCGATTCATGGGGTCGCAAAGAGTCTGAGCGACTGAACTGAACTGAAGGCAAGTAATTAAGGCAAGCACCAGGTGGCGCTAGTGGTAAAGAACCCACCTGCCCATGTAAGAGACATGCAGGTTTGATCCCTTGGTGGGGAAGATCCTCTGGAGGAGGGCAGAGGAACCCACTCCAGTATTCTTGCCTGGGGAGTCCCATGGACAGAGGAGCCTGGACGGATCCAGTCCATGGGTCGCAGAGTCAGACATGACTGAAGCGACTTAGCACGCAAGGCAAGTAATGACCCAGGGTGATTCCAGGAAAAGGGCAGGCTGCTCTGGGAACACACAACCAAGCAATGCAGACCAGGGTGGGGTACAGATGACATTCTGCTTGGCTGCTGCCCCATTTCTAGGATCTGAATGTCTGAGGCAGGGCATGTGGTCTACTGTCTACTCAGCTGGCCCACAGTCTTATTCCCGGAAGCTTCACCCACCTGGCCCTTGAAGCAGTTTGAACTGGCAACAACCCTCAATCTAGAGGTTCAGGGGAAGCTTCTAGGTGGAAATGACATTTAAGCTAAGACTAGAAAACCAAATTAGGAATTTCCCGGATTCAGGGGTGGAGGTAACGGGGAAGGCTCTTCAAAGTAGAATGTGAGTGAAATAACCAAGAAGCATGAGACCTGCAGGAAGTCAGGGCCCCAGGGTGCAGGGGGCAGAGGTGAGGCTGGGTCTGGAAGTGAGGCTGGGGGGAAGATTCACAGGGCCAGAGGGAGGAGAGTGAACCTGTTAGTCAAAAATAGTTTTTCTTTTAAAGAAATAGAGACATTTCATAAGGACACTGGCAGTGTTTGTTTAAGGAAATGACTGGAGTGGGTAGCCTTTCCCTTCTCCAGGGCATATTCCCAGTCCAGGGATCGAACCAGGGTCTCCCGCATCAGATTCTTTACCAACTGAGCTATTGGGGAAGCCGGGGAAATGACAATCAGGCCAAAGAGAGCCCCTGTGATCACGTGGAAGGAAAGTGGGGTGAGGGCAGCACTGTGGGTGAGGTGACAGGAGGCAGAGCTGGGGGCTGGGCCGAGGGGCGAAGGGCTCAGAGCTGCTTAAGGAAACAGACCTGATGGGGCTCGATGATGGACAGGATGTGGGGAGGGAGACAGAGCTGCAGTGGCCCTCAGGTCTGTGGCTGATCTCACAGGGTGGCTGGTGTCATGAACCGAGCTAGAGGTCACAGTGCAGACAGACAGGGGATGGAAGGTCAGTTCTGAAACTGTGCTGGAGGCGCGAACCAAACCTTCAAGGGTCCAAGCTCAGGGTTCAGCGGGGGTGCAGATCTGGAGCTCAGGAGAGAAGGCTGGGCTGGGGGTGAAGACCTGGGTGTCAACGGCCCACAGGAGGAAAGAGGAACCGGGGCCTGGGACAGTCCCAGGAGGGGTGCTGAGGAGGTGCCCTGGGAGAGAACCAGCTTCTCAGGGATGGGAGAAGGGTGACTCTGCCCCAAGAGGCAAGACAGCACCTGCAGGAGGGCATGGTCTGCAGGACTGAACGCCAGAGAGAAGCCAAGCAGCATAAGCCCCACAAGTGAGAAGTAACTGAGCAACAAGGAGGGGGTAGATGACCTTGACAAGACTACGCACTGCAGAGGTGGACTCGCTAAAATGTCAATGGGAAGAGAGCGCTTGGGAAGGGAAGGGCTGAAAATGCAGAAGAGAAAGAGGGGGAGAGGTGTCCCTATAACCTGGGAGGGGGATCCAGAACACAGGTGGGTCACACAGTGGTCTGGCTTCGATCAGGAGAAGGGACTCCTTCATTCACCAAAAGGAGGGGGTTGGTGCTGTCTGGGGACACTGGGCAGGCACAACAGCAAGGGGCTGAGGGTACTATCATGGTCTGTTCCTAGTTCTGGGATTTCTCCTATACTCTGGCTATTTGTGATCGAGTGCTGAACATGTGAAAAACTGGAGTGAGGATCTGAGGCTTTTCCTCCAGTGAAGACTGGCTTATTTTTGCTTCTGACTGGCAGCTAGGCAAGAGACACTGATAATCCCAAATCCCCTTCATTTAATTGGTGCTAACATGCTTCAGACCAGGACTCTAGGCCCTGTGAGGGATTGCTGAATGCTGGATTACCCCCTCACTCCTCAGCAATGGCCTTTCAAGCCTAGGGTGTTGACCAGAGTCCTTCCAACTTGACACGTTCAATTTTTGTCTCCAGTCTGTGAATCTGGAAAGACCTCTGCTCAGAGTTTCGGCCAAACTTCTAACAAAAGAAGCCAGACTACCATCACCAGAAAAAGAGCTCCTCCATCTTTCACTAACATTGAAAATGTATGGCTTGGCTACCCACACCTCTCCACAAGACTTCCCCAACCCTGCAGAAGTAAAAGGAGCCTAGAGACCTGATTTTTACCTTACAGCCAGCAACTAATTCTGTGACTTCTGGGCGTGACCTCTTAAGCTGCCCTTATCCTCACATATAAAATGCATCTTGATCAGAATCTTTGAACGTCTTCCTGCTCTAGAAGTTTTGCAGTCTCTAATATCCCTGCCTGAAGAACACAATGGCACCCCTCTCCAGTACTCTTGCCTGGAAAATCCCATGGACGGCGGAGCCTGGTAGGCTGCAACCTTCCTTGGGGTTGCTAACAGTCAGAAACGGCAGAGCAATTTCACTTTCACTTTTCACTTTCATGCATTGGAGGAGAAAATGGCAACCCACTCCAGTGGTTTTGCCTGGAGAATCCTAGGGTCGGAGGAGCCTGGTGGGCTGCCGTTTATGGGGTCGCACAGAGTCGGACACGACTGAAGTGACTTAGCAGCAGCAGCAGCAACATCCCTGCCAACTCTTACACTGGACAATCCCAGAATATATATTCTTCTGTGGATCTGTCAGGGCCCAGCCCAGTCAGTGATCACAACTTTCCATTCTCAGAAGACCATTAAAACAAATGGACTTAAACTACTACAACGGAACTTTGCAGGTGATGTGGGTTTGGTCCCTGGGTCAGGAAGATGTCCTGGAGAAAGAAATGGCAATCACTCCAGTATTCTTGCCTGGGAAATCCCATGGATAGAAGAGGATGGTGGGCTACAGTTATAGGGTTGCAAGAGTCAGACACAACATGGTGAGTAAACCACCACCAAACTACAACAGCATGCATTTAGATGTGCAAACAAAGACATTCAGTTTCTAAAACTGTGCCCATTCATGTGGAAGAACCTTATTATCATGCTGCCCTGGCTACCAAGTCATGCAAAGTTGATGAGGACCCAATCAACACCAAGGCAGGAAGTCAGAGAGAAAAGCCAAACCCTGAAGAAGAAAGGAGTCAGTGGAGAGCATCATTGTGCCAAATGGCATGTGATACCCAGACAAGAGGGGACAAGTCTGAGTTACAGCAAACGATTTACATTGTTCTTTTTTAAAAAAGAAGGATGCTGTGTGCTCAAGGCAGGAGAGCCTCAAATGTCGGCCTCTGGCTTTTTAGTAACTAACATACCATGCTTTCCCTGGTGGATGAGAAGTCCCAAGATACACAAATATTTTACTTATTTTCATGGTAGACAAAAAGACCAGTGGTTGAAAATAATGACAAGTTGAAACAAAGTCCCACTTTCACAAGCACAGAGAAGACCCAGTGGAGCTGTTTCATTATGCAGAGAACATTCTGCACAAACCTGGTGGCTCTGGCCCAAGCCCCACACTGGGAAGCTGCTGTGTGCCCTGCCACCATGCTCCCCTGGCCACGGAGCTCCTGGCCTGCTCCTCTTCTCTGCAGGACACTGCTGTTTTCCGGGCAGCAATCTCCCCTTCTCTGCAGCACATGGACCCATCGGAAAGCAAAGCATGTCTGCCAAAAGCTGTGCTGCAACCAACACCCCCAGATGAATTCATTCCTGGGCTTCTTGATGGTGGAGTAACACACAGGCTGGAAGTAAGACCTCTAAGCTTGTCCTTTTTCCAAGAGGTCCCATGTGTGGTGGAATAGGAGCTGGTGGAAGCTCTGAGTCCCAGCTCTGCTGTTCTCTAACAAAGCTCCCTGAGGCATAAAAAATGGCATGAAATCTTATGGTTCAGACATCACTGGGAATCAAGGGTAGAAAGGTGACTGAGACACATGAGATGCCAGCCACTACAGAGCTAAAATCAAAGAGGGCCTCAGTTTCCTATCTGCTAAAGGAAGGTGCTAGATCAAGTACTCTTTGAGGGTCCTTCTAATTTTAAAGTGCTATGGCTTTATGATCTGAGTTACAGCCCTGGTTGGCCACATGCAGCTGTGGGCTGCTGCATCTTCTCTGGACTTAAGTTTCCATGTCTGCAAAGCAAAGAGGAGAGATTTGCAATATCTCTTGTTACCTTATGCACACACGATGGAAAGTTTCCAGAGTCGCCCGGCAAGGAGTCCTTCTGCTGGGTGACTGCCAAGCAATAGGAGTCCACGAAGGAAGCCTGGCACCACGAGAAAGAACTGGGGGAGAAGCAGCTTATCTGGGTACCTAAGAAGCAAGAACAGAGTGTTTTAAGTCAGTGTGAGTGCAGGTGTGTGGACCTTTCCCGTCCCACCCACCCCTCCCTGCCAGCCTCAGGCTTGCAAGTGTTTGCTAAGTCACCAAGCACCATGACAGGAGTGAGGCCAGCACTGAAAACAAACTGAAGTTTGCGGTAAAGCTGACTACTTGTGAGCTTTCTGGCCAACTCTGGACATAACAGCAGCTTGGGCTCAGTTGGGGAAGAACCCTTGAAAGAAGTGTCATCATCACAAAAATTAAAATTGAGGACTTCTCTCGTGGTCCAGTGGATAATGATGCAGTGTGTTTTCCTGACTGGTTTGAGGCTGCAACTGTCCAGCTTTCACAAGGGGGATATACTGATTTTGACATATTGCCTGGATTTCCAGCTTCAGGATAACATGTTTCCCTGCATATTTAGAGCTTTGTGAAGACACTCCTAGTGGACAGACACTGTACCATTGGCTGAAAAAAGATATTAGTGGAGAGAGCCCTATGAATGTGGATGGCCAAGTCTGTTGTTATCCTGATAAGGTGAAACGTACTGTCAGATGACCTTGCAGTAAGAAGTGGCAAGCAGCCTCATTCATGAGAAGTGAAATTGCTCAGTTATGTGCAACTCTTTGTGATTTGAAGGACTGTAGCCTTATCAAGCTCCTCTGTCTGTGGAATTGGACAGGCAAGAGTACTGGAGTGGGTTGCCATTTCCTTCTCCAGGGAATCTTCCTGACCCGGGGATTGAACCTAGGTCTCCCGCAGTGCAGGCACACTTTACCCACTGATCCACCAGGGAAACCTACCTGATTCATTGAAAACTCAACTTCTGAACCAAAGCTGTTCAAGAATTGAAGAGTAGAATGAGCCTGTGTGTTCTTTTGGGCAGTGTGGATGCTTCAACTCTACAGGTTTCACAGTGGAAATGACGTCATACACCAACTCCAGGTTCACAAAAGCAGGTCTCTTTGCAGTTTCAAAGCTGTGTAAATTCATTCCTAGGACACAATGTACAATCTGTGAATGCTGACTTCCATATCTTTTTATGCTGATCAGCTAAAAGTGTTCTGTCAGAGGACTTTCCAGCAAGAAATGGCCAGCAGTGTGTTTCTCTCAGAAAGCACACATATTTGATGAAACTTGCTATCATATAAAGAAGGGAAAGAAGCGTATTTTTCCCTCATGTTTAAGACTGCAAGTATTCTGGTTTTGTTGGGCGAAAATGTTGCTTTCTCCTCAAGCCCCTGAGTTCTAGGTGTAGAAAAAACGTTTTGTCACAAGTTCAGAACAGTGCAATGACACTCCTAGAACACACCGTACCATTCCCGTAGAAAAGAGTTCAGGGAAGAGTGTTCTGTGAGTGCTTCTGGCGTACCTGTTGTTACCCTGAGTAGGCGAAATTACACTGTCAGATGATTTAGTAGCATTAATAATCAAGTGCCTGTGCTTTCAGAAAATGCAGATACTTAAGCAAAGCTGTGGCTGTAAGGAAGAGAAAAATGAACCCATGTGCTTTTCTTTCAGGCTTAAGACAGCAAGCACCCTGCAGTCATATGAAGAAATGCTGCTTCTGCCATTAGGCTCCAAATCCTATGTGTACAAAAACAAACGTCCCTGTAGTTAGAAAGCTGTCTAAGAGAGTCCAAGGACAGATTGCACCATTCCATGAGTAAAGACTTCAGTGGGGAGTGTCATGAGTTCAGTGGGGAGCGTTCTGTGAGGATTCACTGCCATATCTGTTGTCAGCCTGATTCGGTGAAACTGGATTGGTGATGCCTTCTTGGTAAGAAGTGGCAAGCAACATGTTCCTTTTGAAAACTCAAATAATGGACTAAAGCTGTTGTCATAATGCACAGAAAAATGACCCAGTATGCTTACCTGGCTTGATTGAGGCTGCAACTATCATGCTTTCACAGGAGGAATATACTGATTTTGGCATATTGCCTGGGTTTCCAGCATCAAGAAAACACGTTACCCTGCACATTTTGAGCAGTTAAAAGTGTTGCCATTTGCCATTTCTTGCTGGAAAGTCCTCTGGCAGAACACTTTCAGCTGATCAGCACATTTTGAGCAGTTAAATAAACTCTTAGTATATAGACACTGTCCCGTGTGAGGAGCAAGTATATCAGTGGAGAGTGATCTGTGAATGTGGATGTCCAAGCCTGGTTTTACCCTGTTTAGATGAAACATACTGTCAGATGATTTCACAGCGAAAAGTGGCAAGCAGCCTGATTCATGACAAGAGAAGTTGCAAAATCCTTTAAGAGTCTTTGCGATCCCATTGACTGTAGGATACCAAGCTCCTCTGTCCATGGCATTTTCCAGGCAAGATTACTGGACTGGGTTGCCATTTCCTTCTCCAGGGGATCTTCCTGACTCGGGGGCCAAACCCCCTGTCTCCTGCATTGTGGGCAGACTCTTTACCCTCTGAGCCACCAGGGAAGCCTGCCTGATTCCTTGAGAAGTCAACTCCTTAACAAAAGCAGTTCTAGGATTGAAGAGTAGAAAGAGCCAGTGTGTTTTCCTGGCAGGTTGCATGTTGCAACTATATAGGTTTCACAGGGGAAATGACTGCTTTTGGACGTCATACCCAAATTCCAGGTTCACAAAAACTTCTCTTTGCAGTTTCAAAGCTGTGTAAATTCATTCCTGGGACACAGTGAACTATCCTTGAATGTTGACTTCTATATCTGTTTTTACCCTGATCAGCTAAAACTGTACTGTCAGAGGACTTTCAGCAAGAAATGGCAAGCAGTGTGTTTCAGAAAACACACAAATACTTGATGAAACTTCCAGTCATAGAGAAGGGAAAAATGCACCAGTGTTTTCCCATCAGGTTGGAGACTGCAAGTATCCCAGATTTGTTTGGAGAAAATGCTGCTTTTGTTTCAGGTCCCTAGTTCTAGATTCAGAAAAACATTTCCCTACAGGTTCAGAGCAGTTCAAAGGCACACCTGGATCATACTGCACCATTCCCTTAGAAAAGAATTGAGGGAAGAATGTTCTATGAGTGCTTCTGCAACACCCGTTGTTACCCCAAATGGGCAAAATTGCACTCTTAGAGGACTTTATAGCATTAATAAACAAGTGCCTGTGCTTTCAGACACCACAGATAATTAAGCAAACCCGTGGGCCTAAGGAAGAGAGAAATGAACACGCATGCATTTCAGGTGTCAGACTGCAAGCATCTGGCAGTCACATGAAGAAATGCTACTTCTGTGTTTAGGCTTCAAATACCATGCTTAAAAAAAGAAAGCACCCTGTGGTTAGAAACCTGTCTAAGACAACCAAGGGCAGATTGCCCCATTCCAATAGTAAAGATTTCAGTGGGGAGTTCCCTGGGAGTTCAGTGGGAGTGTTCTGTGAGTGCTGGCTGTCATACTTGTTATTAGCCTTATTCAGTGAAACTGGACTGGGTGTTGCCTTCCCAGTTAAGAAGTGGCCAACAGCATGTTCCTTTCAGGAAACTAAAATAATGGACCAAAGTGGTTGTTATAATGCCCAGAAAAATGACCCAGTGTGTTTTCCTGGCTGGTTTGAGGCTGCAACTCTTCTGCTTTCACAGGAGGAACATAGTGATTTTGCCCATTTGGCCTGGAATTCCAGCTTTGAGATAACGCATTTCCCCGCACATTTAGAGCTGTATAAAGACACCCCTAGTGCACAGACACTGTCCTGTTTGAGAAGCCAAGGTATCTGTGGAGAGTGCTCTGTGAATGTGGATGGCCAAACCTGGTTTTACTCTGATTAGCTTAAACGTACTGTCAGATAACCTCACGGAAAGAAGTGCCAGCAGCCTGATTCAGGAGAAAAGTTGCTCAGTTCACTCTTTGTAATTCCTTTGATGGTAGTCAACCAGGCTCCTCTGTCCATAGCATTTTGCAGGTGAGAGTGCCGGAGTGGGCTGCCATTTCCTTCTCCAGGGGAACTTCCTGACATGGGGATCAAACCAAGGTCTCCTGAATTGCAGATAGATGCTCTATCCTTGAAGCCATCAGGGAGGCCCACCTGATTCCTTGAAAAGTCAGCTACTTAAAGAAATAGTTCTAGGACTGAAGAGTAGAATGAGCCTGTGTGTGTTTCTGACAGGTTGCATGCTGCAACTCTACAGATTTCACAGGGCAAATGACTGATTTTTTACATCTACCCCAATTTCATGTTCACAAAACATGTCTCCCTGTAGTTTCAAAGTTCTGTAAATTCATTCCTAGGACTAAAGCTACGATCCGTGTATGTTGACTTCAAGATCTGTTTTTACCCTGTTCAGCTAAAAGTGTACTGTCAGAGGACTTCCCAGCAAGAAATAGAAAGCAGCATTTTTCTCTCAGAAAACAGAAATACTTGAAACTTGTCATAAAGAAGGGAAAAATGCACCAGTGTGTTTCCCGTCAGGTTGGAGACTGCAAGTATTCTGGATTCGTTAGGCAAAAATGCTGCTTTCTCTTCAGGCACCGAGTTCTATGTTCAGAAAAATGTTTCCCCACAGGTTCTGAGCTGTGCAAAGGCAAGCTTAGATCACACTGCACCATTCCCTTAAAAAAGAATTCAGAGAAGAATGTTCCGTGAGGGCTTCTCCTGTACCTGTTTTTACCCTGAGTGGGTGAAATTACACTGTCAGGTGACTTTGTGGCATTAATAACCAAGGACCTGTGCTTTCAGAAAATGCAGATACTTAAGCAAAGCTATGGGCTTAAGGGAGAGAGAAATGAACTCGTGTGCATTTATTTCAGGCATCAGAGTGCAACCACCAGCAGTCACACAAAGAAATGTTGCTTCTGCCTTTAGCCTCCGAATCCCATGCTAACAAAAACATATGTCCCTGTAGTCAGAAAGCTGTCTAAGAAAACCCAAAGGCAAATTTCACCATTCCATGAGTGGAGTTCAGTGGGGAGTGCTCTGAGAATTCAGTGGGGAGTGTTCTGTGAGTGTTGGCTGCCATACCTGTTGTTAGCCTAATTCGATGAAACTGGACTGGGTCTTGCCTCCCCAGTAAGAAGTGGCCAGCAGCTTGTTCCTTTCGGACCAAAGCTGTTGCCATAATGCACAGAAAAATGACCCAGTGTATTTTCCTGGCTGGTTTGAGTATGCAAGTCTACTGATTTCACAGGAGGAATATACTGATTTTGACATATTGCCTGGAATTACAGCTTCAAGATAACACATTTCCCTGCATATTTAGAACTGCATAAAGACACTCCTAGTGTACAGGCATGGTCTTGTTTGAGAGTGCTGTGTGAATCTGGATGGGCAAGCCTGATTAGGTGAAAGAAGTGCCAAGCAGCCTGATTCAGGAGAAGTGAAGTTTTTCAGTCCTGTACGATTCTTTGTGATTCCTCTCACTGTAGCCATCCAGGCTCCTTTGTCCATGGCATTTTGCAGCCAAGAGTACTGGAGTGGGCTGCCCTTTCCTTCTCCAGGGGAACTTCCCAATATGGGGATCGAACCCGGATCTCCTGCATGGCAGGCAGATGCTTTACCCTCTGAGCCACCAGGGAGGCCCTGAGTTTTTGAAAAGTCAACTACTTAAAGAAGTGGTTCTAGGATTGAAGAGTAGAATGAGCCTGTGTGTGTTTCTGACAGGTTGCATGCTGCAACTCTATAGGTTTCACAGGGTAAATGACTGATTTTGGTCATCATACCTCAATTCCAGGTTCACAAAACATGTCTCCCTGTAGTTTCAAAGCTCTGTAAATTCAGTCCTAGGACTCAAGGTACGATCCATGTATGATGACATCTAGATCTGTTTTTACCCTCTTCAGCTAAAAGTGTGCTGTCAAAGGACTTTCCAGCAAGAAATGTCAAGAAGCATGTTTCTCTGAGAAAACACAAATACTTGATGAAACTTGTCATAAAGAAGGGGAGAACGCACCAGTGTGTTTCCCGTCAGGTTGGAGACTGCAAGTATTCCAGATTCGTTAAGCAAAAATGATACTTTCTTTTCAGATACTGAGTTCTAGGTTCAGAAGAACATTTTCCCACAGGTTCTGAACTGTGCAAAGGCACTGCTAGATCACACTACACCATTCCCTTAGAAAAGAATTCAGGAAAGAATGTTCCATGAGGACTACTACTGGACCTGTTTTTACCCCAAGTGGGCGAAATTACACTGTCAGGTGACTTTGTAGCATGAATAAGCAAGGACCTGTGCTTTAGAAAACACAGACACTTAAGCGAAGTTGCAGGCATAAGGAAGAGAGAAATGAGCTCATGTGCATTTATTTCAGGCGTCAGAGTGCAAACTTCCTGGCAGTCACAGGAAGAAATGCCTTTAGCACTCTCTTTTCTTGCCTTTCATTCACTGAAGGAATGTATGTTTCCCAGCATTCTGTTTGCTGAGAGCAACCCAATATTTGCAAATTTTTGCCTGGAGGTCATTTTTAAGTAAAAATTTCCCCTCATGGTTGTCACAATAGGGAAGAATAGTGCAATTACAGGGAAAACAAACAAACAAAAAAAAACCTGTTTCATCAATGTTTCTCTGTAGGAAGGTTTGAATGATCCTGGGTCTGTCTGGAAAATTCTTGGATACTACAGGGAAACATACTGAGTGTGAAACTTGATATTGGACCTTGTTGGCAAAATTAGCATTTTCTCTCTGTTGGCCCTAAAAAGGTGTGGACTGGCAGCTGCCTGATAATCCATCCAATTGATGTTTTCCTACTTATGACATCAATAGGTTTGGTCAAACCTTTCCGATTTTTGATGTGAGTAGGCAGCTTGAAACTCCTTGGGGAAGGATCATTTCCATTAGAACATCAACTAATCTAGGTAATAACAGTATGGCACTCAGTACTCTTAGACAATTTCCCAAGCCTGTTTCCTCATGGGCAGACCCAATATGAGCTAGGAATGTGTTCACAAGGCTTGGAAAGTGCAAGGAAACATACTGGTTATGACTCTGGAAATTAGGGCCTCTGTACAAACCTGGAGTTCTCATATCTTAGAATCTAGACTTCCTAATAAATAGATGGCTGAAAAACACCTTTTTTTTAATGCCTTTCATTCATCGAAGGAGCATAAATTTCCCAGTATTCTGTGTACTGAGAGTAACACATTGCTTGAAAATGCTTGCTTGGAGGTCATTTTTCAGTAACAATTTCCCCTGACTGTGTTACCATAGGGAAGGCAACCACACTCAAAGGGAAAAGCAAACAAACATCCAAACATCTGTTCCATCAAGTTTTCTCTGTAGGAGAGATCCAGTGATCCTAGGTCTGTCTGGAAAATTCTTGGATACTTCAGGGACACATACTGAGTGTGAACCTGGATCCTGGACCTTGTTGGCAAAATTAGCATTTACTCTCAGTTGGTCGTAAAACGGTGTGGCCTAGCAACTTCCTGAAAATCTATCCAATTGCTCTTTTCTCACTTGTGACAATATCTTTGGTCAAACCTTTGGGATTTCTGAAGCAAGCAGGCGGCTTGCAATTCCTTGCTGCTAGATCATTTCCGGTGGCATGTCAACTCATTTGGTAACAACACTAGATGGCACTCAGCACTCTCAGACACACTCCTACAGCCTGTTTCCTCATGGACAGTCACTGTATGACCTAGGAGTGGGTTCATAAGGCTCAGAAAATGCAGGGAAACATCCTGGCTGTGACTCTGGAAGTTAGACCCTCTGTGGAAACATGGCATTCTCACATCTTAGAATCTAGACAGTTGCTGCAAGATATTCACCTGTAAAACACTCTATTTATTGCCATTCATTCAACAAAGGAACATAGGTTTTTCAGCATTGTGTTTGCTGAGAGTAACCCACTACTTGAAAAATTTCAGCCAAAGTGAGGATGAGAGTCAGTCACTAGTGAGGATGAGAGTCAGGCCAAGGTGAGAACAAGAGTCAAGCCTTAGTGAGGATCACAGTCAACATGTAGTGAGGACCAGAATCAGTGTCCAGTGAGGTCCAGAGTCAGCCTCTAGTGAGGAAAAGTGTCAGGATGCAGAGTGCTTTGTCTCATACTTTGTGCAGGGCTTTGCTTCTCACAGGGCCCTATGTTGGTTCCTCATTGGGACCTGCCTCACTCTGATCCTCAATATGGCCTGACTCTGGTCCTCACTGCATGTTGACACCGTTCTTTACTGGGCCCTGATATAGTCTTAACTGATCTGACTCTGGTCCACACTATGGATGCTTCTCTTCCTCAATAGGGCCTAACCTTTGTGCTCACTGAGGCCCTAGTGAAGATGAGACTGAGATACTCGTGAGCACCAGAATCAGGACATAGTGAGGACCATATTCAGGCTAGGTGATGTCCAGTGTCAGGGACCATGGAGGACCACTGTCCTCACAGTGAGGCAGAGTCAGGCTGTAGTGAGCCAAAGAGTCAGGGCACGGGGAGGAACAGAGTCAAGCCCAGTGAAACAAAATATCAGGCCGAGGTGAGGCAAAGTGTCAGGCCATAGAGAGGACCAGAGTCAGGGCCTACAGAGGACCAGGTTCAAGATGTAGAAAGGACAAGAGTCAAGCTGTAGAGCCGACCAGGAGCAGAGCCCAGTGAGAAGAGAATCAGTACCTAGTGAGAACCAGACTCAGGGCCTACTGAGTTGAGACTCATGTCCTAGTGAGCATGAGAGTCAGGCCCTAATGAGAATGAGAGCCATGCCATAGTGAGGACAAGAGTCAGACTGTAATGAGGACCAAAATCAGAGCCCAGTGAGGAGCAATGTCAGTCTCCAGTGGCGACAAGATTCATGACCCAGTGAGGCAAAGAGTCAGGAGGTAGTGACCCAAAGTGTCAGGCCACTGAGTACAGATTCAGGCCATGGTAAGGATGAGTCAGGTAAAAGTGAGGATGAGAGTCAGGCCCTATTAGAAATGAGGTTCAAGCCCTAGTGATGATGAAGATCATGCTGCAGTGAGGACAGAATCAGTCAGTGTGAGGACCAGAATCAGGGCCTAATAAGGATCACAGTCAAAAGTGAGGTAATGTGCCAGGCCTTAGAGATGACCAAGTCAGGCCATAGACAAAACCAGAGTGAGGGGCCACTTAGGACCAGGGTCAGGTAGTGAGGACCAGATTCAGTGCTGAGTGAGCAGCAGTGTCAGTGTCCTGTGAGGACAAGTTTTATGAGAGAGTGAGGCAACGAGTCAGGTTGTGGTGACCTAAAGTCTCAGGCCTTAGAATACAGAGTCAGGCCATGGTGAAAATGAGAGTCAGGCCAAACTGATGACGAGAGTCAGACCCTAGTGAGGATCAGAGTCAAGATGTAGTGAGGATCAGAATCAGGGCCCAGTGAGGATGAGGGAGAACCTCAGGGAACATTGAGTGAGGACCTCAGGGAACATTGAGGTCCAGGGTCACATATAGTTAGGACGAGTGCAGGATGTAGGCAAAACAACAGTCAGGTCCTACTAGGATGAGACTCAGATTGTGATGAGGACCTGAATCAGGACATAGTGAGGGCCATATTAAGGCCATAGTGATGTCCAGCATCAGGGCCCACTGAGGACCAGTGTCAATTCCCAGTGAGGCGAAGAGTCAGGGTGCTGTGAGGACCAAAGTCAGACCCAGTGACTTTAGTCTGACTTAGCCCTGAATCAGGGCTAAGGATCAAGAATCAGAGTGTAGTGAAGAAAAGTGTCAGGCAGTAGAGGGGACAGAGTTAAACCACAAAGAGAATCAGATTCAGTCAGGCAATGATAAGGCAAAGAGTTGGGCTGTCAGAAGACCAGAGTCAGACTGTATAGAGGACAAGATTCAGGGTATAGAAAGGACCAGATTCAAGTTATAGAGTGGACCAGGATAAGACCCAGTGAGGAACAGAAGCAGTGCCTAGAGAGGAAGAGTTAGACTGTAGAGGATGAGAATCAGGTCCTATTGAAACAACAGTCTTGACGTGGTCAGGACCAGAGTTAGGCTGCAGTGAGGACCCAAATCAGAGCCCAGTGAGGAACAGTGTCAGTATCCAGGGAAGACAAGTTTCATGGTCCAGTGAAGCAATGAGGAAGTAGTGACACAAAGTGTCAGGCCATAGAGGACAGAGTCAGGCCCTGTTGAGGATGAGAGGACAAAGTGAGGAAGAGTGTCAGGCCCTAGTGAGGACCATAACCAGGGCTCAGTTAGGACCAGACTCAGGGCACAGTGAAAACCTGATTTCATGACTAATGAGGACAAGATTCAGGAGGTAGAGAGGATGAGAGTCCAAACCAAATGAAGATGAGAGTCAAGCCCTAGTGAAGGCTAAGGTCAGTTCACCATGATTATTTTAATGTCCAAAATATATGCCTCCCTTCTTCAGTTTCCTTTTTTTTTTTTTTTTTTGGTGCTATACTCACTTCCCCTTCCTCTAACTTTCTATTCATTTTTAAAGCCTTTTTATTTTGAAATTAATATTCACAGAAAACTTCAAAGACAGTAGAGAGAGGTCTCATGTATCTTTCCCTCAGTTTTATCCCAGTTTACTACTATCAGTTCTGTTCAGTCGCTCAGTCATGTCGGACTCTTTGCCATCCCATGAATCGCAGCATGCCAGGCCTCCCTGTCCATCACAAACTCCCAGAGTTTACTCAAACTCATGTCCATCGAGTCAGTGATGCCATCCAGTCATCTCATCCTCTGTCGGCCCCTTCTCCTCCTGCCCCCAATCCCTCCCAGCATCAGGGTCTCTTCCAATGAGTCAACTCTTCTCATGAGTTGGTCAAAGTACTGGAGTTTCAGCCTCAGCATCAGTCCTTCCAATGAACACCCAGGACTGATCTCCTTTAGGATGGACTGGTTGGATCTCCCTGCAGTCCAAGGGACTCTCAAGAGTCTTCTCCAACAACACAGTTCAAAAGCATCAATTCTTCAGTGCTCAGCTTTCTTCACAGTCCAACTCTCACATCCATACATGACCACTGGAAAAACCATAGCTCTGACTAGATGGACCTTTGTTGGCAAAGTAATGTCTCTGTTTTTTAATATGCTATCTAGGTTGGTCATAACTTTCCTTCCAAGGAGTAAGCGTCTTTTAATTTTAATATTTACTACTATAATACAGTACAAAAAACAGGAAACTGATATCAGTATGTTATGTATATAGTTCCATATTGTTTCAGCACTCATGTAGATTTGTTTAACCACCAGAACAATCAGGATACAAAATTATTCCATCTCCACAAAGATCTCCTGTGTGCTATCCTTTATTACAAAAGGATAACACATAACACCACCACCCTCCTTCCCAACATTCTTAATCTGAGGCAACCTCTTCTCCATCTCTAAAATTCTGCCATTTGAGTATGTTTTATAAATGGAATCATAGAGTATGTGACCTTTTGAGATTGTTTTTTTTTTAATCAACTCTGCCCTTGACACTCAGCCAGATTGTTGCATGTATCATATTTTTCTCCTCTTTATTACTGAATAGTATTCTGTGGTATGGATATGCTACAGTTTGCTCAATAATTTTGTTATTTCAAGTGCTTGGCCATTATTAATAATATTTCTATGAACACAGCTGTCCAGGTTTTTCTGTCAACATAAGTTTTTAGGGGTATAAATGCCTAGGGGTGTCCTTTTCATGCTTAATATATTATTTTTCTCCCCCAGATTCTGGTAAGACACAATTGATTACAACACCTACTGAATATATAAGAACTCATCTCTCTAATGGGCTGAAAAGAGAATGGACTTTGACAAAGTAATCAGCATGTGCATTAATAATATGAGGAATATAGTTGTTTTAGAGAAGGCATCACAGAGTAGACACTGCTGAGGACTTTGAACTCTGTTCAAAAGCCAACTTCATTTGTCTGAGCTTGTGTTCCTTCTTAGACTTCAGAAGTTATCTTTTAGACAAGACACTGACTTTTTTCCCCCCAGAATCTGAAGCAATTAACAAGGAAGTTATATTTCTTACAGACTTTATCTAGGGTGAGAGTGAGAACTATCAGCCTGAATTCATCAAATGCATGTGATACCTTATCTGTCAAATGTGTCTTAAAATATCCTTGGTTCAAAGGCAGGGATTTTTAGAAATGTAATCTGGCAGTTAAGAAGAGTTACCTTAGATAATCTCCAAATGCTACTTCTACACCAAAACAAACAAACAAACAAACAAACAAGCAAAAAACAAACCAAAAAACCCCTATGATTCTCATCAAAAATTCTGTTTTGATAAAGAAGAAACTGAGGTTTAGTGACTTAATATCATACAAACAATAAGTGGATGGGATGACCACCCAGGAGTAAAAATCAGAGTGTTGCCTATCAATTTGCCCTGTAAATGTAAAAAAGATAAAAGCTTCATTCACTTTTAAAATGAGGACACCCAATTAGGAATTGACTCAAAAAGAAAGACTTCTCTCTTTCTCATTACAGATTAGATCAGAGAAATGGATTGTGGAAAATGAAACTCTGGTGACTGAGTTTGTTTTCGTGGGCTTGACAAATCGCTTCCAGCTCCAGGTTGTTCTTTTTGTGATATTTCTCTTGGTTTATGTTGCCACTTTTCTGGGAAACTTGGGGATGATCACTTACATTTGAATGGATTCTCGACTCCATAGCCCCATGAACTTTTTTCTCAGCCACTTGTCCTTTGTGGACATGTGTTCTTCTTCTGTTATTGGTCCCAAGATGTTAACTTACATCTTTGTGGAGAAAAAAGTCATCTCTTTCTTTGGTTGTGCGGCCCAGATCTGGTTTTTTGGTCATTGTGTAGTGACTGAATGTTTCCTCCTAGCTTCCATGACATATGACGGGTATATGGCCATTTGTAAGCCCCTAATGTGTACACTCATTATGTCTCAGCGAGTCTGTGGGCAACTGGTGGTAGATCCTTATACCATGAGCCCTATAAGCACCATGATCCACACAACTTTCATCTTTCGTCTGTCTTACTGTGGTCCAAAAATCATCAATCACTTCTTCTATGACCTTCTTCCTGTTCTCTCCCTGGCATGTGCAGACACACAGGTCAATGAAGTTTTACTTTTCATCTTGGCTGGAGCTCCAGGAGTACCCAACAGCCGGATCATCTTGGTCTCCTACATTTAATTGTCATCACTATCCTGAGGATCCGTTCTGCTGATGGGAGGCGGAAAGCCTTCTCCACCTGCACTTCACACCTGACTGCTGTCTCCATCCTTTATGGGACACTCTTCTTCATCTATGTACGTCCAAGTTATAGTCTCTCCCTGGATGTTAATAAAGTTGTTTCTGTGTTCTCTACAGCCGTGATTCCCATGTTGAACCCACTTATCTATAGTCTGAGAAACAAAGAGGTCCAAGATTCATTGAGGAGGACTTTTGAAAGGAAGAAGTTCCTTATGGATAAGTAAATGAGACCACCTTTATACTACAGATTAAGATGTAATACATTATAGGAGAAAGAATATAGGGCTGGGAAATGGAAACACTACATTAAGGTTGAAATTCACCTTTCATTACTCTGTATGATTGATATTTCATGCAATGTTATACTTTTGCTCAGTTGATTATCAGAGTTCTCAATAAACAGGAGTGAGATTTTGAACTTCAAACTGTGATGAATGGATTATAGAACCCTAAAACTTTAGGAAGCATTCTTTAGCTTTCATGATTAGAAATTGAGGGGTGCTTTATTACATCTGATATAAATGGAAAAATCTTAACCAATGAACTTAAGTACGTCTGCTTTATTTATGAGATATGGTGATCTCTTCATTGTCTGTGAGCTTTACCTTGATTTTTTCTAATCATAAAGTGTTACATGGCATATGAATTTGGAAGTTTTTAACCATGCTACTTACTATTAATACCTTCATGTTTGAAGTAGATGACTGACAAGGACTTCTAATCTGTTAAACTTTCTACTGATGGTAACAACTTGTTGGGATTTTGCCAGAGCAATAATGTGATTATGCATGCAAAATTCAGAATGCATTGCAATTTTTTTTAAGCTTTAAAGTATATATTTATTTTGAAACAATAATTCCACTCTTGACAATACAACATAAAACCACCTGCATTGATTTGTATACTCATGCACACATATACATAATTAAGAATGCTTATTGTACTATTACATATTATTTTTCATAGTAAAAATTAGGAATAAATGTGAACAGATAAAAAACAAGTGTTATTAATAGAGAAATTCTTTGTTCAGTGTAAAATTAACTTGAAGTATCATGAACTTTTTTGTAAGACTTATATATCAAAGAAAAGACTTTTAATAGTAATTTATTATTTTTTTAAGAGATGGAGTTCTTTTTAATTGTTGTGGCAAAGACTTGTTTAGAATGAGAAATGAGGGCTTCTATAAAATTCTAACACTCTACAATAATATTTTTTTTTTTGTATCTTACATTATTGGTTTTCTTGTATTTATAGAAATAACTTCCAGATGTAATATTTGAGTCATAGTATTTTTATTTTATTTTTATTAGTTGAAGGCTAATTACTTCACAACATTTCAGTGGATTTTGTCATACATTGACATGTATCAGCCATGGAGTTACCTGTATTCCCCATCCCGGTCCCCCCTCCCACCTCCCTCTCCACCTGATTCCTCTGGATCTTCCCAGTGCACCAGACCCAAGCACTTGTCTCATGCATCCCACCTGGGCTGGTGATCTGTTTCACTATAGATAATATACATGTTTCGATGTTGTTCTCTTGAAACATCCCACCCTCGCCTTCTCCCACAGAGTCCAAAATTCTGTTCCGTACATCTGTGTCTCTTTTTCTGTTTTGCATATAGGGTTATCATTACCATCTTTCTAAATTCCATATATATGTGTTAGTATGCTGTAATGGTCTTTATCTTTCTGGCTTACTTCACTCTGTATAATAGGCTCCAGTTTCATCCACCTCATTAGAACTGATTCAAATGAATTCTTTTTAATGGCTGAGTAATATTCCATGGTGTATATGTACCACAGCTTCCTTATCCGTTCCTCTGCTGATGGACATCTAGGTTACTTCCATGTCCTGGCTATTATAAACAGTGCTGCGATGAACATTGGGGTGCCTGTGTCTCTTTCAGATCTGGTTTCCTCAGTGTGTATGCCCAGAAGTGGGATTGCTGGGTCATATGGCAGTCCTATTTCCAGTTTTTTAAGAAATCTCCACACTGATCTTCATAGTGGCTGTACTAGTTTGCCTTCCCACCAATAGTGTAAGAGGGTTCCCTTTTCTCCACACCCTCTCCAGCATTTAGTGCTTGTAGACTTTTGGATAGCAGCCATCCTGACTGGCATGTAATGGTACCTCATTGTGGTTTTGATTTGCATTTCTCTGATGATGAATGATGTAGAGCATCTTTTCATGTGTTTGTTAGCCATCTGTATGTCTTCTTTGGAGAAATGTCTGTTTAGTTCTTTGGCCCATTTTTTGATTGGGTCATTTATTTTTCTGGAATTGAGCTGCAAGAGTTGCTTGTATATTTTTGAGATTAGTCCTTTGTCTGTTGCTTCATTTGCTATTATTTTCTCCCAATCTGAGGGCTGTCTTTTCACCTTGCTTATAGTTTCCTTTGTTGTGCAAAAGTTTTTAAGTTTAATTAGGCCCCATTTGTTTATTTTTGCTTTTATTTCCAATATTCTGGGAGGTGGGTCACAGAGGATCCTGCTGTGATTTATGTCGGAGAGTTTTGCCTATGTTCTCCTCTAGGAGTTTTATAGTTTCTGGTCTTACATTTAGATCTTTAATCCATTTTGAGTTTATTTTTGTGTATGGTGTTAGAAAGTGTTCTAGTTTCATTCTTTTACAAGTGGTTGACCAGTTTTCCCAGCACCACTTGCTAAAGAGATTGTCTTTTTTCCATTGCCATTGCCTCCTTTGTTGAAGATAAGGTGTGCATAGGTTCGTGTTGTGTGTCATCCTTGTGCAGGGGCCATGCTAATCTTCTCTGTATCATTCCAATTTTAGTATATGTGCTGCCGAAGTGAGCACAACATGAACTGCTTTTACAAAACATTTTGAGTATTGCCAATAAGCAGGCCCATTAATCTAAGATTATAATTTGAAATTTACATAAAGCCATTGTGGACTACTTTTGTATTTCAAAGATGCTATCCAAATTTATAGCTGTACATTAGGGCATATAAACCTCTAGCCACCTGCATTTTAATTCATGTATATCTTAACTTTCCTTTGAGATCCATTTTGAGAGGAGGTACAAACCTAGCTCCAGTTATCCTTCCATCCTAGTATAGGACTTCCCTGGTGGCTCAGGTGGTAAAGAATCTGCTTGCAGTTCAGGAGACCTGGGTTCAATCCCTAGGTCAGGGACATGCCCTGGAGAAGGGAATTGCTATCAACTTCGGTATTCTTGCCTGGAGAATTCCATGGACAGCGGAGTCTGATGTGCTATAGTCCATGGGGTCACAAAGAATTAGACACGACTGAGCCACTAACACTTTCACGTTCACTATCCTAGTAACTCCTCTACCATCGTGACTTCATTAGTGCTGCTGTGCATACAGAATACCCTTCTGATTGTAATCTCTCTGTAGCAGGACTCTGGTGGAGATTCTTAGTCTGCACAGTGGCAAGCAAAGGTGTTCATCGCGCAACAGGTGAAATTCAAAACTGAAAATTCAAAGTTGGTGATGGGGAGGTTGCAATACCAAAGGGAGAGTTTCATTTTCTACAATTACACTTGACTCAAAGTCCACAAACAATTTTCAAAAAAATAATATCTCCTCTATATGCCTGATATCCTGAGTGTCTGGTTCCTTAAGGCAGTTGCCTCAAATTTATACAACAGCTTTTTAAATGAAATTTTGGTGTGTGGCATGAAGAATTGAGTCAATGAACTCTTTATTTAAAAAGTGCTGTTGGAAAACCCAGGTTTCAAGATGGTATCACTACATTGATTACCTTCCTAGACACCTGAAGACACTAAGGAAGATGACAGTCTATATTGTAACGTAACTCATTTTCATTTTCAGTTCAGTTCAGTTCAGTCATTCACTCATGTCAGACTCTTTGCGACCCCATGAACCGCAGCATGCCAGGCCTCCCTGTTCATCACCAACTCTCAGAGCTCATCCGAATTCATGTCCATTGAGTCGGTGATGCCATCTAACCATCTCATCCTCTGTCATCCCCTTCTCCTCCTGCCTTCAATCTTTCCTAACATCAGGGTCTTTCCAAATGAGTCAACTCTTCACATCAGGTGGCCAAAATATTGGAGTATCAGCTTCTACATCAGTCCTTCCAATGAACACCCAAGACTGATTTCCTTTAGGACGGACTGGTTGGATCTCCTTGCAGTCCAAGTGACCCTCAAGAGTCTTCTTCAACACCACAATTAAAAAACATCAATTCTTCTGTGCTCAGCTTTCTTTAGAGTCCAACTCTCACATCCACACATGACTACTGGAAAAACCATAGCCTTGACTAGACGGACCTTTGTCAGCAAAGTAATGTCTCTGCTTTTCAATATGCTGTCTAGGTTGGTCATAACTTTCCTTCCAAGGATAAACATCATTTAATTTCATTTTAGGGGGCCTTAATTGTATAATTCACTTTAATGTAAACAGGCAAAGGGTCTAGGGCATGCTTTTTTTCAGACAGGCAAATTAAGTGATTTCATAAATTTCTTTCAGGATCTCAGATATGGAAAATTAGTTTAGAAGCCTGGAAAATATCTCTAAGTTGACCATGAAGGTTAATTTGCTATGAATAGAATCTTTAGTTTTGTCTTTGTTTTAAATGATCTAACTGGAAAGTACATACTGTTCAAAGTTTGCATGTGGACTAGAGATTCTGAAATGTGGTGCAACATTTACAGGCTCATAGTAATAGAATGTCAGAATTTAGAGTCCTTGGCTTGGGATTTCTCTGGTGGTCCAGTGGTTAGGATTTCCTCCTTCCACTCCAGGGGTTGTGGGTTCAATCCCTGATTGGGGAAATAAAATCCGGCATGCTATGAGGTGTGGTCAACAAAAGAGTCCTTGGTTTCTCTGGGGCTTTTATTTCTGCACTTCACTTATTTGGGTAATATAAGAAGGAAACAAACCTCTGAATCAATTGACTTTATTTTCTCTTGCTACTCACATGTATAAATTGTCTAATGGATTTTCTGTTTTAGAATCCTTGAAATTAGTGTGGCTGGGAGAACATATATAGTAGTTGTTTCATAGAAACTATTGTTTTCACAGAGGATTATAAATTGAATGAAAATGTTAAAAGCTTAATTATCAATGTTACACCTACTTTATTGCCATTGTTTACAAAGGCAATTAGTTGAGGTGATAGATGCATGTGTCCTAGTTTCATACTTATAACATTTTTAAACCAAATATAATTTTGTCTAACCTGTGACACTTGAAATACTTGTTTTCATCTTCCCTGATAATAGATAAAGCAAATAAAAACAACCTGTAATAAGTTTTGTTTTTTTAATATGAAATCATTGAAATATTTTACATATATATATATATATACACACACACACACTAGTAAACTAAATATATATATATATATATATATATATATATATATATATATATATAGTTTTTCTGACCAATCTTAAATTCTACCATTTCAAGCCTTTTCTTTCTCAAGCTACAACACTTTGAAGGCATCACAATAAGTGAATGGTTTCTTATTTCTTTCATTTCTTGTTAAGGAAAACCTTTTCAAGCTTTCTTATCAGGGGAGAGTGGTATTAGATCTGCTGTTATTTCTCCTGCTGCACATCCCATTAGTATCTTTGTGTGTTGTGTTGTTGGAACTATTATGGTTATTCTAAGGTCCAAAATATATGCCTCTCTTTCATTTTCATACTGTTCATGTGGTACTCAAACCAAGAATACTGAAGTAGTGTGCCATTCCCTTCTCCAGTGGACCATATTTTGTCACAACTTTCCACCATTACCTGTCCCTATTGGGTGACCCTACATGCCATGACTCTTGGTTTCATTGGTTGTGGTCCATGAGATCAGTTTGATCAACTTTCTGTGACTGTGGTTTTCATTCTGTCCCCTCCCAGAAAGATAAGGATCAGAGGCTTATGGAAGTTTCTTGATGGGAGAGACTTTCTGTGGAGAAACTGGGTCTTATTCTGATGCTGGGTCATGCTTAGCAAATCTTTAATCCAATTTTCTTTTGATGGGTGGGGCTGTGTTCCCTCCCTGTTCTTTGACCTTGGACCAAACTTTCTTTGGCCTTAGACCAAACTATGCTAGAGGTAATGGTGACCTCCAACAAAATGTCCTGTGGACACACTGCCACACTCAGTGCCTGCAACTCTGCAGCAGGCTACCACCAACCCATGCCGCCACCGGAGACTCCTAGACACACACAGGCAAGTCCGGGTCAGTCTCGTCTGGGGTCACTGCTCTTTTCTTCTTGGTTCTGGTGTGCAAAGGTTTTGTTTGTGCCCTCCAAGAGTCTGTTTGGCCAGTACTGTGTAACTTCTGTAATCAAATCCCACTGGCTTCCAAAGTCAAATTTGGAACAGTATGAAAAAGCAGAAAGATATGACAATGAAAGATGATCAGTTTTCATTCCAATCACAAAGAAAGGCAATCCCAAAGAATGATCAAACTACCACACAATTGCACTCATCTCACACACTTGTAAAGTAATGCTCAAAATTCTCCAAGCCAGGCTTCAGCAATACATGAACTGAGAACTGCCAGATGTTCAAGCTTGTTTTAGAAAAGTCAGAGGAACCAGAGATCAAATTCCCAACATCCATTGGATCATAAAAAAAAAAAAAAAGAGTTACAGAAAAACATCTATTTCTGCTTGATTGACTATGGCAAAACCTTTGACTGTGTGGATCACAATAAGCTGTGGAAAATTCTGAAAGAAATGGGACTACCAGACAACCTGACCTGCCTCTTGAGAAACCTGTATGCAGGTCAGGAAGCAACAGTTAGAACTGGACATGGAACAATAGACTGGTTCCAAATAGGAAAAGGAGTACGTCAAGGCTGTATATTGTCACCCTGCTTATTTAACTTCTATGCAGAGTACATCATGAGAAACGCTGGGCTGGAAGAAGCACAAGCTGAAATCAAGATTACCAGGAGAAAGATCAATAACCTCAGATATTCAGATGACACCACCCTTATGGCAGAAAGTGAGGAAGAACTAAAGAGTCTCTTGATGAAAGTGAAAGAGGAGAGTGAGAAAGTTGGCTTAAAGCTCAACATTCAGAAATCTAAGATCATGGTATCTGGTCCCATCACCTCATGGAAAATAGATGGGGAGACAGTGGAAACAGTGTCAGACATTATTTTTTTGGGCTCCAAAATCACTGCAGATGGTGACTGCAGCCATGAAATTAAAAGACACTTACTCCTTGGAAGGAAAGTTTTGACTAACCTAGATAGCATATTAAAAAGCAGAGACATACTTTGCCAACAAAGGTCCATCTGGTCAAGGCTATGGTTTTTCCAGTGGTCATGTATGGATGTGAGAGTTGGACTGTGAAGAAAGCTGAGCACCAAGAAATTGATGCTTTTGAACTGTGGTGTTGGAGAAGACTCTTGAGAGTCCCTTGGACTGCAAGGAGATCCAACCAGTCCATCCTAAAGGAGATCAGTCCTGGGTGTTCATTGGAAGGACTGACGCTGGGACTGAAACTCCAGTACTTTGGCCACCTCATTTGAAGAGTTGACTCATTGGGAAAGACTCTGATGCTGGGAGGGATTGGGGGAAGAAGGAGAAGGAGCCGACAGAGGATGAGATAGCTGAATGGCATCACCAACTCGATGGACGTGAATTTGAGTAAACTCCGGGAGTTTTGTGATGGACAGGGAGGCCTGGCGTGCTGCAATTCATGGGGTCACAAATAGTTGGACATGACGGAGCAACTGAACTGAAGTGTCATTAAAAAGAATATAGGAAAGCACAAATGATTGCTTTCCAAATGATTGCTTCTAGTGATGATTGCTTTCATAATTATGATTCAATCACTCAATTGAAATTCTTTTTTATGAAAAACAGTGACCCTTCAATTAGGACTTTCCTTTTTTTCTGCACAATGTCTGTGATGAAATCTCAGTATATCCTTTTTTATATCTTCATAGTCCTCTTGGCAATATTTTCATAAGGTTTTAGCTAGTTGTCTTCTGATTTTACATCTCAACTGTACTGATGATAGGGATTTGTTGATGTTATTTTATGGTTTATTCATATTGTTCCACTTCCTATAGTATTCATCCCCTAAGTACTCCTCAGACCTTGCTTATTACAATTAATACAATCCAACCAACCCTCAGGTATATACTTGTGTGTTCCCAGAGAAGTCCTTGTACTCCCCATCTGGGTTGTGTTGGAAAATCTCTTAGAACTTAGAAACAAAGGTGAGTGTTGAAGGCAAGGATTGAAAAGATATAGATGCCTCCTGCCACGTTAACTACCCTAGACAGTCATTAAAATATTTTTCCTTCCTGAGAGAAGAGAAAGTGGATTTTCAAAAACAAAGAAATTTCAGAGATATTTGGGTGCTCAAAATTTTTGTCATCAAGTTCCATATATAAAGAGAGTTTTATTTAGGATTTTATTTGAACACTCCATGCACATGATTAAAACTCATAAATGGCTCCTCCTCACTGCCCTTTGAGTATATTCCAGAATCATAAACATTGACTGTTGTTGTTGTTTAGTCTCTAGTCATGTCTGATTCTTTTGCCACACCATGGACAGAAGCCTGCCAGGCTCCTCTGTCTATGGGATTTCCCAGGCAAAAATACTGGATTGGCTTACCATTTCCTTCTCCACGGATCTTCCTGACCCAGGAATGGATAGCAGTCTCTATGCTGTGAGGCATTGCCCACCTCTCAAGCCTCATTCAATTCTATTCTCTTAACTCTTTTGGGTTCTTCCATATGAATTTCCTTTACCCCTTGGTATCTACAGTGCTTTTTCTCAACTAGTACCTTTGTACTTCCTGTAACCTCTGTAGGACTATTCTCCCTATCCTCCTTGAAGCTGTCACCCACTCTACCATCACCCACTTTGACTAGATAATTCCTGTTACTATCCTTCTGCTCTTAAATCACATATCATCTCCTCAGATATGTCTCCTCTGATTTCACATTATGTTAGATCTTCTGATATAGTCTGACATTGTTATTTTCCTTTCCAACAAAGTCATATTTTATAAGTACAGGTTAATGCAAGTTTTGATTACCTCTGAAATGAGGGTATAAATTCCACAAGGACAGGTACTGTATCTCTATTTTTTTCTTTTCATTGTCTTACTAATTTTTATTGAGATGTATTAAAACTTTCTGTATATGTCATTTCATTTAATCTTCACAACAATTGTAGGAGGAAGGAAAGTTATTTTCATTTTATGGATAGGGAAACTAAGACTTGGTGGGTATAAGTGCATCACTCTTGGTCACATAACTGGTGAGTAGTAGGCCTGGGGTTCACACTTAGATTACCTCTATCCTGAGCTTGCCTAATAACAGTTACTAAGCTCACTTAGAATTTTATCATCCTTACAGTTAGCATCCAAATCAGTTCTGGGTACCTAGGGTTTTCTTCCAATTCTGTTTTGAATAAATATAAATAAGGGCTGATGAGGAGATGAAGTTTGCTTTAACCATATGACTGGTTCTGTCTCTCAATCTTAATTTCTCAAATTCTGTCTCAATTAAAATGTTTATAAAATAGGTAAATAAGATAACCACCAACATGTTTTAGAACTAAAACTCTATCATTATTAATTATCATTATTATTATCATCATTATGAACTGTAAATAATTCCTGATCATCTACCATGTCAGCCTATGGTGTTGGTTATTTTTTTCTGCAAGTTTTTCTTTACTTTCAAATGCATTAATTAACGTAGCAATCAAAGGAGTATTGCAAGGCAATTGAATCAATTATATTGATGATGAATGATGTCTTCCATTTCATTCCAGAAAGATAGTGAGCATTATAATTGGACACTTGGCACCAGAGTAGTACAAAGTCCTCTGCTTCTAGCAACATATCCCAAAGGGGTGCTCAGGCTTATAAGTTCTCCCCATCCTCTTATCAATGGAAAAAGAATTCTTTTGGAACAAGTAAATGTCACTTTTTATTCTGATGTAGTGTGGGATCTTCTGGGCCAGGGTGAAATTCAAATGAAGTAAATATTTTCATGAATTAATACTGTGTTTAATTAATGTTATGTAACCAAAGAGAAAAGCTCAGTAAATCATAACATGGACAAAACTGTGTTGAATGTAATCAAACCATAACAAAATTCTGCTTCAAAGAGGAGAATAAAGTGTTCTCTCATATAATTACATTTAGTGAAAGAAGTCCCCAGGCTCAGGGGAAAGAGCCTTGAGAGAAGACCACCCCAAAGCGCTTTTCTCACGGGCCTGGAAGCAGAGTGTGCAGGATGCAGGGAAAGCATGCCTCCTCCCGGGCAGAAGAGGCAGCCAGCCAGCTCACATTTGCAAGCGGCCTTTGGACAGCACCGGGGAGGTGTGCCCAGGGGAGAAGGCCAGTTCTGCTCAGAGACCCGACATGCCAGAGTCAGAACACACCATGCCCCCTGCCCTTGCACAGCCTTGCAGTGACATTGCTGGCTTCAAGTGGTACTGCCCCATGAAGGAGCAGGCTGAGGGAGTGTGTCAGACACGCCCAGGGGGGCCTGCCTGAGGTCAGCTCCGCCAGGGCCTTTCCACTCGATCTAGGCCCCAGGCCTCCTAGGAGAGGAGGTGCGGACTGTCTGGTTCAACACTGCCAAGGACTAGAGGCATAGGGTCTCTGTCAGAGGGATGGGAAGAGCAACTGGACGGATGTTGAAGCCATTGTTTGCCCAGCAGCCCCAGCGCACCATGGAGAGGAACAGGCCCACTGTGCCCCTGTGTTGGATCTGCCCCTCCACACACATGCTCTGATGCTGGGGGAGCTGAGGAGTTTCCTTACAGATGGGCTCAGCAGGGCTCTCTGAAGATGCAGGGAGCTGGAGCAGACCTGTGCATGTGGTTTTGCCTTTGCCTGTGAGTGTGGGTCCCCTAGATGGTCCCAAGGCTCAGGGGAAAGAGCCCTGAGAGAAGACCTCCCCGAAGCGCTGTTCTCCCGGGCCTGGAAGCAGAGTGCGCTGGATGCAGGGAAAGCGAGCCTCCTCTGGTGAAGAGGTGGCATCCAGTCGGCGCGTGTTTGAAAGCCGGCCTTTGGAAGACACCAGGGAGGTGTGCCCGGGGGAGAAGGCCAGTTCTGCTCAGAGGCCCGAAATGCCAGAGTCAGAGCACAGCACGCTCCTGCCCTTGGTCAGTTTTACAATGACATTGCTGGCTTCAAGTGGTACCGCCCCATGAAGGGGCAGGCTGCGGGAGTGTGTCCGACATGCCCGGGGGGGCCTACCTGGGGTCAGCTCCTTTAGGGATTTTCCACTCGAGCTACGCCCCAGGCCTCCTAGGAGAGGAGGTGAGGACCGGCTGTCTCCACACTGCCAAGTCCTAGAGCCGTGGGGGCTTTGTCAGAGGGAAGGGAAGAGCAACTGAACTGATGGTCCAGCCCTTGCTTGCCCAGCAGCCCCAGGGCACCATGGTGAGAAAGAGACCCATCATGGCCCTAGGTCGGGCCTACCCTCTTCACCCAAGGCTGTGCTGCTGGGGGAGCCAAGGAGGTAGTTGACAGACTTAGGCTCAGCAGAGCTCTTGGAAGGTGCAGGGGCTGGAACAGACGTGTGTGTGTGGTTCTGCCTTTGCCTGTGAGTGTGGGTCCCCTAATCCTGGTTGCTGGTAGCTTGTGAATTCCTAGATCCTGACCAGGACCTCCTGTTGAAAAATGACTCCTGGAAGTGTTTTCCCTTCTATGCCACCTGGACAGGGTGGGTGGTCAGTGGTTCATTTACCAGTTTGTCTTTTGCTTCTCTCGAATAAGGTCCTTCACAGAGTAAATGTGCAAAATTGTAAACGTCAATGTGTGAAATAACTTATATTCATAATTTGGATAAATTGGGCGGGGCACAGATGGAAGCGGGAGCCAGAGATGGAGCACATTCTTCCTGGGGTGCAGGAGGGTGAGGGAAATGGGAGAGAAACTGCTCTTGCCACAGGGAAACGGAGGGAAGCTCACAGTCTCAGGGTTTATGGTCATTGGGTTCCTTTCTGGCTTGTCTCTTGCCAGTCATTCTGAATTGGAATCTTTCCTGGGGGCACACGCACCACTCAGCCAAGATGGATTCCAGTGAGGAGGATCCTGGGAAGTTGGTAGGAACTCTGGATTGGAGTCTCCCATCTCTTTTCAACCTCTCCAGAATCCTGGTTGCTGGTAGCTTGTGAGTTGCTTGTTCGTGTTGGAAGATGAGTCCGGGAAGTGTTTTCCATTCTCTGCCACCTGGACAGGGTGGGTGGTCAGTGGTTCATTTACCAGTTTGTCTTTTGCTTCTCTCGAATAAGGTCCTTCACAGAGTAAATGCCCAAAATTGTAAAAGTCAATGTGTGAAATAACTTACATTCACAATTTGGAGAAGTTGGCTTTTTTGTTGTGTATTAGAACTCATCACCAGACCAAAGGTAATAGAGAGGTTTGTTGTTTTTCTAAAATGTTTATATATATATTTTTGAAATTGAATTATGGTGTGAGCTACAAAGTTTGTGTTTCTGTTCATTTCATTCCATCTGTTTGGTTTTCTTTCTTATTTTCTTTCTTTCTAACAGTTATTTATTTTCAGTGGATTGATTCTTGCTCTACAATATTGGTTTGATTGGTCATATATCAACCTGAATTTACCGTAGGGGTATGTGTGGCCCCTCATTCTTGAATCTCCCTCCCACATCCTGCCCATTCCCACCTCTCTATGCTATCAGAGAGCCCCAGTTTGAGTTCCCTGAGTCAGACAGCAATTTCCCACTGGTTGTCTAGTTACAAGGTTGGTGTCCATGCATCCGTGCTGGTCTCCCCATTCATGTCCTGGTGTCCTGTCAAACACTAAGCTTAATTTATTTGGAAATGACCTAGCTATTCAATACACTGTCATCACTCAGTTTAGTACAAAAATAGAAACTCAGGTGACCAGAATCTTGAGAAGCTATTGTCAGCTCAGTTCAGTTTAGTTCAGTTGCTCATTCACGTCTGGCTCTCTGTGACGCCGGGCTTCCCTATCCATCATCCCCTCGAGGGGCTTGCTCAAACTCCTGTCCATTGAGTCAGTGATACCATCCAGCCATCTTCTGCTCTGTCGTCCCCTTCCCCACTCCCTTCAGTCGGGACTATTATTGACAGGTATCTTAGAGTATAATCATCGTTAAGAGTTTATCTAAAAGGTCATATCACATTTACATTTTTGAGGAATTTTCCTTGTTATTGTTTTTAGAGGTACTTTCTTTGTTCACAAGCTTCTGACAGATATGACAATATAGCGATGGTTAACTTACATTAAACCTAGGCACAATGACAATTTTGGGCTTCATGTTAATGACTCTTCCACATGTCTATAGTAGAGTCGCGGGGGATTTAAAAAATATATTTTTCAAATCCCCTGTGACTCTACTATATATATATTTATATATATATATATACACATACATATACCCACTGGATATTTAATATTGACTATTTCCCAGTTCATGTGAATCTGAAACTCATTTACATCAATTTTTCTTGCAGGTAGAGCTGTTTGACTTGTAAGGGCTTACTTTTCTTCTGACCATTTTGACAAGAACTCACAACTTCAGCAATATTAGGAAAAAAACAGAAGAATCACACGGAGACATACGTAAATGCAGACAGACAGACAGACAGACAGAGATCTTCTCGTTTTCCACTTGAGATTTAAAATGTCCTCTAGATCCTCTTTTCTGGGGACATGGGGCCCGTGGTGGTCTGGTGTGGGGGAGGGGGATGGGGATGGTCAAGAATACCATTCCCTTCTCCAGGAGATCTTCCTGAGCCAGGGGTCGAACCGAGATCTCCGGCACTGTCTTTGCAAAGCTTACATACATACAGCCTGAGCTACCGCGGAAGTCCCCCAAGACCCTGGAACGGATTCCCTTCCTGCCTGGCCCTAGGAAGGCCTTTGGAAGAAGCAATCGTTTTGAATAATTGCATATGCAAATGAACCAGATTTACTGTTTCTAAGAGGAAAACAGTCTTCTCTGTAACCAGTTGTCTCTGGTTCTATAGAATATCATGGCCGTCCTAGGCCAGGTCAACTTTCCTTTCTGTAGACGTAGTTTGATCTCCGAATTATAGACAGATCAGCAGATAAAAAGCTTAGATTGTCTCTGTGGGGTGGATCTTCTAGTGTTTCAGGTGTCTGACCTGGCGGCAGGAGCCAGGCCTGCGGGCCCGTGCTGGAAGTGGGTGTGAGGGCAGGGTGCACCAAGAGTGCCTGGGGGGCAGGTCGATCCCTGGCTGGTGCCCCTGGGCAGGGGGCGCTCCTGTGTGCGGGCTGGGTCGGGGGCGGGGTGCAGCCAGAGGGAGGAGCAAGAGCCAGAGCTCATCCTTCCTGGCGTGCAGGAGGGTGAGGGAAACAGGAGAGAAACTGCTCTTGCCAGAGGGAAACGGAGGGAAGCTCACAGTCTCAGGGTTTATGGTCATTGGGTTCCTTTCTGGCTTGTCTCTTACCAGTCATTCTGAATTGGCATCCTTCCTGGGGGCACACGCACCATTCAGCCGAGATGGATTCCAGCGAGGAGGATCCTGGGAAGATGGTAGGACCTCTGGATTGGAGTATCCCATCTCTTTTCAACCTCTCCAGAATCCTGGTTGCTGGTAGCTTGTGAGTTGCTTGTTCGTGTTGGAAGATGACTCCTGGAAGTGTTTTCCCTTCTCTGCCACCTGGACAGGGTGGGTGGTCAGTAGTTAATTTACCAGTTTGTCTTTTGCTTCTCTCGAATAAGGTCCTTCACAGAGTAAATGCCCAAAATTGTAAAAGTCAATGTGTGAAATAACTTCTTTTCACTATTTGGAGAAGTTGGCTTTTTCGTTGTGTGTTAGAACTCATCACCAGACCAAAGGTCATGGAGAGGTTTGTTGTTTTTCTAAAATGTTTATAGTTTTGTTTTTTGTTTTTTTTTTTTGTAATTGAATTACGGTGTGAGTTGCTAAGTTTGTGTTTCTGTTCATTTCATTCCATCTGTTTCCTTTCCTTTCTTTCTTTCTTTCTAACAGTTATCTATTTTTAGTGGAATGATTCTTGCTCTACAATGTTGGTTTGACTGGTCATATATCAACCTGAATTTACCGTAGGGGTACGTGTGGCCCCTCACTCTTGAATGTCCCTCCCACGTCCCACCAATTCCCACCTCTCTATGCTATCAGAGAGCCCCAGTTTGAGTTCCCTGAGTCAGACAGCAATTTCCCACTGGTTGTCTAGTTACAAGGTTGGTGTCCATGCATCCGTGCTGGTCTCCCCATTCATGTCCTGGTGTCCTGTCAAACACTAAGCTTAATTTATTTGGAAATGACCTAGCTATTCAATACACTATCATCACTCAGTTTAGTACAACAATAGAAATTCAGGTGACCAGAATCTGGTGAAGCTATTGTCAGTTCAGTTCAGTTCAGTTCAGTTGCTCATTCACGTCTGGCTCTCTGTGACCCCATGGACTGCAGGACGCCAGGCTTCCCTGTCCATCACTCCCTCGAGGGGCTTGCTCAAACTCAGGTCCATCGAGTCAGTGATACCACCCAGCCATCTTCTGCTCTGTCGTCCCCTTCCCCACTCCCTTCAGTCGGGACTATTATCGACAGGTATCTTAGAGTATAATCATTGCTAAGAGTTTATCTAAAAGGTCATATCACATTTACATTTTTGAGGAATTTTCCTTGTTACTGTTTTTAGAGATACTTTCTTTGTTCACAAGCTTCTGACAGATATGACAATATAGCGATTGTTAACTTACATTAAACCTAGGCACAATGACAATTTTGGGCTTCATGTTAATGACTCTTCCACATGTCTATAGTAGAGTTGCGGGGGATTTAAAAAATATATTTTTCAAATCCCCTGTGACTCTACTACATATATATATATATATATATATATATATATATATATATACATATACCCACTGGATATTTAATATTGACTATTTCCCAGTTGATGTGAATCTGAAAGACATTTGCGTCAATTTTTCTTGTAGGTAGAGCTGTTTGACTTGTAAGGGCTTCTTTTTCTTCTGACCATTTCGATAGGAACTCACAACTTCAGCAATATTAGGAAAAAACAGAAGACTCATAGGGAGACATAGGTAAATGCAGACAGACAGACAAACAGAGATCTTCTAGTCTTCCATCTGAGATTTAAAATGTCCCCTTGAGCCTCTTTTTTGGGGACATGTGGCTGGTGGTGGTCTGGGGTTGGCGATGGGGATGGTCAAGAATACCATTCCCTTCTCCAGGAGATCTTCCTGAGCCAGGGGTCGAACCGAGATCTCCGGCACTGTCTGTGCAAAGCTTTTACATACATACAGCCTGAGTTACCACAGAAGTCCCCCAAGACCCTGGAACGGATTCCCTTCCTGCCTGGCCCTAGGAAGGCCTTTGGAAGAAGCAATAGTTTTGAATAATTGCATATGCAAATGAACCAGATTTACTGTTTCTAAGAGGAAAACAGTCTTCTCTGTTACCAGTTGTCTCTGGTTCTATAGAGTATCACGGCCATCCTAGGCCAGGTCAGCTTTCCTTTCTGTAGACGTAGTTTGATCACCAAATTATAGACAGATCAGCAGATAAAAAGCTTAGATTGTCTCTGTGGGGTGGATCTTCTAGTGTTTCAGGTGTCTGACCTGGCGGCAGGAGCCAGGCCTGTGGGCCCGTGCTGGAAGTGGGTGTGAGGGTGGGGCGCACAGAGAGCGTCTGGGGGGTGGGTTGGCCCGGGCTGGCGCCCCTTAGCAGGGGCCGCTCCTGTGTGGGAGCTCGGTCAGGGGTGGGGCACAGCCAGAAGGAGCAGCAAGAGCCAGAACTCATCCTTCCTGGCGTGCAGGAGTGTGAGGGAAACGGGAGAGAAACTGCTCTTGCCAGAGGGAAATGGAGGGAAGCTCACAGTCTCAGGGTTTATGGTCATTGGGTTCCTTTCTGGCTTGTCTCTTACCAGTCATTCTGAATTGGCATCCTTCCTGGGGGAACACACACCACTCAGCTGAAATGGATTCCAGCGAGGAGTTCCTGGGAAGTCGGTAGGACCTTTGGTTTGGAGTCTCCCATCTCTTTTCGACCTCTCCAGAATCCTGGTTGCTGGTAGCTTGTGAGTTCATTGATCCCGACCAGGACTTCCCGTTGGAAGATGACTCCTGGAAGTGTTTTCCCTTCTCTGACGCCTGGCCATGGTTGGTGGTCAGTGGTTCATTTACCAGTTTGTCTTTTGCTTCTCTCGAATAAGGTCCTTCACAGAGTAAATGCCCAAAATTGTAAAAGTCAATGTGTGAAATAACTTATACTCACAATTTGGAGAAGTTGGCTTTTTTTCTTGTGTGTTAGAACTCATCACCAGACCAAAAGTCATGGAGAGATTTGTTGTTTTTCTAAAATGTTTATAGTCTTTTATTTATTTCTTTGTAATCGTGTGGCCCTTCACTCTTGAATCTCCCTCCCACGTCCCGCCCATTCCCACCTCTCTAGGCCATCAGAGAGCCCCAGTTTGAGTTCCCTGAGTCAGACAGCAAATTCCCACTGGTTGTTTAGTTACCAAGGTTGGTGTTTATGCATCCGTGCTGATCTCCCCATTCATGTCCTGGTGTCCTGTCAAACACTAAGCTTAATTTATTTGGAAATGCCCTAGCTATTCAATACACTGTCATCACTCAGTTTAGCAGAAGGATCGAAACTCAGGTGACCAGAATCTGGAGAAGCTATTGTCAGCTCAGTTCAGTTCAGTTCAGCTGCTCATTTGTGTCTGGCTCTCTGTGACCCCGTGGACTGCAGTACGCCGGGCTTCCCTATCCATCACCCCCTCGAGGGGCTTGCTCAAACTCATGTCCGTCGAGTCAGTGATACCATCCAGCCATTTTATCCTCTGTCATCCCCTTCCCCTCTGCCTTCAGTCAAGACTATTATTGACAGGTATCTTAGAGTATAATGATTTTTAAGAGTGTATCTAAAAGGTCATATCACATTTACATTTTTGAGGAATTTTCCTTGTTATTGTTTTCAGAGGTACTTTCCTTGTTGACAAACTTGTGACAGATATGACAATATAGTGATGTTTAACTTATAATAATCCTAGGCACAATGACAATTTTGGCCTTCATGTTAATGACTCTTAGACATGTCTACAGTAGAGTTGCGGGGGATTTAAGAAAGATATGTGTGTGTGTGTGTGTGTGTGTGTGTATGTGTATACACTAGATATTTAATACTGTCTATATCCCCATTCATGTGAATCTGAAATTCTTTTAGGTCAATTTTTTCTTTTAGTTAGAGGCAGGCAATGCAGGTGAATCGGGCCTCATCTTGCAGGGAAGGGGAAGTCTCATGGTTGTTCCTGAGTTACGGCAGGAACCTGGGGTTTCCTCTCGAGTTACGATGGGGATTGCCCTTCAAAACTCGTGTTTGTTGAGTGACGTCAGGACTCCTGTCTAGTTGGGAGGGACACTTTGTTATTCTCCTCGAGGCTTGGCAGGGCAATAGGGACGCCTCTCAACGTGAGGTGGGAGACCAAGGGTCCCTGTCCAATTGCCACAGGGATAATAGGATTCCTATCGATTTTCAAGAGGAGTAAGTCATCATCTCCTTTTGAAGCATTGAACTCCGTGTTCCTCTTGAATTGTCAAAGGGATGTGAGGCCTCCTGTCGAGATGAGGTGGGGAACCAAGGCTTTCTCTAGGGTCTCCACAGGGGATTCAGACATCCCTTCATCTTGTGAGATGAAAAACGAGCCTGCATTCAAGTCCCTGCAGGGAAATCAGGCCTTAATTCGAGTCAGCGCATCCTGGTGTCCATTCCCCTTGAGGGGGCAAATTCAAGGTCCCTCTCACATACCTATATCTAAGAGAAGCCTCCTGTTCAGGTGCGAGTGGAAAGTCGGCATTCTTCTCGAGGTTATGCAAGTGAATCGGCCCTCATCTCAAGATGATTTGGGGTACACGGAGCTCTTTCGAGTTGCGGGAGTGACCTCGGAGTTCATCTAGACTTGTGACGGTGTTCCCGGGGAATCTCTGGAGTTCCATAAAGGAAGTCAAGCCTCCTTTCGTGTTTGATGTGGAACACGGAATTTCTCTGGAGGCAATGCAGAGGAATCGGGCATCATCCTGCATTGAAGTTGGAATCTTGTGGTTTTACTCAAGTTGCAGTAGGAAACGCGTGGTTCCTCTCGAGTAACTATGGGGACGTCAGTGAAGCTCTCATGGTTTCTCAGGGATGTCAGGCTCCTTCCTCGTTTGCAGAGACACTTTGGGATTCTTCTCGAGTTGTGACAGCAGAATCCGGACGCATCTCGAGTTGAGGCGGAAATTCCAGCGTCCGTTTCCTGTTGTGATAGGGATCTTGTGGTTTGTATAGATTTCCCAGGGGAGCCAGGCATCGTCTTGTCTTGAGGCATGGAAGTCCTCTTTGGTCTCAAGTTCGAAATGGGGTGTCAGGCCTCATTTCGATAAGGGTCGGGGAACTTTGGCTTTTTTCAGAAGTGAAACAAGGGAGTCAGACCTCCCTCAGTGTTGCAACAGGAAACTAGGAGTTCCATTCAAGTCGTTGCCATGGAATCAGTCCTTGTGTCGAGCTGAGTGGGAACATGATGTCCTTTCAACTTAGAGCAGGGACCTCAGGGTTCTTCTCGAGTTTCAACAGGTGAGACATGCTTCTGGTGTGAGTGGAACATTAGGATTCCTCTCCAATCGAAGAATGAGAATCGACCCTCATCTTGAGACGTTTTGTGGTACACGGAGCTCTTCTCGAGTTGCTGTGCTGACCCCGGTGCTCATCTTGACTTGTGATGGTGTCCTCGAGGAATCTCTGGAGTTGCTTAAGGGAAGTCAAGCTTCCTGTTATGTTTGATGGGGAACACAGGATGGCTCTGGAACCAATGCAGGGGATTCGGGCCTCATCTCGCACTGAGGGGGGAAATCTCATGATTTTTCTTGAGTTGTGGTAGGAACCTTGGGTTACCTCTCGAGTTATGATGGGGATGTTCTTTAAACACTTGTGTTTTCTCAGTGATGACAGGACTCCTGTCTAGTTTCCAGGAACACCTCGTGATTCTCCTTGAGTCATGGCAGGGCAGTAGCGATGCCTCTCGAGTTGAGGCGGGAGACCCAGGGTCCCTTTTCAGTTGCCACTGGGATATTGGAATTTCTATCGATTTTCAAGAGGAGTCAGGCATCGTCTCCTGTTGAAGGATTCAACTCCGCATTCCTCATGAGATGTCAAAAGGGTGTGAAACCTCCTGTGGAGATGAGGCGGTTAATTAGGGCTCGTTCAAGGGTCTCAACAGGGGATTCAGGCATCCCTTCATGTTGTGAGAGGAAACACGTGCTTGCATTTGAGTCACTGCAGGGAAATCAGGCCTTATATCAATTGAGTGGAACACGGTGACCATTCCACTTGAGGCAACAAACTCAGGGTCCCTCTCACATACCTGTAGTTGAGAGAAGCCTTTTCTTGACGTTCTTGTGGAAAGTTGGCATTCCTCTTGAGTCGAAGCCAGGGAATCAGCTCTCATCTTGAGATGATTTGGGGTACACGGAGCTCGTCTTGAGTTGCTGTGCTGAATTTGGTGTTCCTCTAAACTTGGGACGGTGTTCTTGGGGACTCTCTGGAGTTCCATAAAGGAAGTCAAAACTCCTTTCATGTTTGATGTGGAACGCGGAATTGCTCTGGATGCAATGCAGGGGAATTGGGTGTCATCTTGCATTGAATGTGGAAGGTTTTGGTTTTACTCAAGTTGTGGTAGGAAATGCGTGGTTCCTCTCTAGTAACTATGGGGACGTCAGTGAAGCTCTCATGGTTCCTTAGGGATGTCAGACCTCCTTTCTCATTGTCAGAGACACTTTGGGATTCTTCTCGAGTTGTGGTTGGGGAATCAGGACGCATCTCGAGTTGAGGTGGAAATTCCAGCGTCCGTTTCCTGTTGCGACAGGGATCTTGTGGTTTGTATAGATTTTCCAGGGGAGCCAGGCATCGTCTCGTCTTGAGGCATGGAAGCCCTCTTTGGTCTCAAGTTCGAAATGGGGTGTCAGGCCTCATTTCGAGATGGGGCGGGGAACTCGGGCTTTTTCTAGAAGTGCAACAAGGGAGTCAGACCACCCTTAGTGTTGCGACAGGAAACTCAGAGTCGTTGTCATGGAATCAGTCCTTATGTCGAGCTGAGTGGGAACACGATGACCTTTCGACTTAAAGCAGGAACCTCAGGGTTCTTCTCGAGTTTCAACAGGTGAGACAAGGCAGCGATTCTGGTGTGGGTGGAACATTGGGATTCCTCTCCAATCAAAGTATGAGAATCGGCCCTCATCTCGACATGATTTGTGGTACATGGAGCTCTTCTTGAGTTCCGGTGTTGACCCCAGTGCTCATCTTGACTTGTGACGATGTGCTTGGGGAATCTCTGAAGTTGCTTAAAGAAAGGCAAGCTTCCTGTCGTGTTTGATGGGGAATGCGGGATGACTCTGGAACCAATGAAGGGGATTCGGGCCTCATCTCGCGGTGAGGGTGGAAATCTCATGGTTTTTCTCGAGTTGCAGTGGGAACCTAGGGTTTCCTCTCCAGTTATGATGGGGATGTTCTTTAAACACTCGTGTTTTCTCAGCGAAGTCAGGACTCCTGTCTAGTTTCCAGGGACACCTCGGGATTCTCCTCGAGTCATGGCAGGACCGTAGGGACACCTCTCGAGTTGACGAGGCAGACCCAGGTTCCCTTTCGAGTAGCCACTGGGATATTGGAATTCCTATCAATTTTCAATAGGAGTCAGGCATCGTTTCCTTTTGAAACATTGAACTCTGCATTCCTCTGGAGTTGTCAAAGGGTTGTGAGGTCTCCTGTTGAGAGGGTAACTGGCAGGAAGGCCAAGGGTCCCCAAATGGAGGAAAGAGGCTGCAAGTGCCAGTCATTTTTATCTCTCTTAAGAGGCATGAAGAAACAAACCAGAGATATGTTTTTCCTTTTCTATACAAATTTAAAATGAGGTTTCTCTTAAAATGCTGTGTTGCCATGACACCTGGTCCCACCTGAAGCTAACTACTCTCAAACTTTGAGTTAACCAATACATTTCTTTTTCTTAAGGAAGTGTTGTCTTAAGCTATGTTAATGTACCCCAAACCCTATCTTCAAGTTGGTTCCGCCAATTGGCCTAACTTACTCACTCAGGTATTGTTCCACTAATCTACGTAAAAGAAAGTATTTGTTGGTATTCTGCCCCTCTACAAGATTCAAGTCAATAGTTTTATGGCCAGGGATGAATTATCTGGTGCCATTCTAAATTTTATGACATTACTTTCTTTTCATTAACAGACTGTGAGTGACTATATAACATACAGCTAAAGACTAGGAGGGGGGTACTCTTTTGCCCGCTTCTGATGCCTATGTCAGAAGCTTTCTCTATCTCCTTCATACTTTAATAAAACTTTATTACAAAAAAGCTCTGAGCGATCCAGCCTTGCCTCTGGTCCCGGATTGAATTCGTCTAGTCCGGAGGCCAAGAATCCCGTGTCTTATCATTCAGCAACAACCTTTCACCTATTGCCCTGCCAAGCCTCGAGGAGAATCCTAAGGTGTTCCTCGGAACTAGACAGGAGTCCTGACGTCACTGAAAAAACACAAGTTTTAAGGGCCATCCCCGTCTTTCCTCAAGAGGAGACCCCAGGTTCCTGCCGCAGCTTGAGAAAAACCATGAGACTTCCCCCTCACCGCGAGATGAGGCCCGATTCACCTGCATTGCCTGTAGAGGAATTCCGTGTTCCACATCAGACACGAAAGGAGCCTTGACTTCCTTGATGGAACTCCAAAGAGTCCCCAAGAACACTGTCACAAGTCTAGAGGGACCCTGAGGTCACTGCAGCTACATGAAAGAGCTCTGTGTACCCTAAATCGACTCGAGATGAGGCACAATTCCCCTGCATTGGCCCCAGAGCCATCCCGCGTTCCCCATCAAACATGACAGGTGGATTGATTTCCTTTAGGCAACTCCAGAGATTCCACGAGAACACCGTCACGAGTCTAGAGGAACACCGAGTTCAGCACAGCAACTCAAGAAGAGCTCCATGTACCCCAAATCATCTCGAGATGAGAGCTGATGCCCTGGCTTTGACTCAAGAGGAATGCCAAATTTCCACAAGCACCTCAAGAGGAGGCTTCTCTCAGCTATAGGTATGTGAGAGGGACCCTGAGATTGCTGCCTCAAGTGGAATGGACACCGAGTTCCCCTCACTTGAGGTGAGGGCTAGTTTCCTTGCAGTGACTCAAATGCAAGCCCAGGTTTCCTCTCACAACATGAAGGGAAGTCTGAATGCCCTGATGAGACTCTAGAAAGAGCCTTATTTCCCTGCCTCATCTCCACAGGAGGCTTCACACCCATTTGGCATCTCAAGAAGAATGCAGAGTTGCATGCTTCAACAGGAGAAGATGCCTGACTCCTCTTAAAATCGATAGGAATTCCAATATCCCAGTGGCAATTGGAAAGGGACCCTGGGTCTCTCTCCTCAACTCAAGAGGTGTCCCTACTGCCCTGCCACGACTCGAGGAGAATCCCGAGGTGTCCCTGGAAACTAGACAGGAGTCCTGACTTTGCTGAGAAAGCACGAGTTTTTAAAGAATATCCCCATGTTAACTCGAGAGGAAACCCCAGGTTCCCATCACAACTCGAGTAAAATAATGAGATTTCCCCCCTCAGTGCGAGATGAGGCCCGAATCCCCTGCACTGGTTCCAGAGCCATCCTGCATTCCCCATCAGACATGAAAGGTGTCTTGACTTCCTTTAAGCAACTCCAGAGATTCCCGAGCACACTGTCACAAATATAGATGAACACCGAGGTCAGCACAGCAACTCAAGAAGAGCTCCGTGCATCCCAAATCATCTCGAGACGAGGGCCGATTGCCATTCTTCTTTTGGAGAGGAATCCCGATGTTCCACTCACACTGGAAGTACTGCCTTGTCTCACCTGTTGAAACTCGAGAAGAACCCCGAGGTCCCTGCTGTAAGTCGAAAGGACCTCGTGATCCCCCTCAGCTCGACATAAGGACTGATTCCATGACAACGACTCTGAGTTTCCTGTCGCAACACTAAGGGTGGTCTGACTCCCTTGTTGCACTTCTAGAAAAAGCCCGAGTTCCCCACCCCATCTCGAAATGAGGCCTGACACCCCATTTCGAACTTGAGACCAAAGAGGGCTTCCATGCCTCAAGACGAGACGATGCCTGACATCCCTGGAAAATCTATACAAACCGCAAGATCCCTGTCACAACAGGAAACGGAAGCTGGAATTTCCTCAACTCCAGATGCGTCCCGATTCCCCTGCCACAACTCAAGAAGAATCCCAAAGTGTCTCTGGCAACGATAAAGGAGGCCTAACATCCCTGAGAGACCATCAGAGGTTCACTGCTGTCCCCATAGTTACTCGAGTGGAACCACGAGTTTCTTACCACAACTTCACGAAACCCACAAGATTCCACATTCATTGCAAGATAATGCCCAATTCCCCTGCATAGCCTCCAAAGCCATCCTGCCTTCCACATCAAACACGACAAATGGCTTGACATCCTTTAGGCAACTCCAGAGTTTCCCCGAGAACACCATCCCAAGTCTACAGGAACACCAAATTCAGCACAGCAACTCAAGAGCAGCTCCATGTACCCCAAATCATCTCGAGATGAGAGCTGATTCCCTGGTGTCAACTCAAGAGGAATGCCAACTTTCCACAAGCACCACAAGAGGAGGCTTCTCTCAGCTATAGGTATGTGAGAGGGACCCTGAGTTTGCTGCCTCAAGTGGAATGGACATCAAGATGCCCAGACTCCAAATAAGGAGAGATTTCCCTGCAGTGACTTGAATGCAGGCTGTTCTTTCATCTCACAAGATTAAGGGATGTCTGAATCTGCTGTGGAGAACATAGAGAAACCCCTAGTTCCCCACCTCATCTCGATAGGAGTCCTCAAATCCCTTTGCCAAGTCGAGAGGAAGTCTCATGGTTTTTCTCGAGTTGCGTTGGTAACCTCGGGTATATTCTCGAATTACGACGGGGATGGCCCTTCAAAACTCGTGTTTGTTCTGTAACGTCAGGACTCCTGGCTAGTTGCGAGGGACACCTCGGGAGTCTCCTCAAGGCTTTGTAGGGCAATAGGGACGCCTCTCAAGGTGAGGTGGGAGACCCAGGGTCCCTTTCAGTTGCCACAGGGATATAGGGATTCCTATCAATTTTCAAGAGGAGTTCCTCTCGAGTTGTCAAAGGGATATGAGGCCTCCTGTCGAGATGAGGCGGGGAACTAGGGTTTTCTCTAAGGTCTCCACAGGGGATTCAGAAATCCCTACATTTTGTGAGATGAAGGACGAGCCTGCATTCAAATCACTGCAGGGAAATCCTGCCTTATTTCGAGTCAGGGTATCTCGGTGTCCATTCCACTTGAGGCAGCAAACTCAGGGTCCCTCTCACATACTTATAGCTGAGAGAATCCTCCTCTTGAAGTAATTGTGGAAAGTTGGCATTCCTTTTGAGACAAAGCCAGGGAATCAGCTCTCATCTCGAGAAGATTTGGAGTACATAGAGCTCTTTTGTGTTGCTGTGGTGACTTCAGGGTCATTCTAGACTTGTGACAGTGTTCTTGGGGACTCTCTGGAGTTCCATTAAGGAAGTCATGGCTCCTTTCATGTTTGATGGGGAACACGGACATGCTCTGCATGCAATGCAGGGGAATCGGGCCTCAGCTCACGGCGAGGAGGAAATCTCATTGGTTTTCTTGAGTTGCGATGGGAACCTGGGGTATGTTCTTGAGTTACATTGGGGATGGCCCTTCAAAACTCGTGTTGGTTCAGTGACGTCAGGACTCCTGTCTAGTTGCGAGGGAGATATCGCGATTCTCATCGAGGCTTGGCAGAGAAATAGGGACGCCTCTTGAGGTGAGGCAGGAGACCCAGTGTCCCTTTCCAGTTGCCACAGGGATATTGGATTGCTATTAATTTTTAGGAGGAGTCAGTCAACATCTCCTTTTGAAGCATTGAACTCTGCATGCCTCTGGAGTTGTCAAAGGGATGTGAGGCCTCCTGTCGAGATGAGTCGGGCAACTAGGGCTTTCTCTAGGGTCTCCAAAGGGGATTCAGACATCCCTTCATCTTGTGAGATGAAAGAAGAGCCTGCATTCAAATCACTGCAGGGAAATCTGGTCTTATTTCAAGTCAGGGCATCTTGGTGTCCATTCCACTTGAGGCAGCAAATTCAGGGTCCCTCTCACATACCTATAGCTGAGAGAATCCTCCTCTTGAGGTGTTTTTGGAATGTTGGCATTCCTCTTGAATCGAAGCTAGGGAATCATCTCTCATCTCGAGATGATTTGGGGTGCACGGAGCTTTTCTCGAGTTGCTGTGCTGAACTTGGTGTTCCTATAGACTTGGGGCGGTGTTCTCGGGTAATCTCTGGAGTTGCCTAGAGGAAGTCAAGTCACTTGTGTTTGATGGGGAATGCAGGATGGTTCTGGAGCCAATGCAGGGGAATCAGGCCTCATCTCTAGTTGATCTGGGCTACACAGAGCGCTATCGTGTTGCTGCGGGGACCTCAGCGTCTCTCTAATCTTGTGACAGTGTTCTTGGGGACTCTCTGGAGTTCCATCAAGGAAGTCAAGGCTCCTTTTGTGCTTGATGGGTAACACGGACTTGCTCTGCACGCAATGCAGGGGATTTGGGCCTCATCTCACGGGGAGGGGGAAGTCTCATGGTTTTTCTCGAGTTGCGACGGGAATCTGGGTGTTGGGGTCGTTTAATGGACTGGAACATTGTGGTACGGAGTCGACGATAGGAAAGTAAAAGACAGAATGTGGCTGGTATCCCTTGATTTATGCAGAGGACCAATCAAGTCCTTGACACAGGACTTGCATCCCTCACGAAGGCACCAGGTGCCCTCTTGAGGGGGTCTTAGAAGCCCGGGCAGAAAAGTGAGCATGACTGGTCTCCAGGCTCCAGACAGTCAGCCAGAAAAAGAGAGAGAGAGAGAAAGAGAAAGAGAGAGACAAAAAAGACCCGGGGACCTAAGCTCTGATGGAGCAAAGTTGCTTCAATGATTTTTCTATGAGTATATATAGGCTGCAGTACAAGAAACTTCTTTTGGGAATGATAGAGATCAGAAAACCAAAAGTACAGCGACTGTTACCAAGAGAAGAAGGGGTAATGTTAGTCACAAGGTCAGGAGACAATCCATATCTCAAGAAAGGGGAACAAGACTAAGCAGTTTTGTCCTAAAGAGAATGTTTACGAAAGGAGACCCAAGCCTGCCTCACACAATGACCTCAGTCCCTGGGAGCAGTGTGCTGTTTTGCTTGAAGAGGGACAAAGGACTTACGAGAGAGAGCATGTAGGAATCCTCCCATCAAACATTCCCTGACAATTCCCCCTTATTTATTTATAATATTTGCAAGAAGAGTTCTGACCATCAGAGTTTATTCAGTTTTAACAATCTTTGAATGAAGGCAACAGCAGACAACGAATATAATTGTTAAGATGATCACCAAAATTATAGTTCTAGACCCAATGTTATGAGTAAGGCTCTGAAACCATCCATGCAGGTCTAGCCCAGATAATTGATCAGCCAATTGTTTAGCTAAAGTTCCATACTAGTGGAAGAGGGCAGATTATTAGAAAAGGTTTCACATATTTCTTTTTTGTAATAACTGTACATTCAGAAAGGCATTATCATATATGTTTTAAAAATGAAACTTGATTTGTTTCCAGTTGTAGCCACTATTATAGAAATGAACAGGAGTAACATGAAATTGAGTAGACTTTCTATCATATTTTAGCATCATCTGTTTTTGTACATATGTTCATTGATCTCCAACCCATTTGATGGCTGTTCTCAGTTCTTGTATTTTTTTTTTTTTAATATCCTCATCTATTTGAGCCTGAGTGGCCCACATAATATGAGCATCTTTAGTCCAATTTTGGATAAAATTATGTGTCTGAATAGAGGTTTGTAAAGCAACACCAGTGAGAGCAGCAGTGGTGCAAATGGCTATTAATCACAAAATACTAAAAATCAGCCATCCAGTGAATCATTTAGATCGCTGGAGCAATTTAGTAAGCAACCAGGAAGCAAGTCCAGCCATGGGACCTTCTTCCCAGGGCCGTTGGAGATTTATTGGTAACCATAGACTATGTCGAGATCGAAGAATTAAAAGAGAATCATATTTTACGGAAATAGAGGAGTTAAGACAAGTTTATAATCTGCAATTTATGCAAGTTACAGAACATATAGTCTTATTGAATTTTAAGTTCCTATAGCTATAACAAAAGGAAATGGAATGCAGGCTTGTATAAAATATAATTGATTATAGTGAAAGAAATAATTGCTATGGCTATGATTGGTCTTTGTGAAATGTCCGGTCCAAGTCTCAAGTTCCTCAGTGTTTGCAGCAAGCTTCCAGATATCCCATTGTTCAGGCCCAGCCTGTTTATCAAGGACGATTCGAGGACAGGTTGGGGGGGGGGGGGGACATTCCACTGTCATGTCATCCAAGAAGTCCTCTGTCATGGTGATGTCCTATTGTAGTATTGGTAACCTTCTGTGCTACTCGAGTAATGTAATCACATACAGTACTGTTAATTTCATCTGAGCAGTTAGATAACCACATACTGTGGGGTCCCCAATCAACAATTGTATGATTGGCTAAAAATATTAATTTTTCTGATTTAGCCTGACATTTGTCCCAATGAACAGGAATATATTTAAAGTTCTTATTATTAAACCCTTGGCATGTTGTTCTTTGTTCTTTCCCTAATTCTTTCCCTAAAGCTTCAGTAGTATAAACATGGTTCACTGACAAAGAAAGGGCAGTAAATAATCCAAGTAGTGTCCAAAAATCCTTTTCTGGAGGCAGGACAAAAGCCCAAGTTTGTCGACTAACGTTTATACATAATTCTGTTGGGCCCATACATAAAGGAAGGACTTCATAACCTAGAACGATATTAATTAGCTTTTCTTTTTCTTCAGGATGAGAGGGTCCCTCCAAGTTCCAAGGAGGGGGCATGTGTGTTGACTCATTAGTGGATATGATTGGTCCTATATCTGTCTATTTTACAACCTAAAATAAAAAGGGGGGATTAGGTATATAAGCCCAATAACTGTGATCAATCAGGTCAGCCTGAGCAGGGGAAGCAAAAGCAAGCAAAGCATAGTGAAGAAAAATATTTTCAGGATTCCGAGGCATTCCCTGTTGAGAAATCAGATTTTCAGTTTGATTAGTAAGGGTTTTTATCTGTCCCCAAGTAGGGAGATCATAAGGTCGATGACATCGAGTGCAGAGTTTTTTTGGAAATTTTTAATGTCGCCATGGCTTGTATTGGAATTTTTTCTTCTTGGGTTTTTTGCTGTTTCATCTCTAGTCTGAATGCTGGGGGCCCCCTTATGTTGAATCTTCTGAAGAGGAAGTCATGTGAGCTCGTTGGATCCATCTGGAGAAACAGAAGCATATCTTTTCCCTGTAAGATTAGTTTTTTAGATTTCCATTGATTAGTTAATCCGTCTTGATATCAAATGGGCAAAGGAAAGGAGGTGTCCCTTAATGTCTCAAAACTTTTTTTTTTTTTGAGTTTTTTGCTTTTGTCAAAACATCTCTTTGCGGTAAGTTTAAAAAGTTTAAAACAAATAAGGCTATATTAACAATAGTTAAACAAAGAAAAGGAAGGGATAATGATGAAAATATTCTTAGGAAATATTTTAATCCAAAAGAAAAAATCATTCAGAAATCTGTTTGGGACTGGTATTTGACTGTGGTTTGTGTTATTTGGGGCAAAGGATTAGGAGTAACCATTCAAATATATTTTCCTAAGTGAAATTATTGAAAAGGTGATGCAGAACAACTTGACAAATGAAATGTTGCTCATATTCAAATATATTTGACCTTGTCCTTGAAAAAGAAATGCAGCTTAGCAACTGTTGAATCTCACTGTTCAGTGTGTTAAAGAGTATGACTACACTTCCACGACAGACCTGGAAAGAATGCGAACATTCCACATTTCTGATATTCTTGGAAACAAATAATCCATTCAGGAAACGGTGTCTTTTTTATGCCATTTTCCCCTTGCTTTAAGAATCTTACAGATTGGAAACAGAAATAAAGTCACATCAACAATAGTTATAGGCTTAAAGACTACACTACACCAGAATCTAGTAAAGTTTGCTCTGGACAAGGAAGACAAAATTGTTCCTGTGTATTTCCTCTTACTTAATTTTTTATTTGCAGTTACAGTGTGTAATGTGTTTGTCCAATCATGTCTTGTGTTTGTGGACTATAAGGAATGTCTGCAATCTGTTTAATAGAGAATGAATGTAAAAATTGTTTGAACAGCTTAGAAATATAGGCAGAGTCATTGTCTGTTTTTATAGAATTAGTTGTTCTCATTATCATGAAGTAAGTTGATAAGTTGGTTATAACATGTTGTGTAGTCTTACCTTAGAGAGGTGTTGCCCCTAGAAAAGAAGAATTTGTATTGATCAAGACATGTAAGAAGGAAGAGGAAGAAAGTTCATGACAATGAGTTACATCTATTTGCCATAAAATTTTTCTTCATTTGTCATAAGCCCTTTTAAAATTCTAGCATTAAACATCCCTAAAAGTTAAAAGGCCGAAACAAAATATGATAGCACAATAAACAAATGCAATGTTTATTTCAGATAAACATATCATACTTTGTGGTTTTCATTGTGATCCACCAAAGCATTTCAACTGCATTTTCCAATATATTTGCAGTCTGAATGTATCTGCTGACCAAAGTTAATTCTGTTAAATGTTGTTTTCTCCGAATTTTTTTTGTTTCTAATTTGGCCTAATTTGGAGAAAGAACATTTGCTGTAGCTAGAACAACAATGAAAAACTAGCCTAGCAAACCCTATGCAAATACTACCTTATTCTATAATAAATGTTTCAACAATTAAAAAAAAATTTTGTATTCATCACTTTATTTGCCATTTCTTATATCTTTTTATTAAAAGCGTATATTTTACTTTTCTATAGCAACTGTGAAATGTCTTGTATGTTAGCATTTTATAGATCATTGAACATATTTATCAAGTCATATTATATTATATATACATCCATTCCTATACAAATATATATTTATATTCATTAACAACTCAAAATCTCTTCAGCTCTTCTGCAAGAAAACCCCCCTGTAAGAGTAAGCCAATGGTCAGCAATTAATGCTTTAAAATCCTACTTCATTTGGAAATGACCCAGCCATTCAACAAACTTCTACTACTTAGTTCAGCACAACTCCAGAAACCTAAGTCACTCTAATCCCAAGAGACCGCTCCAGATGATAGATAATAGACCATTTTGTCAAAAATACAATTATTTTTAATAGAGTTTATCTAAAAGTTTTCATCTCGACTATATATTTGTGTGTGTGTGTGTGTGTGTGTGTGTGTGTGTGTGTATATATATATATATATATATATATATATATAAAGATTTATCTTTTTGTTGACAAACTTAGCTTGCCCCAAACCAAGGCATAACAAAAATATTATATAATGTTGATGACTCAAGACATGTCCCAACTAGGTTAACAAATAATTATATTTAAATCACATTCATGTTTAAATAAACATTATACCAACATTGAACACCCTTCAGTTCATGTAAAGCTGAATCCAAATAGAGCTCATTAACTCCACACTATCTAAAAACAAAGACATACATTGAGACATAGATAATTTTAGATAATTTATATTTATGTAATAAGTGTTTTGTCAGTTGCTGAATATTGGAAGGGCTAGAATGTACCTTGAAATGGCAGAATTATGGCTTTAATAAGAGCTCATAGGGGCTAGAGATCAATTGGAATATTTTTTCCAATTGTGTGGCTGCTCATTTAACATTTTCTTTGACCCAGAGACAAATTTATAAATCAAAACTGCATTTATCAGGAAACTAAGGATTATGTTCAACTACTGTTTGAAGGCAAGCCTCTATTCATTGGCATGAAACCAGAAGTTCCTGAAATTTAAACAAATGGTGAAGTAAAGTAGAAAAATAATGGGGCCGGCCAGCCTTTTAACCCATGCCTTCATACTTACTGACCTCAATAGGTCCCTGAGTCACTCCGCCCGATAGGCCACGTATCCCAGTGTCCCTGTTCCATGGCAACATTTGTTGGGGTTCCTTAATGGACTGGAACCATGTGGTACAGAGCCAACGATAAGAAAGTAAAAGAAAGAAAGAGGCTGATATCCCTAGGTTTACGCAGAGGACCTATAAAGTCCTTGAGACAGGACTTGCATCACTCACGAAAGTACCAGGGGCCCTCTTGAGGGGTCTTAGAAGCCAGGGCAGAAAAGTTAGCATGACAGGTTTCCATGCTCCAGAGAGTCAGCCAGAAAAAGAGAGAGAAAGAGAGAGAGAGAGAGAGAGAGAAAGAGAGAGAGAGAGACAAAAATGACCCGGGGACCGAAGTTCTGATGGAGCAAATGTGATTTAATGATTTTTCTATCAGTATATACAGGCTACAATACAAGAAACTTCTTTCGGGAATGATAGAGATCAGAAAACCAAACGTACAGCGACCGTTACCAAGAGAAGAAGGGATAATGTTAGTCATAAGGTCAGGAGACAATCCATATCTCAAGAAAGGGGAACAAGAATAAGCAGTTTTGTCCTAAAGAGAATGTTTATGAAAGGAGACCTAAGCCTGCCTCACACAATGACCTCAGTCCCTGGGAGCAGCATGCTGTTCCACTTGAAGAGAGACAAAGAACTCATGAGAGACAGCACGTAGGAATCCTCCCGTCAAACAAGCCCGGACACCTGGGGTATATTCTCCAGTTATGACGAGGGTGGCCCTTCAAAATTCGTGTTTGTTCAGCGACATCAGGATGGCTGGCTAGTGGGACACCTCGGGATTCTCCTCGAGGCTTGACAGGGCAATAGGGACACCTTGCAAGGTGAGGCAAGAGACCCAGGGTCCCTTTCCAGTTGCCACAGGGATATTGGGATTCCTATCAATTTTCAAGAGGAGTCAGCCATCGTCTCCTTTTCAAGCACTGAACTCTGTGTTTCTCTCGAGTTGTCAAAGGGATGTGAGGCCTCCTGTCGAGATGAGGCGGGGAACTAGGGCTTTCACTAGGGTCTCCACAGGGGACTCAGACATCCCTTCATCTTGGGAGATGAAAGACGAGCCTGCATTAAAGTCACGCAGTAAAGGGGAATCGTGACTCATCTCGTGGCAAGTGGGATGTCTCATGGTTTTTCTCAATTTTCGGCAGAAGGCTGGGGTATATTCACGAGTTACGACGGGGATGGCCATTTAAAACTCGTGTTTATTTAGTGATGTCAAGACTCCTGTCTAGTTGTGAGGGACAACTCAGGATTCTACTGTCACAAGTCTAGAGGGACCCTGAGGTCACCGCAGCAACACAAAAGACTTCCGTGTACCACTAATCAACTAGAGATGAGGCCTGATTCCCCTGCATTGAGTGCAGAGCAAGTCCGTGTTCCCCATCAAACATGAAGGAGCCTTGACTTCCTAGATGATACTCCACATAGTCCCCAGGAACGCTGTCACAGGTCTAGAGGGAACCTGAGGTCACTGCAGCAACACAAAAGAGCTCGTGTAACTCAAATCAGCTCGAGATGAGGCCCGATTCCCCAGCATTGGCTCCAGAGTCTTCCAACATTCCCTATCAAACAAGACAAGTGGCTTGACTTCCTTTAGACAACTCCAGAGATTCACCAAGAGCACCGTCCCATATCTAGTGGAACACCAAGTTCAGCACAGCAACTCAAGAAAAGCTACATGTACCCCAAATCATCTCGAGATGAGAGCTGATTCCCTGGATTCAACTCAAGAGGAGTGCCAACTTTCCACAAGCAACTCACGAGGAGGCTTCTCTCAGCTACAGGTATGTGAGACGGACACTGAGTTTGCTGCCTCAAGTGGAATGGAGAACGAGATGCCATGACTAGAAATAAGGCTGGATTTCCCTGCAGTGATTTGAATGCAGGCTCGTCTTTCATCTCCCAAGATGAAGGGATGTCTGAATCCACTGTGGAGACCCTAGAGAAATCCCTAGTTCCCCACCTCATCTCGACAGGAGGCCTCACATCCTTTTGAAACCTCGAGAAGCACGCAAGGTTAAATGCTTCAAAAGGAGACGATGGATGACACCTCTTGAAAATTGATAGGAATCCCAATATCCCTGTGGCAACTGCAAAGGGAACCTGAGTTTCCCCCCTCACCTCAGAGGCGTCCCGATTGAACTTCCATTCTCGAGGAGAATTCCGAGGTGTTCCTTGCAACTAGATAGGAGTCCTGACGTCACTGATCCAACACGAGTTTTGAAGGGCCATCCTCGTCGTAACTCAAGAACATAACACAGGTTCCCGCCACAACTCGAGAAAAACCATGAGACTTTCCCCTCGCCACGAGGAGGCACAATTCCCCTTGTCTGCGTGCAAGGCAAGTCCGTGTTCCCCATCAAACATGAAAGGAGCTTTGACTTCCTTGATGAAACTCCAGAAAGTCCCCAGGAACACTGTCACAAGTATAGAGGGACGCTGAGGTCCCCGCAGCAACACGAATGCGCTCTGTGTACTCCAAATCAACACAAGGTGAGGCTGGATTCCCCTGCATTGTCTCCAGAGCCATCCCGCATTCCCCATAAAACAGGACAAGTGGCTTGACTTTCATTAGGCAACACCAGAGATTCCCCGAGAATACCGTCCCATATCTAGAGGAACACCAAGTTTAGCACAGCAACTCGAGAGAAGCTCCGTGTACCCCAAAGCATCTCAAGATGAGAGCTGATTCCCTGGCTTTACTCAAGAAGAATGCCAACATTCGAAAAGCACTTTACAAATAGGCTTCTCTCAGCTATAGGTATGTGAGAGGGACCCTGAATTTGCTGCCTCATGTGGAATGGACACTGAGATGCCCTAACTCGAAATAAGTCTGGAATTCCCTGCAGTGACTTGCATGAAGGCTCGTCTTTCATCTCACAAGATGAAGGGACGACAAGTGGCTTGACTTTCATTAGGCAACTCCAGCGATTCCCCGAGAATACCGTCTCAAGTCTAGAGGAACACCAAGTTCAGCCCAGCAACTCGAGAAAAGTTCTGTGTACCCCAAATCATCTCGAGATGAGACCTGATTCCCTGGCTTCGATACAAGAGGAATGCCAACTTTCCACAAGCAGCTCAAGCGGAGGCTTTTCTCAGCTCTAGGTATGTGAGAGGGGCCCTGAGTTTGCTGCCTCAAGAGGAATGGGCACTGAGATGCCCTGACTCGAAATAAGGCCAGATTTCGCTGCAGTGACTTGAATGCAGGCTTGTCTTTCATCTCATAAGATGAAGAGATGTCTGCATCCTCTGTGGAGAACCTAGGGAAAGCCCTAGTTTCCCGCCTCATCTTGACAGGATAGCTTACCTCCCTTGAACAACTCGAGAGGAACATGCAGTTCAATGCTTTAAAAGGAGACAATGCCTGATACCTCTTGAAAATTGATAGGAATAACAATACCCCTGTGCCAACTGCAAAGGGAAACTTGGTCAGCCCCCTCACCTCGAGAGGCATCCCTATTGCCCTGACAGGCATCAAGGAGAATCCCGAGGTGTCCCTCCCAACTAGACAGGAGTCCTTTTGATGCTCAACCAACACGGGTTTTGAAGGGCCATCCTTGCCGTAACTCGAGAACATAACCTAGGTACCTGACGCAACTCGACAGAAACCATGAGACATCACCCTGGCCACGAGGTGAGGCCCAATTCCCCTGCACTGAGGGCAGAGCAAGTCCGTGTTCCCATCCAACTTGAAAGGAGCCTTGACTTCCTAGATGAAACACCACATAGTCCCCAAGAACACTGTCACAGGTCTAACAAGACCCTGAGGTCACCACAGCAACATGAAAGAGCTTGTGTAACTCAAATCAACTCGAGATGGGGCCCAACTCCCCTGCATTGGCTCCAGGCCCATCCCGCATTCCCCATCAAACAAGACAAGTGGCTTGACTTCCTATAGGCAACTCCAGAGATTCACCGAGAGCACCGTCCCATACCTAGAGGAACACCAACTTCAGCACAGCAATTCGAGAACAGCTCCCTGTATCCCAAATCATCTCGAGATGAGAGCTGATTCCCTGGATTCGACTCAAGAGGAGTGCCAACTTTCCACAAGCAGCTCAAGTGAAGGTTTCTCTCAGCTCTAGGTATGTGAGAGGGACCCTGAGTTTTCTGCCTCAAGTGGAATGGATACCAAGATGTCCTGACTCAAAATAAGGCCGGATTTCCCTGCAGTGACTTGAATGCAGGCTCGTCTTTCATCTCCCAAGATGAAGGGATGTCTGAATCCACTGTGGAGACCCTAGAGAAATCCCTAGTTCCCCACCTCATATCAACAGGAGGCCTCACATCCTTTTGAAACCTCGAGAAGCACGCAAGGTTAAATGCTTCAAAAGGAGACGATGGATGACATCTCTTGAAAATTGATAGGAATCCCAATATCCCTGTGGCAACTGCAAAGGGAACCTGGGTTTCCCCCCTCAACTCAAAGGGTGTCCCTATTGAGATGCCAAGCCTCGAGGAGAATTCTGAGGTATTCCTCACAACTAGACAGGAATCCTGACGTCACTGATTCAACACGAGTTTTGAAGGGCCATCCTCGTCGTAACTCGAGAACATAATCCGGTTCCCACCACAACTCGACGAAAAACCATGAGACTTTCCCCTCGCCGTGAGATGAGGCCCAATTCCCATGCACTGTTTGCAGAGCATATCCGTGATCTCCGTCACACATGAAAGGAACCTTTACTTCGTTGATGAAACTCCAGAGAGTCCCCCAGAACACTGTCACAAGTCTAGAGGGAACCTGAGGTCCCCGCAGCAACACGAAAGCACTCCGTGTACTCCAAATCAACTCGAGATTAGGCTCGATTCCCCTGCATGGTCTCCAGAGCCATCCCACATTCCCCATCAAACACGACAAGTAGCTTGACTTCCTTTTGAAAACTCCAGAGACTTCCCGAGAATACCGTCACATGTCTAGAGGAGCACCAAGTTCAGCACAGCAAATCGAGTAAAGCTCTGTGTACCCCAAATCATCTCAAGATGAGAGCTGATTCCCTGGTCTGACTCAAGAGAAATGCCAACTTTCCACAATCACCTCTCACGGAGGCTTCTCTCAGCTATAAGAATGTGAGAGGGACCCTGAGTTTGCTGCTTCAAGTGGAATGGACACTGAGATGCCCTGACTCAAAATAAGGCCAGATTTCCCTGCTGTGACTTGAATGCAGGCTTGTCTTTCATCTCACAAGATGAAGGGATATCTGAAGCCCCTGTGGAGATGCTAGAGAAAGCCCTAGTTCCCCGCTTCATCTCGACAGGAGGCCTCACATCCCTTTGACAACACAAAAGGAACGCGGAATTCAATGCTTCAAAAGTAGATGATGACTGACTCCTCTCTCAAATTGACAGGAATCCCTGTATCCTTGTGGCAACTTGAAAGGACACTGGGTCTCCTGCCTCACCTCGAGAGGCATCCCTATTGTCATGCCAAGCCTCGAGGAAAATCCCGAGGTGTCCCTCGCAACTAGACAGGAGTCCTGATGTCGCTGAACCAACACGAGTTTTGAACGGCCATCCCCGCCGTAACTCGAGAACATACCCCAGGTTCCCGCCTGGGTATGACAATTCCCCCTCACCACGAGGTGAGGCCCGGTTCCCCTGATGCGTGCAGGGCAATTCCGTGTTCCCCAACAAACATGAAAGGAGCCTTGACTTCCTAGATGAAACTCCACATAGTCTCCAAGAACACTGTCACAGGTCTAGAGCGACCCTGAGGTCACCGCAGCAACATGAAAGAGCTCGTGTAACTCAAATCAACTGGAGATGAGGCCTGATTCCCCTGCATTGGCTCCAGAGCCATCCCACATTCCCCATCAAACATGACAAGTGGCTTGACTTCCTTTAGGCATCTCCAGAGATTCCCTGAGAACACCGTCCCATGTCTAGAGGAACACCAAATTCAGCACAGCAATTTGAGAAAAGTTCCGTGAACACCAAATCATTTCGAGATGAGAGCTGATTCCCTGGCTTCAACTCAAGAGGAATGCCAACTTTCCACAAGGACCTCATGAGGAGACTTCTCTCAGCTATATGTACGTGAGAGGGACCCTGAGTTTGCTGCCTCAAGTGGAATAGACACCGAGATGCCCTGACTCGAAATAAGGCCTGATTTCCCTGCATGAACTTGAATGCAGGCTCTTCTTTCATCTCACAAGATGAAGGGATGTCTGAATCCCTTGTGGAGACCCTAGAGAAAACCCTAGTTCACCACCTTATCTTGGCAGGAGGCCTTCCACCCCTTTGACAATTCGAGAGGGATGCGGATTTCAATGCTTCAAAAGGTGACGATGCCTAACTCCTCTTGCAAATTGATAGGAATCCCAATATGTGGCAACTGGAAAGGGACTCTGAGTCACCCGTCTCACCTCAAGAGGCCTCCCTATTACCATGTCAAGCCTCGAGGAGAAACACGAAGTGTCCCTCGCAACTGGACGGGAGTCCTGTATTCCCTGAACCAACAGGAGTTTTGAAGGACCATCCCCTGGAACTTGAGAACATATCCCGGGGTTCCTCTGCAACTCAAGACAATCCATGAGACTTCCCCCTCTCCGAGAGATGAGGCCTGATTCCACTGCATTGTGTGCAGAGCAAGCCCGTGTTCCCCATGAGACACAAAAAGACACTTGAGTTCCTTAATGGAACTCCAGATAGTCCCCAAGAACACTATCACAAGTCTATAGGGACTCTGAGGTTACCGCAGCAACAAGAAAGAGCTCCATGTCCCCCAAAATCAACTCGAGATGAGGCCCGATTTCCCTGCATTGGCTACAGAGCCATCCCGCATTCCCCACCAAACACAAGTGGCTTGAATTCCTTTAGGCAACTCCAGAGATTCCCCGAGAACACCGTCCCAAGTTTAGAGGAACATCAAGTTCAGCACAGCACCTCGAGTAAAGCCCCGTGTACCCGAAATCATCTCCAGATGAGAGCAGATTCCCTGGCTTTGACTCAAGAGGAATGCCAACTTTCCACAAGCACATCAAGAGGAAGCTTCTCTCGGCTATAGTTATGTGAGAGGGACCCTGAGTTTGCTGCCTCGAGTGGAATGGACACTGAGATGCCCTAACTCGAAATAAGGCAGGATTTCCCAGCAGTGACTTGAATGCAAGTTCATCTTTCATCACACGAGATGGAGGGATGTCTAAATCCCCTGTGGAGACCCTAGAGAAAGGCCTAGTTCCCCACCTCATCTCGACAAGAGGCCTCCCATCCCTTTGACAACTCGAGAGACATGCGGAGTTCAATGCTTCAAAAGGAGACAATTCCTGACTCCTCTTGAAAATTGATTTGAATCCCAATATTACTGTGGCAACCGGAAAGAGACCCTGGGTCTTCCACCTCACCTCCAAGGCATCCCTATTGCCCTGCCAGGCATTGAGGAAAATGCCGAGGTGTGCCTCTCAACTATACAGGAGTCCTGACGTTGCTGAACCAACAGAAGTTTTGAAGGCCATCCATACCATAACTGCAGAACATATCCCAGGGTCCCGGCGCAACTCGAGAAAACCATGAGACTTCCCCATCACTGTGAGGTGAGGCCGCATTCCCCTGCATTGCATGCAGAGCCAGTCCGTGTTCCCCATCAAACATGAAAGGAGCCTTGACTTCCTTGAAGGAACTCCAGAGAGTCTCCAAGAACAATGTCACAAGTCTAGAGGGACCGTGAGGTCACCGCAGCAACACGAAAGAGCTCCGTGTATCACAAAACAAGTCGAGATGTGGCCCGATTTCACGGTTTTTGCTCCAGAGACATCCCACATTCCCCATCAAACACAGCAAGTGGCTTGACTTCCTTTAAGCATCTCCAGAGATTCCCCGGGAACACCGTCCTAAGTATAGTGGAACACCAAGTCCAGCACAGCAACACAGAAGAGCTCCGTGTTCCCCAAATCATCTCGAGATGAGAGCTGATTCCCTTACTTCGATTCAAGAGGAATGCCAATTTTCCACAAGAATCTCAAGAGGAGGCTTCTCTCAGCTATAAGTATGTGAGAGGGACCCTGAGTTTGCTGCCTCAAGTGGAATGGACACCGAGATGCCCTGACTCGAAATAAGGCCGGATTTCCCTGCAGTGACTTGAATGCAGGCTCGTCTTTCATCTCCCAAGATGAAGGGATGTCTGAGTCCCCTGTGGAGACCCTAGGAAAGCCCTAACTCCCTGCCTCATCTCAACAGGAGGCCTCACACCCCTTTGACAAATCGAGAGTCACGCGGAGTTCAATGCTTTGAACAGAGATGAGGCCTGCCTCCTCTAGAAAATTGATAGGAATCTCAATATCATTGTGGCAACTGGGAAAGGAGCCTGGGTCTCCCGCCTCAACTCGAGAGGTGTCCCTATTGCCCTGCCAGGCTTGAGGAGAATCGCAAGGTGTCCCTCGCAACTAGACAGGAGTCCTGATGTCACTAAACCAAGACGAGTTTTGAAGGGCCATCCCCGCCGTAACTCGAGAACATATCCCAGGTTCCCGCCGCAACTCGAGAAAAACCATGAGTCTTCCCCCTTGCCGCGAAATGAGGCCAGATGCCCCTGCACTGCACACAGAGCAAGTCCGTGTTCCCCATCAAACACGAATGGAGCCTTGACTTCCTTGATGGAACTCCAGAAACATCCCAAGAACACTGTCACGAGTCTAGAGGGACCCCGAGGTCCCCCCAGCAAAACAAGAGTGCTCCAGGGACCGCAGATCAACTCGAGATGAGGCCCAATTCCCATGCACTGGCTCCAGAACCATCCTGTGTTCCCCACCAAACACGACTAGTGGCTTGACTTCCTTTAGGGAACTCCAGAGATTCCCCGAGAATACCGTCTCAAGTCTAGAGGAACACCAAGTTCAGCACAGCAACTCGAGAAAAGCTCCGTGTACCCCAAATCATCTCGAGATGAGAGCTGATTTCCTGGTTTCGACTCAAGAGGAATGCCAACTTTCCACAAGCACCTCAAGAGGAGGCTTCTCTCAACTATAGGTATGTGAGAGGGACGCTGAGTTTCCTGCCTCAATTGGAATGGACACCGAGATGCCCTGACTCGAAATAAGGACGGATTTCCCTGCAGTGACTTGAATGCAGGCTAGTCTTTCATCACACAAGAAGGGATGTCTGAATCCCCTGTGGAGACCATAGAGAAAGCCCTAGATTCCCGCCTCATCTCAACAGGAGACCTCACATCCCTTTGACAACTTGAGAGCAATGCAGAGTTCCATACCTCAAAAGACGATGATGCCTGACTCCTCTTGATAATTGATAGGAATCCCAATATCCCTGTGGCAACTGGAAAGGGACCCTGGGTCTCCTGCCTCACCTCGAGAGGGGTCCCTATTGCCCTGCCAAGCCTCGAGGAGAATCCTGAGATGTCTCTCAATTAGACAGGAGTCCAGACGTCGCTGAATCAACACTAGTTTGAAGGGCCATCCCAGCCGTAACTCAAGAACATAACCCAGGTTCCCGTCGCAAGTCGTGAAAAAGCATGAGACATCCCCCTTCACGCAAGATGAGGCCCGATTCCCCTCACTGCATGCAGAGCAAGTCTGTGTTCGCCATCAAACCCGAAAGGAGCCTTGATTTCCTTGATGGAACTCTAGAGAGTCCCCAAGATCTCTGTCACATGCCTAGAGGGAACCTGAGGTCACCACAGCAACAGGAAAGAGCTCTGTATACCCCAAATCAACTCAAGATGGGGCCCGATTTCCCTGCATTGGCTCCAGAGCCATCCCACATTCCCCATCAAACACGACAACTGGCTTGACATCCTTTAGGCAATTCCAGAGGTTCCCCGAGAGCACCGTCCCATATCTAGAGGAACATCAAGTTCAGCACAGCAACTCGAGAAAAGCTCCATGTACCCCAAATCATCTCGGGATGAGAGCTAATTCCCTGGCTTCGACACAAGAGGACTGCCAACTATCCACAAGCACCTCAAGAGGAGGCTTCTCTCAGTTAAAGGTATGTAAGAGGTACCACTAATATGCTGCTTCAAGTGGAATGGACTCCGAGATGCCCTGATGTGAAATAAGGCTGGATTTCCCTGCAGTGACTTGAATGCAGGCTCATCTTTCATCTCACAAGAAGGGATGTCTGAATCCCCTGTGGAGACCCTAGAGAAAGCTCTATTCCCCATCTCATCATGACAGGAGGCCTCACATCCCTTTGACAAATCAAGAGTCAGCGGAGTTCAATGCTTCAAACGGAGACGATAACTGCCTCCTCTAGAAAACTGATGGGAATCTCATTATCACAGGGGCAACTGGGAAGGGAGCCTGGGTCTTCCGCCTCATCTCGAGGGGTTTCCGTATTGCCCTGACAGGTTCGAGGAGAATCCCGAAATGTCCCTCGCAACTAGACAGGAGTCCTGACATCGCTGAACGAATACGAGTTTTGAAGGGCCATCCCCGCCGTAACTCGAGAACATACCCTAGGTTCCCACCGCAACTCGAGAAAAACCATGAGTCTAACCCCTTGCCACGAGATGAGGCCAGATTCCCCTGCAATGCATTCAGAGCAAGTCCATGTTCCCCATCAAACAGGAAAGGAGCCTTGACTTCCTTGATGGAACTCCAGAGAGTCCCAGGAACACTGTCACAAGTCTAGAGGGACCCTGAGGTCCCCGCAGCAAAATGAGAGTGCTCCATGGACCCCAGATCAACTCGAGGTGAGGCCTGATTCTTGCACATTGGCTCCAGACCCATCCCGCATTCCCCATCAAAGGCTTGACTTCCTTTAGGTAACTCTAGAAACTCCCCGAGAAAACCGTCCCAAATCTAGTGGAACACCAAGTTCAGCACAGCAACTCAAGAAAAGCTCCATGTACCCCAAATCATCTAGAGATGGGAGCTGATTCCCTGGCTTAAACTCAAGAGGAATGCCAACTTTCCACAAGCACCTCAAGAGGATGCCTTTCTCAGCTCTAGGTATGTGAGAGGGACCTGAGTTGGCTGCCTCACGTGGAATGGACACTGAGATGCTCTGACTTGAAATAAGGCCGGATTTCCCTGCAGTGACTTGAATGCAGGCTTGTCTTTTATCTCCCAAGATGAAGGGATGTTGAATCCCCTGTGGAAACCCTAGAGAAAGCCCTAGTACCTGGCCTCATCTCGACAGGAGGCCTCACATCCCTTTGACAATGCGAGAGGAAGGCGGAGTTCAATGTGTCAAAAGTACTCGATGGCTGACTCCTCTTGAAAATTGATAGGAATCCCAATATCCCTATGGCAACTGGAAAGGGACCCTGTGTCTCCCACCTCACCTCGAGAGGCATCCCTATTGCCCTGCCAAGCCTCGAGGAGAATCCTGAGGTATCCCTCGCAACTAGACAGGAGTCCTGACATTACTGAACAAACACGGGTCTTGAAGGACCTTCCCTGTCATAACTCGAGAATATACCCCAGGTTCCCACCGCAACTCGAGAAAAACCATGAGACTTCTCACTCTCTGCAAGATGAGGCCCGTTTCCACTTCATTGCCTGCAGAGCAATTCCGTGTTCACCATCAAACAGGACAGGAGCCTTGACTTCCGTGATAGAACTCTAGGGAGTCCCCAAGAACACTGTCACAAGTCTGGAGCGACCACGTGGGCCCCACAGCAACATGAAAGAGCTTCATTTACCCCAAATCAACTCGAGATGAGGCCCGATTACCCTGCATTGGCTCCAGAGCCATACCGCATTCCCCTTCAAACACGACAAGTGGCTTGACTTACTTGAGGCAACTCCAGAGATTCCCTGAGAACACCGTCCCAAGTATAGAGGAACACCAAATTCAGCAGAGCAACTAGAGAAAAGCTCTGTGTACCCCAAATTATCTCGAGGCTTCATCTCAAGAGGAATCCCAACTTTCCACAAGCACCTCTAGAGGAGGATTCTCTCAGCTATACATATGTGAGAGGGACCCTGAATTTGCTGCCTCAAGTGGAATGGACACCGAGATTCCCTAACTCGAAATCAGGCTGGATTTCCCTGCAGTGATTTGAATGTAAGCTGGTCTTTCATCTCACAAGATGAAGGGATGTCTGAAGCCCCTGGGGAGATGCTAGAGAAAGCCCTAGTTCCCCACCTCATCTCGACAGGAGGCCTCACATCCCTTTGACAACTTGAGAGGAACGTGGAGTTCAATGCTTCAATAGGGCACGATGCCTGACTCCTCTTGAAAATTAACAGGAATCCCAGTATCCCAGTGGAAACTGGAAAGGGACCCTGGGTCTCCCGCCTCACCTCGAGAGGCGTTCCTATTGCCCTGTCAAGCCTCGTGGAGAATCCCGACATGTGCCTCGCAACTAAACAGATGTGCTGACGTTGCTGAACAAACACGAGTTTTGAAGGGCCATCCCCGTCGTAACTTGACAATATACCCCAGGTTCCCACCGCAACTCGAGAAAAACCATGAGACTTCCTCCTCGCCGCGAGATGAGGCCCGATTCCCCTGCACTGCGTGCAGAGCAATTCCGTGCTCCCCATCAAACCCGAAAGGAGCCTTGACTTCCTTGATGGAACTCCAGAGAGTCCTCAAGAACACTGTCACAAGTCTATAGGGACCCTGAGGTCACCGTAGCAACATGAAAGAGCTCCGTGTACCCCAAATCAACTCAAGATGAGAGCTGATTCCCTGGCTTCAATTGAGACAGAAGCAATCCCTCCATAGCTCAAATGATGTCTCCACCATAACTCTAGAGAAACACAAATTCCCCCGATGCACATCGTGTCGAGTATCCCACTAGAACTAGAGAGGAGCCCACCCAGACACCACATGTAAAAATGAGGCCCCACACCCTGTAACTAGAGAGGAGCAATCTCACACAGCACATCCAGAGAGGAGGCGCTACACCACTACTAGAGTGTAGCCCCTCAAACTACAAATAGAAATGAGCCAGAAAATTGAACCTGGAGAAGAGTTGCACAGCACAATGCAACAAGACAGGAGTTCCCACTTCACACCTAAAGAGGACTTCCCCAAGCACAGCACACCTATGGAGGACCACCCCGGCACATCACCACTATAGTGAAGCCCAACCACCAAAACTAGAGGGTTGAATACATGCCACAACTAGATAGTTGACATTCAGACATAACTAGTAAGGAGCATATTGCTGCAACTACGGAGGTGCCACTCCCGCCTTAAATCGCAACTGGAGTGGAGCACCACTGCCATAACTAGAGTGAGTAACCCTTGCACAGACAGACAGGAGTGCGACCAAAACATCACAGTTTGAAAAAAGTGTCCATTCACATCAAAACTAGAGTGGAACTCCCACACAGATCAAAACGAAAGAGGAGGCCAAAGCTGCAACTAAAACGGAGACCCCTGTCTTATCTAGAGATAAGCCCCCTTAAGATCGCCATTAGACAGGGGTATACCCTCAAATCACAATTAGACAGAAAACCCTTGCCACGAGTAGCAAGTAGCCCACCATGCCACAACTAAAGAAAACACCCACTGCCACAACTAGAGAGTAGCCTCCTGCACATTGCAACTAGAAAATGGCCCCTTCACATCACAACCAGAGAGAAGCCACACCCGTCACAATTTGAGAAATCTTTACCGCAATTAGAGAGGAGCCCAACTACAGAACTAAGGAGGTGCCTCCCTGACAGAACAGATAGGACTCTGCAAATGACAAGTAGAGAAGAGCCAACCCCCCACAAGTAAGAGTGGACCCCTACTGCAACTAGAGAGGAGCCCCATGCTGCAACTAGACAGTAGCCTCCCACACAATGGAGATAGACAGGGACTAGCCTGCACAGCACTACTGGAGAGGATCTGCCCCAATGCAGCTCGAGAGGAGGCTCCACCACAACTCTAAAGGATCCCTGACTCACCTTCTGTAACTCAAGACGCACTTCGAGTTCCCTGCTGCAATTTGACAGGAACCCTAGTCAATAACAAGAAAAGGGGCTTCTAGCCATAATGACAGTGGGGCTCCCCAGATAAAACTGAAGCAGATCCCCCCAGAAAAACTAGAGTGGATTCCCCCAGGACATCACTCCTAGAGAGAAGCCCCTCTGCCACAAATAGAGACGAGCTCCCTGGAGTAAGTTGAGTGGCATCCTTCACAACTAGAGAGAAACAATCCCACTAATGTTAGTGAGGAACCCCTATTGGCAAAATAGAGGACCTCCCCCATGGAGCCACCCACACCCCAACCAGAGAGGATATAGCCCTGCAACTCGAGAGAAGCCCTCCCTCACTACTTGAGAGGAACTCTATGGAAATCACACATTCAGAGGAGACCCTCTGCTGCTAATAGAGACGAACCTCACACCACAGGTAGAGAGGAGCTTGCATACCAAAACTAGAGAGAATCAAACCCACCACAGTACAGAGATGACCCCAACCACAGCTATGCCAAAACTAGTGAGTAGCCACCTGCACAATGCAATAAGAAAGGAGTCAACCTGCACATCCCTGCTAGAGATGAATTGCCCCAAGGAAACTCGAGAGGAGGCCCCAGCACAAGTCGAGGAGAACCCTGTGTAACCCTCCAACTCGAGAGGAACCCAAATTCCCCGCCATGCCTCGAGTGGAACCCTGAGTCCCACACTGCAATTGTAGAGGAACACTGAGTTCCCATCGCAACTCTAGGGGAGTTTTGAGTCCCCTGATGCAACTCTATGGGAATCCTGAGTATCCCACTGCAACTCAAGAGAAACCCCATATTCCCTGCTGCAACTCAAGAGGAACCCTGGGATCAGATTTCCACATTCTCCAGAGTGACACCCTTCACAGACCCTGAAGTGGGGGTCACATGCTCACGTTCACCAGGGGGTAACCCCTCCCAATTCATGCACCTGGTCTCACACGTCAACATTCTCCAGGTTAACATCACTCCCATTTCTTGTACCTGGCATCACACATCCACAGTCTCCAGTGTGACCCCATGTCTCAGGCTCTGCACCTGGGGTCATGTGGCCACAGTCTCCAATGTGACTCCCCTTTTCCACCTAGGGTCACACATCCATAGATTCCGGGGTGACACCCCTTCTAGACCTTGCAGCTGTGGTTACACATCCACAGTCTCCAGTGTGACCCCACCTCACCAAACTTTGTACCTCAGTTTACTTGGCCTGTCTCCCGGCTGACCTCACACCTCAGACCCTGTACCTGGAGTCACTTGTTCATGATGGCCAGGATGACAACCCTCCCCAGACACTGTACCTGGTGTCACATGGACACAGTCACCAGGGTTACCCCAACTTCCAGACCCTGTACCTGGGGTCACACATACACAGTCTCCAAGGTGAGCCCCTCTCAGACACTCACCCTGGAGTCACATATCCACAGGCTCCAGAAAGACTCATCCAAAATCCTGTACCTGAGTTTACATGTCTACAGTCTCCAGGGTTTCCCCACCCTCAAAAGCCTGTACCTGGGGTCACACATCCAGTCTCCAGGGTGACTCCCTCTCAGACTCTGTACCTGGGGTCACATGTCCACAGTCTCCTGTGGGATGTCACTTCCCAGACACTGAACCTGTGGTCACAGGTCCACAGGCTCCAGTGTCACCCCTTCCCAGACTCTGGAATCAGGATTACATGTCCTCAGTTTCCAGTGTGACCCCACCTCTCCTGGGATGAGTTGTCCACAGTTTCCAGGGTGATCCCACCCCGCCAGACCCTGTACTTGTCACACGTCCACAATCTCCAGGATGACCGCCCTCCCCTACCCTGTAGCTGGATTCACATGTCCACAGTCTCCAGGGTGAACTGCATTTCACTCACTGCACCTGGGCTCACACGTCCACATTCTCTAGGGTGACACCCCTTGAAGACCCTTTACCTATTGTTAAAAGTCTGCTATCTCCAGAGTGACCCCTCCATACACTGTACCTGAGGTCACATGTCCAGAGTCTCCTGGGTCATTCCCATCACAGACCCTGTACCTGGATTAGATATCCAAGTGTCCAGGGTAACCCCATTCAGACCCTGTACCTATGGTCACATGTCTAGTCTCCAGAATTATGTCCCTCCCAAACCGTGCACCTGGGGCCACATGTCCACAGTCTCCAAGGTGACCCCATCCCCTAACCCTGCACATTTGTCACTCATCCACAGTCTCCAGAGTGACCTCACCCCAGACCCTGCACCTGGGGTCACTCGTCCAGTTTCCAAGGTGACTCCACCTGAAATACCCTGTGTCTGGAATCACATGTGCACATCTCCAGGATGACCCCACTTCCCAGACGCAGTACCTGGGGTCACGCTTCCACAATCTCCAGGGTGACCACAACACACTGGACCATGCACCTGGGGTCACGTGTCCACCGTCTGCAGGGTGACACTCTCCCAAACCTTATATCTAGGATCACATATCTACAGTCCCCTGGGTGATCCCTCCCAGACACTGTACCTGGAGTCACACATCCACAGTCTCCACGGTGACCCCTCCCCAAGCCTTGCAACTGGGCTCACAATTCCACAGTCTCCAGAGTGACTTCCTTCTGACCATTCCCCTGGGGTCACATATCAACAGTCTCCAGGGTGACACTCCTCCCCTGAATGTACATTTCAAGGGGAGCACAAAACAGCACACCCAAAATATGCCCATTTGACAAAAGGGTTATTTTGGCCTGATTAATTAAATAAAACAAACAAACAAACAAACAGCCGCCCCAGGAGGATCTTTGAAAACCAAGTCAAAATGCCATTTTATGAAGTAGATTTACGTCTATTAAGGATATCTCCATCTTTAAGGATGTGTCCCTGTCTGGACCAGGAAATAGAGGATGACTAAATATCAAGAATGGACTAAGTATCAAGACTGACTTGATTTCACTAAATGACTTGATTAAATATCAAGAAGGTCTATGGAATGGACCTGGAAGTTAATCTGCATACCACCATGTCTTTGTTTACTGTGCTTCACCTAAAAATCTCTCTTAAATAGCTTCTTCCATTCCCTAACCTCCTTCTTTCATTCTTAGCTGATGATAGCATTTAAGGTAAAGTCTTGAACCATTTCAGAAAGTGACTGTTTTCCCAGGTATCTTTCAACTATATAGAAGGTATGCATGGCGTATATTAAACTTCTGATTGTTTTTCTCCAATCCATCTCCCTTTCATTATGAACATCTCAGTGAAGAACATTGAAGCTAGGGGGGAAATTATCTTTCCTCTCATCTAATGCAATAAAATAGCATTCAGAGATATAGAGGAATGAACCACAGACCAATTTATAAAAATAAAATAAAGAAAAGCATGAATCTAACACTTACATTAGTAAGTGAAGGAATCCAGCCTCAACTGCTACACACTGTATGATCTTATAAGACATTCTAGCAAAGGTAAAACAGACATGATAACAGTTTATGGAATATATGGCTGAAATATTTCACATGGTACTTTAGTGAGGAATACCTGCCACTATGCATTTGTCTAAGCACATAGATTTTTGTTTTCAGAACACAAGTAATTTATTACCTATTCACATTTATTTATTTATGGTATGGAGTGGCAAAGACTGGAATGCAGAATTTAACAAAGAATCTAACAGATTGAGAACTACATGAAAAGCTTCAGGCCTCCCTAGGGGCCCAGTGGTTAAGACTCCACGTTGTCAGTGCAGGAAAGGTGGGTTCAATTCCTGGTCAGGGTCCTAAAATCCCACATGCTGCAGCACAGCCAAAAGATTTAAAAGGAAGAAGAAAATTTTTAAAAAGCCACTTTCACTGTTAGGACAAAATTATCTGACCTAAGTTCACTGTGTAAATGAATGGAATCTGCAGGCCAAAGGCAAAATGTATCATACATAAACAATGGGCTCTGTAAGTTCTTTCCACGGGGTTTTGTAGCTAACAGGACTGAAACTACCATATCAGCTATTGATGGAGCAAGCCCTGAATTTGATAAGTGATGAGTAGTGGAAGCCAGGTTTCTTACCATTGGAGTGGGAAGTTACAGGCAGACAAAAGGAGAAGGTTATAATACCTGTGCCATAAGAGATCAGGTTGGAGACATCATTATAAACTATCTTTAGCCTAATACAGGAACATATAACTCCATGTGAAAATCTTCATAACCGTGGGTATGCATAGTCTGGATACATGCATGTGTATTTCCATGCATTGTCTACTGAGATTATTAAGTTCCCACATACAAGTTTTTATTAATATGCTCTAATAAAAAGGGACAAGGACTCTTTAAATATGTGTCTGATACTAGGACTGAGACTGTAAATATGTAAAGCAACATAATCTTAAAATGTGAGAAAGAAGGACCAAAAAGCCCCATAAAAGCTGAATTATGTAAAATAAAAGCAGGAGAGTATGGAAAAAGCTCTCAATAGCCAAAGCTAGAATGAACTAAGCAGTCTAATTGGCTGGATTATAGCCAAAAGAAAGTGAAAGTGAAGTTGCTCAGTCGTGTCTGACTCTTTGCAACCCCATGGACTGTAAGCTACGAGGCGCCTCCATTCATGAAATTTTCCAGGCAAGAGTACTGGAGTGGGTTGCCATTTCCTTCTCCAGGGGATCTTCCCCACCCAGGGATTGAACCTGGGTCTCCTGCATTGCAAGCATATACTTTTACAGGCTGAGCCACCAGGGAAGCTCCCAAAAGTTTAAAATAATTTTCAGGTGTCCAAACTGGTTAAAAAATAAAAATTAGGTTTTATGAGTAATGTTGAATAAAAATCTCACACAGAAAGATTCTAAATAATTGATACAGACTCAGCTGTCCATCAAGTATATGAAGCTAACTCCCCTCTCCTCAAATGTGGGTCCTGCATTATGACTTCTTCCTTAATAAGGCACTCAGGATGGACATGAGGAAAATCAGCAGTAAAGACAAATGACAAATGTTGGCGAAAATGTACAAAATTGAAACTCAAAACTTTACTTGTGGAGAGGTAAAATGGTGCAATCAATGTGTGCAAAACAAGCATTTTCTCGAAAGCATAGAAATGTAATTATATCACTCAGCAGTGGCCACAGGACTGGTAAAGGTCAGTTTTCACTCCAATCCCAAAGAAAGGCAAAGCCAAAGAATGTTCCAACTACCACACAGTTGCACTCATCTCACACGTTAACAAAGTAATGATCAAATTTCTCCAAGCCAGGCTTCAACAGTAAATGAACCATGAATTTCTAGATGTTCAAGCTGGATATAGAAAAGACAGAGGGACAAGAGATCAAATTGCCAACACCCGTTGGATCATTGAAAGAGCAAGAGAGAAAAACATCAAGAAAAATATTTACTTCTGCTTTGTTAACAATGCCAAGGCCTTTGACTGTGCAGATCACCACAAACTGTGGAAAATTCTGAAATATATGGGAATAAAAGACCAACTTACCTGCCTCCTGAGAAATCTGTATGCAGGTGAAGAAGCAACAATTAGAACTAGTCATGGAACAATGGATTGATTCCACATCGGGAAAGGAGTACAGCACCCTGCTTATTTAACTTTTATGCAGAGTATATCATGTGAAATCCCGGGACTGAATGAGGCACAAGCTGGAATCAAAATGGCCAGGAGAAATATCAATAATTTCAGATACACAGATGACACCACTCTTATGGCAGAAAGCAAAGAAGAACTAAGGAGTCTCTTGATGAAAGTGAAAGAGGAGAGTGAAAAAGTTGGCTTAAAACTCAGTATTCAGAAAACTAAGATCATGGCATCCAGCCCCATGACTTCATGACAAATAGATGGGAAAACAATGGAAATGGTGACAGACTTTATTGTGGGGGGGCTCCAAAATCACTGAAGATGGTGACTGCAGCCATGAAATTAAAAGACACCTGCTCCTTGGAATAAAAGTTATGACCAACCTAGATAGCATATTAAAAAGCAGAGACATTACCAACAAAGGTCCATGTACTCAAAGCTATGGTTGTTCCAATAGTCATGTATAGATGTTACAGCTGGACTACAAAGAAAACTGAGCACCGAAGAAGCGATGCTTTGGAACTGTGGTGTTGGAGAAGACTCTTGAGCATCACTTGGACTGCAAGGTGATCCAACAAGTCAATCCTAAGGGAAATCAGCCCTGAATATTCATTGGAAGGACTGATGCTGAAGCTGAAACTGCAATACTTCGGCCACCTAATGTGAAGAACTGACTCATTGGAAAAGACCCTGATGCTGGGAAAGATTGAAGGCAGGAGCAGAAGGGGATAACAGAGGATGAGATGGTTGATGGCATCACCAACTCGATGGACATGAATTTGAGCAAGCTCCGGGAGTTGGTGATGGATAGGGAAGCCTGGTGTGCTGCAGTCCACGGGGTCACAAAGAGTCGGACATGACTGAGTGACTGAACTGAAATATCATATGTTTTGGTAACTCCACTCCTAGATATACATCCAAAGAATTTAAAAGAGGTTTCAAATATATACTTGTACACCAATATTTACAGCAGCAGTGTTCTTGAAAGTCCAAGTTATAAACAATGAAAATATCCACCAACAAGTGAATGGAAGAGCAAATAGGGCAGTTCCATCCATGAGATGCATTACTCTGCCATATAAAGGAATATAGTAAAATAATGCCACAGCTTCACAAAATAGTAGGGGGCTTTTCAAAAACTTAAACACAGAGTTAACATAGAATCCATCAATTCTGGTCCAGGTTATACACTCAAAATATTTAAAACCAAATACTGGAACAGATATTAAAACCCCATATTCATAGCAGCATTATTCATAGTAACCAAAATGTGGAAGCAGCACAAGTGTTCAACAGATGACTGGATAAGCACGATGTAGTATATACACAGTGGGATCTGATTCAACCTTTAAAAACAAGATTACTCTCATACATGCTATAATGTAGATGAAACTTCAAGCCATTAGGTGAAGTGAAACAAGCCTGACACAAAAGGAAAAATGTTCTGATTCCACTAGTATTAGATATCCATATAAGACAAATTCCAAGTAGAGTAAGATGGCCAGGGATTGGGGGTTATGAGTATTTAATGGTTACAGTGTCACTTCAGGAAAAGGAAAAGATTCTGGAGATGAATGGTGGGGAAATTTTTACAATGAGAGTGCAGTTAATGCTATAGAAGTTCATACTTAAAATGACTCAAATAATAAATGTTGTTATATGTTTGTAAGCACAATGAAAAAATGGCACATGGCACAACATGGAAAAGCACTAAAAACATTCTCAGTGAAAGAAACCACACTGAAAAGCCACCCAGATCATAGTCATCTTGTCACTTTAAATCCATGAAGGTTTTTAACATGAGGGAAAGCCCCAGTGATGGTTCCAGAAAAAGAAAACTGCATTAGAATGAAGAAAGACAGTTGCACAAAGTTTGGGCAGCTGATGAAAGTTGAACTGGTCCTATGGATAGGATTGTAATGTGGAAACCATAATTATCCCCCATTTTGGGGTTGTAGGCTGGTTCCCTGGGAAAGTGACCATGTTTTGGGTAAAACACATTGTGGTATTTGGTGTGAATGTAGAAAACTTTGTACCACTATTTAAAGTAGACACGTATGGTGTTAGAAAGTGTTCTAGTTTCATTAACACCATACACAAAAATAAACTCAAAATGGATTAAAGATCTAAATGTAAGACCAGAAACTATAAAACTCCTAGAGGAGAACATAGGCAAAACACTCTCCGACATAAATCACAGCAAGATCTTCTATGACCCACCTCCCAGAATATTGGAAATAAAAGCAAAAATAAACAAATGGGACCTAATGAAAATTAAAAGCTTTTGCACAACAAAGGAAACTATAAGTAAGGTGAAAAGACAGCCCTCAGATTGGGAGAAAATAATAACAAATGAGGAAACAGACAAAGGATTAATCTCAAAAATATACAAGCAACTCCTGAAGCTCAATTCCAGAAAAATAAACGACCCAATCAAAAAATGGGCCAAAGAACTAAACAGACATTTCTCCAAAGAAGACATACAGATGGCTCACAAACACATGAAAAGATGCTCAACATCACTCATCATCAGAGAAATGCAAATCAAAACCACAATGAGGTACCATTACACGCCAGTCAGGATGGCTGCTATCCAAAAGTCTACAAGCAATAAATGCTGGAGAGGGTGTGGAGAAAAGGGAACCCTCTTACACTGTTGGTGGGAATGCAAACTAGTACAGCCACTATGGAAAACAGTGTGGAGATTTCTTAAAAAACTGGAAATAGAACTGCCATATGACCCAGCAATACCACTTCTAGGCATACACACTGAGGAATCCAGATCTGAAAGAGACACGTGCACCCCAATGTTCATCGCAGCACTGTTTATAATAGCCAGGACATGGAAGCAACCCAGATGCCCATCAACAGATGAATGGATAAGGAAGCTGTGGTACATATACACCATGGAATATTACTCAGCCATTAAAAAGAATTCATTTGAATCAGTTCTAATGAGATGGATGAAACTGGAGCCCATTATACAGAGTGAAGTAAGCCAGAAAGATAAAGAACATTACAGTATACTAACACATATATACGGAATTTAGATAGATGGTGGCGATAACCCTATATGCAAAACAGAAAAAGAGACACAGAAGTACAGAACAGACTTTTGAACTCTGGGGGAGAACGTGAGGGTGGGATGTTTTGAAAGAACAGCATGTATACTATCTATGGTGAATCAGACCACCAGCCCAGGTGGGATACATGAGTCAGGTGCTCGGGCCTGGTGCACTGGGAGGACCCTGAGGAGTCGGGTGGGGAGGGAGGTGGGAGGGGGGATCGGGATGGGGAATACGTGTAACTATATGGCTGATTCATGCCAATGTATGACAAAACCCACTGAAATGTTGTAAAGTGATTGGCCTCCAACTAATAAAATAATATTTAAAAAAAAAAAAAAAAAAATAAAGTAGACACGTTTGAAATTTTACTAGAAAGTAAGTTACTTTTCAATACAGCCATGTAAGTCACATGCCAGAAAATCAGAGATGACATTGAACATTGCAATAGAGGCCAAGACTTAACCTAACCAAATTCAGCTAAAGTAGTTTGATGCTAATTGCCTTGAACTAGTCCACATGGTATTAAAAGACACCATAGGAAGAGTATATTAGTAGACACCATGCCCTGGGTGCTGTGGATGACCAGATGGAACTGAAACTATGAGATGTCTTAATTCTAGTTTTCCGCATAACACTACACCAAAGCAACTGTCAGAACTAAAAAGCGAATTCACGGACTTGCCTGGCAGTCCAGTGGTTAAGACTGCACTTCCACTGCAGGGGGTAGAGGTTTGATCCTTGGTCAGGGAACTAAGATCCAACGTGTCGAGCTGTGGGGCCAAAAAAAGAAAAAAGAAAGTCAGCAGAACTGCAAGATCATTTGTGATTCTCTACACTAATAATGAACTATCAGAAAGAGAAATTAAGAAAATAATTCCTTTTACAATTGCATCCCCTCCCCCACATAACTAGAAATCTAACCAAGAACTTGAAAGACCTGAAAGCTAAAAACTACAAGACAATGATCAAAGAAACTGAATAGACACAAGTAAAAAGATATCCATGCTTATGGGTGAAAATACCATTAAAATATCCATTCTAAACAAAGGAACGTACACATTTATGCAATCACTGCCAACAGTTCAATGACATTTTTCACAGAAACAAAAGCAATCTTCACATCTGTGTGGAGCCACAAAGGAAGCAGAAGAGCCAAAGGGATCCTGAGAAAGCAGAACAGGCTGGTGGCATGTCTATCCCTGACCTCAATCTAGAGTATGGACCTAAAGTCACCAGAAGACATGTGGAATTGGCACAGAAATAGTCAAGAGAGCTCAGAAGTAAACCTACAGGTGCATGGTAATTAATTTACAAGAAAGGAACTAAGAACATACACGCGGGAAAGGACAGTCCCCCCCCCCCATCCCAATAAATCGTGCTGGGGAAAATGGAAACCACACACCAAGGAACAATATAGGACACCATCTTATACTACAGACAAAAACTGACTAAAATCCCACAACTTTCCACATCAAGCCCTAAGAATCTTGGGTCCTCTTAGGACAGATTTTCAGCAACAGTCACACACAGAAGCTTCTTCCCAATTTTCCTCACTTTTTCTTTCAGCAGCACATCGTTGCAGGAATCTTGAGGAAACCAGACTCCCGTCAGACTCAACTGAACCCCACAATGTCCTAAAGCTGAAGCACCAATGGGTTCTGAGGAGATCAGAGTCCTGTCAGCCTCAACTGAACCCCACAATGCCCCAAAATTGAAGTCCTAGTGGATCCTGAGGAGACTAGATTCCATCAGCCAAAACTAAACCCCATAATGCCCCAAAGCCAAAATACAATGGATCCTGTGGTGACCCATCTCCTGTCAGCCTGAACTTAACCCCACAATGTCACAAAGCTGAACCCCCATAAGGTCCTGCGGAGATCAAATTCTATCAGCTTGAATTGAACCCCACAATTCCCCAAAACTGAAACCACATAGGTCTTGTGGTGACCCATCTCCTGTCAACCTGAACTGAACCCCAAAATGTCCCAAAACTGAACCCCCAGCAGGTCCTGAGGAGACCAGATTCCATCAACCTGAACTAAACCCCACAATGCCCCAAAACTGAAGCCCTAGTGGGTCCTGAGGAGACCAGAGTGCTGTGAGTGGCCACCAACAGCCAGGTGCTCCAGCAGAGTGGGGAGTTGCCCCTGGGGTGAGGGGAGTGTCAGGGAGGCGGGCTCTTCATTATCACAAACAGGCATGTAGGTTTGCAGGGGCCAGGGCCAGGGCAAGGGAGACGAGCTCCAGCTCCGAGTATGCTAAGTTCCCACTTTCTGAGATTGCGTGACCTACATGATCCAGACTTTGCAAGGAGCAAGCTGAGTTACAGAGGCAGAAGGAGCAGGAGGTGATGTAAAATTTTAACGTTTCCTCTTCAGGTTCAGAAAGACGAAGTCCTCCCAGATTCCCAGGTCCGTGTGCCCCAGTGACTGTGAGCTCTTCCTCCTGGGTGTATGAACAACACCCACACTAAGTCCCCTCTACACCCATGGCCCTGGCCCAAGTCTAACCTCCCCCCCCCCAGGCCCTGATGAAGCTCCCCACCCCCATTGTGCATCTCACATCCCACCCCAACGTGGTCTTTTTGAAGCCTAAACAAGATCATACTCCTCTCCTCCCTGTGATTCCCCTCACCTGATGAAGCCAGGCCTTCATCTGTTCCAGGTGACTCCAAGGGCCTCATTCTCTCCAGACTCCATGTGTGTGGCCGCTCTCTGTGCCCATCTTTATGGGCCTGTGGTGATCTCCTAAAATGAGGGTTATTTGATACAGAGAGAATGGGGTAAATGGTGTCCACCAAAGATGTGTCCCCCAAGAACAGGGCCGCATCTGGGAAAAGAGTCTTTGTAGATGTAGTTAAGGATAGCAAGGTAAGGTCATCTAGGGTTAGGGTGACCTTCATTCCAACTGACAGACTCCTTCAAAGAGACGAAAGAGGACACAAAGGGGAAGCCTCTTAAAGGCAGAGGCAGAGATGGGAGGGAGGGGGCCACAAGCCCAGGGACCCCTGGAGCCCCTGAAGTTGGAAAAGGCAGGAATGATCCTATCCTGGAGCCTCTGGAGGGACCTCAGCCCTGTGCCACCTTGATTTCTGATGTCTGGTCTCCAGGACTGGGGGAGGATGAACTCATGTTGTTTTAAACCACCCAGCTTGTGAGCATGTTAGAGAAGCCACAGAGCAGCCACACAGACCCTGCTCTGTAGGATCCTAGAAATGTGGGTCTCATTAAAGCAGATGAAGGGTGGATTACAGAACCCTTCAAATCAGCACTGGACCCTCAGAAATGCTAACGCACTGGCTGGGCTCCAGAATGTTGAGGGGTCAAGTCTGAAGCCTGTGCCTAGGGTACTGGGTGCACACGCCTCCCCAGGTTCTTACACCAGTACATGTGGTGTAACGTCTCAGTCCTGATGGAGGACATTTAATATCAATGGCCACATTGCTAATTAAGAAGCCACCAGTTGCACAGGTGAAAGCCCAATTAGGGCACTTGCTTCAGGGATGAGCAATTCTGAAGATGATCAGGGATGGGAACTTACTCATGTGTAGCCAGCAGCCCTTGCACATACCCCACTCCCTCCCCTCCTAAGAAGGGTCCTCTTTGGGAAGCTGGGAGACTCCATGGAGTCATCTCTAAGTAAATGTTGGCTGACCCCCAGGCTAGCCATTCCTGAACCTCATCCGCCCTTCACAGATAAAACACTTGAATATGTGCAAAGACCTCACAGGCTGGAGAAAAGTGGAGCCACTCCAGCGATAGCATGCTTACTTACGTGGCTCCTGTAGGTCAGGCAGAATGGTCCTGGCCTGGGTGACCTGGAAGCTTTGCACTTTCCTACCTGTGTTACTCCTCCTGTGCTGCTCCCATTGCCTGTTTTCTTGCTTCCTCATCTCTGCCTGAGAAGATTTCCAACAGCAGGAACAGGCGACACAGCCCATCCTTAGGAAGTGACAGCCTAGCACCTCCTGCAAAAGGTCCAGCAGAGCCCAACAGAGACCCAATCCCCCGAAACACCATGGGCCCTCACTCTCTCTTATCAAGCCAGCCCTGCAAGATCTAAGCAGAAAGACAGCATCAGGTACAGCTGCAGGCCCTTGAGGGGGTTTATATAGACCTCAACCCAGGCACACATCCAAAGGGCAGGCCAGTCAAGTCAGCCAATCTGCCCACTTGGGCTTGTGGTTTCAGAAAATGGGCCTCATTGTCCTGGCCAGGGTTCCAGGAACAGGTGTGGGTCCTTTGGGTCAGGATGGATATGGGGCTGCTGCTCTGACTTGTTTTCTAATCTTTTTATCTGACCTATAAGTGGGAGAGGATTTCAGGAAGGCCTTCTTCTAATGAGAGGGACCCGGGGGTCAGGGAGAGGATGGGTGGTGAGTGGAGACAGACTCAGTGCCCAGGTGCTATGGGACCCTCTGGAAAACCTGCTGGAAGGAGGCTGCAACCAGTGAAGCCCAAGGTCACAAAGCTATCCAGAAGCTGCTGTATGTTACCTCAGATCCTCCTTTGAGGGTCTCAAGGTTGGATCTGTCCAACAGAGGAGCTGGGGGCTCTTTGCAATGAGGGCTCTGTGCACAGTTCCTGGGTGCTGAGCCCTGCAGGGTACCTGCCCAGGTGAGCCCCATATCCTGGGAGGCACCTGCCCATAAGAACCATGTATCCTGGGAGGGGCGAGTGAACAAGTATTCTCTCTGTGCAGTTATCACAGATTAGCTTAGTGACTCTCACGTGGGCAGTGCTGGAATTAGATGAGAACAAGGACATGATGGGGGACGTTCCCTGAAACACCCCCAGGCCCATCCAGAGTGAAGAGTTCAGTAGGTGGGTACTGGTTGCTGTGCTGGAGTGGGAGGCTTCATGGGTGCCTCTTGTTTCTTCACCTGACACCACAGAGGCCTCTGCAGGACACAGAGGACAGCCTGCCCAGGGACGGTGGGAGCTCCTGGTGACCAGGCACGGGACGTGGGAGGGAAGGACCAGGCTGAGGGGGCCTTTCTGCTCTGAGCTGGGAGTGGACAAGCAAGTGGTGAGTGTGATCCAGGAAAGTGGCCCTGGTGATGGGAGGCTTGTTGAGGCCATCTGAGCATGAGTTGGAAAAGAATGTCCAGACATAGAGCATTTCAGATGGGAGTGAGTTTGTATTAAGAACAAAGAGCAGAGATAAAGTGGGCACTGTGAGCTCAGGGGGCCAACCACCTGACAGACTAGGGAAAGTTGACTGATTTCCTTGGTTAAGAGCCAATTTTTACAGTTTCAAGACAAAGAAAATTCCTGCTGGAAGGTTGATATTAGGTGATTGGGTGGGGTACCATAGGGTGTTTACTGGAGTGGGCATCTTGGCCTGGTAGGGAGTCAGGAAGCTCATTAGCAATGATCAGGTGCTTTTGGCAGCAGTTGCAAAGGGGGCCCAGTCAGATTCACAGGTGACCTTGGTTCTGGGCCCCACTTCTATGGCCTTGGTATGAGGTCTCCCAGCTGTGGCCTTGGTATGAGGTCTCCCAGCTGTGGCCTTGGCACCTCAACAAGACTGACTCTGCTTCAGAGTAAAAGTTCCATCAAGTTTTCTCTGCAGGAGAGATCTAGTGATCCTAGATCTGTTTGGAAAAGTCTTGGACACTGCAGGGACACATACTGAGTGTGAACCTGGATATTGAACCTTGTTGGCAAAACTCACCTTTTCTCTCTATTGGCATTAAAAGGGTGTGGGGTGACAGCTGCCTGAGAATCCATCCAATTGACAATTTCCTACTTATGACATAAATGGTTTTGGTCAAATTATTTCTATTTCTATGCAAACAGGCAGCTTGCAACTCCTTGTGGCAGGATCATTTCCAATAGATTGTCAACTAATCAAGGTAACAACATTATGGCACTCAGCACATTTAGATAATTTCCTAAGCCTTTTTCCTGAGGGACAGACCCAATATGAGCTAGGAATGTGTTCAAAAGGCTCAGAAAGTGCAGGAAAATACCCTGGCTATGACTGGAAATTAGGGTCTCTGTGCAAACCTGGAGTTCTGACATCTTACAATCTAGACAGTTCCTGATAGACAGATGCATGAAAAACACTCTACTTTTATGTTTTTCTTTCATCAAAGGAACATAGATTTCCTAGCATTCTGTATGCTGAGAGTAACTCACTGCTCTAAAATGCTTGCTTGGATTTCATTTTTCAGTAAGAACTTCCCCTGACTGCGTTACAGTCAGGATAGTCCCACACTCACAGGGAAAAAGCAAACTAACATCCAAACATTTGTTCCATCAGGTTTTCTCTGTAGGAGAGATCCAGTGATCCTAGGTCTGTCTGGAAAATGCTTGGATACTGCATGGACACATATTGAGTGTGAAGCTGGATCCTGGACCTTGTTGGCTAAATCAGCATTTCCTTTCAGGTGGTCCTGAAATGGTGCAGAGTAGCAACTGCCTGAAGATCCATCCAGTTGCTGTTTTCTTACTTGTGACAGCAATATCTTTGGTCAGACCTCTTGGATTTCTGCAGCAAATATGGGACTTTCAATTCCTTGCCACTGGATCATTTCCAATGGCAGGTAAACTCATTAGGTAACCCTCAGCACTCTCAGACACACTCCTACAGCTTGTTTCTTCATAGACAGTCCCAGGATGACCTAGGAATGGGTTCGCTAGTATCAGAAATGTGAGGAAACATACTGGCTGTGACTCTGAAAATTAGGTGCTCTGTGCAAATCTGGAGTTTTAACATTTTAGAATCTAGACAGTTTCTGATAGATATCTGAAATACACTCTTTTTTATTTTTTGCCTTTCATTCATCAAAGAAACATAGGTTTCACAGCATTATGTTTGCTGAGAGTGACAGACTGCTTGGAAATTCTTGCCTGGAGGTCATTTTGAAGTAACAATTTCCCCTCCCCTGTGTTACCATGGGAAATGCCCCCACACTGACAGAGAAAAGTAAACAAATGTCAAAACATCTGTTCCATGAAGTCCCCTTTAGGAGGGATCCAGTGATCCTAAGTCTGTCTGGAAAATTCTTGGATAGTGCTTGGACACATGCTCAGTGTGAACCTGGATTCTGGACCTTGTTGGCGAATTAGAATTTTCTCTGTGTTGGCCACAGTAGGCTGGGGTTTAGCAACTCCTTGAAAATCAGTACAATTGCTCTTTTCCCACTAATGACAGCAATAGCTTTGGTCAAAACACTGGAATTTCTGAAGCAAGCAGGCAGCGTGCAACTCCTTGTGGCAAGATCATTTCCACTGGAATGCCAATTAAACTACTTAAAAACAGTATGGCACTCAGCTGTGTCAGACACACTCCTCCAGACTCTTTCCTCATGAGGAGTCCCAGTAAGATAGAATACTGTGCTCATGAACCATGGAAAGTTCAGGGAAACTTACTGGCTGTGTCTCTGGAATTTAGGGCATCTGTGGAAGCATGGTCTTCTCACATCTTAGAATCCAGACAGCAGTCATGGAAAGAGAGATGCCTGAAGAGCACCCTATTCATTGCTGCTCATTCCACGAGTGAACACAGGTAACCCCTGAGAGTAACCCGCTAAGTGGAAACCCTTGCCTGTAAATCATTTTTAAGTAAAAATTTCCCCTCACGTGTTTTACAGTAGGGAAGGCTCCCACACTCACAGGGAAAAGCAAGCAAACATCAAAATGTCTCTTCCATCAATTTTTCTCTGTCAGAAGGATCCAATGGTCCCAGGTCTCTCTGGAATTTTCTTGGATACTGCAAGGGAAACATACTGACTGTGAACCTGAATATTTGACCTTCTTGGCAAAATTAGCATTGTCTCTCTTTTGGCACTAACAGGATGTGCGCTGGCAGCTGCCTGATAATCCATCCAATTGATATTTTCCTACTTCTGACATCAATAGGTTTGGTCAAATCTTTCAGATTTCTGACACAAGCAGGTGGCTTGCAACCCCATTGGGCTGGATCATTTCCATTAAAATGTCAAATAATCTAGGTAACAACAGTATGGCTCTCAGCACTCTTAGACAATTTCACAGCCTGTTTCCTCTGAATCAGACCCAATAGGAGCCAGGAATGTGTTCATAAGGCTCTGAAAATGCAATGAAACATACTGGCTATGACTTTGGAAATTAGGGCCTGTGTGTAAACCTGGAGTTCTCATATTTTAGACTTTAGATAGTTCCTGATAGATAGATGCCTGAAAAACACCCTCTTTTATGTCTTTCATGCATTGAAGTAGCATAGTTATTTCAGGTTTCTGTGTGATGAGAGTAACACACTGGTTGAAAATCCTTGCTTGAAGGTGATTTTTCAGTAACAATTTCCCATGACTGTGTTACTGTAGGGAAGACCCCCAAACTCACAGGAAAAAGAAAACAACCAACCAAATATCTGTTCTATCAAGTTTTCTCTTTAGGAGAGATCCAATGACCCTCTGTCTGTCTGGAAAATTCTCGGATACTACAGGGACACATACTGAGTGTGAATCTGCATCCTTGAATTTGTTGGCAAAATTAGCAATTTTTGTCAGTTGGATCTAAAAGAGTGTGGCCTTAGTAACTGCCTGAAAATCCATCCAATTGCTCTCTTCTTAATAATGACAGTGATAATATTGGTCAAACCTTTGAGATTTCTAAAGCAAGCAGGCGGCTCGCTACTACTATCTGCTGGCCCATTTCCAGTGGAATGTCACCTCATCTAGTTAAGCACTGTATGGCACCCAGCCCTCTCAGACATACTCCTGCATCCTGTTTCCTCATGGGCAGTCCCAGTTTGAATAAGGAATGTGTTTAAAGCCTTGGAAGGTGCAGGGAAACACAGTGCCCTAACTCTGGAAATTAGGACCCTGGGAAAGACTTGAAGTCTCATGCCTTGGGTTCTAGACAGTTCCTGATAGATAGAGGCCTAAAAATACACTCCGTATGGATGCCTTTCCTTCCTCGAAGGAACATAGCTTTCCCAACATTCTGTGTGCTGAGAGTCACACGGTGCTTGAAAACACTTGCTTGTAGGTCATTGGTCAGTAGAAAATTCCCCTGAAGGTGCAATGGTAGGGAAGGCTCCCACACTTACGGGGAAAGGCAAACCAACATCCAAACATGTACTCCATCACATTTTGTCTTTAGGTGCGATCAAGTGAGCCTAGGTCTGTCTGGAAAATTCGTGGGTATTGTGGGGACATATCATGAGTGTGAACTTGTATATATGAACTTGGTGGCAAAATTTTCATTTTTATCTCCCACACTCATTTTGGGACCACATTGGTTCTAAAATGGTGCAGCGTAGCAAATCCTTGAAAATCCATCCAATTGCTGTTTTCTTACTTTTGACAGGGATAAGGTTTGTCCACCCTTTGGAATTTCTGAAGCAAGCAGGTTGCTCACCACTCCAGCCACTAGCCGATTTCCACTGTATTGGCACCTCATACAAGTAAGCACAGTATGCCTCCCAACACACTCGGATACACTCGTGCAGCCTGTTTCTTCAGGAGCAGTCCCAGTATATACTTGGAAAGTGTTTACAAGGCACACTGTCCTGACTCTGGGTGTTAGGATCCCTAGGAAAGCCTGAAGGTCTCACGACTTAGAATGTAGGCAGTTCCTGATAGATAGAGGGCTGAAAGCACTCTCTGTTGATGCATTTCTTTTCTTGAAGGAACATAACTTTCCAAACATTTTGTGTGCAGAGAGACACACACGGCTTGAATGTGCTGGCATGGAGGTCATTTTTCAGTAGCACTTTCCCCTGATGGTGTGACCATGGGGATGCCGCACTCCCCATTCATAGAGAAAGACAAATTAGCATCCAAACATCTGTTCCATCACATTTTCTCAGTAGGATCGATCCACTGAGACTAGTTCTGTCTGGAAATTTTGTGGATACTACATGGAGACATCCTGAGTCTGGACATGGATACTGGATTTTGGGGGCAAAAATAACATTTTTTCTCTTGATTTGGGAAAATGCTACGGACTTGCAACTGCTTGGAAATCCATCCAATTGCTGTTTTCTTCCTTCTGACAATGATAGCTTTGGTCCATCCTTTGGGATTTCTGAATCAAGCAGGCGACTCACCACTCCTAACCTCTGGCCCATTCCCAGGGGAATGTCATCTCGTCTAGGTAAGCACAGTATTGGTACCATACAATCTCAGACACTCTCCTACAGTCTGTTTCCTCATGGGCAGTCCCTATATGAGCTAGGATGTCTTTGGGAGGCTTGGAAAGTGCAGGAAAAACAGTGCCTTGACTCTGGTAGTTAGGTCCCCTGGACAAGCCCGGAGACCAATGTTAGATTCTAGACAGTCCCTAATAGATATAGGCTTAATAACACACTCTCTGTTGATGCCTTTTCTTCCTTGAAGAAACATACTTTTCCCTGCATTCTCTGTGCTGAGAGTCACACACTGCTTGAAAACGCTCTTTGGAGGTCATTTTTCAGTAGAAACTTCCTCTGACATTGTAACCTTAGGGAAGGCCCCCACACTCACTGGAAAAGGCAAACCAACATCCAAACTTCTGTTGCATCACATTTTGTCTCTAGGAGTGATCCAGAGAACATAGGTCTGTCTAGAAAATCGTGTATACTGCAGGACCACATCCTAAGTGTGAACCTGGATACCGAAACTGGTGTCACAATTCACATTTTTCTTTCGGTTTGTCGTAAAAATGTGTGGCCTGGCACCTGCTTGAAAATCCATCTAATTGCTGTTTTCTTACTTTGAAGAGCAATAACTTTGGTTCACCCTTTGGGATTTCTGAAGCAAGCAAGCAGATCACACTCCTAGTCACGGGCCTATTTCCAGTGTAATGTCATCTTATCTAAGTAAGCACATAATGGACCCTCTGTATACTCAGACACATTCCCACAGTTTGCGTCCTCATGTACAGTCCCTTTGTGACCTAGGAATATGTTTACAAAGCATTTAAAGGGCAGGGAAGGCACTGCCCTGACTCTGGAATTTTGGTTCTCTGGGAAGGCTGGACGGCTCTCTTGTTAGAATCAAGACAGTTCTTCATAGAGGCCTGAAAACACACTAACTGTTGATACCCTTCCTTCCTCGAAGAAACAGTCCTTTCCCAGTATTCTGTGAACTGAGAGTCACACATTGCTTGAAACTGTTTGCTTGCGGGTCATTTTTCAGGAGCAGTTTCTTGTGATGTTGTGACAGTAAGGATGTCCCCCACACTCACAGGTAAGGCAATCCAAGATCCAAACATCTGTTCCATCACATTTTCTCTATAGGAGCAGCCAGTGAGCCTAGATCCTTGTGAAATATGGATAGATACAGCAGAGACACCTCCTGAGTCTGACAGTGGATACCGGACCTTGATGGCCAAATTTGCAACTGCTAGAAAATCCATACAATTGCTTTTTTTGGTTTTTTTTTTTTTTGTTTTTTTTTTTTTTTTTTTACTTCTGACAGTGATCGCTTTTGACCCACCTTTGGGATTTCAGAAGCAAGAAGGCGGCTCGCAAGTGCTGCTGATGGCCTATTTTCAATGGAATGTCACCTCACCTGGGTAACAACAGTATGGCACCCAGTAGTCTGAACACATTCCTGCAGCCTGTTTCCTCGTGGGCAGTTCTGGGATGATGTAGGAAGGTGGTTAAAAGCTTGGGCTAGTGCAGGGAAACACACTGCCCTGACTCTGCAAGTTAGTTCCTCAGGGTAAGACTGGAAGTCTCACATCTTAGAATCTAGACAATTATTGATAGATAAAGGACTGAAAATTCATTCTCTGCTGATGCCTTTCTTTCCTTGAAGGAACATTGTTTTCCCAACATTCTGCTCCCTGAGTGTCACACACTTGCTTGGAGGTCATTTATCACTAAGAATTTCCCCTGAAGATGTGACTGGAGGGAAAGCCCCACAAACACAGTAAAAGGGAACCACATTCAAATGTCTGTTCCATCACGTTTGCTATGTAGGTGAGATACAGTGAGCCTAGTCCTATCTGGAAAATTCTTGGACACTGCAGGGATACATCCTGAATGTGAATCTTGATAGCGGATCTTGGTGGCAAAATTTGTATTATCCTCTCCATTGGGCTTAAAACGTTGTGGCCTAACAGCTGCTTGAAATTTCATTTAATACCTGTTTTCTTACTTCTGACAATGATAGCTTTGTTCCACCTTTCTGGATGTCTGAAGCAACAAGCGGTTCATAACTCCTAGTCCCTGGCCCATTTCCAGTGGAATGTCAGTTCATTTGGTAAGGACAGAATGACACACAGCACACATGGACACTCTTCCATAGCCTGTTTCATCATGGTCATTCCTGAGTGATCTTGGAATATGCTTACAAGGCTCAGAATTTGCAGGGAAACACTGCCCAGACTCTGGAAGATGGGTCCTCTGGACAAGCCTGGAGATCTCACATCTTAGAATATAGACAGATCCTGATAGATAGAGGTCTGAAAACACACTCTTTATTGATGCCTTTCCTTCCTCCAGTGAACATAGCTTTCCCAGCATTCTGTGTGCTGAGAGTCACATACTGCTTGAAAATGCTTGCCTGGAAGTCATTTTTCGGTAGCAATTTCCCTTGATGGTTTGACCATAGGGAAGTCCACCACACTCACAGGAAAAGGCAAAACATCATCCAAACGTCTGTTCCATCATGTTTCTCTGTAGGAGAGATCCTAGGGTTAGGGTTAGGGTTAGCCTAGGTCTGTCTTGAAAATTCTTCAGTGCTGTGGGGACACATCCTGCGTGTGAACCTGGGTAATGGACCTTGGTGGGAAAATTTGCATTTTCCTCTAGGTTGGCCCTAAAATGTTGGGAAAGCAATGACCTTTTGAGTAAGGAAAGGAATCAACAGAGAGTGTGTTTCCAGGCCTCTATCTATTAGGAACTGTCTAGATTGTAAGACGTGAGACCTCCAGTCTTGCCCAGATGACCTAACATCCCGAGTCAGGGCATATGTTTCCATACAATCTCTGAGCCTTGTAAATACATTCCTAAGTCATATGCCAGTGAGGCCTGCCAATGAGGAAATAGGCTGTCAGAGTGTGTCTGAGAGAGCTGGGTGCCATGTGGTGCTACCTACATTATGTGACATTTCACAGGAAAGGGACCACCAGATAGAAGTGGCAAGTGGACTGCTTGCTTCAGAAGTTACATGGGTGGACCAAATCTGTCACTGTCAGAAATAAGAAAACAAGTACTGAATGGATATTCAAGCAGTTGCTATGCCAAACTCTTTTAGTGCCAACTGAGAGAAAAAGGTGAATTTTTCCCTGTATTCAGATTCACACTCAGGATGTGACCCCACAGGATCCAAACTTTTCCAGATAGACCTGGGTTCACTGGACCTCTCTAACAGAGAAAACGTGATGGAGCAGGCATTTGGATGCTTGCTTGCCTGTCTTGTGATTGTGGGCACTTCCCTACTGTCACAGTCTCAGGGGAAATTGTGACTGAAAAATGAACTGCAAGCAAACGTTTTCAAGCAGTGTGTGACTCTCAGCACACAGTATATTGGGAAAGTTATGTTCCTTCAATGAAGGAAAGGCATCAACAAAGAGTGTGCTTTTTATAGCAGGAACTGTTCAGATTCTAAGATGTGAGAGCTCAGGCCTGCTTAAAGGACCTAAGTTCCAGAGACAGGACAGTGTGTCTTGCTGCACTTTCTGAGACTTCTAAATGCATTCCTAGGTCATACCAGGTCTGCTCCTAAGGAAGGATGCTGAGGGAGTGTATCAGAGTGTGCTGGGTGAAATAGTGTGCTCACATAGATGAGGTGTCATTCCACTGGAAATGGGCCTGCAGCTAGGAGTTACAAGTCATTCACGTGCTTCAGAAATCCCAATGGGTGAACCAAAGCTAGCATTGTCAGAAGTAAGAAAACAGCATTCAGATGGAATTTCAAGCAGTTGCTCGGCTGCACTGTTTTAGGGCCAAGTGAGAGAAAAATGCATATTTTAACACCAAAGTCTGGTATCCAGATTCAAACATAGGTGTTTCCCCGCAGTGTCCACGAATTTTCTAGATAGACTTCCGTTGAATGGATGGCCCCTACCAAGAAAACGTGATCGAACAGATGTTTGGAAGTGCTTTTGAATTTACCTGTGAGTGTGGTGCCTTCCTTACAGTCACACCTCCAGGGGAAATTGCTAATGAAAAATGACCTCCAACAAGCGTTTTCAAGCAGTGTGTGACACTCAGCACACAGAATGCTGAGAAAGTTATATTCCTTTGAGGAAGGAAAGGCATCTCGAGAGAATATGTTATCAGGCCTCTACCTGTCATGAACTGTCTAGATTCAAACATGTGAGTCCTCCAAGATTCTCAGAGGACCTAAATACCAGAGTCAGGGCAGTGTGTTTCCCACCACTTTCTGAGATTTGTAAACACATTCCTATGTCATACCAGATCTGACCATGAAAAGTCAGGCTGCAAGAGTGTGTCTCAGAGTGCTGGGTGACATATTGTGCTAACCTAGATGAGATGACGTCTCCCTGGAAAGGGGCCAGTGGCTTGGAGTGGAGGGCCTCCTGCTTGATTCATAAATCCCAAAGCGTGCACCAACACTATCACTGTCAGAAGTAAGAAAACAGCAATTAGACGCATTTTCAGGCAGTAACTATTCTAACCATTTCAGGGCCAACTGAGAAAAAAAATGCAAATTTTGCTGCCAAGGTCCAGTATCCAGGTTCAAACATAGGATGTGTAGGAACAGTATCCATGAGTATTCTAGACAGTTAGGTTGAATGGATCACTCCTATCAAGAAAACGTGATTGAGCAGACGTCTGGATGATCCTTTGCCTTTTCCTGTGAGTGTGGCGGTCTTCCCTAAGGTCACAACATCAGGGGAAGTTGCTACTGAAAAATTACTTCCAACAAGCGTTTTCAAGTAGTGTGTGACTCTGAGCACACAAAAAGCTGGGAAAATTATGTTCCATCCAGGAAGGTAAGGCATCAACAGAGAGTGTTTTATCAGGCCTCTGTGTATCACAAACTGTATAGACTCAAAGATGTGAGACTTCCAGGTTTGCCCTGAGGACCCAAATTCCAGCGTCAGAACATTGTATTTCCCTACACTTTCTGAGATTGCATCCAAGTACCATATTTTGGACTCTGTTGTTGACCATGATGGCTACTCCATTTCTTTTAAGGGGTTCCTGCCCACAGTAGTAGATTTAATGGTCATCTGAGTTAAATTCACCCATTTCTGTCCATTGTAATTTGCTGATTCCTAGAATGTCGACATTCGCTTTTGCCATCTCCTGTTTGACCACTTCCAATTTGCCGTGATTCATGGACCTAACATTCCAGGTTCCTATGTGATATTGCTCTTTACAGCATCGGACCTTGCTTCTGTCACCAGTCACATCCACAACTGGGTATTGTTTTTGCTTTGGCTCCATCCCTTCGTTCTTTCTGGAGTTATTTCTCCACTGAGCTCCAGTAGGATATTGGGCACCTACTGACCTGGGGAGTTCCTCTTTCAGTATCCTATCATTTTGCCTTTTCATACTGTTCATGGGGTCCTCAAGGCAAGAATATTGAAGTGGTTTGCCATTCCCTTCTCCAGTGGACCACATTCTGTCAGACCTGTCCATCATGATCTGTCCATCTTGGATGGCTCCACACGGCATGGCTTAGTTTCATTGAGTTAGACAAGGTTATGGTCCACGTGATCAGATTGGCTAGTTTTCTGTGATTATGATTTCAGTGTCTGCCCTTTGATGCCCTCTCACAACACCTACCATCTTACTTGAGTTTCTCTTACGTTGGACATGGGGTATCTCTTTACAGCTGCTCCAGCAAAGCGCAGCCACTCCTCCTTACCTTGGACAATGGGTATCTCCTCAGGCCACCCCTCCTGACCTTGAATGTGGAGTAGCTCCTCTCGGTCCTCCTGCACCCGTGCAGCTGCTGCTCTTTGGACGTGGGATTGCTCCTCTTGGCCACAGCCCCTGACCTTGGCATGGGGTAGCTCATCTCAGCCACCTCCCCTGATGTCAGGCGTGAGGTAGCTCCACTCGGCCGCTGCCCCTGGCCTCGGACATGGGGTGGCTCCCCTCAGCCACTGCCTCTGACCTTGGGCGAGAGGTAGCTTCTCATGACCATGCTTCTGCATGGTCCATCACAGCCCGCACCATTTGAATGCAGAGTTCCAAAGAATAGCAAGGAGAGACAAGAAAGCCTTACTCTGATCAATGCAAAGAAAAAGAGAAAAACAACAGAATGGGAAAGACTAGAGATCTCTTTAAGAAAATTAGAGATACCAAGGGAACATTCCATGTGAAGATTGGGTTCAATAAAGGACAGAAATGCTATCGCTCTAACAGAAGCAGAAGCTATTAAGAAGAGGTGGCAAGAATACACAGAAGGACTGTACCAAAAAATCTTCATGGCCCAGATAATTACGATGGCGTGATCAGTCACCTAGAGCCAGACATCCTGGAATATGAGGTCAAGTGGGCCTTAGAAAGCATCACTACGAACAAAGCTAGTGGAGGTGATGGAATTCCAGTTAAGCTATTTCAAATCCTAAAAGATGATGCTGTGAAAGTGCTGTACTCAATAGGTCAGCAAATTTGGAAAACTCAGAAGTGGCCACAGGACTGGAAAAGGTCAGTTTTCATTCCAATTCCAAAGAAAGGCAATAGCAAAGCATGCTCAAACTACTGCACAATTGCACTCATCTCACACACTAGTAAAGTAATGCTCAAAATTCTCCAAGCCAGGCTTCAGCAATACATGAACCGTGAACTTCCAGATGTTCAAGCTGGTTTTAGAAAAGGCAAAGGAACCAGAGTTCAAACTGCCAACATCTGCTGGATCATTGAAAAACCAAGAGAGTCCCAGAAAAACATCTATTTCTGCTTTATTGACTATGCCAAAGCCTTTGACTGTGTGTATCACCATAAACTGTAGAAAATTCTGAAAAAGATGGGACTACCAGATCACCTGACCTGTCTCTTGAGAAACCTATGTGCAGGTCAGGAAGCAACAGTTAGAACTGGACATGGAACAACAGATTGGTTCCAAATTGGAAAAGGAGTACGTCAAGGCTGTATATTGTCACCCTGCTTATTTAACTTATATGCTGAGTACATCATGAGAAACACTGGGTTGGAAGAAGGACAAGCTGGAATCAAGACTGCCAGGAGAAACATCAATTACCTCAGATATGCAGATGACACCACCCTTATGGAAGAAAGTGAAGAGGAACTTAAAAGCCTCTTGATGAAAGTGAAAGAGGAGAGTGAAAAAGTTGGCTTAAAGTTCAACATTCAGAAAACTAAGATCATGGCATCTGGTCCCATCACTTCATGAAAAATAGATGGGGAAATAGTAGAAACAGTGTCACACTTTATTTTTGGGGACTCCAAAATCACTGCAGATGGTGATTGCCTATTTCCAGTGGGATGTCACCTTATCTAAGTAAGCACATAATGGTCCCTCTGTATACTCAGACACACTCCCACAGTTTGTGTCCTCATGGACAGTCCCGGTGTGACCTAGGAATATGTTTACAAAGCATTTACAGGGCAGGGAAGACACTGCCCTGACTCTGGAAGTTCGGTTCTCTGGGAAGGCTGGAGGGCTCTCTTGTTAGAATCAAGAGAGTTCTTCATAGATAGAGGCCTGAAAACACACTCTCTGTTGATACCCTTCCTTCCTCGAAGAAACAGTACTTTCCCAATATTCTGTGAACTGAGAGTCACACATTGCTTGAAACCGTTTGCTTGCAGGTCATTTTTCAGTAACAATTTCTTGTGATGTTGTGACAGTAAGGATGTCCCCCACACTCACAGGGTAAGGCAATCCAAGATCCAAACATCTGTTCCATCACATTTTCTCTATAGGAGCAGCCAGTGAGCCTAAGTCTTTGTGAAATATGGGTAGATACAGCAGAGACACCTCCTGAGATCTGACAGTGGATACCGAACCTTGATGGCCAAATTTGCAACTGTTAGAAAATCCATAAAATTGCTTTTTTTTTTTAACTTCTGACAGTGGGAGAAGGTGAGGGTGGGATGTTTCGAAAGAACAGCATTTATATTTTCTATGGTGAAACAGATCACCAGCCCAGGTGGGATGCATGAGTCAAGTGCTCGGGCCTGGTGGGCTGGGAAGACCCAGAGGAATTGGGTGGAGATGGAGGTGGGAGGGGGGATCGGGATGGGGAATACGTGTAACTCTATAGCTGATTCATATCAATGTATGACAAAACCCACTGGAAAAAAAAATAAAAAAAATTTAAAAAAAAGAAAAAACAGGCTGCAGGAGGGTTTCTGAGATTGCTGAGTGCCATGCTGCACTTACCAAGATGATGTAGCATTCCACTGTAAATGGGCCAGTGGCTACGAGTTGCTAGCTGCTTACTTGTTTCAGAAATCCCAGAGTGTACCAAGCGATCACTGCCAGAAGTAAGAAACCAGAAGCTAAATGCATTTCCAGGTAGTTGTTATGCTGTACTGTTTTTGGCCAACTGAGAGAGAAATGTGTATTTTGCCACCAAGGTCCACTGTCCATGTTCACACCCAGGATATGTCCACTCAGGATCCAAGAATTTTCCAGACAGACCTAGGCACACTGAATCTCCACTACAGAGAAAACATGATGGAACTGACCTTTGGATGTTGCTTTTCCTTTTCCTGTGAGTTTGGTGGGCTTCCCTATGGTCACACTATCAGGAGCAATTGCTAATGAAAAATGACTTCCAACAAGTGTTTTCAAGCAGTATGTGATTCTATGGACATGGATTGCTGGAAACCTATGTTCCATTGAGGAAGGAAATGTATTTATAGACAGTGGGTTTTCAAGACTATCTATTAGGAACTGTCTAGCTTCAAAGATGTGAATTCTCCATATTTGCCCAGAGGACCTCACTTCCAGAGTCAGGGCAATGTGTTTTCCTGCACTTTTTGAGCTTTGTAAACACATTTCTTGGTCATACCAGGACTGTCCATGAGGAAACAGGCTCTCTAGATATTAAGGATCTGTCTAGATACTAAGATGTGAGGCCTCTAGGTTGGTACAGAGGACCTACATTTCAGAGCAAAGGCAGTGTGTTTTTGAGCATTTTCTGAGCTTTGTAGACACAATTCTCAGTAATGCCAGGACTGCTCATGAGAAAACAGGCTTCAGGTGTGTGTCTGAGAGTGCTGAGTACCATACTGTGCTTACCTAGATGAGGTAACTTTCCATGGCAAATCGATACGTGGCTAGGAGTTGTGAGCCACCAGCTTGCTTCAGAAATCCTGAGTGGTGGGCCAAAGGTTGCACTGTCAGAAGTAAGAAAAAAGTAATTGGATGGATTTTCAAGCAATTACTAGCCACACCTCTTTATGGCACCCAGAGAGAAAATTACAAATTGTGCACCCTAGGCCCGGTATTCAGGTTCACACACGGGATGTGTCCCCTCGTGATTCAAGAAATTTCCAGACAGACCTTTGTTCCCTAGAGTTCTTCTACAGAGAAAACTGGTTGGAACAGCCATTTGGAGGTTGCTTTGCCTTTCCCTGTGAGTGTGGGACCCCTACCTATGATCACAGCCTCAAGGAGATATTGCCACTGAAAACAGACTTCCAAGCAAACACTTTCCAAGCAGAGTGTGACTCTCAGGTCGCAGAATGTGAAGAAAGCTATCTTCCTTTGAGGAAGGAAAGACATCCACAGAGAGTGTGTTTTCAAACCTCTGTCTTGCAGGAAATTTTGAGCTTCTAAAACATGAGACCAGCAGGTCTGCTGAGAGGACCTAAATTCCTGAGTCAGGGCCGTGTGTCTCTCTGTAATTTCTGAGTCTGGCAAACACATTCCTAGGTCATAACGGTACTGACCATGAGAAAGCTGGCAGCAGGAGCGTGTCCAAAAGGGCTGAGTGCCTTACTGTGGTCAACTGTGTGAGGTGACATTCCAGTGACAGGCTCAAAGCTACAAGGTGTGAGCCACCTGCTTGCTTCAGAAACCCCAAAAGGTAGAGTAAAGCTAGCTCTGTCAGAGGTAAGAAAATAGCAGTTGGACAGATTTTCAAGCTGTTGTTAGGCTGAACCACTTTAGGGCCCCCTGAGAGAAAAATGCGAATTGTGCCCTGTAGGTCAGGTATCCAGGTTCAAACACAGGGTGTGTCCCGGCAGGATCCAAGAATTTTCCACAGAACTAGGCTCACTAGACCTCTTCTGCTGGGAAAATGGGATGGAACAGACATTGAAAGTTGGTTTGCCCCTGCCTATTTTCACAGACTCAAGGAGAAAGTGCTCCTGAAAGATGACCTCCAAGCAAGCACTTTTCAAGCAGTGTGTGACTCTCAGTTCACAGAATGCAGGGAAAGATATCTTCCTTCAAGGAAAGAAAGGCATCCAAAGAGAGTGTATTCTCAACCCTCTATCTTGCAGGAACTGTTTAGCTTCCCAGATGGGAGGCCTCCAGTACTGCTCAGAGGAACTAAATTCCAGAGTCAAGGCCATGTGTCTCCCTGCACTTTCCAAGCCTTGCAAAGCCATTCCTAGGTTATACCGATACTGCACATGAGGAAGCAGGCTGCGAGAGTGTGTCCAAGAGGGCTAGGTCCCTCACTATACTCACTTCTGCGAGGTGGCATTCCAGTGTAAAAAGGCCCACAGTTGGGAGTTGCAATTCACCCACTTGCTTCAGAAATCAAAAAGGATGGAGCAAATCAAGCTCTTTCAGAATCAAGAAAAGAGCAATTGGATGGATTTTCAAGCTGTTGCTAGGCCACACTGCTTTAAGGCCCACAGAGAGAAACACGAATTGTGCCTCCTCATTCTGGTATCCTGGTTCACAAACAGGGTGTGTCCCCAAAGGATCCAAGAATTTTCCAGACAGACTTACACTAGAGCTCTCCTACAGAGAAAATGGGATGGAACAGACATTTAGATATTGCTTTACCTTTCCCAGTGAGTGTGGGACCCCTCTGTTTGGCTACAGCCCCAAGTGGAAATTACCATTGAAAACTCATGTCTAAGCGAAAACTTTTCAAGCACTGTGTGACTCTCAGTTCGCAGGATACTGGGAAACCTATATTTCTTCAAGGAAGGAAAGGCATCCACAGAGAGTGTGTTTTCAAACCTCTCTCTTGCAGGAACTCTTTAGCTCCTAAGACATGAACCCTCCAGTTCTGCTCAGAGGACCTAAATTCGAGAGTCCGCGTCATGTGTCTTGGTGCATTTTCCCACCTTTCAAACACATGTCTAGGTGATACTGGTACTGCCCATGAGGAAGCAGACTGTGGGAATATGTCTCAGAGTGCTGGGTCCCTTACTGTGGTCACCTCTGTGAGGTGACATTCCACTGTAAATAGGCCCAAAGATAGGAGTTGTGAGCATCCCATGTGCTTCAGAAACCCCAGGGGTGGAACAAAGTTAGCTCTGTCAAAAGTAAGAAAATGGCAATTGGACGGATTTTCAAGATGTGGATAGGTCACACCGCTTTAGGGCCACCCGAGAAAAATATGCAAATTTGAACCTGGGTGTCCAGATTAACACACAGGGTGTTTCCCCACATGATCCAAGAATTTTTCAGACAGACCTAGGTTCACTGGAGCTCTCCTGCAGGGGAAACATACATCCAGAGTCTTCAGTGTGAACCCTCCAAAATCTATACCTGGTGTCACAAATCCATAGCCTCCAGGATGACTCCACCCTCAAGATCCTGTACCTGGGGTCACAAGTCCACTATTTCCATGTCGAGTCCACCTCCAAGAACTTGAACTTGTGGTCACATGTCCAGAGTCTTCAGGGTGACCCCACCTCCCAGAAGCTACTGGTGTGAAGCATCCACAGTTTTAAGGATGGACCCAATTCCCAGAACCTGTACCTGGGGTCACACTTCCATAGTCTAAGGGTTACCTCACCTCCCACACATTGAACCCGGTTTCCCATGTCCCTGTTAGCCAGGGTTACCCTCTCCATGACCCTGTAATGGGGATCACATGTCCACAGTCTGCTGTGTGTCGTCACTTCCCAGACCTTTCACCTGGAGTCACAATCACAGTTTCCAGGTTACTCCCTTGCAGACCCTGCACCTGGAGTCACTTATCCACAGTCTCCAGGGTGACTCATCCAAAACCCCACACTGGGGCTCACATGACCACAGTCTCCAGGGTGACCCAAGCACCCAGATCCTGCACCCAGGGTCACATATCCACAGGCTCCAGGGTGTACCTCTTGCAGACCCTGCACCTGGGGTCACATATCTACAGCCTCCAGTGTGATCCCCATCCCCAGACCTGGTTTGGGTGAGAAATATCCATAGTATCCAGAGTCACACCTTGGGTCACATATCCATAGTCTCCAGAGTCACACCTTGGGTCACATATCCATAGTCAACAGGGTGAACTCACCTCCCAGAGACTGTACATGGTGTCAAATGTGCACATTATCCAACATGCTGTACCTGGGTCAAAACCCCACGATCTCAAGGATGACCCCCTCTCAGACTCTGTTCCTGGGGTCACATGTCCAGAATCTCCAGAATGATCTACCACCAAGATGAAGCACCTGATGTCACATGTCAACAGTCTCCAAGGTGACCCCGTCCTCAGAATCTGCACCTGTGGTTACATTTCTCCAGTCTCCAGGATGACCCCCAATCTCAGTATTTGTATCATGTGTCACATGTACATAGTCACCAGGGTAACCACTGCAGGCCCTTTTTCTGACATAACATTTCCACAGACTCCTGAAGAACTCCCTTCCCTGACTCAACCTGGGATCCTACCTCCAGGGTCTCGAGGGTGATGCCCTTCCCTGTCCCTTCACCTGGTGTCAAACATCCACAGTCTCCATGGTAACATCCACACCAAAGTCTAATATTGGGGACACAGATCCATAGTCTTCTGGGTCGCAACCCCTCCCAGATCATGCACCTGGTCTCACATGTCCTCAGTCTCCAGGTTGACACCCGTCCCAGACACTGCAGCTGGGGTTACACGTCCACAGTCTCCAAGGTGAACCCACCTCACTGACTATTGTACCTCCAGTCACATGGCCTCAGTCTCCAGGGTGACCCCATATCTCAGACACTGTACTTGGGGTTATATATCAATGGTGGCCAGGATGACACCTCTCCCCAGACCCTGTACCTGGGGTCACATTGGCACAGTCTCCAGGGTGACGCTAAATTCCAAACCCTGTACCTGGGGTCACAGGTCGCAGTCACCAGGCTTTCCCCTTTCCCCACCCTCAAGAGCCTTTACCTGGGGTCACACGTCCACAGTCTCCAGGGTGACTCCCTCCCAGACCCTTGACCTGACATCCTATGTCCACAGTCTCCTGTGTGATATCACTTCCCAGACTCTATACCTGTGGTCACAGATCCACAGTCTCCATGGTGATCCCCTTCCCAGATCCTGTAATTTGGATCCCATGTCCTCAGTCTCCAGTGTGACACCACCTCTCATACCCTGTACTTTGGTGATTTGTCCACAGTTTCCAGGATGACCCAAATGGTGCATGTGGAGTCACATGTCCACATTCTGCAAAGTGACCCCATTCCCTAACTCTGCACCTTAGTCACACAGCCACAGTCTCCAGAATGACCTCACTCCAGACCCTGCACATAGGGCCACACCTCCACCTTCTCCATATTGACCCCCTCCTTGAACTTCTATCAGGTTTCACACATGCACCATCTCCACAGTGAGCACCACCAGATCCTGTACCTGTGGTGACGGTCCACAGTCTGCAGGGTGAGACCATTTTGTACCCTAAACCTTGGTTCACCTAGCCAGTCTGCAGGGTCATCCCTGCCAAACCTGCACCTGGGGTCACATGTCCATACTCTCCATGGTGACATCCCCCAGGCCCTGTTCTGCTGCTACTAAGTCATGCCAGTCCTGTCCAACTCTGCGACCCCATAGATGGCAGCCCACCAGGCTCCCCCATCCCTTGGATTATCTAGGCAAGAACACTGGAGTGGGTTGCCATTTCCTTCTCCAAAGCATGAGAGTGAAAAGTAAAAGTGAAGTCACTCAGTTGTGTCTGACTCTTAGCGACCCCATAGACTGCAGCCTACCAGGCTCCTCCATCCATGGGATTTTCCAGGCAAGAGTACTGGAGTGGGTTGCCCACTCCAGTACCTAGTGTCATATATCCACCCAGACCCTGTACGTAGTGTCATATATCCACATTTTCCCGGCTTACCCCACTTCCCATATCATGCACCTGGGATCACACACTCACAGTCTGCAAGGTGACCCTGATCCCATTCCTGTACCTTGTGTCACAAGTCCACAGCCACCAGGATGGCCCCACCCTCAAGATCCAATACCTGGGGTCACATTCCTGTCTCCAGTGTGATCCCACCTCCCAGAAACTTTACCTGGGGATAAACGTCCACAGTTTTCAGGATGGTCCCAACTCCCTGAAACGGTACCTGGAGTCACACTTCCATAGACATTGAGCCTGTTCCATGCCCCTGGTCCACAGGGTTACACCCTCCAAGACCCTGTAATGTGGTTTACATGTCCACAGTCTCCCGTGTGTCATCACTTTCCAGAACCTTCACCTGCAGGCACACAAACAGAGGTTCCAGGTTGACTCCCTCATAGACCCTGCACTTGGAGCCACATATCTACAGTCTCACAGGTGACTCATCCAAGTCACTGTACCAGGGCTCACATAACCACAGTCTTCCAGATGCTGGACTATTGACCCCAGCACCCAGCATCACATGTCCACAGATTCTAGCATAACCCCACATTCCAGACACTGTACCTTGGGACACATACCCACAGTCTCTAGGGTGAACAACCTCCTAGACACTGTACGTGGTGTCACATGGGCACATTCACCAACTCCCAAACCCTGTACCTAGGGTCACACATAGATAGTCTCAGGGTGACCCCACTCGCCAGAACTTGCACCTGGGTTCATATGCCCACAGCACCCAGGGTAACACCACCTGTCAAACAATTGTACTGGGTTCAAACACCCACTGGTTCTAGGGTGACACCAATTCCAAGCCTGTGAACCTAGGGTTACACATCCATGGTCTCCTGGGTGGCAACACCTCCCAGATCATGCACCAGGTCTCACACCTCCGCAGTCTCCAGGGTGACTACACCTCACAGAATATTGTAATTCTGGTCACATTGCCCCAGTCTCCAGGGTGACCCCGTATCTCTAACCCTGTACCTGGGGTTACATGTACATGGTGGCCAGGAAGACACGCCTCCCCAGACTCTATACACGGGATCACATTGGCACAGTCGCCAGGGTGTCCCCAACTTCCCCACACTGTACCTGTGGTCACATGTCCAGAGTCTCCTGGATTTACCCACATTCAAGGCTAGTAACTGGGATCACATGTCTACAGTCTCGAGGCTTTCCCCACCCACAAGTGCCTGTACCCGGGGTCACACATCAACTGACTCCAGGGTGACTCCCTCCCAGACTGTTCACCTGGCATCCCATGTCCCCAGACTTTTGTGTGATGTCATTTCCCAGACTCTGCACATGTGCTAACAGATTCACAGGCTCTGTAGTGACCCCCTTCCTGGTCTCTATAACTTGGGTCACATGTTCTCAGTATCCGGTGTGACCCCACCTCTCATACCCTATACCTTTGGTGACTTGGCCAAAGATTCCAGGGTAACCCTCCCCTGCCAGACCCTGTGCTTATTTACACACATCCACAATCTCCAGTATGTTCGCCCTCCCATACCCTGCACCTGGAGTCACATGTCAACAGTTTCCAGCGTGAACCCCACTTCACCCACTGCACCTGAGCTCACATATCCACATCGTGCAGGGTGACACCCCTTCCAGACCATTTCCCTGCCATTAAATGCCTGCAGTCCCCAGAGTGACCCCATACCTCCCAGACACTGTACCTGAGGTCGCATATACAGAGTTTCCTGGGTCACCCCTATCCCAGACCGTGTACCTGTGTTCAGATATCCTAGTGTCTTGGGGGACCCAGTTCAGACCTTGCATCTAGGGTCAAATGTCCAGTATCCAGGATGACTTGCCTCCCCAATCAGTGCATCTGGGGTCATATGTCCACAATCTTCAAATTGACCCTATCCCCTAACGCTGCACCTTACTCACACATCCACAATCTCCAGAGTGACCACAAAGCAGTATGTACACCTAAGGTCACATGTCCACTGTCTCACGGGTGACCTCTTCCCTGAACTTTTTCCAGATTTCACATGATCACCATTGCCACAGTGACCACCAACAGATCCTGAACCTGTGGTCACAGTTCAACAGTCTGCCTGATGAGACCCATTTTGTACCCTGAACCTTGTGAACCTGCACCTGGGATCACAAGTCCATATTCTCCATGGTGTCATCCCCCAGACCCTGTACCTAGTGTCATATATACAGTCTCCTGGGCTTTCCCACTTCCCATACCATGCACCTGGGATCACACATCCACAGGATCCAGGGTGACCCCCCTCCTAAACCTGTACCTGGTGTCACAAGTCGACAGACTCCAGGATGACCCTACCGTTAAGATCCTGTACCTAGGGTCACAAGTCCACTGTTTCCAGGGTGAGCCCCCCTCCCAGACTCTGCACTTGGGGTCACTTGTCAAGAGTCTCCAGGGTGACCCCACCTCCCAGAAACTGTACCTAGGGTGAAACATCCACAGTCACTCAGGTTGGCCCCAACTCCCAGAACCTGTACCTGGGGTCCCACTTCCATAGTCTCAGGGTTACCACACGCCCAGACATTTAAGATGGTGTCCCATGATCTTGGATGCCAGGGTTACCCCCTCCAAGACCCTGTAATGGGGTCACATGTTCGCAGTCTCCAGAGTGTCATCACTTCCCAGACCCTCCACCTGGAGTCACACAAACACAGGTTCCAAGGTGACTGCCTTGCAGGCCCTGCACCAGGAGTCACATATTCACAATCTCACCTTGGGGGATCCCATTCAGACCCTGGATCTAGGGTCACGTATCCAGTCTCCAAGATGATTTGCCTCCCAAATGGTGCATCTGGGGTCACATGACCACAGTCTCCAAAGTGAACGTATCCCCTAACCCTGAACCTAAGTCACACGGCAAATAATTTCCAGAGTGACCTCAACCCAGACCCTGAAACGAGGGTCACATGTACACAGTCTTGGAGAGTGACCCCCTCTGTGAAATTGTACTAGGTTTCATACGTCCACCATCGCCACAGTGACTACCACCAGATCCTGTACCTGTGGTCATAGATCCACAGTCTGCAGGGTGAAGCCCTTTTCCTACCCTGAACTTTGGGTCACACGACCACAGTCTCCCGGGTGACCCCACCCGAACCTGCACCTGCGGTCACATGTCCACACTTTCCATGGTGACATACCTGAGACCCTGTACCTACTGTCATATATCCACAATCTCCTGGGTTACTGCACTTCCCATACCATACACCTGTGACCACATGTCCACAGTCTCGAGGGTGGCCCCCTGTATAACCTGTACCTGGTGTCACAAGTCCACAGCCTTCAGGTGACCCCACCCTCAAGATCCTGTACCGGGGGTCACAAGTCCACTTTTTCCATGGTGAGTCTACCTCCCAGACCCTGCATTTGGGGTCACATATCCAGAGTCTTCAGGGTGACCCCACCTCCCAGAAACCATACCTCGGGTGAAATGTCCACCATTTTCAGGATGGTACCAACTCCCAGAACCTGTACCTGGGGTCACACTTCCATACTCTCAGGGTATCCCCACCTCCCAGACATATAACCTTGCGTCCCATGACCCTGGCCACAAGGGTTACCCCCTCCAAGACCCTGTAATAGGGGTCACATGTCCACAGTCTCCTGTTTGTCAAAACTTTGTAGACCTCACCTGGAGTCACACAAACACAGGTTCCATGGTGACTCCCTCGCAGACCCTGCACCTGGAATCACATATTCACAGGTTCCAGGGTGACCCCCTCGGAAATCCTGTACCTGAGATCACATATCTACAGTCTCCAGGGTGAATCCCATCCCCACACACTGAGCGGAATCATCCAGTCTCCCATGAGACCCCAATGTCAAGAACTTATCCCTTGTGCTCGAAGTCTACATTCTCCAGGGTGACATTATCTCCCATACCATGCACCTTGGGTAACATATTCACAGTCTCCAAGGTGACCTTACCTCCCATACCCTTTACCTGGGGTCACATGTGCAAATTATCCAGGATTCCCGCCACTCCAACACCCTGCACCTGGGTCAAAAGCCCACAGTCTCAAGGCTGACCCCCTATCTGACCATGTTCCTGGGGTACATGGCCAGAATCTCTAGGATGATCTTGAAAGTAACCATGCAAAGACACTGGAATCCTTGGCCTCCAGAGGAGAAGAATTCAATTCGGGGCCAGAGACAAGGCTTGATTGCTTAAAGTTTTTGTGTAATAAAGTTGTATTAAAGTATAAAGGAGATAGAGAAAGCTTCTGACATAGGCATCAGAAGGGGGCAGAAAGAGTAACCCCTTGCAAGTGTTAGGAGTGGAATTATATGGCTCAGATGGTAAAGCCTCTGTCTGCAATGCTGGAGACCAGGTTAGATCCCTGGGTCAGGAAGATCTCCTGGAGAAGGAAGTGGCAACCCACTCCAGTACATTTGCCTGGAAAATCCCATGGACAGAGGAGCCTGGTAGGCTACAGTCTATGGGGCCACAAAGAGTTGGACACGACTGAGCAACTTTACCTTACTTTTAATTAGTTATTCAGATCAGTCCAGTCCCGTTCAGTCACTCAGTCGTGTCTGACTCTTTGGGACCCCATGAATCGCAGCACGCCAAGCCTCCCTGTCAGTCACCAACTCCCGGAGTTTACTCAAACTCATGTACATCGAGTCGGTGATGCCATCCAGTCATCTCATCCTCTGTCATCCCCTTCTCCTCCTATCCCCAATCCCTCACAGCATCAGGGTCTTTTCCAATGAGTCAGTTCTTCACACCAGGTGGCCAGATTATTGGAGTTTCAGCTTCAGAATCAGTCGTTCCAATGAACACCCAAGACTGATCTCCTTTAGGATGTACTGGTTGGATGTCCTTGCAGTCCAAGGGACTCTCAAGAGTCTTCTCCAACACCACAGTTCAAAAGCATAAACTCTTCGGTACTCAACTTTCTTCACAGTCCAATTCTCACATCCATACATGACCACTGGAAAAACCATAGCCTTGACAAGATGGACCTTTGTTGGCAAAGTAGTGTCTCTGCCTTTTAATATGCTATCTAGGTTAGTCATAACTTTCCTTCCAAGGAGTAATTTTCTTTTCATTTCATGGCTGCAATCACCATCTGCAGTGATTTTGGAGCCCCAAAAAATAAAGTCTGACACTGCTTCCACAGTTTCCCCATCGATTTCCCATGGAGTGATGGGACCTGATGCCATGATCTTAGTTTTCTGAATTTTGAGCTGTAAGCCAACTTTTTCACTCTCCTCTTTCACTTTCATCAAGAGGCTTTTTAGTTCTTCTTCACTTTTTGCCATAAGGGTGGTGTCATCTGCATGTCTGAGGTTATTGATATTTCTCCTGGCAATCTTAATTCCAGCTGGTGCTTCTTCCAGCCCAGCATTTCTCATGATGTACTCGGCATATAAGTTATATAAGCAGGGTGACAACGTACAGTCTTGACGTACACCTTTTCCTATTTGGAACCAGTCTGTTGTTCCATGTCCAGTTCTAACTGTTGCTGCCTGAACTACATACAGGTTTCTCAAGAGGCAGGTCAGGTGGTCTGGTAGTCCCATCTCCTTCAGAATTTTCCATAGTTAATTGTGATCCACACAGTCGAAGACTTTGGCGTAGTCAATAAAGCAGAAATAGATGTTTTTTTCTGGAACTCTCTTGCATTTTCGATGATCCAGCAGATATTGGCAATTTGATCTCTGGTTCCTCTGCCTTTTCTAAAGCCAGCTTGAACATCTGGAAGTTCACAGTTCACGTATTGCTGAAGCCTGGCTTGGAGAATTTTGAGCATTACTTCACTAGCGTGTGAGATGAGCATAATTGTGTGGTATTTTGAGCATTCTTTGGGATTCCTTTCTTTCTAATTGGAATGAAAAGTGACATTTTCCAGTCCTGTAGCCACTGCTGAGTTTTCCAAATTTTCTGGCATTATGAGTGCAACACTTTCACAGCATCATCTTTCAGTATTTGAAATACTTCAACTGGAATTCCATCACCTCCACTAGCTTTGTTCGTAGTGATGCTTTCTAATTCCCACTTGACTTCACACTCCAGAATGTCTGGCTCTAGGTGAGTGATCACACCATTGTGCTTATCTGGGTCATGAAGATCTTTTTGTACAGTTCTTCTGTGTATTCTTGCCACCTCTTCTTAATAGCTTCTGCTTCTGCTAGGTCCATAGACTTTCTATGCTTTATCGAACCCATTTTTGCATGAAATGTTCCCTTAGTATCTCTAATTTTCTTGAAGAGATCTCTAGTCTTTCCCATTCTGTTCTTTTCTTCTATTTCTTTGTGTTGATCTCTGAGGATGGCTTTCTTATCTCTCCTTGCTATTCTTTGGAACTCTGCATTCAAATGGGAATATGTTTCCTTTTCTCCTTTGCTTTTTGCTTCTCTTCTTTTCACGGCTATTTGTAAGGCCTCCTCCGACAGCCATTTTGACCTTTTGGATGTCTATTCCATGGGGATAGTCTTGATCCCTGTCTCCTCTACAATGTCACAAACCTCCATCCATAGTTCATCAGGCACTCTGTCTATCAGATCGAGTCCCTTAAATCTATTTCTCACTTCCACTGTATATTCATAAGGGATTTGATTTAAGTCATACTTGAATGGTCTAGTGTTTTCCCCACTTTCTTCAATTTAAGTCAGAATTTGGCAAGAAGGAGTTCATGATCTGAGCCACAGTCCGTTCCCAGTCTTGTTTTTGCTGACTCTATAGAGCTTTTCCATTTTGGTTGCAAAGAATATAATCAATTTGATTTTAGTGTGGACCATATGGTGGTATCCATGTGTAGACTCTTCTCTTGTGTTGTTGGAAGAGGGCATTTGCTATGCCCAGTGTGTTCTCTTGGCAAAACTCTATTAGCCTTTGTCCTGCTTCATTCTGTACTCCAAGGCCAAATTTGCCTTTGAGTTACTCCAGATGTTTCTTGACTTCCTACTTTTGCATCCCAGTCCCCTATAATGAAAAGGACGCCTTTTTTGGATGTTAGTTCTAAAAGGTCTTGTAGGTCTGGATAGAACTGTTCAACTTCAGCTTCTGCAGCATTACTGGTTGGGGTATAGGCTTGGATTACCATGATATTGAATGGTTTGCCTTGGAAACAAACAGAGATCATTCTGTCATTTTTGAGATTGCATCCAAGTACTGCATTTCAGACTCTTTTGTTGGCCATGATTGCTATCCATTTCTTCTAAGTGATTCCGGCCCACAGTAGTAGATATAATGGTCATCTGAGTTAAATTCACCCATTCTAGTCCATTTTAGTTCACTGGTTCCTAGAATGTCAACATTCACTCTTGCCACATCCTGTTTGACCACTTCCATTTGCCGTGATTCATGGACCTAACATTCCAGATTCCTATGCAATATTGCTCTTTACAGCATTGAACATTGCTTCTATCAGCAGTCACATCCACAACTGAGTATTGTTTTTGCTTTGGCTCTATCCGTTCATTCTTTCTGGAGTTATTTCTCCACTGGACTCCAGTAGCATATTGGGCACCTACTGAGTTAGGGAGTTCCTCTTTCAGTATCCTATCATTTTGCCTTTTCATACTGTTCATGGGGTTCTCGAGGCAAGAATATTGAAGTGGTTTGCCATTCCCTTCTCCAGTGGACCACATTCTGTCAGACCTCTCCACCATGACCCTTCCGTCTTGGGTGGCTCCACATGGCATGGCTTAGTTTCATTCAGTTAGACAAGACTGTGGTCTGTGTGATCAGATTGGCTAGATTCCTGTGATTATGGTTTCAGTGTGTCTGCCCTTTGATGCTCTCTTGCAACACGTCCAAGGTAATTAGTTATTACAGTGAATCAAAAGAATGTCTGGAGGTTGTAAAGACCTTGCTAGACCTACTACCATAATTCACACCTTAAGATAACAGGATTCGTCCAAAGGTTTTTTTTTTTTTTTTTTTTTTTTTTCCCAGAGACTGTCCTCAAGCGGGATACATTATTGCTATATAATCCTAAGGAATGTAGAGGGACAAAAAAATTTGTCATTCCTTCCTCCTTGAGAATTCCAGACCCCTCTCTCCTTGGGGACCCCTGGATTTCTTATCAATCTGCCGAGGAATTGACTTTCTCATTTCCCTCTTTTGTTTAAGGAGGATTTTGTTGCCAAGGGAAAGGGGCATTGTTTTCATTTCATAAATACTTCCTGCTGTCTAGGGGCGTGGTCCCTAAACTGTTAAGACAACATATTCTCCTAACCCTAATAATGAGGGTCTGTGATCCAGGGGCCCCAAATAATAGTTGGAGAAGGCTGTGGCACTCATAGGAGCTTGGACAATCATTTGTAATTAAAAAGCTTTTAGACGGTTAGAAAACCCTATTATACAGTTACAGATGTAGGGCAAAATAGTCATTAAACCAAGTTAAAATCAAAATGAAAAGTAACATTATGCCTATAGTTGCATCAGTCCATCTTAGTGTTCTTTAGATGTCATCAGTTTAAGAAGAGGCAGCACATGTAATTGTTGTTGAAGGTATTTGCAGACGTGGAGAAGGTCCTTTCCTTGAAGTGGAGATGTCCACCATGGGAAGCCTTCCACTGATGAAGAGGGGAGCTCTCCACAGACCCAGAAGTTAGAGTGATTGTGAAATGCTGTGTAGGAGTGAGCCCAAGCATTGTCTTGAGGTTCAAACGGCAGACTCAGGATTTTTGGAGTCAGCATAAGTAGACTTACATAGATTATCACGCCCGTCTGAAAAGTACAAAGCCAGAGCATAGAAAGTAAAGACAAAAAATGAAGTCACTTAGTTCTGGTCAGGGTGCCACTTCTTAACTCGAGTATGATGTACCCACAAATCAATTCCTGGCACTTTGACAGCTGTGGGAGAAGAAAGAATAACCTGGTAAGGGCCTTCCCAGAGGGGCTCAAGGGATGGGCCCCCAGACCCCAATGATTTTATGAGGACCTCGGTTCCTGGCTCAAATAGAGGCTTGCTTAACTCAAGCTGGGTCAGGAGTCAACTCCCAGAGTTCTGTTAATGCCTATTGAAAAGCTGAGAGCTGAGTTAAATAATTAGTAAAGTCCAAGGCTTCAGGGTCTATAACAATGTCTATGCATAAGAAAGGGTTTCCAAAAATACATTCAAAAGGAAACAGTCCCTCCTCATTAAAGCTATGAGTAGGACTTTAAACCAATTGTCCTGTGTCTCGAGTTAATTTATGCAGATGTCTTTTGATAATGTAATTAGCTTTTTCAAACTTCCCTGAGGATTGGTGTTTACAGGAACACTGTAAGTGATATTTTATTCCTAGAGCTTTAGACACCCCCTGAGTTACAACACTTTCAAAGGCAGAAACATTGTCACTCTGAAAGCTCTGTGGCAATCCAACATGGGGATAATTTCATGGATTAAAATCTTTATAACCTCCTTATCTGTATAACCTCTTGACAAAAGATGAGGCCCGAATCCACTGCATTGCATGCAGAGCAATTCCGTGTTCCACATCAAACACGAAGGAGCCTTGACTCTCTTGATGGAACTCCAGAGAGTCCTCCAAAACACTGTCACAAGTCTAGAGGGACCCTGAGGTCACCGCAGCAACAAGAAAGAGCTCTGTGTACCTCAAATCAACTCGAGATGAGTGCTGCTTCCCTGGCTATGACACAAGAGGAATGCCAACTTTCCACAAGCCCCTCAAGAGGAGGCTTCTCTCACCTATAGGTATGTGAGAGGGACCCTGAGTTTGCTGCCCCAAGACGAATGGACACCGAGATGCACTGACTCAAAATGAGGCCGGATTTCGCTGCAGTGATTTGAATGCAGGCTCGTCTTTCATCTCACAAGATGAAGGGATGTTTGAATCCCCTGTGGAGACCCTAGAGAAAGCCCTAGTTCCATGCCTCATCTCATCAGGAGGCCTCACACCCCTTTGAAAACTCGAGAGGAACGTGAAGTTTAATGCTTCAAAAGGAGACGATGACTGACTCCTATTGAAAACTGATAGAAATCCCCAAATCCCTGTGGCAACTGGAAAGGGACCCTGGGTTTCCTGCCTCCTCTTGAGAGGTGTCCCTATTGCTTTGCCACGCCTCAAGGAGAATCCTGAGTTGTCTCTTGCAACTAGACAGGAGTCTTGACGTCGCTGAACAAACACGAGTTTTGAAGGGCCATCCCCATCGTAACTCGTGAATATACCTCAGGTTTGCACCAAAAACAGAAAAAACATGAGACATCCCACTCGACACGAGATGAGGCCAGATTCGCCTACATTGCATGCAGAGCAATTCCGTGTTCCCCATCAAACACGAAAGGAGCATTGGCTTCCTTGATGAAACTCCATAGAATCCCCAAGAACACTCTCACAAGTCTAGAGGGACCCTGAGGTCACCGCAGCAACATGAAAAAACTCCGTGTACCCCAAATCAACTCGAGATGAGAGCTGATTCCCTGGCTTCGACTCAAGAGGAATGCCAACTTTCCACAAGCACCTCAAGAGGAGGCTTCTCTCAGCTATAAGTATGTGAGAGGGACCCTGAGTTTGCGGCCTCAAGTGGAATGGACACCCAGATGCCCTGACTCGAAATAAGGCCAGATTTCCCTGCAGTGACTTGAATGCAGGCTCATCTTTCATCTCCCACGATGAAGGGATGTTTGAATCCCCTGTGGAGACCCTAAGGAGAGCCCTAGATCCTAGCATCACCTCGACAGGAGGCCTCAAATCCCTTTGACAACTCAAGAGAAACACGGAGTTCAATGCTTCTAAAGGAGATGATGCTTGTCTCATCTTGAAAATTGATATTAATCCCAATATCCCTGTGACAACTGAAACGGGACACTCGGTCTCCAGCTTCACATCGAGAGGCGTCCCTTTTGCCCTGCCAAACCTCAAGGAAATCCCGAGGTGTCCCTCGCAACTAGACAGGAGTCTTGACATCGCTGAACAAACACCAGTTTTGAAGGGCTATCCCCATCGTAACTCGAGAATATACCATAGGTTCCCACCGCAACTCGAGAAAAACCATGAGACTTCTCCCTCGCCACGGGATGAGACCCGATTCCCCTGCTTTGCCTGCAGAGCAATTCCGTGTTCCCCATCAAACATTACAGGAGCCTTGACTTCCTTGATGGAACTCCAGAGAGTCCCCAAGAACACTGTCACAAGTCTAGAGGGACCCTGAGGTCACCGCAGCAACACGAAAGAGCTCCGTGTACCCTAAATCAACTTGCGATTAGGCCCGATTCCCCTACATTGGCTCCAGAGCCATCTCGCATTCCACATCAAACACAAATGGCTTGACTTCTTTTAGGCAACTCCAGGGAATCCCCAAGAAGACCGTCCCAAGTCCAGAGGAACACCAAGGACAGCACAGCAACTTGAGAAAAGCTCCATGTACCCCAAATCATCTTGAGATCAGAACGGATTCCCTGTCTTCGACTCTAGAGGAATGCCAACGTTCCACAAGCACCTCAAGAGGAGGCTTCTCTCAGCTTTAGGTATGTGAGAGGGACCCTGAGTTTGCTGCCTCAAGCGGAATGGACACTGAGATGCCCTAACTCGAAATAAGGCCGGATTTTCCTGCAGTGACTTAAATGTAGACTCGTCTTTCATCTCCCAAAATGAAGGGATGTCTGAAAACCCTGTGGAGACCATAGAGAAAGCCCTAGTTCCCCGCTTCATCACGACAGGAGGCCTCACTTCCTTTTGAAACCTCGAGAGGCATGTGGAGTTCAATTCTTTAAAAGGAGACGATGTCTGACTCCTCTTGAAAATTGATATTAATCCCAATATCCCTGTGGCACCAGGAAAGGGACCCTGGGTCTCCCGCCTCTCTTTGAGAGGGGTTCCTATTGCCCTGCCAAGCCTCAAAGAGAATCCCGAGGTGTCCCTCGCAACTAGACAGGAGTCCTGATGTCGCTGAACAAACACGAGTTTTGAAGGGCCATCCCCGTTGTAACTCGAGAATATACCCTAGGTTTCCACCGCAACTTTAGAAACACCACGAGACTTCCCCCTCTCCACCAGATGATGCCTGATTCCACTGCATTTTGTTCAGAGCAATTCTGGGTTCCACATAAAACACGAAAGGAGCCTTGAGTTCCTTGATGGAACACCATAGAGTCCCCAAGAACACTGTCACAAGTCTAGAGAGACCCTGAGGTCACCGCAGCAACACAAAAGAGCTCTGTGTACCCCAAATCAATTCGAGATGAGGCCTGATTCCCTTGCATTGGCTCCTGAGCAATCCCACGTCCCCCATCAAGCACAACAAGTGGCTTCACTTCCTATAGGCAACTCCAGAGATTCCCCGAGAACACCGTCCCAAGTCTTGAGGAACACCAAGTTCAGCACAGTAACTCGAGAAAAGCTCCATGTAGCCGAAATCATCTAGAGATCAGAGTGGATTCCCTGGCATCGACTCAAGGGGAATGCCAACGTTCCACAAGCATCTCAAGAGGAGTCTTCTCTCAGCTGTAGGTATGTGAGAGGGATCCTGAGTTTGCTGCCTCAAGTGGAATGGACACCGAGATGCCCTGATGCAAAAGAAGGCCGGATTTCCCTGCAGTGACTTGAATGCAGGCCCGTCTTTCATCTCCCAAGATGAAGGGATGCCTGAATCCCCTGTGGAGACCCTGGAGAAAGCCCTAGTTCCCCGCCTCATCTCGACAGGAGGCCTCACATCCCTTTGACAACTCGAGAGGAGCACGGTGTTCAAGGCGTCAAAAGGAGACGACGCCTGACTCAGTTTGAAAATTGATAGAAATCCCAATATCCCTGTGGCAACTGAGAAGGGAACCTGGGTCTCCCGTCTCACCTCGAGAGGTGTCCCTATTGCCCTGCGAAGCCTCGAGGAGAATCCCGAGGTATCACTGGCAACTAGACAGGAGTCCTGAAGTCGCTGAACCAACACGAGTTTTGAGGGCCATCCCCGCCGTAACATGAGAACATACCCCATATTCCTGCTGCAACTCAAGAAAAACCATGAGACTTCCCCATCGCCGTGAGATGAAGCCCGATTGCAATGCTGCGTGCAGAGCAAGTCCGTGTTCCTCATCAAACACGAAAGGAGCCTTGACTTCCTTGATAGACCTCCAGAAAATTCCCAAGAACACTGTCACAAGTCTAACTGGACCCTGAGGTCCCCGCAGCAACATGAAAGAGCTCCGTGTACCCTAAATCAACTCAAGATGAGGCCCTATTCCACTGCATTGCATGCAGACCACATCCGTGTTCCCCATCAAACACGAAAGGAGCCTTGACTTCCTAGATGAAATTCCACATAGTCCTGAAGAAGACTGTCACAAGTCTAAAGATGCAGCATGATATGCAACACGATATGCAACACGAAAGTGCTCCGTGTACTCCAAATCAACTCCAGATGAGGCCCGATTCCCCTGCAATGTCTCCAGAACCATCCCACGTTACCCATAATACACGACCAGGGACTTACATCCTTTAGGCAACTCCAGAGTTTCCCTGAGAATACCGTCTCAAGTCTAAAGGAACACCAAGTTCAACATGCCATGTTTTTTCATGGTATATATTTTGCTTTTCTTGGCTAAGATGTTGCCAAGTGAAAGGCATTTTTTTTTTTTTTTTTTTAGAAATAACAGCAAGCCACAAAGAAAAAATCTTGAACATAGAAATGAAGACAGAAAGGAAACTTCTAGGAGAGAATAGACAAGGCAGTAGCTTCAATAGCAGTTCTCTTCTCCCTGACAACCTTTTATCTCTTCCCTCTTAGGAAAAGGGCTGTATTCACCAGGGATTTGGTTACAGTCTCCTTTCCACATGAGGAGTACAAAGGAGGTCTGGCACTCTATTCTTATCATGACTCATATTTTTTTGCAGGAAGAAGATTCTTCACACCCAGTGGAAACACCCTTCTGTCAGATAGAGAAGGCTCTCTGGCTCCAGGGTTCTGCCAAACCGTCCACAAGAGCAGTCAGTCAGTCATTTCCTCCCAAGCATGGCTTTCAATAAACTAACAAAACAAAACAAAAACAGAAAAACAGAAAAAGCAACAAACTGATGCTGTTGTCTCCTAGATGATATTACCATGGGAGTGCTGCAGGTATCGATGTCAGAAGCTGGAAGAAATTATTTGAGGAGCTTTAATATCTATGGTTTTTCCAGTGGTCATGTATGGATTTGAGAGTTGAACTGTGAAGAAAGCTGAGTGGCAAAAAATTGAAGCTTTTGAACTGTGGTGTTGGAGAAGACTCTTGAGAGTCCCTTGGACTGCAAGGAGATCCAACCAGTCCATCATAAAGGAGATCAGGCCTGGGTGTTCATTGGAAGGACTGATGCTGAAGCTGAAACTCCAATACTTTGGCCACCTGATTCGAAGAGTTGACTCATTGGAAAAGACCCTGATGCTGGGAGGGATTGGGGGCAGGAGGAGAAGGGGGCAACAGAGGATGAGATGGCTGGATGGCATCACCAACTCAATGGATATGAGTTTGAGTAAACTCCGGGAATTGGTGATGGAGAGGGAGGCTTGGCATGCTGTGATTCATGGGGTTGCAAAGAGTTGTACACGACTGAGCGACTGAACTGAACTGAACTGAACATCTAGGACACACTTGTTCTGTGCTCTGGTCTCCACCCAGTGAACCTTGGATATTGGGGTTGGTTGATTGTAGTAATGTCTGATTTTTTTCCCACCACCTGTATCCAGGCCTTTCATAATGCCCCCCCTGCACTGACTTTTGGCACAGTCACATGTCTTGATTTGGCCAAGGGAGCAGCCTGAAAAGTGCCTATATATTGGGGCTGGTCCTCTTGCTGATCTTGCAACCACTGCTGCTGCCACCAAATGATCAAGCACAAGCTTGCTTCCTGGAGAAGATACAACATGATCAGAGATAAGCCATCCCACTCGAGCCATCATAGACTAGCCAGTTGCCAGTCAACTCTACAGCTGATCACAGATGTATGAGTGCCCAGCTGATATTATCAGAGTCTGGTCCCAAGCTGCAAGAACCACTCAGGCACAAGAGGCCTACACTGCAACATCTCAAATTGTAAGCCAAAATAATGTCTTTTTTTCCCTTTTTTCTTTTTGTTGTTGTTGTAGGCCACCTGGTTTTGAACTGTTTTGTTATGTAGCAAAAGTTAACTGACACAGATATTTCCCTAAGTGTTCTCCTAGAGCCCAGTGCCACTGGTGGGATCACATGGCTGGGATTTTAGGGACATTTTCTACTGTGCCAAGTGGAATGTGGGTGAACTGAGCTAGCAGGTGGGCTGTTAGCAGTCATGCTCTGTGCTGTTCAGGAGCACAGGCTTTGGAGTCAAATTGGCATTGATTCAAATCATGGCATTATGTCAGTGTGGAAGTAACAGCTATAAAATCTCAATGGTATAAAAACATCAAAATCTCAGTGGCTTCACACCAGAAAGGTGTATTTCTCTCCTATGTCACTGCTTATCTATATATTTATATATTTGGTGCCCTATACATATGCAATGGTATTTCCCTGGTAGCTCAGATGGCAAAGAATCTGCCTGCAATGCAGGAGATCAGGTTTGATCCCTGGGTCAGAAAGATCCCCTGGAGAGGGAAGTGGCAACCCACTCCAGTATTCATGCCTAGAGAACTCCATGGACAGAAGAGCCTGGTGGGCTACAGTCCATGGGATTGCAAAGAGTTGGACACATTTGAACAACTAACACTCTTCACTCACATCTGTGATGATCTGCAGAGCTGGCTGGCTGCCAGGTCTAAGAGGGCTCAGTTGGGATGGTATCTTGTCCTCCAGCTGGCTAACTTGTGCATGATCACACTCATATATATTCATGTAGAGATTCAGGGACCAAGGCTCCTTTGACCTAGTGTGTTCTCTGGGTCCTCCACTGGATCTTCTGCAACCAGCCAGGAGACGAGAAAAGAAAAAGAACATGGAGAATCTGGTGGGTTTAAGGGCCAGGGCTGTAAATGTCAGAAGTTAATTCATTCCATTGCTAGAACTAGTCACATGGTTCCACCTAGATGTAAAGGGACTGGGAGCATGATCCAGTAGAGCGCCAAGGAAAGAGCGAAGGTACATATTGGTGAGATACAGAAATCTGCCTCATTTAGCAATTCATTAACTAGGTAATTAGGCAAGTTACTTGATTTCTTTGATAGTTAAATAGTCCTGTGTGGATTGTACAATCATGTAGAAGTGACCTCATGCCAATCTGTCTTTCATTCTGGTCTGTGTCCATTCATACTAGGAATTGAGGCTGTTTAATGCCATATTGTTATGCTGTTTTTGAGAATCAGACCCTATCTGGGATACCAAGGAAAAAGGATATGAATGGTTTTCCCTGGGTGCAGGAAATGAGTGGGTACATTTTTTGTAAGGAAATTATTTAAATTATAAAACCATCTGTGAGTTGGTCTTTTTTTTTTATTATTGTCATATGCCAGTAAATAAAAATAAAATATTCCTTCCTAAAAGAAAAACTGTTATCTAACTGTGGAAAACTCTGAAAGAGATGGGACTACCAGATCACCTGAACTGCCTCTTGAGAAATATGTATGGAGATCAGGAAGCAACAGTTAGAACTGGACATGGAACAACAGACTGGTTCCAAATTGGAAAAGGAGTACATCAAGGCTGTATATTGTCACCCTGCTTATTTAACTTATATACAGAGTACATCATGAGAAACGCTGGGCTGGAAGATGCACAAGCTGGAATCAAGATTGCCGGGAGAAATATCAATAACCTCAGACGTGCAGATGACACCACCCTTATGGCAGAAAGTGAAGAGGAGCTAAAGAGCCTCTTGATGTAAGTAAAGGAGGAGAGTGAAAAAGTTGGCTTAAAGCTCAACATTCAGAAAGCTAAGATCATGGCATCTGGTCCCATTACTTCATGGCAGATAGATGGGGAAATAGTGGAAACAGGGGCAGACTTAATTTTTTTGGGTTTCAAAATCACTGCAGATGGTTACTGTAGCCATGAAATTAAAAGACGCTTACTCCTTGGGAGGAAAGTTATGATCGACCTAGACAGCATATTAAAAAATAGAGACGACACTTTGCCAACAAAGGTCCGTCTAGTCAAAGCTATGGCTTTCCCAGTAGTCATGAATGGATGTGAGAGTTGGACTATAAAGAAAGCTGAGCACGGAAGAATTGATGCTTTTGAACTGTGGTGTTGGAGAAGACTCTTGAGAGTCCCTTGGACTGCAAGGAGATCCAACCAGTCCATCCTAAAGGAGATCAGTCCTGAATATTCATTGGAAGGACTGATGCTGAAGCTGAAACTCCAATACTTTGGCCACCTAATGTGAAGAACTGATTCATTTGAAAAGACCTTGATGCTGGGAAAGATTGAAGGCAGGAGGAGAGGGGGATGACAGAGGATAAACTGGTTGGATGGCATCACCAACTCAATGGAGATGAGTTTGAGGAAACTCTGGGAGTTGGTGATGGACAGCCTGGTGTGCTGAAGTCCATGGGGTCGCAAAGAGTTGGACATGACTGAGCGACTGAACTGAACTGAAGACCTAAACAGTTACTGCAATGCTATTGAGATTTAATTGTATTATGTAGCTAGAATGGGCCCTTAACACACAAGGGCCCAACTGCACACTTGAGGAGTACATTACAGAAGTATTTGGATTTCAGTTTCATTTGAGCGTGTTTTCAAATAATCACACTGGTCACTCTGTTTCAGTGTTTTATTTATTTATTTATTTAAATTGAGTAAGTCACTTTAATTGGGGAATAGCTACTTTACAATATTGTGATGGTTTTTGCCATGCATCAACATGAATCAGCCACAGGTATTCATGTTTCCCCCTCCCCCATCCTGAACGCCCTTCCCACCTTCCTCCCCACTCTCTCTCTTTGGTTGTCCCAGAGCAGGCTTTGGATTCCCTGCTTCATGCACTGAATTTGCGCTGGTCATCTATTTTACATATGGTAATGTACATGTTTCACTGCTATTCTTTCAAATCATCAGTGGGAGAAGGCAGGGTGGGATGTTTAATGTTCTAAACTTTTGAACACAAATAGAAAGCATGTGGTCACATAGAATGTTAGAACTAAAGGAAATCAGCTTCTGTTCCATCATCTTCACAAGCATTGTTTATGTTTGCTTTACAGCTTAAATGCAAGAATATCTAGTACCACAGGTGTTGGAGACACAAAGTGATCCCAAAGGGAGCTTTTGTTGTTTTTCAGTTGCTAAGTCATGTCCAACTCTTTGTGGCCCCATGGACAGCAGCATGTCAGGCTTCTTGTCTTTCACTATCTCCAGGAGTTTGCTCAAACTCATGCCCATTGAGTCGATGATGCCATCTAACCATCTCATCCTCTGTCACCCTCTTCTCCTCCTGCCCTCAGTCTTTCCCAGCATCAGGGTCTTTTCCAGTGAGTTGGCTCTGCACATCAGGTGCCTGAAGTTTTGGAGCTTCAGCTTCAACATCAGTCCTTCCAATGAGTATTCAGGGTTGATTTCTTTTTGGATTGACTGGGTTGGTCTCCTTGCAGTTCAAGGAACTGTCAATTCTTTTCCATTTATGCTAAACCATTATGAACTTATTGGAAGCTCACCAAATTCACTTCCATATAGAATATAGTATCGACTTAAAGGATACAATGTTTTAGTCAGCATGGGTTGCTATAAAACATACCACATGCTGGCTGGCTTAAACAACAGACGTTTGTTTCTCACAGTTCTGGAGGCTGGTAAGTCCAGGGTGAAGATGCTGTCCAGTTTGGTTCTTGGTAAGGGCTCTCTTCTTGGACTGCAAATGGCTGTCTTGTTGCTGTATCCTCACATGGTAGAGAAAGGAAACTCTGATGTCTACTCCTCTTCTTATAAGGGCACTAGTCCCACCATGGGGGCTCCACCTTTATGAAATCATCTAAATTTAATCACATCCGCAAAGCCCTACCTCCTGATGCTATACCTTAGGGGTAGGGCTTCAAGAAATAAATTTGAGGTGGTACACAAACATTCAGTCTAAGACAATTGGTAATGAAATTGTACCACTTTGAAGATAATTTGAGGGAGAAGTCAGAAAATGATATGCTTTGTGTTCAAATTTTGCTAGCTTAGCCACTGGCTGCTCCACAGAGATTTGGTCTTTGATATCTGCTCCTTGCTAGAACTCAGCCCTCCACTGTTTCCTGGATCCTCCCACATGCATTAGGATCTTCATTAGAAGCATGATGACTGGATAGGTCTGCAGAATTCCAGGTCTCAGATCTAGACATTGTGTCCTAGACCACAATGTTCACTGGCTGATGTGGCAAAGTCATGTTGAATCCAAGGGTGTAAGCATAGAAGCAGATCATCATCTCCTGAATCCTTATCCTTTCTCTCACCTGTAGTTTGCTGCCCTAGTCTTTTTGCTTGTTTGTTTTGTTTTTAAGTTAACAAAATGCCAGCTGCCTATCAGATAGCTCTGTTCAATTTTCCTCTTATCAAAATGATTAAATCCAAATCTCTAGAGATCTGTTTTTCCCATTCATGACTCTTTTTCCAAGTGTCCCACATTCTTCCTTTAGTTGTTGTTGTCACCATTATTCTCCCATCTTCTGTAATCTTGGACATGTTCTCTTTTACTCTTTCAACAAAATTTCAAGATCTGTAATCAAGTTCTTTCCTCTTCCATTTACCCTGGTTTCAATCCAGATCAACCTGCATCTAAGATTGTACCTCACTAACCCTGCCACTAACCCTGTTTTCTATGGCCAAATGAACCTTTCCAAATACCATTTCCATCATGACACTGTTCCCCCAAGAGTTTGCAATAGTTTCCTGTTGCTAATGTATCGAAATTATCTCCCCTGAGGCCTGAGGATGCTGGAGCAAATGATAGATGAAAGTTTTTTTCAACTAAACATTCCAGTTTTCAATTAAAGATGTTTTTCCATAAGTCTAAATCTTTCTTTTTTACATAAGAAGGATGTGTTAACTGATGTAGGGGCTTAGTAAATATTTCTTGAATAGAGAAAAGAACTTTATGGTTAGTATGTGAAACTGTAACTCCCCTAAATATGGCACTTTGTCCATATTCATTTATGGATACTGTTTTATTTATCTATAGCTGCATTAATAAGCTATTGAAAACCTTGGTGGCTTAAAACAATGATTTTATTACCTTTCATATTTCTGTGGGATGCCTGGGGTCATCGCGGCAGTTCTTCTGCTGATCACTCTTGAGTTCTGTCATGCAGTTGTAGTTAGATGGAGGCTTGGCTGAGATGCCAGGATAGCTGCTCCTGTTTCCCACTTTAAGTGGCCTCCTCTGTCTCTCCGTGTGGCCTCTCTACGTTTTCTGTCAATGTGATCTTTCCAGAAGGAAAGCCAGACTTCTTATGTGAAGACTCAAGGTTTTCAAAACTAAAAAGTGGAAGCTGCCAGGTCTATAAAGCTAAGGCTCTAGCTGGTATAGTGTCAGTTCTGCCATATTCTGTTATTTAAATCAAGTCCCAGGAAAGCCCAGCTTCAATGACGGAGGGGTCTACACATGGTGTAAATTCAAATAGATGTGGTTCATTGGGAGCCATCTTTGGAGACTGGGGTACCATCCTCTGGCTCTTACTGATTCATGGCCTTTCTACATGAAAAATGTGCTTACCTCTGCAAATCTCATCCTAAATATGATACAGGTTAAATTCCATCATATTGTCAACAAAATCAGGTGCTGGTATGGATGTGACTGCTCGAAGGCCTCTTCTCATATGCACTTTCTCAGGTGTAGAGACCAGTGAAGAAGAGCAGATTATCCACCCACCCCCAACCAATCTCTTTCATGTAGTGGTGAAAGAGACAGAAAAACTTCAGCAGACTTCCATGTTCAAAAAGAGGAGAAAAGGGAGACATGAGCATTTCCTGATTTATAGCAATTCTAAAATCCAACCTGGTGCATATCCCAATTTCTCTAACTCAAGACAGAGGATAGTCCTTGATTAAGGTACAGTTTTGCTTTTTAGGAATGGTTTCCTTCTGCTCTTGGTTTTATCCTCTGGGTTCTGGCTCTGAGTCATTCTTCCATTTTCATTAAAATGGCCTATGTTTGTCGCTGTATAACTCTAAAGCTGTTTCCTATCTCTTTGGAAGTTAAGGGCCCAAAGTGAAGGCAAACTGGGGTGGCTAGTCTATGAACATGCCCCAATGAATCACACCTCCTGTTCATATTCTTCTGTGGTTCCCCTACTCGTTGAATCTGGGCTGGCCCACTGATCTGTTTTAACCAATGGACAATGGCAGTTTTCTGATTTTGTACTTTGGGGATGCCTGAGCCACCACCATGTAAGAGGTCTGGTTTCCCTGCTGCAAAGACCACATGTAGATTCTACATAGAGAGGAAGAAACTTGAGACTATGGAGAGGGAGAGAGACCATATCAACCCAGTATCCTGGTTGAGCCTCCAGATGAACCCATGCTAAGCTGTTGCCTGACTGCAAGCACATGAGAGAATCCAAGTGAAACCACCAGAAGAACTTCCCATTGAGCCTAGTCAACCTTTGGATCTGTGAAAGGTAAGGTCATTTTAAGCCATTAAATTGGGGTGGTTTGTTATGCAGCAGTAGAAAACCACACATAATCCATTCACTGAGAGTTACTGAACTGTCCACCTGTGCCTGACGCTGCATTAGGTGATGTGAATGTAAGACTAAATAAAGCATTGATTCTGAGCTCTACCTCATATTTGTTAATGAAAGATTTTTGTAAAAGGAAATGTTTCAATTTTTTTTTTAATTTTAAGGATGAAAGATTTTCTGTTTAAAATATACCAGCAGTGAATTCTTTTATAAAAAGAAACAATCATTCTGAGATTTTTCAAATTTTTAATTTTTCACATTAAAGTTTTTAAATAGTGAAGCATACCAGAGTTTTTAATAACAGAATTTGATTCAGTAAATATCTGATCCTTTGCTACATGTTTCCTCAGTATATTTTAAAAATCTGTGTGAAATTCAAGTGCTGTTTTCCACCTGATATCTACTAGCTTGCATGGGACTTGTTAAGATACTTGGGGGATCCTAGTTTTGTCTATTAGCATGTATTCTTGTTATTATCGTGCATCCCATGGTTGTTTCCTTATTGCTTCAGCAAGAATTACATTCGGTTTTTCAGTTTCTAAATGACCTAATTAGCAGCAATTTTTCCATTTTTTTTCTTTAGAATTCTCTTAGTCTACAGTTGAACTCCCTCTCTATTACTCTTTTTTCCTCCCTGAGTTTTACTCAACATTCTGCTAATGAGTTCACATTCCACTCTTGTCCCTCCATGGATTGTTGCTCACGCGTTTGGAGACTTCCTTGCCTTAATTATTGGGGGGAAAAAAATCTCTTCTTGGTCTTTCCTTGCTAGATATTGCTGGCTCTGAGTTTCTAGCTCTTACCTCTGATGTGTCTTTGTTTTTCACATAAAGAGAGATCTTAAAGCAGAGAGAAGCCCTGAAGACCATATAATTTTATAGATGATCAAACTTTGGCCAGAGAGCCAAGTGACTTATTCAAAGAACTACAGTTAGTGGCACAATCAGGGCCAGAATCCATACAGAAGTTCTGGTTTCACTATAGTAATGAATTCACTCTCAGACCACATCAAACTAATGCAGAGAGGCTAACTGATGCTTGATCAACCCGTTCTATTTACAATTAATTAATAAATTTTCATTATATCTCAATTAGATTCTCAGTCTTGGATTACAACTGGAGGAAAATAAGAGAAAAAAAGAGAAGTAGAGTGAGTTCATAAGCTGTGAGGTGTACAGCAGCAGTTCATAATATTTATTATTGCTTAGGGTTTTGATGAATGTTCTTGAGCCTCTCATTACTTTATTCAAGAAATATTTACTGAGTATCTACTCTGTGCATATCTGTGTGTATGTGTGAACACATACACAAATAAACACAATTTCCTTAGATCTTCTTTTAGGGAGCCACTGTGTGAATGGTGTCAATATCCTCATAAATATCTTATAATACATATAAGTTTCATACCCATAGCAATATACCAAAAATTAGTTGCTTTTTAGGGAAATGCACACTGTGATTCCTTATAGATAGTTTACCTTCATAATTATTCCCATGTCTCCAATTCTTAGAATCATCTAATTCTTGTATTTCATAGTGGAGGACCTCAGACTCAAACACCTTCAAAGGCCATGTACTTATGGTAAATGAGTGAAGTAGGTGGAGACCTGGAGACAGAGGTGGTGTTGAGACTACAAGTCCTGTTTGAAGGGGCAGCTGCCACTCCATATCAGGTGATTTTTGTCATGTGGGAAATCAAGGGCTAGTACTTCTAGAACTTCTGTATTTCTAAGAGAGGCTGGAAATCTTCCTTTATATGAAATCTCCTGATTTTTATAATGTTGATGACTAATCAAAAACATTTAAAACCTCTGCATTGGCCAAATGAAACATGTGTACCTAATTAAAATCCTGGACATATAGTTTGCCCTAGCACCCTTTGTGTGCCTTCTCCATTTGCAGAGACAAATTGCAAGATCCAAGCTTCCAAGCCACAGGACTCTCTCATTTCTAAGAATTTTGGAAGTGAGGGCTCAAGGGAAATAGTCCTAACTCACTGACCTCTGGAGTGGTCAAACAACCCACCCACTGATTTCCTTGGTCAGTTCCCACTTAATGTCACTGAGAGAATAAAAATCCCTTTCTAGAGAAAATGCAGGGAAAAGTGTTGTTCCTTTTGCAGAGATCAAAATAAGTGCTATCTTGCTTTTATTCAAACTATAGTAATTATTCTAGAACTTAAAATGTAGTATTGGTATGCATACTACCCAATGGGTGTGTTTGATGTTTGGCCCTACATGGATCATGCGAACACAAATCTGTACATGGCAACTTGAATCCTATTTCTCCAAACTCAATAATTAGTGTCTGATATTAGCTCCAACTTCTCAGTTCAAGGTCCTCACTAGTCTCCTAAACTTCAAATCTAATTGCCTGTCTTATTTCATTTTCTCTTTTGTCAAATATTTATAGACTGCCTCCTAGGTGTCAGATATGTTTTAAACACTAAAGATATATGACAGTTAATCACATAGACATGGTCTATTCACCCACAAAGCTTACTCTCTGTGAAGCCTAGGGAGACAATAGTCATGTAAACAAATGAATAAATAACACAGTTTCAAGCAGTGATAATTGTTATGAAGAAAGTAAAATGGGTAAATGGGATAGGAGTGATTGAGGAAAAGCTGTACTGCACAGTCATTTGGATTGAGACCTGAATGGTGAGAAGGTGACAGCAATGCAAAGATATGGGGGAAGAGGGTTGCAATCAAGGGAAACATCTGGTGCAAAAGGCTGTCACAGGAGGACTGGACTTGAAGCATTTAAGGATCAAAAAGTCAACCTGTGGCTGGAAAGTCTAAGCTGATTTCTTTCCAGTATTTGCCCATTTATAATCCTGGTTTTGACAGAACTTGCCTATTTATCAACTTGTTCTATTTATCAGCTACCTTTGCTGGTTCTCTCCAAGGTCCTGATGAAAGATTGTGTCCTTCTTTGGAGAGTTTATCCACTACTAAAACCTTATTTATTACCTCAGTGTTGTCTTCACCTGAGTATATGTACTAACTTATGAATTCAGATAAATTTTCTATGCATGGAAATGGCAATTAAACTTGCTATATTTACAGATTTCTTCTCTCTGGAACCCAGGAACCATATGAAGTAGTTGAGAAAGATAATGTCCTGAACTAAAGCAGTGGGTGGGATAGAATCATCAGTACCTGATAGCCCACTAGACATGTCTGTGTGGATGTGGATCTATGTAATGCGAGTGAGGGGGCACACTAAGGGAGAATGACTCCAAAGTGTCAGACTTTAGTCAATGGTAGACGACAAGTGCTACTCACTGAGATTCAGAAAACAGGAGAAGTAGGCTTTATTTGGATGAAGGTGGGTAGGTGAATACAGGTAATGGAAGGTAAGAAAGAGTGGAGAGTTAAGAAGGAATTCCCAAATCTGAACAGCAGGTAGTCTCTTTCTGCCATCTTAGACTGGAACTTCAAATAAATATTGCCAAGTAAGTATGATTACAATGGGAAAGCAGGTCTGTAATATAATTGAACGCCATTAGTTTTCTACATTCTGATAAAATAATTTTACAAGGAGTACATCAAAGCTGTATATTGTCACCTGCTTATTTAGCTTATATGCAGAATACATCATGCAAAATGCTGGGCTGGATGAAGCACAAGCTGGAATCAGGATTGCCGGAAGAAATATCAATAACCTAAAATATGCAGATGGCACCACCCTTATGGCAGAAAGTGAAGTGAAACTAAAGAGCCTCCTGATGAAAGTGAAAGAGAAGAGTAAAAAAGCAGGCTTAAAACTCAACATTAAAAAAACTAAGATCATGGCATCCAGTCCCATTACTTCATAGTAAGTAGATGGGGAAACAATGGAAACAGTGAGAGACTTTATTTTTGGTGGCTCCAAAATCACTGCAGATGACAAAACCCATTGAAATGTTGTGAAGTAATTGGCCTCCAAATAATAAAATAAAATTAAAAAAAAAATCACTGCAGATGGTGACTGCAGCCATGAAATTAAAAGACGCTTACTCCATGGGAGGGAAGTTATGACCAACCTAGACAGCATATTAAAAAGCAGAGACTTACTTTGCCAACAAAGGTCCATTTAGTCAAAGCTATGGCTTTTCCAGTAGTCATGTATGGATGTGAGAGTTGGATCATAATGAAAGCTGAATGCCAAAGAATTGATGCTTTTGAACTGTGATGTTGGAGAAGACCCTTGAGAGTCCCTTGGACTGCAAGGAGATCCAACCAGTCCATCCTGAAGGAAATCAGTCCTGAATATTCATTGGAAGGAGTGATGTTGGAGCTGAAACTCCAATTCTTTGGTCACCTGATGCAAAGAACTGGCTTATTTGAAAAGACCCTGCTGCTGGGAAAAATTGAAGGCAAGAGGAGAAGGGGATGACAGAGAATGAGATGGTTGGATGGCAACACCGACTCTATGGACTTGAGTTTGAGCAAGCTCTGGGAGTTGGTGATGGACTGGGAGGCCTGGCGTGTTGCAGTCCATGGTGCTACAAAGAGCTGGACATGACTGAATGACTGAACTAACTGACTGAATTTTACAAGCTGATCTAGAAACTCAGCCATTAATAATGGAATTGCTTCCATTAAATCAGAATGCTACAAACCATGTAAATTAAAAGCTGAGGCAATTCCCTAGGAAATTCAGGCTAGAGCTGTTTGATGTCAATCCAGTGTTACCTTCATCCAACTAAGTATATTTGATTAACATAATCCTAAATATATTCCTTGGTTTTAGAGAACTGGAGCAAAGTGGCAGACATGGCATCATTATATCCTGGCTAATATTCACTAATCACTAAACAAAACTTATTGGGTACTAACAATGTGCCAGACATTATGCTGGGTGCTGGGGATGCAACGATGAGTAAGACATAGCTCTTGCACAAAATTACAAACAAACCATACCTAGGCTGACCTTCGCACAGAGACTCTTTTTTGTAACTGATGGATACTGTCTTCTAAGTGGTATGTTATGAATCAAGGCTATATGGGCCAATTTGTACTTACTCTTTTACTCTTAAAGCTAATTGCAAATTCTCATCTCAGCACAGAGCCCTGTGATGCTAAGAGACTCATTGTAGTTCACTGGGGAGAGGAAAGAATTCTAGTAGTGGTCAAGACCTGCTGCGTTTATTATTTTAAGAGTTTTTTCCACTTGGAAATAGTTTTCCTAGTTATTATTTATGAGTCCTCTCGCCTGGTCTTCCGATAAAGCTGCTTGCGGGCATACATTCTGGCATTTTGATGGAATGGGTTTATTTCCTTTACCCTGGACACCAGGTGCTGCTGGCTAAAAACAGCAGAGGACTGAATCTCTTCTTTTAAGAGTCCTGGCAGCTCTGTGGCAAATTCGGCCACTGAGCTATCTAGGCTCTATTATTTCCATTCTAATGGGCTTTCCTCCCTAATGGTGTGTGTATGTGTGTGTATGAGAGAGAAGTGGGAGCAGGGGGGAGAGAGAGAATATGTTTCATTGTCCCTATTCTCAAATGGAGTTGACGTTCTCAGTTGTCTCACAGCATTTTCTGGAAATAAAACAGGACAAAAATGTGACTGTACCTAGAAAAAATGAATTGTGATATTTAAAAATATCACTAATTGTGTAGTAGTTTGAGCATTCTTTGGCATTGCCTTTCTTTGGGATTGGAATGAAAATTGACCTTTTCCAGTCCTGTGGCCACTGTTGAATTTTCCAAATTTCCTGCCATATTGAGTGCAGCACTTTCACAGCATCATCTTTCAGGATTTGAAATAGCATATGAGAGATGGGATAATCTACTGGTTAAAACCCCCACTTTTTTTATTTGGCTTTTGCTGGTGTGATTTCAGGTGAATTACTAAATCTTTTCGAGCCACAATTTCTTTGTCTGTGATAAGATAATAACTTAATCTGCTTCATATGTTGCTGTGAGGGTTGAATAACTTATTTAGGTAAAGCACTTAGCCTGGTGTCTGGCAAATGGAAAATGTTAACTTAATCAAGTATTTATTCTCCTTATCCCTTCCCTGCCCAAGAGGACCTTATAGCTCTTTACAAATGCAGTTATACAGAAATGACCACCTTCATCCTCCCATGACCCACTGAAATAAAAAACAATTGCAAAATGGAGAGACCTCATGTGCCCAAGAAAACAAGCTGTTGAAGGACTAGGATTTTAATTCTGATGCTTTGGTCAGTTGGCTGGATGACCTTGGACAGACTCTTTGTTTACAGTTATATTAACATTTCTGCAATATTTGGATGGAGAAGCTAAGGACCTGACTCCCCCCCCCCCCCGCCCCGCCCCAGGTAATAGAAATGCTCATGTCTCCCCCATGCCCTTTAAAATCAACCAATCAATCAATATCCATCCAAACATTTCAATAAAAGACTTTCTCTTTTTGGTCCTAGTCAACCTTCTTAAAATGTTATCTGCATTAATTTTTTCTCCACCTTTCCACCTGCATTTGTTTCTTAGCAAGGCATGGCAATCTGCCCTTGGCCTCCTAACCATCATTACACCAGCTCTGGTTAAAACTACCTCTTCATTAACAAAAGCAAATGGTTATCTTTCGATCTTCATCTTGCTTAACTTTTTGACCACAAAAAGAAGGCAAATGACCTTAAGGTGTGGGAAATACATTTTGAAGTTTGAGTCCAGATAAACTGAGTCTCAATGCTGAAATCACAATTGCCATTTAAAGGGCCTTTTTTTCTGCTGAAAACATCCCATATTCAGAATCAAAATGTGAATTATTCAAGTAATCAAGGAAACTAGGTCTACTAAAGTACCTTACCGTGACATCAGACACCAAAAGTGAAATCTGATGATAGAGAAATGATTAGAGCACAAAGCAATCTGTTGCTTTGTTCTGATGTGAAATGATGATGGTAAAGTAGGCACCTGCTTCTATTTGTACCTGATGGGTCCTAATACATTTCGGACCACTGTCTAGTCATTCTGCCATGTTCAATCACAATGTATTTGTCTGGTGTCATATCATTAAGACCTTCTTCTTTGTTAAGGAGCCTCTTCAAAGATCCAAGCAAAATGTTAAAGATGATAATTTGCCGTACAGCAGACATTTTCAGTGGTTAATTTCAGGCACACAGGTATGTGGGTGTGGGCAATATTTTTGGTTAGGAAAAACTTTTCCAAGCCCTCTGGGCCACCACCCCCTTCCTTTTTTTTCACCTCCCCTTGGAGTTGACTGCATTTTAATGGGGCATTTGGTGAAGCTGCTACCCTGAGCTGAGTCAGATTGTTGCAGAGAAAGTTTATCATTCTCAGGATTGCTGTCAGGATGATTAAATAGGGCTGCTGTGCAATAGGTCCCAACCCACAGCAGCAATGAAGGGGAGTAAACATTGGACTGGGAACCGGGAACTGGTCTAGTCTGGTTCAGTGACTCTGGGCAAGTCTCTTCCACTCTGTTAGCCTGGGTAGTGTCACCTGTAAAACGTGGGCTGACCTAGATAACTGATTCTAATGTCAGTTTTAAAAATTTCTCTCTCAACTCTATAGTCCTCTGAATTTCTTTAAACCAGTTTTACCTTGGTTGATTTTACCACTACTTTGCAAAGTGACTACTTCTTGTCTCTCACCTCTTCACTTACTTTTTGGCTAGTTCACTCAGAGATAACCACAGGAAATATGCATCTCACAAGCAAATAATTTTCTCCTTTGGAGACATCTATACTGTGTTCACTGTGGAGCAATTACACGGTAAATCTGGGATGTGTCCAGAATATTCACTCTTATAAAACGAGGCTCTTCAGCCTGAATGTTGGTTGCTCACTGATACTTGTATGAAATGCCAGTTGGGTGGCAAGGTTTGAAACCAGACAACTCTACTAGATAACCAGGCTCTGTATGAAACAGGTTATAGTCATCTCATGCTTCCACTCTGATAATTACTCTAAAGATTTTCAAATCCTAAGACTGATGAAACTTTTTACATTTTTTTTCTTGTTCCTGTTCCCCAGACTTAAGCTGATAGACAGTCAGAGCCTGGAAGCAATAATGACTCATTATTTAAACATTATTATGTCAATAATAATCATACCCTCTTTCTTGGGGCTCAAGCACTAATATAAAGACTTTTTTTCTTTTAAAGACTCACAACCAGAAATATTGTGAAATTTCAGAATGTTAAGGATAAAAAGAATATCCTAAAAATGTCCCAATAGTGTTAACATAAAATATAGGACAGCTAGTTAACATTGGAACTCAAATAGACAATAAGTAATTTTTTAGAATAAGTATGTTTCTAGAATTTCCTTGTTTATCTGAAATGCAAACTTAGTTGTATATCCTATATTTTTATTTGCTAGATGTGTCAGTGCTGTTTTTCAGAGTAAAACCAGATCACCCAAACATCCCATTAATTAGTAGTGTACGGTAATAGGCAATTTGACTGTTGTTTTCAAAATTCGGAGACATTAAAATTTTCAACCTATAGTCCCAACCTACCCAAGATATCAATGAAGGGATAAAAGAAAACTTTTTAAGACATTCAAGGGTCTAGAAAAAATGACCTCTCAGAAAGTTATCCAGTATGCATCCCAATAAAGCTGGCAAGTAAACCAAAGAAGACAGAGTACATAAAATATGAAAGTATATGAAAAATATGAAATATATGAAAAATATATGAAATATATGAAAAATAAATAAAAACATGAAACACATTAAAGTATATGAAAAATATGAAATATATTAATAATATGAAAAATATGAAAGTATATGAAATATATGAAAAATATGAATAATATGAAAAATATGAAAGTATATGAAATATATGAAATATATGAAAAATATGAAAAATATGAAATATATGAAAGTATATGAAGTGTATGAATAATATGAAAAATATGAAAGATATGAAAGTATATGAAATATGTGAAAATATGAAAAATATGAAAATATGAAATATATGAAAAATATGAAATGTATTAATAATATGAAAAATATGAAATATATGAAAGTATATGAAGAATATGAAATATATGAAAAATATGAAATATATGAAAGTATATGAAATGTATGAAAGTATATGAAATGTATGAATAATATGAAAAATATGAAAGTGTATGAAATATATGAAAAATATGAAATATATGAAAGTATATGAAATGTATGAATAATATGAAAAATATGAAAAATATGAAAGTATATGAAATATATGAAAATATGGAAAAATATGAAAATATGAAATATATTAATAATATGAAATATATTAATAATATGAAAAATATGAAATATATGAAAGTATATGAAGAATATGAAATATATGAAAAATATGAAATATATGAAAGTATATGAAATATATGAGTAATATGAAAAATATGAAAGTATATGAAAAATATGAAATATATTAATAATATGACAACTTATGAAATATATGAAAGTATATGAAATATATGAAAAATATGAAATATATGAAATATAAGAAAAATATGAAAATATATGAAATATATGGGAAAAAAACAGAAAATAAAGAGAAACTTTCCTGCCTTCATGGAGCTTACATTCAGGTGAAGAGATGAAAAGCAACAATGCTATAAAGTGATATGTGTTGGTGTAATAAATAAAATAGAGGAGGAAAGAGGAAGTTTTGTAGACTGCTGGAACTTTAGCAATGGTGTTTGGAACATCCTCACTGAGGATGTCTCCTCAGTCTAATGAGAGGACATGACTGTCTCCTCAGTCATTGTCTGCGATGGAATGGATTTGGGGAATCAGTCAAACTGTCCACTGTACCCGCAGAATGTACAGTCCAGGTAAAACAGGAGACAGGTGGCTCTGGGGGAGAGGTCTCCTGGGACAAAAGGAGATGTTGCAGAATATCTGTTGTCATGGAAAATTTAAAAATACTGTGAGAATTAGAAGAAACAAAAACAAGTAGAAGGAGAAAGTTAACTTCACAGAATACCACTTGACTCCTCCATGAATAATGCTTACAAAGTCACAATGATGTAAAACGTTCTTATTAGTTTACAAATTTTAAAATATACTGATAGAGAAAGCATGGAAGATGTAATTTTAATTATAGAACCAAATGTAACTGTTATCACCTGGAATGCTCTATGATTGGAATGCCAGAAAAGGAAGACAGCAGAGCTAAAGATGAGTCTAAGAGCACCAGTGTTCTCTTTAAACCCAAGGGGATGTTAAGAGACTGACTATATTTGGTGTATATTTACTGCCTAAAATTTCAAAGATAGCCAAACAATAGAGAAACAAATATGTGTTATAATTACACAGGGAAATTGGGGAAGATAGATGTGAGGTGATAGAAGTGAGCTGAATCTTATAGCAGCAACTTGAATGTCTAAAATGGACAAATTCAGACATTGTATATAAACTCACATTTACTGTAGAATCATAGAAGAAATACAGAATTTTGATGTAGCTAAAGAATAAACAAGTTATAGAGTTAGTGGGCTGCTTTTGGGGAGTTAAGACAGGGTGGGAGTGAAGAACAGAGTATTATCTTCATTATTCGTCCTTTCAGACAAATTTCACTTTTGAACTATGTGTGTGCATTACACTGAATTTTAAAATATCTGGTTTCCACTCTACAAAAATTTCTTTCTGTACTCCTGAAAGTGATATGCTTTCACTATGGAAAATTTAGAAACTATATAAAACTTCTCCAGGATATAGAGGTAACTATTAAAATATTGGCCCATTTTCTTCTAGTCTTTTGAGATCAATTACATTTACACACATTTGTGATTATGTGGAGTAAGGATACAACTTGATGTATTCAAATTTGTGAATCTAAACTGATTAACTTAGATTCCATAGATAATTTGTAACATTTAAAATCTCCCTTATGATTTCAAATGAAACCAAAATAAACATGATATTAAAATCTTTCTGCAAAGAGACCTTTGGCATTAAACAATAGCAGTAAAATTAGCCTCTTTACGAATGTGACTAGACCCCAACAATCTAAGGGTAAGTTCATTCTGATGTTAATCAGGCAGTGAGAGCTATGACATGCCAGACAAAATTAAATGACAGATTTGTTTCATAATTGGACAGTTACATCAGTTCAGTTCAGTTCACTCAGTCGTGTCTGACTCTTTGCAACCCCATGGACCACAGCATGCCAGGCCTCCCTGTCCATCACCAACTCTTGGAGTCTACCCAAACCCATGTCCATTGAGTTGGTGATGCCATGCAACCATCTCATCCTCTGTCATCCCCCTCACCTCCTGCCCTCAATCTTTCCCAGCATCAGGGTCTTTTCAAATGAGTCAACTCTTTGCATCAGATGGCCAAAGTATTGGAGTTTCAGCTTCAGCATCAGTCCTTCCAATGAATACTCAATGAACACTTCAATGAACACTTCAAATGATCTCCTTTAGGATGGACTGGTTAGATCTCCTTGCAGTCCAAGGGACTCTCAAGAGTCTTCTCCAACACCACAGTTCAAAAGCATCAATTCTTTGGCATTCAACTTTCTTTATAGTCCAACTCTGACATCCATACATGACTACTGGAAAAACAATAGCCTTGACTAGATGGACCTTTGTTGGTAAAGTGTTGTCTCTGCTTTTTAATATGCTCTCTAGGTTGGTCATAACTTTGCTTCCAAGAAGTAAGTGTCTTTTAACTTCATGGCTACAGTCACCATCTGCAGTGATTTTGGTGCCCCCACCAAAAAAGTCAGCCACTGTTTCCACTGTTTCCCCATCTATTTCCCATGAAGTGATGGGACCGGATGCCATGATCTTAGTTTTCTGAATGTTGAATTTTAAGCCAAATTTTTCACTCTCCTCTTTCACTTTCATCAGGAGGCTCTTTAGTTTCTCTTTGCTTTCTACCATAAGGGTGGTGTCTCATCTGTGTATCTGAGGTTATTAATATTTCTCCCCGGCAGTCTTGATTCCAGCTTGTGCTTCTTCTAGCCCAGCGTTTCTCATGATGTACTCTGCATGTAAGTTAAATAAGCAGGGTGACAATATACAGTCTTGACGTTCTCCTTTTCCTATTTGGAACCAGTCTGTTGTTCCATGCCCAGTTCGAACTGTTGCTTCCTGACCTGCCTACAGATTTCTCAAGAGGCAGTTCAGGTGGTCTAGTATTCTCATCTCTTTCAGAATTTCCCACAGTTTATTGTGATCCACACAGTCAAAGGCTTTGGCATAGTCAATAAAGCAGAAATATATGCTTTTCTGGAACTCTCTTGCTTTTTCAATGATCCAGCAGATGCTGGCAATCTGATCTTTGATTTCTCTGCCTTTTCTAAAACCAGCTTGAACATCTGGATGTTCACAGTTCACATACTGCTGTAGCCTGACTTGGAGAATTTTGAGCATTACGTTATTAGCGTGTGAGATGAGTGCAATTGTGCAGTAGTTTGAGCATTCTTTGGCATTGCCTTTCTTTGGAATTAGAATGAAATTTGACCTTTTCCAGTCCTGTGGCCACTGCTGAGTTTTCCAAATTTGCTAACATATTGAGTGCAGCACTTTCACAGCATCATCTTTTAGGATTTGAAATAGCTCAACTGGAATTCCATCACCTCTGCTAGCTTTGTTTGTAGTGATGCTTCCTAAGGCCCACTTGACTTCACATTCCAGGATGTCTGGCTCTAGGTGAATGATCACACCATTGTGATTATTTGGGCCATGAAGATCTTTTTTGTACAGTTCTTCTGTGTATTCTTGCCACCTCTTCTTAATGTCTTCTGCTTCTGTTAGATTCGTACCATTTCTGTCCTTTATTGAGCTCATCTATGCATGAAATGTTCCCTTTGTATGTCTAATTTTCTTGAAGAGATCTCTAGTCTTTCCCATTCTATTGTTTTCCTCTATTTCTTTGCACTGATCACTGAGGAAGGCTTTCTTTTTTTTTTCATTTATTTTTATTAGTTGGAGGATAATCTACTTTACAATATTGTAGTGGGTTTTGCCATATATTGACGTGAATCAGCCATGGATTTACATGTATTCTCCATGCTGATCCCCCCTCCCACCTCCCTCCCCACCCCATCCCTCTGGGTCTTCCCAGTGCACCAGGCCCAAGCACTTGTCTCATGCATCCAGCCTGGGCTGGTGATCTGTTTCACCCTTGATAATATACATGTTTTGATGCTGTTCTCTCAAAACATCCCACCCTTGCCTTCTTCCACAGAGTCCAAAAGTCTGTTCTGTACATCTCTCTCTCCTTTGCTATTTTGCATATAGGGTTATCATTACCGTCTTTCTAAATTCCATATATATGCGTTAGTATGCTGTATTGGTCTTTATCTTTCTGGCTTACTTCACTTTGTATAATGGGCTCCAGTTTCATCCATCTCATTAGAACTTATTCAAATGAATTCTTTTTAATGGCTGAGTAATATTCCATGGTGTATATGTACCACAGCTTCCTTATCCATTCGTCTGCTGATGGGCATCTAGGTTGCTTCCATGTCCTGGCTATTACAAACAGTGCTGTGATGAACATTGGGGTACACATGTCCCTTTCAGATCTGGTTTTGAGGAAGGCTTTCTTATCTGTCCTTGCTGTTCTTTGGAACTCTGCATTCAAATGGGTATATCTTTCCTTTTTTCCTTTGCTTTTCACTTCCCTTCTTTTCATAGCTATTTGTAACGCCTCCTCAGAAAGCCATTTTGCCTTCTTGCATTTCTTTTTCTGGGGGATGATCTTAATCCATGTCTCCTGTATAATGTCATGAACCTCCTTCCATAGTTCATCAGGCACTCTGTCTATCAGATCTAGTCCCTTAAATCTATTTCTCACTTCCACTGTATAGTCATAAGGGATTTGATTTAGGTCATAGCTGAATGGTCTAGTGTTTTTCCCCACTCTCTTCAATTTAAGTCTGAATTTGGCAATAAGGAGTTCATGATCTGAGCCACAGTCAGCTCCCAATCTTTTTTTGCTGACTGTATAAAACTTCTCCATCTTTGGCTGCAAAGCATATAATCAATCTGATTTCAGTGTTGGTCATCTGGTGATGTCCATGTGTAGAGTCTTCTCTTGTGCTGTTGGAAGAGGATGTTTGCTATGACCAGTGCATTCTCTTGGCAGAACTCTATTAGCCTTTGCCCTGCTTCATTATGTACTCCAAGGCCTAATTTGCCTGTTACTCTGGGTGTTTTATTTTCTTCCTACTTTTGCATTCAAGTCCCCTATAATGAAAAGGACATCTTTTTTGGGTGTTAGTTCTAAACGATCTTGTAGGTCTTCATAGAACCATTCACCTTCAGCTTCTTCAGCATTACTAGTCAGGACGTAGACTTGGGTTACCGTAATATTGAATGGTTTGCCTTGGAAATGAACAGTGATCATTCTGTCCTTTTTGAGATTGCATCCAAGTACTGCTCTTTTGTTGACTATGATGGCTACTCCATTTCTTCTAAGGGATTCTTGCCCACAGTAGTAGATATAATGGTAATTTGAGTTAAATTCACTGATTCCAGTCCATTTTAGTTCAGTGATATCTAAAATGTCAATGTTCACTCTTGCCATCTCCTGTTTGACCACTTCCAATTCATGGACCTAACATTCCAGGTTCCTATGCAATACTGCTCTTTACAGCATTGGATCTTGCTTCTATCACCAGTCACATCCACAACTGGGTGTTGTTTTTGCTTTGGCTCCATCCCTTCATTCTTTCTGGAGTTATTTCTCCACTGATCTGCAGTAGCATACTGGACACCTACCGACCTGGGCAGCTCATCTTTCAGTGTCTTATCTTTTTGCCTTTTCATACTGCTCATGGGATTCTCAAGGAAAGAATACTGAAGTGGTTTGTCATTCCCTTCTCCAGTGAACAACATTTTGTCAGAACTCTCTACCATGACCCGTCTGTCTTGGGTGGCATGGCTTAGTTTCATTGAGTTAGATAAGTTTGTGGTCCACGTGATTAGATTGGTTAGTTTTCTGTGATTGTGGTTTCAGTCTGTCTGCCCTCTCATCCCCTATCTTAGCGCTTACCATCTTCCTGGGGTTTCTCTTACCTTGGACATGGGGTGTCTCCTCTCGGCTGCTCGCCACTCCAGCACCATCGCGACTTGTTGCTCATAGATACCTTATATAATAAGGCATGGTATTCAGATCCTGCCTTCCTCACTGGCCTTGCATTCCATTCTTCCCAGTCTTTGCTCAATGCCCAAGCTCCTGGGATCTAGCTCTCCATCATAGAATGTACCAGGCTTCTCTCCCTGCTTTGTGCTTGCTGCATGCATTCCCCGATGCATGCACTTGGGATGCTCTTTGCAAGCTATTTAGCCTGAACAAGTATTACAAGTCCATTAGGTCTCAGCCTAGATCCTCTCTCCCCTGTTATGCTTACCTAATTCCTTCATGGATATCGTACAGCCTCTTCCCTTGGGCAACCACCAAACTTTCTCCATATGCTATGAATAGTGCATATGAAGTATGAGTTACAGAGCTAAAAGAATGTGTTATGGGGTCAGACTGCCTGAGCTTGGCTCTCAGCTCCATATCTAACTGGAAAAGTCACTAAAATAATGGGAGCCTCAGTTTGTTGTTGTTGTTAAGTTGCTAAGTCATATCTGACTCTTTGTGACCCCATGGACTGGAGCATGTGAGGTTCTTCTGCCCTACACTTTGTACTGGAGTTTGCTCAAAGTCATATCGTGATACCTTACCATCTCATCCTCTGCTGCCTCCTTCTCCTTTTGCCTTCAACTTTCCCCAGCATTGGAGTCTTTTCCAGTGAGGTGGATCTTTGCAAAAGCTGGCCAAAGAATTGGAGTTATACCTTTAGCATCAGTCCTTCCAATGAATATTCAGGGTTGATTTCCTTTAGGATTGATTGGTTAGATCTCCTTGCAGTCCAAGGGACTCTCAAGAGTCTTCTCCAACACCAGAGTTCAAATGCATCAGTTCTTTGATGCTTAGTGTTTTTAATGGACCAACTCTCACATCCATATCTGACTACTGGAAAAACTATAGCTTTGACTCGATGGACCTTTGCCAGCAAAGTGATGTCTCTTTTTAATACCAGTCTAAGTTTGTCATAGCTTTTCTTCCAAGTGGCAAGAATCTTTTAATTGCATGGCTGCAGTCACCATCCACAGTGATTTTGGAGCCCAAGAAAATAAAGTCTGTCACTGCTTCTCCTTTTTCCCTTCTCAGGGCTCAGTTTACTCATCTGTAAAATGGTATTATGAATACTATCTACCTCATTGGCTGTGGGAAAGATTACAAACTACAGAGAAGGCACTTGGCACAGTGACTGGACTATGATAAGTGCTCAGAAACATCTGGCATTATTTGTTGCTACTGTTGTAATGATTGACTTGCATGGCTAGCCACTGAATTAAGGGACTATAACTTTTCATCTTTACATACTCTGCACCACTATAGAACTTGGCATCGTGTCCTTGAAAGTTTATTGACTAAATGAATGGATAAATGAATTCTTTAGAGAGTAAATTCAGTTACCTTTTTATAATTATCATTTTTCAGGATAGTAGTTCCAAGAATGGGCCTCAAAGTCATGCAAAAAGCCAATAAGTATTATTAATTCAAGGAATCAATATTTTTCTTATTAAAATAAAGAGTCACTTCCTGAATACATTAATTGTATTATCAGCCCTGAGAAAGATTAATCTAAAAGCTATGAGGTCTCTCAGCAATGCAGGACCTTGTCTGTTTCCTATAAGATTTCTCACCATCATAGAGACGACAGTACTTCTGATCTACAGAGATTGAGGACTAACGGGATAATGCATTTCATGAAGGATTCCTAACCACAATATGAGTGGGAGCAACATTAAAGCACATTTTTATTATCTTGTGAATTCATGTTTTCTATTTGATTGCTTTTCTCCCCCTCGAGAGAATTGTGGTTCCACTCAAGTCCAGGCACATGCAATGCCTTTAGAGTTGTGTGGTGCTGACTCATGTCCTCAGGGACTGTAAGTACTAAGGGTGATGCTGTTCTGTGCATCACCCTGGAACCAAGACTCCGCCATCAGAATGAGACGATGCCTTACTCCACCTGCAAGAGAATGGGATTCTATTGGCATTTTGCAAGTCTGAGTCCAAGCCAGACACTCTGGCAGTTATTTGGGAGAATAATATTTGTCCTGCTTATCTGCAAAGGCTGCTGGAAAATTCTAATGAGCGATTTTATAGAGTACAAAGTGATCTACAAATACAAGCATTATTATTATGATTAAAAACACATCTCATCTTCTACTGGAACCTCTAGATAAAGGAATGTTGGTATGATAAAGAGCTAGAGCTAAAGGGGGAAAAGTGCTAAAAACCTAATTACCAAATATGGCATTAAGAGAGTAATTACTTGATTAATTAATGATAGGGGCCCTATGTTTAAAGTCTTTCAGTTATACTGACATCAACCATCTTTGCCTATCAGGATTGGCTTATTTCTGCCAATGAAAAACTACCAAACCAGTGAGGCCTAACTGACATGTGATTAATATGGACTCTGTTAATTGTATGGTTGAGTTTTATGCATGAAGCTGTATCCCTGATTTTTCTCCCTTAATTTCCTTCTGTTTAACTGTTGGTTGTAAAACAGTTTTAAATATATCTGCTGAGCATGAGTGCAAGTTTTGCAATTTGAAAAGTGCTGAGTCAGTTTGGGCATTTCATGTAGTAAAACAGACTTTGGGGAACTCATAGGCTGTGAGATGGATTGCCGCTTGGCTTCCACTCCCAACCCTGTTGGCTCTTTCCTGCAGCTGCTCACTGGCACTGAATCTTATCTGTTATCATTAAGCACATGCATAGCATCAATAGTGGCAAAAGGCTTAATCACTTTCTTTTTGCCAGTCCATCTGATGGCCCTCTTCAACCTCTTTCTGGAAGATGAAGATGATGACAGCTGCCAGTCTGGTCTTCTCAGCAATCATTTACCCTTTCTGTTAGTGGCACCTGATTTCCTTTTGGGACCCTACCCTTCCTCCTACACTTTGCCTGCTCATATTCTCTGTGGTTCAAGTAGACATGATCTCATTTCCCTTGCTCCAGGGCAGGTCTTACACAAATAGAATCTCAATGATTGGTTTAAGGATGGGCATGTGACCCAAGCTGAGCCAGTGAGAGGCACCCCTGGGACCCAGGTGGCACTAGTGGTGAAGAACCCCCCTGCCAAAGCAGGAGATGAGAGACACAGGCCACAGGTTCTGTCAGTGGGTTGGACAGATCCCCTGGAGGAGGGAATGGCAGCCCACTCCAGTATTCTTGCCTGGAAGATCCCACAGACAGAGGAGCCTGGCGGGCCATGGTCCATCGGGTCACAAAAAGTCGGGCACGACTGAGGCGGCTTAACACACACACACGTGGGGAAAGAACAGCTCTCTCTTTCCATTAAGCCTAGAGTTTCTGGTCTCTTTGTCACAAACAAAGGAGAGTTCAGCCAAGAATGCAGACAGAGGAAAGGAGAGCCAAGAGATGGAGAGAGATAAACTCTGTAGTCCTTGTTTGAATATGTGGATTTGGTCATACCTGAAGAAAAACCTGATCCTGTGCTTTGCCATTATATAAGCCAGTTTGAATAGATTTTTGTCACTTGTAACATAGAGTCTTGACTCAAATGATGCTGCTGATCACCATACCTTCTGCCTCAGCATTTATGTTCAGATCCTTAAGAAAAATGAGAACGAGACAGAAAGTAGTCAGTCTGCAGGAAATAAGATTCAGTGTTTTAGAAATACTTATACCTTTTTTTTTTGTCAAGCTGCGAGGCATGTGAGATCTTAGTTCTCCATCCAGAGGTTGAAGCTGTGCCGCCCTGCAGTGGAGTGCAGAGTCCTGACCACTGCACCACCACAACAGTCCCAGAGATACATATACATTAAAAAATATATGTTTCCTCCCCTAGAAAAAGTGCTTGGGTCCATCAGACACTTTCCCTTATTTTATTGGGGTGGCCTGATTAAAGTGATTCTGTGACATCTTGCTGGTTGGAGAATGGCTTCATTCACTGGAGGAGACCCTGCAGTTCATTCATTCATTCAATGATGGGTGTCTACTTGCGTGAGGTGATAAAGATGTGTCAGGTAAACAAGATCTCTGTTTACCTAGCAGAGATTACAATCTAATAGATTTTAGTGAATCAAGAATCCAGGATACATAGATATAGAGAAAAATTAACAAATTTTCATAATACCCTTTATTGATGGGTAGGACCACCTGAGGATAGATCCTATGACTTTGAAGGTATGTTCATAATATTATTACAGAAATATTCATGCTTTGATGTTCGTTTTACTCTATAATGACCCTCAGGTCTTTTAGTTTTTATTCTTAAAAAGGAAAAATTTTATTAAAAAGGAAATTGAGGCAGCTCAACAATAAGAAGATTGGAAGGACTGAAAAATATGCCCTCCACCCCCCAAGCCCCATTAATCCTATTACTATAAAACAACTGACTTTCTTTGGGGCTACTAAGATTTTTGCAGATTTTGGGCACCTTTACTCCAGTGAGCTACAAACACTTTATATGTTTGAGTGCATTTTATTTTCCCCAGCTCTGCTGATTGTATCAGAGGTCAGAGTTATGTTTCCCAATTCACAGAGGGGATAACCAATGGAGAGAAGGCTAGAGTTGTCTGAGGTATCACAGTTGGAGATTGAGACAGATACTGATCCACTCTGGTCCTTATGAGATCTTTCAACGACCCTCTCTCCACTCTCAACCTTGATTCACCATTCCCCAAATATGGAATCCCCAAAGGCATTCCATGCCTTTATCACCACTGTTCTTTATCCTGGACTGTTTGTACCTCTGTGTCCCTTCCTCTCCTGAATTTTCACCTCTAGCTGTCCTTCCAGACCTCAAGAAAAAGGCTTCTCTTTTCATAAAACTCTCTGAGATCTTTCCTAGATAGAAGCAATTTCCTTATATTCTCATTATATTTGATTTATTCCTGCAGCTTTTTTTCAAACTTAGTCTAATATGTATTTACATACTTCTCTCTCCTGATGGCATGTAAACTCATTTAGACAAGGAAAGCTGCCTGGCTCCTTCTTGTGACTCTAATTGGGTGTGCTGCTTTGAAAGAGAATTAAATAAGTATTTGCTGAATGAATGATGTGTGGGTTCTTTCACAGATTAAAAATGAGGCTAAATACCTCCTGCTTTCTCTCAGCTGAGTCTTGCAGAGGCTGTTCCCTTTCTAGGATGTGTGCTTCCATTTCCCTTACTTCTGCCACTGGCTAGTTTACAGCCCACACTAAGACATACATTTTATATTTAACTCATTATAAACATATCATGAAATATTAACCTTTGCTACCTGAAATATGTTCTGATCTATACTCTATTACTCTATTCTGTTTCCTTCTATCCTTTTCTCTTCTACTGTGCTATTGTCCAGTCTATTATTTCATTTCAAAAGACATTGGTTGTGGCACACTATTTAATTTCCTTAACCTAATTAGTGTTTACAAGAAGCATTGGCCTAGTTGATTCCTACTTATCTTTCAGATCTCTGTTCACAAGTTACTTCTTCAGGAAAGTCTCCTGACCTCCCAGGCTAGATTGAGCCTCTGCTAGAGCCCCCTCTTCTTCAGAGAATTTAACCATGTCTTCTTGTGTAATTGTTTGGCTGTCATTTTTCCCCATTAAACACCAAGCTTCATGAGGGTGGGGCTTCTTTATTTTTTATCATCATATTTTCAGTGCCTAGTACAGTGCCTGGGACCCACCTATGCACATTAAAACTTTGTTGAATAAATTACCTGGGTATTTTTAAATTGATGGATGAGAGACTGTCATAGTCACATTTGCGCTTTAAGTAGATCTCCTAGGCTATATGCATTTCATTGTTCAAAGGACAGATAAAGTTGGGGAGGTGTTGAAGGGTGGAAGGCCTCAATGCCGAGAGGCAGGGAGATCAATTTGGGAGCCAATATAGAGGGGATCTGAACTAAGGGACAATCAGTGGTGTTGAAGAACTAAGGACAGGTCCCTGAGATTGCTTGAAGGGAAAACTGAGGGAACATAATGATCTGTTTCGGGGGTGAATCCAGTTCTTGTGAATTCTTTTCCATCATGGTCAGACAGCAGGAAGTCACCTTTCTGGCTCTAGGTGCCTCCCAGGATGAAGGTCTTCCTCGTCCTGGGGTTTTGCCCCCGGAGGGATGCAATAAAGGTATCACAGCCTCTGTTGGGTCTACTGCCTCACAACACCATTCCAGGGGCTAATTATACCCTGGCTCTCTTTGTTTTCTCCATTTCTGTTAGTTTTAAACCAATTAAGATGGGGAGGGATTTTAAGTAAGATTGTGTCTTTATTGATCAGTTTTACACTAACGTCTTAGTTCTTAATTAAGGGAGTCCAATGCTCTTTTCTACAGACACAAAGCCTCCTGAGCTGACCTAACCCACAGCAGAGGAAAGGCAGGCTCCCATGGCACTCAGTTTAGAGATGCAATGGCAGCACGATCCCTCAGCTCCCAGCACCAGCTCTGGACTGGACTGTGTTTTCTGGCAATAACTCTGGAACCCAGGGCTGTGTCTATGCAGTGTGACTGAGACTTCTCTCGGTACTAGATTTGGTATCTGTGCTCGTCATGAGGGCACATTGCCCAGATATGGTTCAGACTGTCTGTGATTGTTCTAATTTGGTTATTCAAACAGCCAAAATAATGACTAATGCAACTGACAAAAATATTTTTGGTGCAGAATGACATCAACCACTTGACCACTGACCTCTGTTAGAGTTGGAAATCTTAAATCAAGCACAAAAGGAGCAGTCCATAGGATGAGGAGATATTTATCAGAGGCCATCCCATCTCCTTTTCCTAGGGTCATGCTATATAGAACAAGGGCCCTCTGGCTGTATTTCTGCCAGTACCCTTTCCTCTGTTCATTATCTCTACCTCTCTGAGATACACCCTTTCCCCCTTCTGGGTTGACTATGCATTGAACTGTTTCTTCTTAGATAAACTATTTTTCTCCCAAGAAAAATCTCATTTTATTATGTGCTGTCCATATTTCTAATCCACTAAATCCATTTATATTATCACTTGGCCTTGCCCGATGCTTGGCCTACTTCTTATTTCAGTGTTGCCATGACTCCAGAGTTGCCACAGAACAAGCAAGGAGCACACTTCCTTCCACTACAGAAAAAGGAGGGGAGAAGAGGAAGAAAAACCAATGAGGAGAAAAATGATCCTCTGTTTACTTTCTGTACAGGACCAGCTGTGGTTTCATACAAAATGTGCGGAAAGAACCAGCCATGTAGAGAGTAATGATAACAAGTACCATTTGACTGTTTTATATATATTAACTTTCTCAGTTCTTACAGCCTCTCTCTGGAGAATGTGCTGTGATCATCTCCTTTCAGCTGAGGAAACTGAGGCACAGAGAGTTTACACATAATATGCCCCAAATAAGTGTGCTAATGTAACTACTAAGTGATTGAGTGAAGCTAACATATAAATTATACAGATTCTAAATTTTAGTAGCTTTCAAATTTTCCCTTTTTAAAAAATATTTATTATTTATTTATTTGGGTTTCCCAGGGGGCTCACTTATGAAAAATCTGCCTGCCAAAGCAGGACAGATCCCATGGACAGAGAAGCATGGCAGGCTACAGCACGTGGAGTCACAAAGAGCCGGACGTGACTGAGCATGCGCTCACACTCACGCTGTAATTTGTTTATTTGGCTGTGCCGGCTGTTAGTGGCAACATGCAAACTCTTAGTTGCAGCATGTGGGATCTAGTTCCCTGACCAGGTATCAAACCTGCCCCCATGTTGCACCCCCCCCCTGCAATTGGGGCACAGTCTTAATTCCTGGACCATGGGTAAAGTCCTTAAAATTCTCAGTTTTTAAGCTCAGGTGTCAGACATAAGTGATCTCAACTGTTACACAGTCATTATTTAAAAATGGGCGAGAGAGTGTGACCACACCATCTTGGCTCATTTGCTCTCTCCCCACAAATAGACTCACATATATAGAGAACAAACTTGTGGTTACCAATAGGGAGGGAGGTGGGATGGATTGGAAGTTTGGATGCAAGCTATTATATACAGAATGGGTAAGCAACAAGATCCTACTATGTAGCACAGGGAACTATATTCAATATCCTATGATAAACCATAATGAAAAAGAAATTTTAAAAGAATATATATATACATATATATGTATAACTGAATCATTTTTCTGTAAAGCAGAAATTCACACAACATGGTAAATCAATTATCCTTCAATAAAATAAATCTTTTAAAAGCAAAATAATTATGATGCACATGAATTTGAGTCCCTGTTTTCAATTCTGCTTCTCTAGAGAAAAACCTGACTAATATATATCATATATATATACTATATTAATCAAGAAGGTATTTCTAATTTCTAAAAATTAAGATTTTCTTTTGATTACTTTTAAATTATTCATTTCTTTTTTATTGGCTGAAAAACTTTCTTTTTTTAATTGACTATTAATTTAACCCTTATTTTTTTCCAAATAATATATTCTTTGTGGACAGATGCATAGCTGGTTTTCATAAATATTCCAGGGACATAAGAAAAAAACAAGTAGTTCTTGTTTGGTGGATTTAGGATTGAAATATACCTATAATTTTATTATTCATTTCCTCAATCTCCAATGAGACAGTTAATTTAGGTAGGTTGATAAGGAGCCCAGAGTCCTCAAGGAGGAAGTAGTCTAGGCCCTTGAGAAGGAGAAAAGCGTCCTGGGCTCTCAAGGAGGAGAAAGGGACAAACATTTTTTTCCTACATTCCTTGTCTTAGTCACATAAAACGCTTTTTCTTTAAGTCCAGAACTAATGTCTCAAGGCTATGTTTTCCCTTAAACTCTGTACCAATGATAATATAAAAACAAAGTATCCTGCTTGAGGACTTGTTTCTCCTTCTTAAGAACCTTCTGACTAATCCTGTCATCTTAAAATGTATGATGTGGGAGTGGGTCTGGTAAGACCTTTCTATTGTCAGTTCTCAGTTCAGTTCAGCTCAGTCTCTCAGTCGTGTCCAACTCTTTGTGACCCCAGGGACTGCAGCACACCAGGCTTTCCTGTCCTTCACCAACTACCGGAGTTTGCTCAAACTCATGTTCATCGAGTCAGTGATGCCATCTAACCATCTAATCCTTTGTGGTCCCCTTCTCCTGCCTTCAATCTTTCCCAGTATCAGGGTCTTTTCAAATGAGTCACTTCTTCGCATCAGGTGGCCAAAGTTTTGGAGTTTCAGTTTCAACATCAGTCCTTCCAATGAATATGCAGGACTGATTCCTTTAGGATGGACTGGTTGGATCTACTTGCAGTCCAAGGGACTCTCAAGAGTCTTCTCCAACACCACAGTTCAAAAACATCAGTTCTTTGGCGCTCAGCTTTCTTTATGGTCCAACTCTCACATCCATACCTGATTACTGGAAAAACCATAGCTTTGACAAGATGGAAATTTGTTGGCAAAGTAATGTCTCTGCTTTTTAATATGCTGGCTAGGTTGGTCATAGCTTTTCTTCCAAGGAGCAAGTGTCTTTTAATTTCGTGGCTGCAGTCACCCTCTGCAGCGATTTTGGAGCTCCCCAAAATAAAATATACCTTTAAAATAATGAATTGAAAAGTGTTCTTTTTGTATTCTGGATACATATCATTTATCAGATACATGAATTGTGGATACTTTCTTCCTTTTTATGGGTTGTCTTTTTATTTTCTTGATGGTGTCATTTTAACCACAAACATTTTAAATTTCAAAGAGTCCAATATTACTAATATTTTCATCTGTTGCTTGTGATTTCAGTGACATTGCTTAGAAATCATTGCTTTACCCAAAGTCATGAAGATCTACTCCTATGTTTTCTTCTAGGAGTTTTAGGTATTATATTTATGTCTATGTTCCACTTTTCTTAAGTAGGAATCCCACTTTGTTGTTTTGCATATGGATATCCTCCCTAGATTCTTTTCCTAAGGTGTTGATACACTCTCCGACTTCCAGCATGTTCCTATTCATTTTCCATTCATTCTAATTAGGGAATAATCTTGGCTGGGAGTAGAATCTTGGTTGCAATCTCACAGTGTCTGTGGCTGCTATTTTACTGTTTTTCAGCTTCTATGGTGGCAGTAAAGAAATCTGATGCCATTCTGATTATTTTTCCCTTACAGAGCTTGTGTTCTTTTATTTTAGCTTTTTAAATTTATTTTTTAATTGAAGGATAATTGCTTTACAATATTGTGTTAATTCTTGCCATATAGCAGCATGGATCAGCCATAGGTATAAGCATGTCCCCTTCCTCTTGAACCTCTCTCCCACCTCACACCCCACCCCTCTAGGTTGTCAGAGCACATGATTTGAGTCCCCTGCACCATACAGGAAACCCCCACTGGCTATTTAATTCTACATATGGTAATGTTTCAATGCTTTTCTCTCAATTTGTCCCACCCTCTCCTTCCCACATTGTCTCTGCAAGTCTGAGCTTACATTCTTTTTATTTGAATGCTTTTCTTTTCACCCAAAGTTTGGAATATCACCAAGATGCTTCTTCATGTGTCTCTTTACTCTACAGTCCTGACAGAGCTCAAAGAGTCTCACGTGTTATAACTCTTCTTTGCTTCTCCTGGAGCACCCATGTTTCACATACTGGGCCTTCTGGATATATTCTCCACGGCTCTTAAGTTTTCCTTCATGATTTCCATCTCTTCACATTTTTCCTTTGTGTTTTGAAATATTTCTTATAATTTGATCTTCCAGGCCATTAATTTGGATCTCAACAATGACCACGCTCTATTTTGATTTCTTTCCTGAAACTCTTAGTTGAGATTTTTCGACTCCAGTAAGGCTATCTTGCTGTTGTGTGTTTTGTACATGAGTCTCCATAAGTGCTTGTTATTTTTTATTTTATTTTTAATTTATCTTTTCAGACCATGCTTTGCAGCACGTGGGATCTTATTTCCCCAACAAGGGCTCGAGCACATGTCCCCTGCATTGGGAGAATGGAGTGTTAACCAGTGGACCACCAGGGAAGTCCCCAAGTACTCATTATTTTTATTTAAAAAATTATTAATTTAATTTAATTTAATAAATTAAATTAGAACTTTATTTTAAAAGTGTTGACATTCTTCTTCAGCAGCTCTATTTCACTGTACATGCATTCTGTGTCTTCTTATGGATATTTCCATGTCAGCAGAAACTCACATTACCCACATCTTCACTAGAGCCTGCTGTCCAAAGACCCCAGAAGCCCTTAGAAGTGGGAGAGGTAGAGAGATTGAATGTGTGCCTGAGAGAGTGAGGGAGTTTGGATCATTATCTTCCAAGGACGCTTGCAACAGGTTACACCACTTCAGTTTCAGTTTCTGATCTAATTCTCTGCCTTTTCAAGCAGAATGTGTTCTCTTAGGCCTGGGCCTGAATCCTATTTGTTTTTGCACACTTAACACTTGGTCCAGGGCGTAGGGCATAATGGACTTTCACCAGCTATACTTGGAATGCATGAATGAAATGTGAAACCCCAATGAATAATTTGATCAGGACTCAGGAAATTCATCTAGAATCTTGCATTGCCCACAGAGTCTTTGACTCTGATAATTTAAACAAAGGAGATTTTATTGGAATGATTTTGAGATAGTCCAAGGATTGAGAAAGTAGAGAACTAGGCCTGGAAATGGGCAGGAGGCAAGGCAGCCCTTGAGGGCCAGGAAACTAGAAGTCAGGAATAACCAAGCAGTAGAAACACTATGATCAGTGTTACATTACTGAGGGAATGTCCCCCAGTCTTTTTAAAAAAATTGCTCACTCAATATTTAAAGCCCTGGAGAGACTCTATCAGCTATACAACAACCATGGCAGGAATGATTGATCTATTGGCTTCTGGAGTGAGAGTCAGGCATCTGGATTTCCCACCTCAAAAAGGCAAACCCACAAAAGAAAGGTAACTCCTCCTAAGTGCAGGGTGTGTTAGGGAGGGTGGTATGGTGCCAGCCGACCACAAAACAGCATGTTTCCAAAAAAGGAGACTTTTAGAAACGAGGTGTCTGATTTCCAAAGTAGTGCAAATGTTCCCTCTCTGAAGCCTACCTTTTCTCCCTGCTGTTGGAGCCCCTGAGAGCACTGTCAATGCTGGAGTGAGGGAGGGGAGAGGAAAGGGTAAATGAAATGCTATCAGACTCATACCGGCCCCCTCCATCTTCCAAGCCCTGCTCTTCTGAAGTGGGACCTGTTCTCTTGGGAGCCAGGGGAATTCTCATAACTGGTTTTATGGAGAGGCAGGCGGGCTCCTGAGGTCCTACAATCAACCCATCTCTCATAAAAGCAGTGTAGGTATGACATTTAGGTTCTTAGATTAAACAGACCTTTGTGGGTTGGATTGACATGTTAGTCACTGAACAGTGTTACTAGTTTCCAAACAACCTTCCTTTCCCCCTCTCTTCTTTTCTCTACAAATGTTTATTGAATGTCAGTCATTGGAAACCAAAACAGCCCCTTTTTAAGCTCCAGTACTTTGACCACCTGATGTGAAGAATCATTGGAAAAGACCTTAATGCTGGGAAAGACTGAAGGCAAAAGGAGAAGGTGGTGGCAGAGGATGAGATGGTTAGATAGCATCACTGATTCAATAGACATGAATTTGAGCAAATCCTGGGAGATAGTGGAGGACAGGGGAGCCTGGCATGCTGCAGTACATGGGGTCAAAAAGAGTCAGACATGTGACTTAACGACTGAATAGCAACAACATGGAACTTCCAATCTAGTGGGAGAAAACAGATATGAAACAAAAAAACCACACAACTGAGCACGTATTTGTAAACTGGTTCTGTACTATATGCAATAAGTAGTGTCATGACAGAGACCTACTTCAGATGGGGGAGATATGAAAAGGTCTCTGAGAAAATGACACATTGACTGAAGACTTGAATGCTTTAGGCAAATTGCTTCATTCCTCGATTTCCATCTCATCACAAAAAGTTCTAGTCTTGCAGTTCTCAACCCTGGGTAGTGTTCAGGTGTATCATTTTGTTGCTGTTGTTGTCATCACAATGATTCAGGGAGTATAACTGAAAGTTTGTGTACAGAAGCATGAATACTAAAGGCTAACAAGGGTTCTGCATAATAAAGAAGATTCCTGCTTGAAATGCTAACAACATCTTCATCTGAGAAGCCCTATAGGCAGCCAACCTCATCAGGAGAGTTGCTCCTCAGCGTTTGTTGCTCTGGAAGTGATGGGATGGAATCAGATTGGCACAGCTTGAGTCCCCGTGTCCACTCCTGAACCAAGCACAGTGACTCAGAGTGGGAAGGGGTGAAACTGCCAAGGCAGATAGTGGTGCTGAATTTCTGCTGGGCTGGCGGAGAAGCTGATGGCCATTACATGGGTGAGAAGGGTAGTTGTGCAAGATGAGGCTGGGTAGGGAGGCAGGGCTGATCACTCGGGGCCTTGTCAAAGATTCTGGATTCCTCCTGAGTGCTCTGGGAGACCACAGACAGGTTTTAAGCAGGGGAAGAGGATGGCATAATTTGTGCCAAGCTTCAGAGAGTGTACACTAAATTTTAGTGGGGACATGACTGAGTGACTGAGCACATATGGGCTTCTTGCCTAGACCTTCCTCCATGGAAGAAAGACTGTATCTCCTCTGCTTCTTTTACCTTCTCCTTTCTTCTATCTTTTTAATGAATAGATTCCATTGTCTTCTACCTAGAGATAAAGAACAAAGGCAGAATTGTGCTCTGGGAAAGCACTATTCCTTCATAGGCCTTTATCAAGTGTGGTTTTCTGATCTGCATCACATGACAAAATCTGCTTTCTGCTCTGGAGATGAGAGTTGGAAATGAGCAAGTGTTCTTATTCCAGGAAGTCATTCTTTTAATCCAATTAATTACCTAGTGGAAAATCTCTCCATCCCAGCAATGCTTATGCTGTGATGGCCAAGTCCAGGGCATTGCCAACATATCTTTGCAAATTTCATTAGCAGTGGCTATTTCCATTTTCTTCTAGGTCATTAATGAGTTTGTTAAATGAGGTCAGTTCCAGCACCAGCCTCTGACATGCCCTAGTGGACCTTTTGCTTCCAACCAGATGTACTTCCCATTTATCCCTGATTACGTAGTATTTTCACCCTGCCAGCAATTCATTTAGATGAGAGCATTCAAAAACAGGCCAATTTAATTTGAATCACAACTTTTATGGAAGTAGTTGTCAAATGCATTTCTGATGCCCACATAATGTTACTGTACTCTTGTCACTTGCTCACTCTTCTGTTCTCTTTTATACTTCTTCCTATTGCTTTTTGCCAAACAAGTTTTTTTCAATTGTAATAAAATGCACATAACATAAAATTTACTACCTTAGCCATTTTAAGTGTACAGTTCAGTAATGTTAAGTATATTCATACTGTTGTGCAAGTAATCCCCAGGACAATTTTATCTTGCAAAATTAAACTCTATACCCATTGAACAACCATTCTCATCTTCTCTTCCTCTAAGCCCCTGGAACCTACCACTCTACTTTCTGCTTTTACAAATTTGGTTACTCTAGATACCCTGTGTGTGTAGAATCATAGAATATTTATCTTTTTGTGACTTACTTATTTCACTTAGCATAATGCCCTCAAGGTTCATTCACATTGAAGCATGTGTCAGAATTTCTTTCCCTTTAAGACTAAATGATATATATATATATATATTCAATTATATACATATATTCCATTATATGTATCTACATATGTCTACACTAGATTTTGATTGTCCATACATCTGTCAATGGACACTTGGGTTGCTTCTACCTTTCAGTTAATGTGGATATTGCTGCTATGAACATGGGTGTACATTTCTTTCAATTCTTTTATTTATATACCCAGAAGTGAAATTGCAGAATCATATGGAAATTCTATTTCTAATAGAATTTTTTAGAGACTGTTATATTATTTTCCACAGGGGGTCACCATTTAACATTCCTACTAACAGTGCGCCAAATTTTCAGTTTCTCTATATCTTTCCCAGCATTTGTTATTCTATCTTTTTGACTGCACACAACCTACTTTTTGACTGTACACAACCTAATGGATATAAAGTGATATTTCATGGTGGTTTTGGTCTTCCCAGTGGCTCAGATGGTAAAGAATCTGCCTGCAGTGCAGGAGACCTGGGTTCGATGCTAGGTTGGGAAGGTCTCCTGCAGGATGGCGTGGCAACCCACTCCAGTATTCTTGCCTGGAGAATCCCCATGGACAGGGGAGCCTGGTGGGATACAGTCCTTGGGGTCGCAGTTAGACACGACTGAGTGACTAAGCACACAGCACGGTCCCTGGTGGTTCTGGTTTGCATCTCTACAATGACTAGTGATGCTGAGCACCTCTTCATAGCTTGTTAACCACTTGAATATCTTGTTTGGAGAAATATTTATCTAAGTTCTTTGCTCATTTTTTAGTTAGGTTTATTTGTGTTGTCATAGGAGTTCTTTATATATTCTAGATATTAATCTTTTTATCAGATATATGACTTGCATTTCCCTTATTCCATAAGCCACTTTTTCAATCTGTTGATTGTGTTTTTGGATGTATAGAAGTTTTAAATTCTGGCTTAATCTCCTAATGAGTTTTATGATTTTCGAAATTATCATTTTTCTTGTAGAAATTACCATTCTGTGTATTTGCCACACTTTTTTTCTCTATTATTCAATTCTGATACTTCACCTTCTTTAGGGTTAGCATTTCTGAATCATAACTGTTGGCATCAATTTCCACAATATGAAAGAAATCTTAGTAATGGCTTGAAATAAGAAAAATAAGAAGGTGGGATAGGTAGTTTGTTGCTTCATTTGGAAAAATTAAGAAGTGACCAGGGTGAGTGAACATTAATAATGATCTTTAACACTGCATAACATTCTATGGCCAATCTTGTCTTTTTTCCAATGATCCTGCATAAAAGAAATTGTAATTCCCACTTTACAGGTGAGAAAACTGAGATTAAAGAGAGGCATCTTGTTCAGTTTCACAAACGTTACAAACATTCTTCTGTTCTGTGCAACACCTCCAAGGAAATGTTTGGAAACCCTTCTGAAAATAAGTGAATAACCTCTTACCTCACTCCTCTCGTTTGAGCCTGCCCTGTGCTACAAAATTGAGACTTGCTTACCTATCAGATGCAGGCATTGCGCTGTGAACTTCACATGCCTTAGTTCATTGATCCACCTCACTGTGCAAGGCAGTCCGAGGCTCAGAGAAGTTAAAGAATTTTGCCCAAGATCACACTTCCAAAAAGTGGTAGAGCAAGAATTTGTACCCAAGCCAGACTGATTCCAAAGCTGCTTCATCCCAAGTTTAGATCACAAAAGAGACCTTGAGTCAGAACATACTCTGCTTGCTGCTGCTGCTGCTAAGTCGCTTCAGTCGTGTCCGACTCTGTTGAACCCCATAGACGGAAACCCACCAGGCTCCCCAGATCCTGGGATTCTCCAGGCAAGAACAGTGGAGTGGGCTGCCATTTGCTTCTCCAGTGCATGAAAGTGAAAATGAGAGGGAAGTCGCTCAGTTGTGTCCGAATCTTAGCGACCCTATGGACTACAGCCTACCAGGCTCCTCCTTCCATGGGATTTTCCAGGCAAGAGTACTGGAGTGGGGTGCCATTGCCTTCTCTGATACTCTGCTTAAACTATCCTTATTATAAAGTACCTCAAAAGACCCTTTGTTGATCAAATTATTTTGCTTAGACTTTCAGTCCCCTTTCATTTGCTGTTTGTTTTAGAAAGGAGTTATAGTCTCAGATCTCTGCTCTGCAGTGAACTGGTTGTGAAACTGTAGATAAGTAGCAAACTCCTCTTGGCCTTGATTTTTCATCTGAAAACTATCCATTATATCACGTACTTCATGTGATTGACTTGAGTAGTAAATGAAATAATATATGCACAAATGCTTAGCAGATAGCCTAGACCACGGTAAGCACTCAGTAAATTTTAGCTATTTTATTAATTTATCAAATTTAAAATACATTTTATGAACAAATTTGACCCATATAGTATATAGCATATACTATATGTCCTTCTCTTAGTCCTTCACGATTTTTCCTTGTTAAACAGAGTATATAAAAGGAGACTCACAGTGAAATCTTTTGCTGGAAAAGTTAACTACAGGTAGGTTCTGCATCAGAACTTGATGTTGCTGTAAATTATTAAAAAGCCTGAGCAATGTTATAGACACACAGTACTTATTCTCTCACATAAAAGAAATCCAGAGATAGGAAATTCAGAGCTGGTGTGGCAATACCATGAAGTCTTTCAGACACAGGTTCTGTCTCTTTGGTTTCACTAGTGCTAGAGCATAGTCTTTAACTTCAAAGTGACCTAACGGTTCAGTGTGGATGCAGAAGCTCAGCCATCATGCCCATATTTGAGAAAGCAGAAAGGAGGAAAAACAGAACAGACAAGGCACAGCTTTCAGTTCTAAGGAGTCTTTTGGGAATCTCATATAGCACTCTCATTTATATATCATTGGTCAGTCTTTAATCAGTACTGGCTTACTGGCTTTATGTAGCAGCAAGACAGGCTTGGAAAAGTCATCTTTTAATTGGTTTCATTTCCACCCTTATTAGAATCTGGTTACTAAGAAAGAAGGGGAAAGGGATCCTGGGATGGTAATTTACAGTCTCTGCCTCAGAGGCAAAAATTGGTGTGCACTGAGGTTTTAGAGCAACTGTATCTAGAGTTGCTCTCAGGGATCTCTGTTTATGTGTATTAGATATTGAAGTTGCATAGGAAGTTTATTTTGCTAAAACTGTTCTACTGCCTACAGTAATTCTACAAACTACTATTAGAAAGCAAGGGACTATTACCATTCATTCCAGTCTACCAGTCCAGTCCACCAGTCATACCACCAGTCCATTCAAAATAAGACTGAAGGCAGGAATATTACATAAAAGAATAGAGAGAGGTTATACCAGGATATTTGAGGTAATAAAAACTTACCTATGTGCATGTCCCTATAGCAAATTAGAGGAGCAATCACCTTGAGTTGTGTTGTGCTGTGGAAGCTGTGTGAAGAAAGGTGAGGTCTTTTTCCCACATGCACATGGCTGTACCCATTTTGATGTTGGATCTGAACTCATGTTATGATTACATTGGATTTAACCTCATGTGCGCAGAACCAATTAAATGTTTTAATCAATGATTCCACTGGCCTTTCAAGTCTTACTTTGGGTAAGCAAATGTTTTGGTTTTTTAGAGGTAGATCTGCATTCAAATTTCCTGTTCCAGCAGACCCACGGGGATCGCTCTGTTGTCAGATCATGTGTTCTGGTTTCTGGTACTCTGTGCTCTGCCAAAGGATTGATTCACTCTTGCCCACATGTTCCTCGGGCCTAGTGTATCAGTAGATATTTGATAAATGTTTGTTGACAGTAATTGCTATTAATTATGCAATGCAATCGAGTTTTAAAAATGCACAGGCCCTCACTTTAAAACTGTCTTCAGAATCTGTTTGGTAAGATCATGTAATAATGAGGTCAGGGTTTTTTTTCCTTCAGTGGCTAAAGTTTTTTTGAAGGATGTAATATTGAGCCTTCAGATGTTGAAGTCAATTCCAAAGAAACCAGGACTTGGAGGAGGACCCAGGAGAAGGAAGCCCGCAGTGAGCACTTGCTTAACAAAATACTTGTCCTCATGCTGGGACTGGCCTTCCCACCCTCTTGATAGGTTGCTCCTCATGGGGGCCCAAGTGCTGCTCCCAGAATGATCTGAGGTCGGGACCTTCCTCCTCTCCATCAAGGTGCCTCTCTCTTAAGCCCAGTGAACACATTTGCCCTGTCTCAGTTCAGAGTTCTGACACTGCAAAAGAAACCACTGCCTGGGCCCTCTGCATGAAGATACTCCTTTTTGCATCCCTACCTCATTGGTGGCCTACTCCTTGTTTCTTTGGAGGGTCCCCTTTCTGACATCTTTCTCAGTAACTACCAGACCTCTGGGCTTCCTTTGTCACCATATAAGACTTCCTTTGTATTCCCCTCCTGCCACCAGACCCCCAGAAAGGAGGCTAGGCTCTTATTGCCTGACCTCAGGGAGAAGTTGGAAGTCCCAGTTTCCTCAACCTCCCCCTCCTGCCACCAGACGCCCAGAAAGGAGGTTAAGCTCTTATTGCCTGACCTCAGGGAGAAACTGGAATCCCCAATTTCTAGTGGACTTCCTCCCACTGGAAGCCCCAGTGGGAACTGTTGTATATACTTTCTCACAAAATCACCTTGCAAAGACCTACAGGTCTTGGGAGCACTCTGAGCCCACATGGGCTCAGAGAATAGCACTCTAGTGCCTATTCTTTGGGGAAAGCTGCACCCTGCCTCTGACTAAAGTATTTTTGAAACCCACAGGGTTCAGAAGTTGAGGATTGCTTGAGTTTCTGGGACACCGTGTTATCAGGAAGGCAAGACAGTAGAAAGGGGATTAGGAAAATGGTCCTGACCATGGGCACGACTCTGTGGCTTAATTCTAAAGCCTTTGTGGTGTAAAGCAGTGCTTTGAAACCTGACTACAGGTTAGAATCTCCTGGGAGACTTCTTAAAAATGTGGCCTCTTTGTTCTCACCCTAGGATACTCTGATTCAGAGAAACTGACATGCAGACCAGACATCTGTGCTTTTGTTGAGCTCCTTAGGTAATCCTGGGGCAGTCACTGGTTAGAGGATGTACACACAGAGAGCAGCCTTGGGTGAAGAGTGGTGTGCATCCATCACAGTGTAGTGGGGGGCATGCACTCTGGGCTGGAGGGGGCACCAAGGGCCGCTACCTTCTTCACTTGCAGAGTGTGCCTGGCTCGTCAAGGGGAAAACTGGAGGCCCCGGGGGCCGAACTTCCAAGCTAACTTAGGTTATGCAGGGAATGAGACCATCCCCAAAGGACAGAGTAGATCTGAAAGGGGTAAGCTAGAATGGACAGGAGGAAGGAGTTTTGCTAGAGCACTTGGGACGATGGAGCTGGGGATCTTTGTGGGGCTGTTGGAGGATTTTAGGAAGAAAAATGGGTAAAAGCAGTTTCTGCTGTATGTTTTTCCATGTGACTGTCCCTTTAGCCATATCTTCCAGGACTTCATGAAAGACCTACTTAAGTTTTCAGGTTGTTTGCTTTGGGTTTATTTTGGATGTGACACCATGCTGACATGTAGGCAGCCTTGTTTTTTATCCAGGTTATAGACATAAAAATACTGCCCTTGAAGGATTATGATGAGGAGTTGAGATACCCTATTTAATATCTCAGTCAAATAGTAGATGCTAAAACAAACAAACAAAAAACACAGCACAATTATTGAATTACCAGCAGTTACTGAGAGCATACATATGCCACATGGTGTGCTGGGCACCATGGAAAAGCAGAGAAATGAAGAGCCTACAGTCTGAATCAATTAACTTTTATCATAAATTTGTGCTCCAGAAAGATCTCTGACTCAGACATCATCAAACCTGACTGCATAAGCTTTGCAGAAAGTCTGTGAGAATTAGAAACACATATTTAAGAATCTGGCCAGATTTAAGGGTGTCTGAGCTGGGAAGGGCCATAAGAGCATCCATTTCATTTTCCACATTTTCCTGATGAGGACCTCAGGCCTGCAGAGAGGGAGGACTTATAACTGAGATAAATTGTTATAACTTTTATTAAGTATTTAAAGATGTGGTTATTATTTATAGAGCAACTCTAAAAGTTATGCCAATATAACCTTCTTAATAGACAGAGCATGAAGTATAAAATGTCAGTGCTAAAATTTTCCTAAGGGTCCCCTGGTTCAGATTGCTTATTTTACTAATGAGGAAACTAGGAATATACTTTACTGTGTCTATTGCTGAGTCACAGCCTGTGGGTGAGTGTATCTCAGCAAGGTTTGAGGTAGGAGACTGGCAAATGATAGCGCAGCAGTTTTGAGTATTTTTTTCCAGAACGGTGTTGATAAACTGCTGCTCAAATACATTTTCTTTCCTTCCTTGACTGCCTGGTTTTATTTGACAACATAGCTACAAGTCAAGTGAAATAAAGAAAGGCAAAAAATGTATAGACATAACATATGTCTATACATGGACAAAGAATATGTGTATAAGTTAGGATGCATTTAAAGGCAAAGTGACATAATGCCTTACAATGGCTTAAGCAATAAAGATGTGTAACTATCCTTGCAGCAAGAAATCTAGAGATAGAGGAGTTCAGATTTGATGCATAGGCTCCATTTGTCATTAGAAAGCTGGTGTGTGTGTGTGTGTGTGTGTGTGTGTGTGTGTGTGTGTGTTTTAATTTTCTATCCTGCCAACCTCAGTACATTGGTTTTTCTGTCCAAAGGTTGATGAGCCTAAAGTAATTGTCTCAACGTTCAGCACTAGGTTTTGGTTGCTTGGTCGCTCAGTTGTGTTTGACTCTGCAACCCCATGGACTGGCCCGCCAGGGTCTTCTGTCCATGGGGATTCTTCCGGTAAGAATACTGGAGTGGACTGCCTTGCCCTCCTCCAGGAGCATCAGGTTTTATACATATTCAAAAAAGGAGAGATATAGAGGACTCTCAATTTATCTGTTTATCATGAACCAAAATTTCCCTAGACAGGATTTCCCAAAATCCTCTGACAGGATTTTGCTGGGTCTCATGACTGGATCTGTGTCACATGTCCTCTAATTTCCAGCAAAGAAAAAAGAAATTGTTCTGCCTGGCCCAAACAAATCATAATTCCCCTCGTAGGTCTGAAGAAAGATCCTTCTTTCTTTGAGATGTTTCTTCTTTGACAATGCAAAATTCCATAAACTACAGACAAGAATAACACTGGGAAAGGAAAAAAGGGATAGCCAATTTTACACATCAAGAGATTCGTAGATCTTGAATTTCTTTATTGGAATAATACTTTGTAAGGCTGCTTTCTAGATAGATTAGTAGCTATACTCTTGAGTTTTATTTCTTTATTAATTTATTTTAATTGGAGAATAGTTGCTTTACTATATTGTGATTGCTTTCGTCATACATCAATATGAATCAGTCACAGGCATACATATGTCCCCCCCATCCTGAACCCCCTCCCACCTCCCCCCCCATCCTATCCCTCTGGGTTGTCCCAGAGCACCAGGTTTGGGTGCCTTGCTTCATGCATTGCACTGGTCATCTGTTTTACATATGGTATTGTACATGTTTCACTGGTATTCTCTTAAATCATCCCACCCTCACCTTCTCTAGATGAGTCCAACATCTGTTCTTTACATCTCTGTCTCCTTCGCTGCCCTGAGTGCAAGATCATTGGTACCATCTTTCTAAATTCCATATATATATGTGTTAATATACAGTATTTGTCTTTCTCTGGCTTATTTCACTCTCTATAATAGGTTCCAGGTTCATCCACCTCATTATAACTGACTCAAACGAGTTCCTTTTTATAGCTGAGTAATATTGCATCATGTATATGTACCATAATTTCCTTATTCATTCATCTACTGATGGACATCTAGATTGCTTCCATGTCCGAGCTATTGCAAATAGTGCTGCAGTGAACACCGGGGTACATGTATCTCTTTCAATTCTGTTTTCTCTGAGGTGTATGCCCAGCAGTGGGGTTGCTAGGTCATATGGCAGTTCTAGGGCTTCCCTGGTAGCTCAGTTGGTAAAGAATCTGCCTGCAATGCAGGAGACCCTGGTTCGATTCCTGGGTTAGGAAGATCTCCTGGAGAAGGGATAGGCTACCCACTTGGGCTTCCCTGGTGGCTCAGATGGTAAAGAATTCTCCTGCAATGTGGGAGACCTGGGTTCAATCCTTGAACTGGGAAGATCCTCTGGAAGAGGGGATGGCCACTCACTCCAGTATTCTTGCCTGGAGAATTCCTTGGACAGGGAAAGCTGGCAAGCTGCAGTCCATGGGGTCACAAAGAGTTGGACACAACTGAGTGACTAAGAACACACGCACATGGCAGTTCAATTTCCAGTTTTTGAAGGAATCTCTGCAATGTTCTCCCTTGTGACTGTACCAGTTTGCATCCCCACCAACAGTGCAAGAGGGTTCCCTTTCCTCCACACCCTCTCCAGCTTTTCTTTTTTGTAGACTTTCTGATGATGGCCATTGACCAGTGTGAGATGATACCTCATGTTTTGATTTGCATTAATTTAATAATGAATGATGTTGAGCATCTTTTCATGTGTTTATTAGCCATCTGTATATCTTCCTTGGAGAAATGTCTGTTTATTTCCTTTGCCCACTTTTTGATTGGTTTGTTTACTTTTCTGGTATTGAGCTGCTTTTATATTTTGGAGATTAATTCTTTGTCAGTTGTTTCACTTGCTATTATTTTCTCCCATTCTGAAGGCTGTCTTTTCACCTTGCTTATAGTTTCTTTTGTTGTGCAAAAGCTTTTAAGTTTAATTAGGTCTCATTTGTTTATTTTTGTTTTTATTTCCATTACTCTGGGAGGTGGGTCATAGAGGATCTTGCTATGATTTATGTCAGAGAGTGTTCTGCTTATGTTTTCCTCTGAGAGTTTTATAGTTTCTGGTCTTACATTTAGGTCTTTAATCCATTTTGAGTTCATTTTTTTCAAGTGGTGCTACAGAGTATTCTAGTTTCATTTTTTTTTTACACATAGTTGACCAGTTTTCCAAAAACAATTTGTTGAAGAGACTGGAGTCAGAAATCCGAGATTTAAATCTTGGCACTAGCATATATAAGCTGTCATTCAGTTGTCTCATCTGTAAATTAGGAACAGTAATACTACCTATTTCATAGTTTTGGGGGATTATTATTATTATTATTTTGCAAATAAAGACTTGGTAATATTGTATAGTTGTTAAGTACTTGAAACTCTGTCAAGCACCTAGGAAGTTCTCAATAAACCTTGGCGGCTTTTATTTTGGAACCATTGGTTCTATACATTTAAATTATGTTTGAGAGAAAGTCACTCAGTTGTGTCCAACACTTTGTGACCCCATGAACTATACAGTCCATGGATTCTCCAGGCCAGAATACTGGAGTGGATAACCTTTCTCTTTTCCAGGGAATCTTCCCAACCCAGGGATCTAACCCAGGTATTCCACATTGTAGGCAGATTCTTTAGCATCTGAGCCACCAGTGAAGCCCAAGAATACTGGAGTGGGTAGTCTATCTCTTCTCCAGTGCATTTTTCTGATGCAAGAATTGAGCCAGGGTCTCCTGCATTGTAGGTGTATTCTTTAACAGCTGAGTTTGTCTTCTTTCAAATCAAAATTGTATAAGACTCTCCCCTATTCCCTAAGTCTGTGGCTGTATTTTTCTAAATGTAAAACAATATCTAGTATGGATGTGTCCTCTTGTTGGGTGGGGTGGGAGTGGGGCTTCTCTTCTTCAGCCAAGGAAGTTCAGGCAGAATGTTGCTGGTGCATCTTTCTGATCTTCAGACCCCAGATATGCAGTTGACACCACTCTTGTGGAAGAAAGCGAAGAAGAACTAAAGAGCCTTTTGATGAAAGTAAAAGAGGAGAGTGAAAAAACTGGCTCTTTCAACATTCAGAAAACTAAGATCATGGCATCTGGTCCCATCACTTGATGGCAAATAGATGGGCAAACACTGGAAAGTGACAGACTATTTTCCTGGGCTCCAAACTCACTGCAGATGGTGACCACAGTCATGAAATTAAAAGACGCTTGCTCCTTGGAAGAAAAGTTATGACCAACCTACACAGCATATTTAAAAGCAGAGACATTACTTTGCCAACAAAGGTCCATATAGTCAGAGTACAGGTTTCCAGTAGTCATGTATGGATGCAAAGAAGGCAATGGCACCCCACTCCAGTATTCTGGCCTGCAGAATCCCAGGGCCAGGGGAACCTGGTTGGCTGCCATCTCTGGGGTCGCATTGACACGACTGAAGCTATTTAGCAGCAGCAGAAGCAGCAGCAGCATGCATGGATGTGAGAGTTGGACTATAAAGAAAGCTGAGTACCAAAGAATTGATACTTTTGAACTGTGGTGTTGGAGAAGACTCGGGAGAGTTCCTTGAACAGCAAGGAGATCCAACCAGTCCATCCTAAAGGAGATCAGTCCTGAATATTCATTGGAAGGACTGATACTGAAGCTGAAGCTCCAGTACTTTGGCCACCTATTGTGAAGAACTGACTCATCAGTAAGGGCTCTGATGCTGGGAAGGATTGAAGGGAGGAGGAGAAGGGGACAACAGAGGATGAGATTATTGGACAGCATCACCAGCTCAGTGGACATGAGTTTGAGCAAGCTCTGGGAGTTGGTGATGGACAGGGAAGCCTGGCATGCTGCAGTACACAATGTCAGAAAGAGTCAGACAAGTGAGCTACTGAACTGAACTGAGCTAGAGTGAATCTTACTTAAAAAGCTTACTCAGGTCTAGAATCCATTTATTTGATGTCCAGTTGAATGCTTGCCTCTCAGGTCCAAACCAAAACAGCAATGCAATTTGCCTTATCTACATTTTATTTCTGGCTGCCAGGGTGAGATCTGGCAGTACCTCAGCTCACAGGAGGCCAGGGCACACAGCCCAATGAGCTTTCTTTCCTAGGTCCAGGAAACTGAGCAGATCTGGAAAATTTGGAAATTTTCAGAGGACTAGCAGATCATTGCCTCCATTCAGTTAGAATATTGAGAGGAGGGTGTATTTATTCAGAATCCAATCACCACTGTTATATTTGTGTCCGATAGGAAGTAGAGTTGGTGTCAGAGGAAGGGCTATTGTCACTGTCATTGTTTACAGGACAATAGCTGGGAAGATCTGCTCAAGGATTTTTTGACCATGGTGCCATTTACAATCTTTGGCATAATTGACTGGATTTTACTGCTACTCCTCTGTTTATTCCTGAGAGTCTCCCTGAGAATTCTATAAATATCCAAGATGTCCCCTGTAAGGGACTCAGTACTAGAAATTGATGGTCTGAAGGTAGATACTTCCTGTGCTGTGGGCTTTAGACTATAATGAGCAAATATTTGGCTTCCCACTGGTGGGAAAAGGAAGACTTGCCTCTCCTCACATACAGATTCCAACATGAACTCTGCTGTGTATTATATATAGGTGTTTTTACTGACCTTGAGAAAGGTCAGAAAACTGGCAAACTTGGGTGTTGGGTGATCATTTTAGAAAATGGGAAAACCCAGGAAATACCTTTAAAATTTTTTCCTGTATATTCTTCCTTGATTTCTCCTCTTTTTAGTTAAATTTTTCTACTATTTATCTTTTTCCTTTCTGTTCAGATCAGTTCAGTTGCATAGTTGTGTTCAACTCTTTGTGATCCCGTGAACTGCAGCACATCAGGTTTCCCTGTCCATCACCAACTCCTGAAGCTTGCTCAAACTCATGTCCATTGAGTCAGTGATGCCATCCAACAATCTCATCCTCTGTTGTCCCCTTCTCCTTCTTCCTTCAATCTTTCCCAGCATCAGGGTCTTTTCAAATGAATCAGTTCTTCGCATAAGGTGGCCAAAGTATTGGAGTTTCAGCTTCAACATCAGTCCTTCAATGAATATTCAGGAATGATTTCCTTTAGGATGGACTGGTTGGATCTTCTTGCAGTCCAAGGGACTCTCAAGAGTCTTCTCCAACCTCACCGTTCAAAAGCATCAATTCTTCAGCGCTCAGCTTTCTTTATAGCCCAACTCTTACATCCATTCATGACTACTGGGAAAACCATAGCTTTGACTAAACAGACCTTTGTTGGCAAAGTAATGTCTCTGCTTTTTATATGCTTTCTAGGTTGGTCATAACTTTTCTTCCAAGGAGCAAGTGTCTTTTAATTTCATGGCTGCAGTCATTATCTGCAGTGATTTTGGAGCCCCCCCAAAATAAAGTCTCTGACTGTTTCCACTGTTTCCCCATCTATTTGTTTTGAAGTGATGGGATCATGACCTTAGTTTTCTGAATGTTGAGTTTTAAGCCAACTTTTTCACTCTCCTCTTTCACTTTCATCAAGAGGCTCTTTAATTCTTTGCTTTCTGCCATAAAGGTGGTATCATCTGCATACCTGAGGTTATTGATATTTCTCCTGGCAATCTTGATTCCAGCTTGTGCTTCATCCAGCTCAGTATTTCTCATGATGTAATCTGCATATAAGTTAAATAAGCAGGGTGGCAATATTCAGACTTGACATACTCCTTTTCCTGTTTGGAAATAGTCTGTTGTTCCATGTCCGGTTCTAACTGTTGCTTCTTGACCTGCATACAGATATCTCAAGAGGCAGGTCAGGTGGTCTGATAGTCCTATCTCTTGATGAATTTTCCACTGTTTGTTGTGATCCACACAGTCAAAGGCTTTGGAGTAGCCGATAAAGCAGAACTAAATGTTTTTTCTGCTAGTTAGGAAAATAGAAATTATATTTGTGCCCTTTTGGTGGTTATTCATGAAACATGGCTGTGGCCTTGTCTTGCTATGCTACTGTTTCATTTATGGCCTCTTATCACAGAACCTTGCATATGCCATAACCCCCAGAAACAATTTGTGGTAGCTTTTCTCAGTTTTCTTTCAAGGGTAGTTAAACCTGGGTTCAAGAAGTGACCTCAGTTCTGGTTGATCTGCTTCACATGAGGAACTTTACCTTTTAGGAGCTGACACTGGGTCACCTCTGCCTCCTTCTGGCCCTGCCCCAGTAGGCATGCTTTAAGTTTCTTTCACCACCTTGAATTTATTTTCTATATATGGCACAAATAAATGTTCTTCTTCTCCACCCTCCCCTTTCCCTTTTCTACCTCTCTTTCTTTTTCTCTGTCAGTTTGTTCTTGCTACATGTTGATGACTAAAAATATGGTCTTCCAGGGTCATCCTTACTGAAAGTCCTTGACTTGTAATAGAAGATATAAGTCACAGCCCATCACTCACATCAATAAACAAGAGTGCCAGCCTGCTAGGGAAGATGTCAGGGCAAGCCATCAGATACTGGTTCACTTTATCAGATGCAGTGGTCTCAAACTAGAATTCCCTCACAATCCAGATGTGTAGAGTGGGGGACTGATTGAAAAGCACTCACCCCACCTAAAACTGCTACTCAGCATCAGCTGATTATTGCAATGAAGGAAAACACAAAAAAACAAAAACTGTATGGTGGAAATATCCAATTTTCATATTTTTAACATTTAGAGAAACTATGTGGACTCTGAATTGAAATCCCCTGAATTCTGAATGCCGCCCACTGATTCTCTGTAAACAGATGAGAACAACGTGGTGGTCATTGGGCCCCATGTGCCGCTGATGTGCCCCACCAGCTGCTGCGCTGTTGTGCCTTCGTCTACTGCGGTCGCATCTGGACTCCCAAGCTGTGTGGTGCTTGCCTTATACAACTAACTGACATTTTCCATCCTGTATGGTCTTTTTGAAAGAAGGACAGTATAACTTGTGAACCACAAATAAAAAATCATGTGCTCTTCTGTTTGCATTGTTGGCAAGCATTTATGTGTTCTGTCTAGCCTATGGAGCACGGTCAAGGGGGAGGAAGCATACTCGGTATGGACCTGGCCACTGAGCATCACGCTCACGGCCAGACAGCCGTGGGTTTAAATGCTGGCTCCTCTATTTGCTAGACATTTGACCTTAGGCAAATTACTCAACCTCTCTGAATCTCATCTATCATATGTGGAAAACAGTTCCTCCTTCCCATGGCCCCACTGTGGGCACCTGAGATGATCTGCACAGGCAGAGGGCCCGGCACAGAGGAGGTTTCAGTAGTGGCAGCTGTCATTAGTCGTTCACTTCCATGCTTCTAAAATACTGAACTCATTTGTGGCAAAGTAAACCTGAGCTAATAAAAAGATGATTATAATCTGTATGTATCCCACTTGGTGTGAATTTTCACAAGTTTCACTGAAAAATGTGTTTGATTTTAGGTGCTACCCCAGAACCTCTATTATTTTTCTACAATTTGAAAAGTTTTGAATTCTACAATGCATTTGATTTTACAGGATTTGGATAAAAGTCAAAGACTCTGTAGTTGCAGTAACATAGCAACAAGTGGAGAATGACACAATGAAAACCAAACACATAACCCACAATATTGCTAGAAGGTGACAGAGTAATATAAATGATTAGAGCTAGGAGAGTGGGGAGGTAAATTTGGGAGAGCTTCATGAAGGCAGTGGTCTTTTGAGCCTGATCCCAGGAGAAATGAAGGAATTGCATTTGGTGACGAGGTGGCAAGTTCCAGGGAGAATGCATAAGATTCTTGGCTGTCTTTCAAACGTCCCCAGCAATCCAAACTGCTTTCAGGTCTGTGCATTGTCATGGAGAGTACATAATCACCTTTAGAAAGATGCAGCTGGGAAACTGACAGGGAAAAACGTTGCTGGTAGGGAGGAGTGTAAATAATGGGATGAGAAGACCCACTTTATGATGAAGCACTGTTGGAGAGAAAGTGTGTTTTGAATGGCCCCTGAGGAGCCCTTTGCCTTTCTAGGCTGAGGACCTGGTTTTGCACACTGGCAGCTCTCTTTGTATGACTTCTTCATATGGCAGCAAGCTATTGCTGCATTTAGGGAAACTCTCCTGGAGCTGGGACCATGGCAAGCCAACATTTCTAAATTGCACACCCCAAGTCATTCCCCACTTGGCTTGTCTTTTTTTAATGACCCAAAGATGATGCTGAGGAGATGATCTGGCTGAGCAGGGGAGTGATGAAACTTGGTTATGTTTCAGGAAAAGCACTCTTCCACTATGTGGGTTAGAGATGGGCAATACAAGACAGAGAAAAAAATACATAAGTCTTGTTCATCACTCTCTTCCCAGCACTTAGGACAGGGCCTGACACAGACTTGTTCAACTAAGTTAGTAACAAACATAATGCCCATCTTGGCACAGTCTCCTCCTCGGCCTGGAAACCAGAACATGTGATAACCCCCTGAAAGGTGGCCCTGGACCAACACTTTGTTTGTTCTGTGTGAACAGCAATGGTTGGAAGACAAGGAGTCTCTTCAATAATGTTTTGTAACAGGAACAACTGAACTACTCACATGCTACTTCTGTTGTCTACAACTGTAAGAAGAGGACTAAGAGGAACCTTGGGGAACAGAAAAACACTCAGCACCTCCTGGAACACACAGTGTGAGGGGTCAGCTTCTACTACTGGTAGCAGCTCTGGCCTCTGAGTCTAGTACAGAATCGCTAGGTTTCTCTACTGAGATGGTACTTTTGTTTTTCCCAAAGTCTTCTACTTCCTGATGGGGACTGTGATGCCAAGCATATGTAGTGATGACATGAGTTGTATATGGATTGAGAGGCTGAATCTCTGGGTTGGACAGGATGCAGTAAAGGCACATTGTGAAGGAGCCCCGGGAGAATTCTGTAGACTTTGGAGAGGGAGGGGTAGAGTCACTTGCCTACTTAGAAGTTGTGATTTGTTGACTGGAAATCACTGATTTGGAAAACATATTAAATTATTCTGGTTTATCTATTATGTATCTGAGCTTCACATCTGCAGGACTAGGGATCACAATTCTTCCCAAATACATGTGTGCTAGAGAGGGCTGCCTTCCTGCCAAGTGAGGCATATGACTGCCCAGCTGCTCTACATTTCCCAGTCTCCTTGTCTTGATCTTGCACTTCTAGCCTCCAAAACCATGAGAAATAAATATTTATTTATTTTACAGGCCCTCAGTCTGTGAAATTCTGTTATAGCAACCCAAATTGACTAAGACACTCTGACTCCTAATTCTTGGCCTCTTGGATCTATGCATGTACCTACTTCACAGCCTTTGTCTGAAGAGCCCTCTAGAATCACTGTCTGAGGCTTTTCTGATAGACTGAAGGTCACAGGAATCCTGGCCTGGGGGCCAAGAGTTAGTGAATAACTGTCCTGGCTTTCCCAGGACTGAGGGGTTTCCTGAGGCTTTGGATCCTCGTGCTAATACTGGGAGTGTCCTAGATAATTAGGACAGTCAGTCATGCTACTGACAGGACATGTGCAGAACCATAATGTTCCTGCTCCAAGAAATGGCCCAGGGTAATTGAAGAAATTATTCTGGGGAATTATAATCACAGGAGCAAAGGGAGATTACCAGGCTAAATTGAGTTTTCCCTGGATCTCATGTTTTCATTTCTTGAATGTAGAGCGGAATGTAAGAAAGCTGAAATGATTATTGACACAGCTGTGAGCCTCACAATTGCCCTCTCTATTCATTCCTCTACACAAATTCCTAAAGTCTAGTCTCTTAAATGAACACATATAATCCAGAGATATCCAAGTGTAGGCTATCACCTCATTTATTTCCAGTAGTACTTGAGACAATGAAATTCTAACATAATCAGCAAATCTGGGCTGTCCCTTAGGAGGAAATGGCCTAGGACTTGACCTGTTTCACCAAGTTCAGCCAAGATCAATTTATTTCCTTCTTGGGAATGATTCCATGCTTTGCCTGGTGGAGAAATCCGCTGTAATTTCTGGAGAAGCTTTTATGCCATTCTTTCTTTCTTTGGGACCAGGAAAGCTTACCTAATAGTGGAAGGAAGAATTACAGGTATATAGGCCTGATATGTACTGGAGTTAGCTTGTACTGGCTCGAAAGAGCAAATTTGTAAATTTCCAGGAGACTTGAGAGCCTATTGTTGAAAACTAAATCCAGCAATTAGTAAAACTACATTTTGCATATTTATAATTATGTTACCTTAAAACGAAGGTATCTCAACTTAGGCTTCAGCAAATACTCAAAACTCATCACTTCCTAATTATTTTCCTATTACCTATATTCTCAAGATTATATGTATTTATCATATCTGTATGGCAGCCTATGCCTGTATTCAGACAAAGCCTTCTAATTCTCTTTACTAGAATGTTCCTGGGTACCTCTTCCCAAATCTGTCTTCACTGGTGTTACGTTGGTGGCTGAAATCAGCCACGATGGAGATACCACAACACATGACACATCCATCTCCCGCCTTCTGAGAATCAGTCATTAAATGTATACCAGTGTGCCTCTCAGTTAAGTTGTCATTCATTGAAGGCTTGCTATGTGCTAGGCGTAATTCCAAGAATTTTGTAAATATTTATTATTTATTCAGCCAATACTGATTCATTGCCTGCAGTATACCAGGCTCCATTATTATTATTATTAGTTTTTATTGAATATCTACTGTGTGCCTTGCATTCTTCTAAGTGTAATAATTCAAGGAGGGAAGTTCTATTATTTTTTTCTCAATATATATATTTTATTGAAGTATAGTTAACTTACAATGTTTCAAGTGCACAGCAGTGTGATTCAGTTATACATATACATACATATTATTTTTGAAATTATTTTCTATTATGGCCTTGGAGTACAGAATGAAGCACGACAAAGGCTAATAGAGTTTTGCCAAGAGAACGCACTGGTCATAGCAAACACCCTCTTCCAACAACACAAGAGAAGACTCTACACATGGACATCACCAGATGGTCAACATTGAAATCAGATTGATTATATTCTTTGCAGCCAAAGATGGAGAAACTCTATACAGTCAGCAAAAACAAGACTGGGAGCTGACTGTGGCTCAGATCATGAACTCTTTATTGCCAAATTCAGACTGAAATTGAAGAAAGTGGAGAAAACCACTAGACAATTCAGGTATGACCTAAATCAAATCCCTTATGACTAAACAGTGGAAGTGAGAAATAGATTTAAGGGACTAGTCCTGATAGACAGAGTGCCGATGAACTATGGACGGAGGTTCATGACACTGTACAGGAGACAGGGATCAAGACCACGCCCAAGAAAAAGAAATGCGAAAAAGCAAAATGGTTGTCTGAGGAGGCCTTACAAACAGCTGTGAAAAGAAGGGAAGCGAAAAGCAAAGGAGAAAAGGAAAGATATACCCATCTAAATGCAGAGTTCCAAAGAAAAGCCAGGAGAGATAAGAAAGCCTTCCTCAGCGATCAATGCAAAGAAATAAAGGAAAACAATAGAATGGGAAAGACTAGAGATCTCTTCAAGAAAATTAGAGATACTAAGGGAACATTTCATGCAAAAATGGGTTCGATAAAGCATAGAAAGTCTATGGACCTAGCAGAAGCAGAAGATATTAAGAAGAGGTGGCAAGAATACATGGAAGAACTATACAAAAAAAGATCTTCATGACCCAGATAATCTCGATGGTGTGATCACTCACCTAGAGCCAGACATCCCGGAATGTGAAGTCAAATGAGCCTTAGGAAGCATCACTATGAACAAAGCTAGTGGAGGTGATGGAACTCCAGTTGAGCTTATTTCAAAACCTGAAAGATGATGCTGTGAAACTGCTGCACTTAATATGCCAGCAAATTTGGAAAACTCAGCAGTGGCCACAGGACTGGAAAAGATCAGTTTTCATTCCAATCCCAAAGAAAGTCAATGCCAAAGAATGCTTGAACTCCCACACAATTGCACTCATCTCACACACTAGTAAAGTAATGCTCAAAATTCTCTAAGCTAGGCTTCAGCAATACGTGAACCATGAATTTCCAGATGTTCAAGCTGGTTTTAGAAAAGGCAAAGAAACCAGAGATCAAATTGCCAACATCAGCTGGATCATCAACATCTATTTCTGCTTTATTGACTATGCCAAAGCCTTTGACTGTGTGGATCACAATAAACTGTGGGAAATTCTGAAAGAGATGGGAATACCAGACCACCTGACCTGCCTCTTGAGAAACCTGTATGTAGGTCAGGAAGTAACAGTTAGAACTGGACATGGAACAACAGACTGGTTCCAAATAGGAAAAGAAGTACATCAAGGCTGTATATTGTCACCCGGCTTATTTAACTTATATGCAGAGTACATCATGAGAAACACTGGACTGGAAGAAGCACAAGCTGGAATCAAGATTGCTGGAAGAAATATCAATAGCCTCAGATATGCAGATGACACCACCCTTATGGCAGAAAGTGAAGAAGAACTAAAGAGCCTCTTGATGAAAGTGGAAGAGGAGAGTGAAAAAGTTGGCTTAAAGTTCAACATCCAGAAAACTAAATCATGGCATCTGGTCCCATCACTTCATGGGAAATAGATGGGGAAACAGTGGAAGCAGTGACTGACTTTATTTTTCTGGGCTCCAAAATCACTGCAGATGGTGATTTTGTGATCCACACAGTCAAAGGCTTTGACATAGTCAATAAAGCAGCCATGAAATTAAAAGATGCTTACTTCTTGGAAGAAAAGCTTTTACCAACCTAGACAGCATACGAAACAGCGGAGACATTACTTTGCCAACAAAGGTCTGTCTAGTCAAGGCTATGGTTTTTCCAGTGGTCACGTATGGATGTGACAGTTGGACTATAAAGAAAACTGAGTGCCAAAGAATTGGTGCTTTCGAACTGTGGTGTTGGAGAATCTTGAGAGTCCCTTGGACTTCAAGGAGATCCAACCAGTCCATCCTAAAGGAGATCAGTCCTGTGTGTTCATTGGAAGGACTGATGTTGAAGCTGACATTCCAAAACTTTGGCCACCTGATAGGAAGAGTTGACTCACTGGGAAAGACCCTGATGCTGGGAAAGATTGAGGGCAGGAGGAGAAGGGGTCAACAGAGGATGAGATGGTTGGATGGCATCACCGACTCAATGGACATGGGTGTGGGTGGACTCCAGGAGTTGGTGATGGACAGGGAGGCCTGGCGTGCTGCGGTTCATGGGATCACAAGGATTTGGACATGACTGAGCAACTGAACCGAACTGAACTGAAAGGTTGTTACAAGATACTGACTGTAGTTCCCTGGCTATACAATAAACCTTTGCTGCTTGTTGCATATTTATTTTTTTAAAATAGAAATCTAAGTCAAACAAGTGGAATCAGAATAAATTTCATAATATTTTTAGTTGGTCAAAGATTCATAAGTTTTCTAAAATACACACTTATGCATATTATTTATACATATGTATACAAAAACTTTTCTACTATACTTGAGAAAGGCTTGAGAAATAACATAAAAAAAAGATGGAGAAATTGGAAAACATAAAATAAATGTAATGGGAGCACTGAATGTGAAATAAAAAAAGTGAAACAAACTAGGTAAAAGTAAAGGATCATCATATAGTTCACTTGTTTCTAAACACTACTGCTCATTAAAAATTTATCTGGAACTCTGGAGAAAAAGAAAGCAGTACCTGGGCATTTACATTTTTCAAAATATTTCAAGATAATTCTGATGTGCATCTGGATTTTAAAAAGTGATTGTAGCCTTTTCTATTAAATCATAGTTTTGGTGATATAGAGTTCTATTATTCTTCTGTTGACCAATCATGATACAATGGTATTAAGGGAATAATAGTTACATAATCACAATAGTAAAAGATGTTTATTGATTTTTACAGAAAATAGCCAGACAAAAAATAAAAGATAATTACAATTGCAAGCCATAATTGGAACATTATTAATGTAACAATATAAAATAATTACATACAGTTTGAGGGGTCAAGCAGTGTTAAGTGGCAGAGCATACATGCACATGTTTTCATCCACCCAGCCAGTCTATGTCTTTCCTTTGGTGAATTTAATCCATTTACATTTAAGGTAATTATTGGTATGTGTGGTTCTATTACCATTTTCTTAATTGTTTTTGGTTTATTTTCTGTAGTTCTTTTCATTCTCTTGTGTTCCCTGCTTAGAGAAGTTCCTTTAGCATTTGTTGTAAAGCTGGTTTGGTGGTGCTAAATTCTCTTAACTTTTCCTTGTCTAGAGAGCTTTTGATTTCTCCATAAAATCTGAATGAGAGTCTTGCTGGGCAGAGTATTCTTGGTTGTATGTTTTCCCCTTTCATCACTTTAAATACATGGTGCCATTCCCTTCTGGCTTGTAGAGTTTCTGTTGAGAAATGATTCTGATAGCCTGATGGGAGTTTCCTGGTAAGTTATTTATTTTTCTCTTGTTGCTTTTAATATTTTATCTTTTTCTTTAATTTTTGTTAGCTTGATTACTATGTGTCTTGGTGTGTTCCTCCTTGAATTTATCCTGCCTGGGACTTTCTGTGCTTCCTGGACTTGGTTGGCTATTTCCTTTTCCATGTTAGGGAAGTTTTCAGTTATCTCTTCAAATATTTTCTAAGGTCCTTTTTCCTCTCTCTTTTCCTTCTGGGACCCCTATAATGCAAATGTTAGTGCTTTTAATACTGTCCCAGAGATCTCTCAGGGTGATTCATTTCTTTTCATTCTTTTTTCTATATACTGTTCTGTGGCAGTGACTTCCACCATTCTGTTCTCCAGGTCATTTATCTGTTCTTCTGCCTCAATTATTCTCCTATTGATTCGTTCTAGTGTATTGTTCACCTATGTTTGTTCCTTAGTTCTTCTAGGTCGTTGCTAAACATTTCTTGCATTTTCTTCATTGTTTTTCCAAGATCCTGGATTATTTTCATTATCATTATTCTGAATTCTTTTTATAGAAGTTTGCTATCTCCACTTCATTTCATTATTTTTCTCGGGTTTTATCTTGTCTCTTCATCTGGGACACAACTTTCTGCTTTTTCAACCTGAATAACTTTCTGTCATATGGTTTTTGTTTTAGCACTTTGCCATTGTGCTTCTTCTTGCTTTCTCTGTCTGCCCTCTGATGGAGAAGGCTAAGAGGCTTGTGTAAGTTTCCTGGTGGGCGGGACTGGTGGGCAGGACCTTGCTCAGTAAAACTTTAATCCAATTTTCTGCTGGTGTGTGGGTTTAAATTTCCTCCTGGTTTGGGTTCATTTCATGGTATGAGGAGACCCATCCCTGCGGTTTACAGGCTCCCTGGTAGGGTTAATGGTGAACCCCAAGAGGATTTATGCCAAAGGGGACCTTCCTGGCCTGCTGTTGCCAGTGCCCTATCCCTGTGGTGAGCCCCTGCCAACCAATGCCTCCACAGGAGGCCCCCCAACACTAGCAGGTGGTAATGGTTCAGTATCCTGTGAGGTCACTACTCCTTTCCTCTGGGTCTTGGTGCACAAAGGTTTTGTTTGTGCCTCCAAGACTGGAGTCTCTGTTTCCCCTAGTCCTGTGGAAATCCTATAATCAAATCCAGTCAGCTTTCAAGGTCAGATTCCCTGGGATTCCCACCCTTTGTTGGATCCCCAGCCTGGGAAGCCTGATGTGGGTTCAGAACCTTCACAACAGTATGAGAATTTCTTTGGTATTATTGTTGTCAAGTTTGTGGGTCACCCACCCAGCAGGTATGGGATTTGATTTTACTGTGGTTATGCCCCTCTTACTGTCTCACTGCAGTTTCTTTGTTTTGGACGTGGGGTCTCTCTCTCTCTCTCTTTTTTTTTTGTTAGGTTCCAGCATCCTTCTGTTAATGGTTGTTCAATAGTTGCAATTTTGGTATTCTCACAGGAGGAGATGAGCCTATGTCCTTCTACTCTGCCATCTTGAACTAGAAGTCCTCTCTATTATTTTTTTTAATTGGAGGAAAATTTCTCTACGATGCTGTGTTGATTTCTGCTTCACAACAACATGAATCAGTCATAATTACATATATATATATATATATATATATATATACACACACACACACACACACACACACACACACACACACACACACATCCCTTTCCTCTTGAGTCTCCCTCCCCTCTCCCGTCCCACCCCTTTAGGTTGTCACAGAGCACCAAGCTGGGTTACCTGTGTTACACAGCAGCTTCCTACTAGTTTTCTATTATACACATGACTGTGTATATAGGTTAATGCTGCTTTATCAGTTCGTCCTACCCTCTCCTTCCCCCACTGTGTGCACAAGTTCATTCTTTATATTTGCATCTCCATACCTTCCATGTAAACAGGTTCATCAGTATATTTTTCTCGATTCCATATACATGAGTTAATATATGATATTTATTTTTCTCTTTTCTCATCAGTCAGAAAAATAAGTGAATTTATACTTCACTCTGTATAACAGGTTCTAGGTTCATCCATCTCACTACAACTGACTCAAATTCATTCCTTTTTATGGCTGAGTAGTATTCTATTGTATAAATGTGCTATACATTCTTTATCCATTCACTTGTCAATGAATATCTAGCTTGCTTCCACATCCTTGCTATTGTAAATAGTGCTGCAATGAGCATTAGTGTATATATGTCTTTTATATTTGTGGTTTTCTCAGAGTATGCCCAGTAGTGGGATTGCTGGGTCATATGGTAGTTTTAGGGGCTTCCCAGCTGGCACTAGTGGTAAAGAACCTGCCTGCCAATGCAGGAGACCTAAGAAACATAGGTTCAATCCCTGGGTCAGAGAGATCCCCTGGAGGAGGTCACGGCAACCTACTCCAGTATTCTTGCCTGGAGATTACCATGGACAGAGGAACCTGGTGGGATGCAGTCCATAGGATCACAAAAAGTGGGACATGACTGAAGCATGAGTGAAGACGGGGATGGCCCCTCAAAACTCCTGTTTGTTCAGCGACATCAGGACGCCTGTCTAGTTGAGAGGGTCACATTGGGATTCTCCTCGAGCCTTGACTGAACAATAGGAATGCCTCTCGAGGTAAAGCAGGAGACCCAGGGTCCTTTCAAGTTGCTACAGGTATACTAGGATTCCTGACAATTTTCAAGAAGAATCAGTCATCGTCTACTTTTGAAGCATTGAACTCCATGTTCCTCTGGAGTTGTCAAAGGGATGTGAGGCCTCCTTTCGAGATGAGGCGGGGAACTAGGGCTTTCTCTAGGGTCTCCACAGGGGATTCAGACATCCCTTCATTTTTTGAGATGATAGACAAGCCTGCATTGATGTCACTGCAGGGAAATCCGGCCTTATTTCGAGTCACGGCATCTCGGTGACCATTTCACTTGATGCAGCAAACTCAGGGTCCTCCTCACATACCTATAGCTGAGAGAAGCCTCCTCTTGAGGGGCTTGTGGAAAGTTGGCATTCCTCTTGAGTCAAAGCCAGGGAATCAGCTCTTATCTCGAGATGATTTGGGTACAGGGAGCTTTTCTCGAGTTGCTGTTTTGAACTTGGTGTTCCTTTAGACTTGAGACGTAATTTTCGGGGAAACTCTGGAGTTGCCTAAAGGAAATAAGCCCCGTGTAGTGTATGATGAGTAACGCCGGATGGCTCTGGAGACAATGCAGGGGAATTGGGCCTCATCTCGAGTTGATTTGGAGTACACGGAGCCCTTTCATGTTGCTGCGGGGATCTCAGGGTCCCTCTAGACTTGTGACAGTGTTCCTGGGTACTCTGGAGTTCCATCAAGGAAGTCAAGCGTCCTTTCATGTTTGATTGGGAACACGGACTTGATCTGCATGCAGCAAAGGGGAATTGGGCCTCATCTTAAGTTGATTTCAAGTACACTGTGTGCTTTCTTGTTGCTACGGGGACCTCAGGGTCCCTCTAGGCTTGTGACAGTGTTCCTGGGGACACTCTGGAGTTCCATCAAGGAAGTCAAGTCTCCTTTCTTGCTTGATGGGGAACACAGACTTGCTCAGAGCGCAGTGCAGGGGAATCGGTTCTCATCTCGAGTTGATTTGGAGTACACAGAGCCCTTTCATGTAGATGCGGGAACCTCAGGGTCCCTCTAGACTTGTGACAGTGTTCTTGGGGTCTCCTGGAGTTGCATTGAGAAAGTCAAGTCTCCTTTCCTGTTTGGTGGGGAACATGGGGTTACTCTGCATGCATTGCTGGGGAATTGGGCCTCATCTCACAGGGAGGGGAAAGTCCCATTGTTTCTCTGGAGTTGAGGTGGGAACCTGGGTTATGTTCCCGAGTTACAGCGGAGATGGACCTTCAAAACTCGTGTTTGTTCAGTGATGTGTGGACTCCTGTGTAGTTGCGAGGGACACCTTGGGATACTCCTCGAGGCCTGGCAGGACAAAAGGGACGCCTCTCGAGTTGAGGCGGGAGACCAAGTTTCCCTTTGCAGTTGCCAGAGCAATACTGTGACTCTTGTCAATTTTCAAGAAGAGTCAGGCTTCATCTCCTTTTGAAGCATTGAACCCCGTGTGCCTGTCATGTTGTCAAAGGGATGTGAGGCCTCCTGTCGAGATGAGGTGGGGAACTAGGGTATTTTCTAGGGTCTTCACAGGGGATTCAGATATCCCTTCACCTTGTGAGGAGAAAGACGAGCCTGCATTCTAGTCACTGCAGGGACTTCCGGCCTTATTTCGAGTCAGGGCATCTCGGTGTCCATTCCACATGAGGGATCAAACTCAGGGTACCTTTCAAGTACATATAGATGAGAGAATCCTCCTCTTTAGGTGTTGTTTAAAGCTGGCATTCCTCTTCAGTCAAAGCCAGGGAATCAGCTCTCATCTTGAGATGATTTGAGGTACATGGAGCTGTTTTATAGTTGCTGCGCTGAACGTGGTGTTCCTCTATACTTAGGATGGTGTTCTCGGGGAATCTCTGGAGTTGCCTAAAGGAAGTCAAGCCACTTGTCGTGTTTGATGGGGAATGCCGGATGGCTCTGGAGCCAATGTAGGGAAATCTGACCTCATCTCGAGTTGATTTGGGGTACACCGAGTTCTTTCATGTTGCTGCAGTGACCTCAGGGTCCTCTAGACTTGTATCAGTGTTCTTGGGGACTCTCTGGAGTACCATCAAGGAAGTCAAGGCTCCTTTCATGTGTGATGTGGAACACGGAATTGCTCTGCATGCAATGCAAGGGAATCTGATCTCATCTCTCATCGAACGCGAACCCTCATGGTTTTTCTCGAGTTGCGGAGGGAACCTGGGTTATATTCTCAAGTGAAGACGGGGATGGCCCCTCAAAACTCGTGTTTGTTCAGCGATGTCAGGACTCCTGTCTAGTTGCGAGGGGCAACTCGGGATTCACTTCGAAGCTTGGCAGGGCAATAGGGATGCCTCTCGAGGTGAGGAGGGAGATCCAGTGTCCTTTCAAGTTGCCACAGGGATACTGGGATTTCTGCCAATTTTCAGGAGGTTCAGTCATCATCTACTTTTGACGCATTGAACTCCGTGTTCCACTCTTGTTGTCAAAGGGATGTGAGGCCTCCTGTCGAGATGAGGCGGGGAAGTATGACTTTCTCTTGGGTCTTCACAGGGGATTCAGACGTCCCTTCATCTTGGGAGATGAAAGACGAGCCTGCATTCAAGACACTGCAGGGAATTCTGGCCTTATTTCGAGTCAGGGCATCTCAGTGTCCATTCCACTTGAGGCAGCAATCTCAGGGTCCCTCTCACATACCTAGAGCTGAGAAAAGCCTCCGCTTGAGCTGCTTGTGGAAAGTTGGTATTCCTCTTGATTTGAAACCAGCTAATCAGCTCTCATCTCCACATGATTTGGGGTACACTGAGCTTTTCTCAAGTTGCTGTGCTGAACTTGGTGTTTCTCTAGACTTGGGATGGTGTTCTCAGGAATCTCTGGAGTTGCTTAAAAGAAGTCAAGCCGCTTGTCCTGTTTGATGAGGAATGTAGGATTGCTCTGGAGTCAATACAGGGGAATCCAGCCTCATCTCGATTTGGTTTGTGGTATACGGGGCTCTTTCATGTTCCTGCATTGACCTCATGGTCCCTCAAGATTTGTGACAGAATTCTTGGGGACGATGTGGAGTTTCATCTAGGGAGTCAAGGCTCCTTTCGTGTTTGATGGGGAACACGGACTTGCTCTGCATGCAATGCAGGGGAATCGGGCCTCATCTCGTGGCGAGGGGAAAGTCTAATGGCTTTCCCGAGTTGTGACAGGAACCTGGGTTACGTTCTCGAGTTAAGGCGGGGATGGACCTTCAAAACTCGTGTTGGTATAGCGACGTCAGGACTCCTGTCTAGTTGCGAGGGACACCTTGGGATTCTCCTCGAGGCTTGGCAGGATAATAGGGACGCCTCTCGAGGTGAGGGGGAAGACCCAGGATCCATTCCAGTTGCCACAGGAATTTTGGGATTCCTATCAATTTTCAAGAGGAGGCAGCCATCCTCTCCTTTTGAAGCATTTAACTCCGCCTGCCTCTATAGTTTTCAAAAGGGTGAGAGGCCTCCTGTCGAGATGAGCCGGGGAACTAGGGCTTTCTCTAGGGTCTCCACAGGGGATTCAGACATCCTTTCATCATTTGAGATGAAAGACAAACCTGCATTCATGTCAGTGCAGGGAGATCTGGCCTTATTTCGAGTCACGTCATCTCGGTGACCATTCCACATGATGCAGCAAACTCAGGGTCCCTCTCACATACCTGTAGTTGAGAGAAGCCTCCTCTTGAGGGGCTTGTGGAAAGTTGGTATTCCTCTTGAGTCGAAGCCAGGGAATTGGTTCTCATCTCGAAATGATTTGGGGCACAGGGAGCTTTTCTCGTGTTGCTGTGTTGAACTTGGTGTTCCTTTAGACTTGAGATGGTATTCTCGGGAAAACTCTGGAGTTGCCTAAAGGAAGTAAGCCCCTTGTCGTGTATGATGGGTAATGTGGGATGACTCTGGAGACAATGCAGGAGAATTGGGCCTCATCTCAAGTTGATTTGGACTACACTGAGCCCTTTCATGTTGATGCGGGAACATCAGGGTCCCTCTAGACTTGTGGCAGTGTTCTGGGTGTCTCTCTTGTGTTCCATCAAGGAAGTCAAGGCTCCTTTCTTGTTTGATTGGGAACACTGAGTTACTCTGCATTCATTGCAGGGGAATCGGGCCTCACCTTGAGGCGAGCGAAAAGTCTCATTGTTTTTCTGGAGTTGCCGCGGGAACCTGGGTTATGTTCTCGAGTTATGGCAGGGATGGCCCTTCAAAACTCGTGTTTGTTCTGCAACATCAGGACTCCTGTCTAGTTGCAAGGGACACCTTGGGATTCTCCTCGAGGCTTGGCAGGACAATAGGGATGCCTTTCGAGGTGATACGGGACGCCAAGTTTCCCTTTGCAGTTGCCAGAGTGATACTGTGACTCCTGCCAGTTTTCAAGAGGAGTCAGGCTTCATCTTCTTTAGAAGCATTGAACTCCGCGTGACTCTCATGTTGTCAAAGGGATGTGAAGCCTCCTGTCGAGATGAGGCGGGAAACTAGGGCTTTCTCTGGGGTCTTCACGGGGGATTCAGACATCCCTTCATCTTTTGAGATGAAAGACAAGCCGGCATTCAAGTCATTGCAGGGAATTTCTGCCTTATTTCGAGTCAGAGCATCTCAGTGTCCATTCCACTTGAGACAGCAGTCTCAGGGTCCCTCTCACATACCTAGAGCTGAGAAAAGCGTCCGTTGAGTTGCTTGTGGAAAGTTGGCATTCCTCTTGATTCGAAGCCAGGGAATCAGCTCTCATCTCAAAATGATTTGTGGTACACGGAGCTTTTACTGAGCTCCTGTGCTGAACTTGGTGTTTTTCTAGAAATGAGATGGTGTTCTCACGGAATCTCTGGAGTTGGCTAAAAGAAGTCAAGCAACTTGTCCTTTTGATGAGAAATGCAAGATTTCTCTGGAGCCAATGCAGGGTAATCGGGCCTCATCTCGAGTTGATTTGCGGTACACGGGGCTCTTTTGTGTTGCTGCATTGACCTCAAGGTCCCTCTAGACTTGTGACAGAGTTCCTGGGGACTATGTTCCTGCATTCCTCATCAAACAGGACAAGTGGCTTGACTTCTTTTAGGCAACTCCAGACATTTCCCGAGAACACCATCACAAGTCTAGAGGAACACCAAGTTCAGCACAGCAACTCAAGAAAAGCTTCATGTATCCCAAACCATTTCGAGATGAGAGCTGATTCCCTGACTTTGACCCAAGAGGAATGCCAACTTTCCAAAAGCAGCTCAAGCAGAGGCTTTTCTCAGCTCTAGGTATGTGAAAGGGATCCTGAGTTTTCTGCCTCAAGTGGAATGGACACCGAGATGCCCTGACTCGAAATAAGGCCGGAATTCCCTGCAGTGACTTGAATGCAGGCTCGTATTTCATCTTGCAAGATGATGGGATGTCTGAATCCCCTGTGTACACCCTAGAGAAAGCCCTAGTTCCCCGCCTCATCTCGACAGGAGGCCTCACATCCCTTTGACAACAAGAGTGGAACACGGAGTTCAATGCTTCAAAAGTAGACAATGACTGACTCCTCTTGAAAATTGACAGGAATCCCAGTATCCCTGTGGCAACTTGAAAGGACACTGGGTCTCCCTCCTTACCTCGAGAGGCGTCCCTATTGCCATGCCAAGCCTCAAAGAGAATCCCGAGTTGTCCCTTCTAACTAGACAGGAGTCCTGGCGTCGCTGAACAAACACGAGTTTTGAGGGGTCATCCCCGTCGTCACTTGAGAATATAACCCAGGTTCCCTCCACAACTCGAGAAACACCATGAGATTTCCCGTTCGATGAGTGATGAGATCAGATTCCCCTGCATTGCATGCAGAGCAATTCCGTGTTCCCATCAAACATGAAAGGATCAATGACTTCCTTGATGGAACTCCAGAGAGTTCCCAAGAACACTGATACAAGTCTAGAGGGACCCTGAGGTCACCGCAGCAAATGAAACTGCTCGGTGTACCTCAAATCAACTCGAGATGAGGCCAGATTCCCCTACATTGGCCCCAGAGCCATCCGGCATTCCACATCAAACACGACAAGTGGCTTGACTTCCTTTAGGCAACTCCAGAGATTCCCCGAGAACACCGTCCTAAGTATAGAGGAACACCGCGTTTAGCATAGCAACTAGAAAACAGCTCCGTGTGCCTCAAATCATTTTGAGATGAGAGTTGATTCCCTGGCTTTGACTCAAGAGGAATGCAATCTTTAAACAACACCTAAAGAGGAGGCTTCTGTCAGCTATAGGTACGTGAGAGGGACCCTGAGTTTGCTTCCTCAAGTGGAATGGACACCAAGATGACCTGACTCGAAATAAGGCCGCAATTTCCTGCAGTGACTTGAATGCAGCTTCCCCTTTAATCTCACAAGAGCAAGGAATGTCTTAATCCCCTGTGTAGACCCTAGAGAATAACCTATTTCCCCCCCTCATATCGACAAGGGGCCTCACATCCGTTTGACAACATGAGAGGCACGTGGAGTTCAATGCGTAAAATCGAGATGAAGACTGACTCTTCTTGAAAACTGACAGGAGTTACAGTATCGCTCTGGCAACTACAAAGGGAAACTTGGTCTCCCGCCTCTCCTCAAGAGGCGTCCCTATTGTCCTGGCAAGCCTCGAGGAGAATCCAAAAGTGTCCCTGGCAACTAGACAGGAGTCTTGATGTCGCAGAACCAACTGAGTTTTTAAGGGCCTTCTGTGCCGGAACTGGAGAACATAACCCAGGTTTCCGCCACAACTCGAGAAAACCATGAGAAATCCCCCTCGCCACGAGATGAGGCCCAATTCCCCTGCACTGGGTGCAGAGCAAGTCCGTGTTCCCCATCAAACATGAAAGGATCCTTGACTTCCTAGATGAAATTCCACATAGTCCCCAAGAAATCTGTCACAAATCTAGAGGAACCCTGAGGTCAACACAGCAACATGAAAGAGCCCCAAGCACTGCAAATCTATTCGAGATGAGGCCCAATTCCCTTGCATTGGCTCCAGAGCAATCCTGCATTCCTCATCAAACAGGACATGTGGCTTGATTTCTTTTAGGCAACTCCAGACATTCCCCGAGAACACCATCCCAAGTCTAGAGGAACACCAAGTTCAGCACAGCAAGTCGAGAAAAGCTCCGTTTACCCCAAATCATCTCCAGATGAGAGCTGATTCCCTGGCTTTGACACAAGAGGAATGCCAACTTTCCACAAGCAGCTCAAGTGGAGGTTTTTCTCAGCTTTAGGTATGTGAGAGGGACCCTGAGTTTGCTGCCTCAAGTGGAATGGACACTGAGATGCTCTGACTCGAAATAAGGCCGGAATTCCCTTCAGTGACTTGAATGCAGGCTTGTCTTTCATCTCCCAAGATGAAAGGATGTCTGAATCCCCTGTGAAGACCCTAGAGAAAGTTCTACTTCCCCGCCTCATCTCGACAGGAGGCCTCACATCCCTTTGACAACACGAGTGGAACGCGGAGTTCAATGCTTCAAAAGTTGACAATGACTGACTCTTATTGAAAACGGACAGGAGTTCCAGTATCCCTGTGGCTACCTGACAGGACACTGGGTCTCCCTCCTTACCTCGAGAGGCGTCCCTATTGCTCTGCCAAGCCTCGAAGTGAATCCCGAGTTGTCCCTCGCATCTAGACAGGCGTCCTGACGTCGCTGAACAAACACGAGTTTTGAGGGTCCGTCCCCATCGTCACTCGAGAATATAACCCAGATTCCCACAGCAACTCGGGAAAAATAATGAGACTTACACTCGATGAGAGATGAGATCAGATTCCCCTGCATTGCGTGCAGAGCAATTCCGTGGTTGCCATCAAACAGGAAAGGAGACTTGACTTCTTTGATGGAACTCCAGAGAGACCCCAAGAACACTTTCACATGTCAAGAAGGACCATGAGGTTCCCGCAACAACATGAAAAGTCTCTGTGTACTCCAAATAAACTTGAGATGAGGCCCGATTCCCTTGCACTGAGTTCAGAGCAAGTCCGTGTTCCCCATCAAACATGAAAGGAGCATTGACTTCCCTGATGAAACTCTAGAGAGTCCCCAAGGACACTGTCACAAGTCTAGAGGGACCCTGAAGTCCCCGCAGCAAAATGAAAGCGCAACGTGTACTTGAAATCAGCTTGAAATGAGGCTCGATTCCCCTGCACTGCATGCAGAACAACTCCGTGTTCTCCATCAAACAGGAAAGGAGCCTTGGCTTCTTTAATGGAACTCCAGAGAGTCCCCAGGAACACTGTCACAAGTCTAGACGGACCCTGAGGTCCCCGCAGCAACATGAAAGTGCACTGTGTACTTCAAATCAACTTGAGGTGAGGCTCGATTTCCTTGCATTGTCTCCAGAGCCATCAATTGTTCCCCATCAAACACGACAAGTGGCTTGACTTCCTTTAGGCAACTCCAGCGATTCCCTGAGAACACCGTCCTAAGTATAGAAGAACACCACGTTCAGCACAGCAACTAGAAAACAGCTCCATGCACCTCAAATCATCTCGAGATGAGAGCTGATTCCCTGGCTTTGACTCAAATGGAATGCCAGTTTTAAATAAAACCTAAAGAGGAGGCTTCTGCCAGCTATAGGAACGTGAGAAGGACCCTGAGTTTGCTGCCTCAAGTGGAGTAGACACTGAGATGCCCTGACTCGAAATAGGGCCGGAATTCCCTGCAGTGACTTGAATGCATGCTCGTCTTTCATCTCACAAGATGAAGGGATGTCTGAATCCCCTGTGGAGACCCTAGAGAATACCCTAGTTCACAACGTCATCTTGACAGGAGGCCTCACATACCTTTGACAACACGAGAGGCACGTGGAGTTCAATGCTTCAAAAGGAGACAAAGCCTGACTCCTCTTGAAAACTGACAGGAGTCACAGTATCACTTTGGCAACTGCACAGGGAAACTTGGTGTCCGGCCTCACCTCGAGAGGCATCCCTATTTTCCTGCCAAGCCTCGAGGAGAATCCCAAGGTGTCCCACACAACTAGACAGCAGTCCACACATCACTGAAAAAACACGAGTTTTGAAGGGCTATCCCCACCGTATCTCAAGAACATAACCCAGGTTCCCACCAAAACTCGAGAAAACAATGAGAATTCCCCCTCGCAGCAAGATGAGGCCCGATTCCCCTGCAATGCATGCACGGTAAGTCCGTGTTCCCCATCAATCAGGAAAGGAGATTTGACTTCCTTGATGGAACTCCAGAGAGACCCGAAGAACACTGTCACGAGTCTAGAGGGACCCTGAGGTCCCCGCAGCAAAATGAAAGGGCTCCATGTGCCACAAATCAACTCGAGAAGAGGCACGATTCCCCTGCACTGTATTCAGAGCAAGTCGGTGTTCCCCATCAAACACGAAAGGAGCCTTGACTTCCTTGATGGAACTCCAGGGAGTCCCCAAGAACACTGTCACAAGTCTAGAGGGACCCTGAGGTCTCCACATTAACATAAAAGCACACCGTGTACTTGAAATCAACTCGAGATGAAGACAGATTCTCCTGCACTGCGTGCAGAGCAAGTCCGTGTTCCTCATTAAACACGAAAGGAGCCTTGAATTCCTTGATGGAACTCCAGAGAGTCCCCAAGAACACTGTCACAGGTCCAGAGGGACCCTGAAGTCACCGCAGCAACATGAAAGAGCTCGCTGTACCCCAAATCAACTCGAGATGAGGAAAGATTCCCCTACATTGGCTCCAGAGCCATCCGGCGTTCCCCATCAAACACGACAAGTGGCTTGACTTCTTTTAGGCAACTCCAGAGACTTCCCAAGAACATCGTCCTAAGTATAGAGGAATACCACGTTCAGCACAGCAACTATAAAACAGCTCCGTGTACCTCAAATCATCTCGAGATGAGAGCTGATTCCCTGGCTTTGACTGAAGAGGAATGCCAGCTTTAAACAACACCTAAAGACGAGGCTTCTCTCAGCTATAGGTACGTGAGAGGGACCCTGAGTTTGTGGCCTCAAGTGGAATGGACACCGAGAGACTCGAAATAAGGCCGGAATTCCCGGCAGTGACTTAAATGCAGTCTAATTTTTCATCTCACAAGATGAAAGGATGTCTGAATCCCCTGTGGAGACCCTAGAAAATACCCTAGTTTCCCGCGTGATCCCGACAGCAGGCCGCACATCCCTTTGACAACGTGACAGTCATGCGGAGTTCAATGCTTCAAAAGGAGACGAAGCCTGACTCCTCTTGAAAACTGACATGAGTCATAGTATCACTCTGGCCACTGCAAAGGGAAACTTGGTCTCCCGCCTCAACTTGAGAGGCGTCCCTATTGTCCTTCCAAGACTTGAGGAGAATACCAAGGCATCCCTCGCAACTAGACAGGTGTCCACACATCGCTGAACAATCACGAGTTTTGAAGGTCCATCCCCTCTGTAACTCGAGAACATACTCAGGTTCCCGCCACAAATCCAGGAAAAAAATGAGACTTTACCTCGCCGCGAGATGAGGCCAAATTCCCCTGCAATGCATGCAGGGTAAGTCCGTGTTCACCATCAGACAGGATAGGAGACTTGTCTTCTTTGATGGAACTCCAGAGAGACCCCAAGAACATTGTCAAAAGTCTAGAGGACCCTGAGATCCCCGCAACAACATGAAAGTGCTCCGTGGATTCCAAATCAATTCGAGATGAGGCCCGATTCCCCTGTGCTGCATTCAGAGCAAGTCCTTGTTCTCCATCAAACATGATAGGAGCCGTGACTTCCTTGATGAAACTGCAGAGAGTCCCCAATAACACTGTCACAAGTCTAGAAGGACCCTGTGGTCCCTGTAGCCACATGAAAATGCACCGTGTACTTGAAATCAACTCGAGATGAAGCCCGATTCTCCTGCACTGCATGCAGAGCAAGTCCGTCTCCCCATCAAACACGAAAGGAGCCTTGACTTCGTTAATGGAACTCCAGAGTGTCCCCAGGAACACTGTCACAAGTCTAGAGGGACCTTGAAGTCCCCGCAGCAACAGGAAAGCGCTCCATGTACTTCGAATCAACTTGAGATGAGGCCTGATTCCCCTGCATTGTCTCCAGAGCCATCACTCATTCCTTACCAAACACAATAATTGGCTTGACTACTTTTCGGCAACTCCAGATATTACCCAAGAATACCGTCTCATGTCTACAGGAACACCAAGTTCAGCACAGCAACACGAGAAAAGCTCCGTGTACCCCAAATCATCTCGAGATGAGAGCTGATTCCCTGGCTTCAACTCAAGAGGAATGTGAACTTTCCACAAGCAGCTCAAGCGGAGGCTTTTCTCAGCTCTAGGTATGTGAGAGGGACCCTGAGTTTGCTGCCTCAAGTGGAATGGACACCGAGACACCCTGACTCGAACTAAGGCCGGAATTCCCTGCAGTGATTTGAATGCAGGCTGGACTTTCATCACAAAAGATGAAGGGATGTTTGAGTTCCCTGTGAAGACCCTAGAGGAAGCCCAAAGTCCTCGCCTCATCTCGACAGGAGGCCTCAAATCCCTTTGACACCATGAGTGGAATGCGGAGTTCAATGCTTTAAAAGTAGATAATGATTGACTCCTCTTGAAAATTGACAGAAATCCCAGTATAACTGTGGCAACTTGAAAGGACACTGGGTCTCCTGCATCACCTGGAGAGGCGTCCCAATTGCCCTGGCAAGCATCAAGGAGAATCCCGAGGTGTCCCTCGCAACTAGGCAGGAGTCTTGACGTTGTTGACCAAACACGTGTTTGGAAGGGCCATCCCCGTTGTTACTCGAGAATATACCCAAGGTTCCTGCCGCAACTCGAGAAAAACCATGAAAATTCCCCATCCCCGCGAGATGAGGCCCGATTACCCTGCACTGCCTGCAGAGCAATTCCGTGTTCCACATCAAATGCAAAAAGAGCCTTGATTTCCTTGATGGCACTCCAGAGAATCCCCAAGAACAATGTCTCAATTCTAGAGGGATCCTGAGGTCACTGCAGCAACACGAAAGAGCTCCATGTACCCCAAATCAACTCGAGATGAGAGCTTAATCCCTGGCTTTGACTCAAGAGGAATACCAACTTTCCACAAGCACCTCAAGAGGAGGCGTCTCTCAGCTATAGGTATGTGAGGAGGACCCTGAGTTTGCGGCCTCATGTGCAATGGACACCGAGATGCACTGACTCGAAATAAGCTCAGATATCCCTGCAGTGACTTGAATGCAGGCTCGTCATGCATCTACCAAAATGATAGGATATTTGAATCCTCTGTGAAGGCCATACAGAAAGACCAAATTCCACGCCTAATCGCGACCGGAGGCCTCACATCTTTGAAAATTAGAGAGGTACGCGGAGGTCAATGCTTCAAAAGGAGACAATGCCTGACTCCTCTTAAAAATCGAGTGGAATCCCAGTATCACTGTGGCACGTGGAAAGGGACCCTGGGTCTCTCGCCTCAATTGGAGAGGCATCCCAATTGCCCTGCCAAGTCTCGAGGAGAATCGCGAGGTGTCCCTTGCAACTAGACTGGAGTCCTGTCATCGCTGAACAAACACGTGTTTGGAAGGGCCATCCCCGTCGTAACTTGAGAATATACCCCAGGTTCCCGCCACAACTCGAGAAAAACCATGAGACTTCCCCCTTGCTGCAAGATGAGGCGCGATTCCCCTGCACTGCGTGCAGAACAAGTCCGTGATCCGCATCACACCTGAAAGGAGCCTTGATTTCCTTGATGGCACTCCAGAGAAACCACAAGAACACTGTCTCAAGTCTAGAGGGATCCTGAGGTCAGTGCAGCAACAAGAAAGAGCTGCATGTACCCCAAATCATCTCGAGATGAGAGCTGATTTCCTGGCTTCAAATCAAGAAGAATGCCAACTTTCCACAAGCACCACAAGAGAAGGCTTCTCTAAGCTATACCTATGTGAGAGGGACGTTGAATTTGCAGCCTCAGATGGAATCGACCCCGAGATGCCCTGACTCGAAATCAGGTCAGAATTCCCTGCAGTGATTGAATGCAAGCTGGATGTCATCTCACAAGATGAAGGGATGTCTAAGTCCCCTGGGGAAACACTAGAGAAAGCCCTAGCTCCCTGCCCCATCTCGACAGGAGGCCTCACCTCACTTTGACAACTCGATAGGAATACGGAGTTCAATGATTCCAGAGGAGACGAGGTCTGACTCCTCTTGAAAATTGACAGGAATCCCAGTATCCCAGTGGCAAGAGGAAAGGGACCTTGGGTCTGCCACCTCACTTCGAGAGGCGACCTAATTGCCCTGCCAAGCCTCGAGGAGAATCCCGAGGTGTCCCTCGCAACTAGACAGGAGTCCTGACGTCGCTGAACAAATACGTGTTTGGAAGGGCCATCCCCGTCGTAATTCGAGAATATAGCCAGATTCCCGGCGCAACTCGAGAAAAACAATGAGACTTCCGCCTCGCCGAGAATGAGGCCAGATTCCCCTGCACTGGGTGCAGAGCAATTGCGTGTTCCACATCAAACCTGAAAGAAGTCTTGATTTCCTTGATGGCACTCCAGAAAAACCCCAGGAACACTGTTTCAAGTCTAGAGGGATCCTGAGGTCACTGGAACAACCAGAAAGAGCTCCATGTACCCCAAATCATCTGGAGATGAGAGCAGATTTCCTGGCTTCAAATCAAGAGGAATGCCAACTTTCCACTAGCACCACTAGAGGAGGCTTCTCTCAGGTATATGTATGGGAGAGGGATGTTGAATTTGCGGCCTCAAATGGAATCGACCCCGAGATGCCCTGAGTCAAAATCAGGCCGGAATTCCCTGCAGTGACTTGAATGCAAGCTGGATTTCATCTCACAAGATGACGAGAGCTAGCTCAATGTCCCAACTCGACAGGAGGCCTCACATCACTGACAAATCGAGAGCAACACGGAGTTCAATGATTCCAACGGAGATGATGCCTGACTCCTCTTGAATATTGGCAGGAATCCCAGTATCCCAGTAGCAACAGGAGAGGACGGTGTGTCTGCCGCCTTACCTCGAGAGGGGTTTCTATTGCCCTTTCAAGCCTGGAGGAGAATCAGGTTGTGTCCATTGCAGCTAGGCAGGAGTCCTGACGTCACTGAACACACCCGTGTTTGGAAGGGCCATCCCTGTCTTAACTCGAGAATATACTCCAGGTTCCCGCCCCAATTTGAGAAAAACCATGAGACTTCCCGCTCGCCACAAGATGAGGCCCGAATCCCCTGCACTGCGTGCAGAGCAATTCGTGTTCCACATCAAACACGAAAGGAGCCTTGATTTACTTGATGGCACTCCAGAGAATCCCCAAGAAGACGATCTCATGTCCAGAGGGATCCTGAGGTAACTTTAGCAAAATAAAAGAGCTCCATGTACCCCGAATCAACTCGAAATTATAGCTTAGTCCCTGGCTTCGACTGAAGAGGAATACCAACTTTCCGCAAGCACCACAAGAGGAGGCTTCTCTCAGCTATACGTATGGGAGGGGGACGTCCAATTTGCGGCCTCAAATGGAATCGACCCCGAGATGCCCTGACTCGAAATCAGGCTGGAATTCACCGCAGTGACTTGAATGCAAGCTGGATTTCATCTCACAAGATGAGGGGATGTCTGAATCCCCTGGGGAGAAAGCCCTAGCTTACCGCCCGATCTCGACAGGAGGCCTCACACCACTTTGACAACTCGAGAGGATCACGGAGTTCAATGATTCAAAAGGAGATGATGCCGGATTCCTCTTGAAAATTGATAGGAATCCCAGTATCCCAGTGACATCAGGAAAGGGACCCTGAGTCTGCTGCCTCAACTGGAGAGGTGTTCCTATTGCCCTTTCAAGCCTCGAGGAGAATATGGAGGTGTCCCTCGCAGCTAGGCAGGAGTCATTTTGTCGCTGAAAAAACACGTGGTCTCAAGGGCCATCTCCAGCGTAACTCGAGAATATACCCCAGATTCCTGCCACAACTCGAGAAAAAACATGAGACTTCCCCCCCACTGCGAGATGAGGCCTGATTCCCCTGCACTGCGAGCAAAGTAATTCCAGTTCCACATCAACCCAAAAGGAGCCTTGATTTCATTGATGGCACTCCAGAGAATTGTCAAGAACACTGTCTCAACACTAGAGGGATCCTGAGGTCACTGCAGCAACATGAAAGAGCTCCATGTACCCCAAATCATCTCGAGATGAGAGCTGATTGTTTGGTTTGAAATCAAGAGAAATGCCAACTTTCCACAAGCACCACATGAGGAGGCTTGTCAAAGCTATATGTATGTGAGATGGACGTTGAATTTGCGGCATCAAATGGAATTGACCCCGAGATGCCCTGACTCGAAATCAGGCCGGAATTCCCTGCAGGGACTTGAAGGCAAGCTGGATTTCATCTCACAAGATGAAGGGATGTCTGAATTCCCTGGGAAGACACTAGAGAAAGCCATATTTTCCTGCCCTATTTCGACAGGAGACCTCACAACTCTTTGACAACACGAGAGAAACTTGGAGTTCAATGATTCAAAAGAAGACAAAGCCTGACTCCTCTTGAAAATTGAGAGGAATCCCAGTATCCCAGTGGCAACAAGAAAGGGTTCCTGGGACTGCCACCTCACCTCGAGAGGTGTTCCTATTGCCCTTTCAAGCCTCGAGAGACTCCTGAGGTGTCCCTCGCAACTAGACAGGAGTCCTGACGTCGCTGAACAAACATGTGTTCTCAAGGGTCATCCCTGTCGTAACTCCAGAATAAACCCCATGTTCCTGCCGCAACTCGAGAAAAACCATGAGACTTCCCCCTCGCCGAGAGATGAGGCCCGATTCTCCTGCACTACGTGCAGAGCAATTCCGTGTTCCACATCACACCCAAAATGAGGCTTGATTTCCTTGATGGCACTCCAGAGAAATCCCAAGAACACTCTCTCAACTCTAAAGGGATCCTGAGGTCACTGCAGCAACAAGAAAGATCTCCATGTATCCCAAATCATCTCGAGATGAGAACTGATTTCCTGGCTTCAAATCAAGAGAAATGCCAACTTTCCACAGTCACCACAAGAGGAGTATTCTCTCAGCTATACGTATGTGAGAGGGACGTTGAATTTGCGGCCTCAAATGGAATCGATCTCGAGATGCCCTGACTCGAAATCAGGCCGGAATTCACCGCAGTGACTTTAATGGAAGCTGGATTTCATCTCACAAGATGAGGGGATGTCTGAATCCCCTGGGGAGAAAGCCCTAGCTTACCGCCCGATCTCGACAGGAGGCCTCACACCACTTTAACAACTCGAGAGGATCACGGAGTTCAATGATTCAAAAGGAGACGATGCCTGACTCCTCTTGAAAACTGACAGGAATCCCAGTAGCCTAGTGGCATCAGGAAAGGGATCCTGAGTCTGCCACTTCAACTGGAGAGGTGTTCCGATTGCCCTTTCAAGCCTCGAGGAGAATCTGGAGGTGTCCCTCACAGCTAGGCAGGAGTCATTTTGTCGCTGAACAAACACGTGTTCTCAAGGGCCATCCCCAGTGTAACTCGAGAATATACCCCAGATTTCCGCCGCAACTCGAGAAAAACCATGAGACTTCCCCCTCGCCACGAGATGAGGCCATATTTCCCTGCACTGCATGCAGAGCAATTCCATTCTCCACATCAAACCTGAAAGGAGCCTTGATTTCCTTGATGGCACTCCAGAGAATCCCAAAGAACACTGTCTCAAGCCTAGAGGGATCCTGAGGCCACTGCAGCAACACGAAAGAGCTCCATGTATCCCAAATCAACTCGAGATGAGAGCTCAGTCCGTGGCTTTGACTCAAGAGGAATACCAACTTTCCTCAAGCCCCTCAAGAGGAGGCTTCTCTCAGCTATAGGTATGTGAGGAGAACCGTGCGTTTGTGGCCTCAAGTGGAATGGACACCGAGATGCCCTGACTCGATATAAGGCCAGATATCCCTGCAGTGACTTGAATGCCGGCTCGACTTTCATCTCCCAAGACGAAAGGATGTCTGAAAACCCTATGGAGACCACAGAGAAAGACCTAGTTCCAAGCCTAATCGGGACCGTAGGCCTCACATGCATTGAAAACTCGAGAGGTACACGGAAATCAATGCTTCAAAAGGAGACGAGGCCTGACTGCTCTTGAAAATTGAGAGGAATCCCAGTATTCCTGTGGCACGTGGAAAGGGACACTTGGTCTCCCGCCTCACATGGAGACGCTTTCCAATTGCCGTGCCAAGCCTCGAGGAGAATCCCGAGGTGTCCCTCACAACTAGACAGGAGTCCTGACGTGGATCAACAAACACCTGTTCTCAAGGGCCATCCCCGTAGTAACTCGAGAATATACCCCAGGTTCCCGCCGCAACTCGAGAAAAACCATGAGACTTCCCCCTCACGGAGAGATGAGGCCTGATTCCTCTTCACTGCATGCAGAGAAATTCCGTGTTCTATATCAAACAGGAAAGGAGCAATGATTTCCTTGATGGCACTCCAGAGAATCCGCAAGAACACTGTCTCATGTCTAGAGGGATACTGAGGTCACTGGAGCAACAGCAAGGAGTCCAGGTGCCCCAAAACTTCTCGAGATGAGAGGTGATTTCTGGCATCAAATCAAGAGAAATGCCAACTTTCCACAAGCACCACAAGAGGAGTCCTCTCTCCGCTATATATATGGGAGAGGGATGGTGAATTTGCGGCCTCAAATGAAATCGACCCCGAGATGCCCTGCCTCTAAATCAGGCCGGAATTCCCTGCAGTGACTTGAATGCAAGCTGGATGTCATATCACAAGAGGAAGGGGTGTCTGAATCCCCTGGGGAGACACTAGAGAAAGCCTTAGCTGCCTGCCCCATCTCGACAGGAGGCCTCACATCACTTTGATAACTCGAGAGGAACACGGAGTTCAATGATTCCAAAGGAGACGATGCCTGACTCCTCTTGAAAACTGACAGGAATCCCAGTATCTCAGTGCAACAGGAAAGGGAGGCTGGGTCTGCCGCCTCACCTCAATAGTTGTTCCTATTGCCCTTTCAAGCATCGAGGAGAATCCCGAGGCGTCCCTCTCAGCTAGGCAGGAGTCCTGGCGTTGCTGAACAATCACGTGTTCTCAAGAGCCATCCCCGTCGTAACTCGAGAATATACCCCAGGTTCCCGCCGCAATTCGAGAAAAACCATGAGACTTCCCCCTCGCTCAAGATGAGGCCTGATTCCCCTGCTCTGCGTGCAGAGCAATTCCGTGTTCCACATCAAACCTGCAAGGAGCCTTGATTTCTTTGATGGCAATCCAGAGAAACCCCAAGAACTCTGTCTCAAGTCTAGAGGGATCCTGAGGTCACTGCAACAACACAAAAGAGCTCCATGTACACCAAATCATCTCGAGATTAGAGCTGATTTCCTAGCTTCAAATCAAGAGGAATGCCAACTTTCCAAAGGCACCACAAGTGGAGGCTTCTCTCAGCTATACGTACGGGAGAGGGACGTTTAATTTGCGGCCTCGAATGGAATCGACCCCGAGATGTCCTGACCCGAAATCAGGTCGGAATTCCCTGCAGTGACTTGAATGCAAGCTGGATTTCATCCCACAAGATGAAGCGATATCTGAATCCCCTGGGGAGACAATAGAGAAATCCCTAACTCCCTGCCCCATCTCGACAGGAGGCCTCACATCTTTTGACACCTCGAGAGGAATATGGTGTTCAGTGATTCCAAAGGAGATGATGCCTGACTCCTCTTGAAAATTTTCTGGAATCCCAGTATCACAGAGGCAACAGGAAAGGTACGCTGAGTGTGCCGGCTCACCTTGAGAGGTGATCCTATTGCCCTTTCAAGCCTCGAGGAGAATTCCGAGGTGTCCCTCACAGCTAGGCAGGAGTCCTGACGTTGCTGAACAAACATGTGTTCTCAAGGGACATCCCCGACTTAACTCGAAAATATACCCCAGGTTCCCGCCGCAACTCGAGAATAATCATTACACTTCCCCCTCGCCATGAGATGAGGCCCAATTTTCCTGCACTGCGTGCAGAGATATTCCGTGTTCCACATGAAACAAAAAAGGAGCCTTGATTTCCTTGATGGCTCTCTAGGGAACCCCCAAGAACACTGTCTCAAGTCTAGAGCGATCCTGAGGTCAATGTAGCAACACGAAGGAGCTCCATGTACCCCAAATCAACTCGAGATGAGAGCTTAGTCCATGGCTTCGACTCAAGAGGAATACCAACTTTCCACAAGCACCTCAAGAGGAGGCTTCTCTCAGCCATAGATATGGGAGTGGGACGTTGAATTTGCGGCCTCAAATGGAATTGACCCCTAGATGCCCTGACTCGAAATCAGGCCGGAATTCCCGGCAGTGACTTGAATGCAAGCTGGATTTCATCTCACAGGAGGAAGGGATGTCTGAAACCCCTGGGGAGACACTAGAGAAAGCCCTAGCTCCCTGCCCCTTCTAGATAGGAGGCCTCATATCACTTTGACAACTTGAGAGGAACACGGAGTTCAATGATTCCAAAGGATTCAATGCTTGACTCCTCTTGAAAACTGACAGGAATCCCAGTATCCCAGTGGCAACAGGATAGGGAACCTCGGTCTGCTGCCACACCACGAGACGTGTTCCGATTGTCCTTTCAAGCCTCGAAGAGAATCCCGAGGTGGCCCTGGCAGCTAGGCAGGAGTCGTGACGTTGCTGAGCAAACACGTGTTTGGAAGGACCATCCCGTCGCAACTCAAGAATGTACCCCAGGTTCAAGCCACAACTCGAGAAAAACCATGAGAGTTCCCCTACTCCACGACATGAGGCCCGATTCCCCTGCACTGCCTGCAGAGCAATTCCGTGTTCCACATCAAACCCGAAAGGAGACTTAATTTCCTTGATGGCACTCCAGAGAATCCCAAAGGACACTGTCTCAAGTCTAGAGGTATCTTGAGGTCACTGCAGCAACACGAAAGAGCTCCATGTACCCCAAATCATCTCGTGATGGGAGCTGATTTCCTGGCTTCAAATCAAGAGGAATGTCAACTTTCCAGAAGCACCACAAGGTGGAGATTTCTCTCAGCTCTAGGTATGTGAGAGGGACCTGAGTTTGCGGTCTCAAGTGGAATGCACACCGAGATGCTCTGACTCGATATCAGGCCGGATTTTGCTGCAGTGACTTGAATGCAAGATGGATTTCATCTCACAAGAGGAAGGAATGTCTGAATTCCCTGGGGAAACACTAATAAAGCCCTAGCTCCCTGCCCCATCTCGACAGTACGGCCTCACATCAGTTTGAGAACTCGAGAGGAACACAGTGTTCAATGATACCAAAGGAGATGATGCCTGAATCCTCTTGAAAATTGACAGGAATCCCAGTATCCCAGTGGCAACAGAAAAGGGACCCTGGGTCTGCCGCCTCACCTCGAGAGGTGTTCCTATGGCCCGTTCAAGCCGTGAGGAGACTCCCGAGGTGTCCCTCGCAGCTAGAGAGGAGTCCTGACGTCGCTGAACAAACCCATGTTTGGAAGGGCCATCTCCATCCTAACTCGAGAATATACCCCAGATTCCCGCCGCAACTCGAGAAAAACCATGAGACCTCCCCCTCGCTTCGAGATGAGGCCAGATTCCCCTGCACTGCATGCAGAGCAATTTCGTGTTCGACATCAAACACCAAGGGAGCCTTGATTTCCTTGATGGCAGTCCAGAGAATCCCCAAGAACACTGTTTCAAGTCTAGAGGGATCCTGAGGTCACTGCAGCAACACGAGATAGCTCCATGTACCATCATCTCGAGATGAAAACTGATTTCCTATCTTCAAATCAAGAGGAATGCAAACTTTCCACAAACACCACAAGAGGAGGCTTCTTTCAGCTATACGTATGGGAGAGGGACTTTGAATTTGTGGCCTCAAATGGATTCGACCCCGAGATGCCCTGACTCAAAATCAGGCCAGAATTCCCTGCAATGTCTTGAATGAAAGATGGATTTCATCTAACAAGAGGAAGGGATGTCTAAATCCACTGGGGAGACCCTAGAGAAAGCCCTAGCTCCCTGCCCCATCTCGACAGGAGGCCTCACATCACTCTGACAACTCGAGAGGAACAAGGAGTTTAATTATTCCAAAGGAGACGATGCCTGACTCCTCTTGAAAATTGACAGACATCCCAGTATCACAGTGGCAACAGGAAAGTGACGCTGGGTCTGCCGCCTCACCTCGAGAGGTGTTCCTATGGCCCTTTCAAATCACGAGGAGAATCCCGAGGTGCCCCTCGTAGCTAAGAAGGTGTCCTGACCTCGCTGAACAAACACGTATTCTCAAAGGCCATCCCCGTCATAACTTGAGAATATACACCAGGTTCCTGCCGCAACTAGAGAAAAACCATGAGAAATCCCCTTGGCCGCGAGATGAGGCCCGATTCCCCTGGACTTTGTGCAGACCAATTCCGTGTTCCACATCAAACACGAAAGGAGAATTGATTTCCTTGATGGCACTCCAGAGAATCCCCAAGAACACTGTCTCTAGTCTAGAGGGATCCTGAGGTAACTGCAGCAACACAAAAGAGCTCCATGTACCCCAAATCATCTTTGAGATGAGAGCTGATTTACTGGCTTCAAATCAAGAGGAATGCCAACTTTCCACAAGCAGCACAAGAGGAGGCTTCTCTCAGATATAGGTATGGGAGAGGGACGTTCAATTTGCGGCCTCAAATGGAATCTACCCGGAGATGCTCTGACTCATATTCAGGCCGGAATTCCCTGCAGTGACTTGAATGCAAGCTGGATTTCATCTCACAAGATGAACAGATGTCTGAAGCCCCTGGGGAGAACTAGAGAAAGCACTTTCTCCCTGCCCCATTTTGACAGGAGACCTCACATCAGGTTGACAACTCGAGAGGAACACAGCCTTCAGTGATTCAAAAGGAGACAATGCCTGACTCCTCTGGAAAATGGACAGGAATCCCAGTTTCCCAGTGGCAACAGAAAAGTGAGGCTGCGTCTGGGGCCTCACCTTGTGAGGTGTTTCTATTGCACTTTTAAGCCTCCAGGAGAATCCCGAGGTGTCCCTTGCAGCTAGGCAGGAGTCCTGACGTCGCTGAATAAACACATGTTCTCAAGGGCCATCCCCGTCATAACACGAGAATACACCCCTGGTTCCCGCCGCAACATGATATAAACCATGAGACTACCCCTCACCGCGTGATGAGGCCCGGTTTGCCTGCACTGCATGCTGAGCAATTCCATGTTCCACATCAAGCACAAAGGGAGCCTTGATTTCCTTGATTGCACTCCAGAGAATCCCCAAGAAAACTGTCTCAAGTCTAGAGGGATCCTGAGGTCAATGTAGGAACACAAAAAACCTACATGTACCCCAAATCACCTCAAGATGAGAGCTTAGTGTCTGGGTTCGAATCAAGAGGAATACCAACTTTCCACAACAACTTCAAGAGGAGGCTTCATCTAGCTATATGTATGTGAAGAGGACCCTGAGTTTGCGGCCTCAAGTGGAATGAACACCGAGATTCCCTGACTCAAAATAAGGCCAGATATCCCTGCAGTTACTTGAATGCAGGCTCGTCTTGCATCTCCCAAGACGAATGGATGTCTTAATCCACTGTGGAGACCATAAAGAAAGACCTAGGTCCAAGCCTAAACGCGATTGGAGGCCTCATATCCTTTGAAAACTCGAGAGGTACGCGGAGATCAATGCTTCAAAAGGAGACGAGGCCTGACTCCTCTTGAAAATTGAGAGGAATCCCAGTAACCCTTTGTCACGTGGAATGGGACCCAGGGTCTCCCGCCTCACCTGGAGAGGCGTCCCAATTGTCCTGCCAAGCCTCGAGGAGAGTGCCAAGGTGTCCCTCGCAACTAGACAGGAGTCCTGACGTCGCTGAACAAACACGTGTTTCGAAAGGCCATCCCCGTCGTAACTCGAGAATATATCCCAGGTTCCTGCTGCAACTCGAGAAAAACCATGAGACTTCCCCCTCGCCGTGAAATGAGGCCCGAGTCCCCACACTGCATGCAGAGAAATTCCGTGTTCCACATCAAACATGAAAGGAGCCTTGATTTCCTTGATGTCACTTTAGAGAATCCCCAGGAATACTGTCTCAATTATAGAGGGATCCTGAGGTCACCGTAGCAACACGAAAGAGCTACATGTACCATAAATCAACTCGAGATGACAGCTTAGTCCCTGGCTTCGAGTCAAGAGGAATACCAACTTTCCACAAGCACCTCAAGAGGAGCCTTCTCTCAGGTATTGGTAGTCGAGGTGGACCCTGAGTTTGCGGCCTCAAGTGTAAGGGAGACCGAGATGCCCTGACTCGATATAAGGCCAGATATCCCTGCAGTGACATGAAGGCAGGCTCGTCTTGCATCTCCCAAGACGAAAGGATGTCTGAATGAACTGTGGAGAACAAAGAGAGAGACTTAGTTTCACGCCTAATCGTGAACGGAGGCCTCACATCCTTTGAAAACTCGAGAGGTATGCGGAGATCAATGCTTCAAAAGGAGACGAGGCCTGACTACTCATGAAAATTGAGAGGAATCCCAGTATCCCTGTGGCACGTGGAACGGGTCACTGGGTCTCCCACCTTACCTGGAGAGGTGTCCCAATTGCCCTGCAAAGCCACGAGGAGAATCCGAAGCTGTCCCTCGCAACTAGACAGGAGTCCTGACGTTGCTGAAAAAACACGTGTTTGGAGGGGCCATCCCCATCATAACTCGAGAATATACCCCAGGTTCCCGCCGCAACTCGAGAAAAACCATGAGACGCCCCCCTCGCCGCGAGATGAGGCCCGATTCCCCACACTGCATGCAGAGCAATTCCGTGCTCCCCATCAAACCCGAAAGGAGTCTTGATTTCCTGATGGCACTCCAGAGAAACCCCAAGAACACTGTGTCAAGTCTAGAGGGATCGTGAGGTCACTGGAGCAACAAGAAAGCGCTCCGTGTACCCCAAATCATCTCGAGGTGAGAGGTGATTTCCTGGCTTCTAATGAAGTGGTATGCCATCTTTCCACAAGCACCTAAAGAGAAGGCTTCTCTCAGCTCTACGTATGTGGGAGGGACGCTCAATTTCCGGCCTTAAAAGGAATCGATCCCGAGATGCCCTGACTCGAAATCAGGCCGGAATTCCCTGCAGTGATTTTAATGCAAGTTAGATTTCATCTTCCAAGGGGAAGCGATATCTGAATCCCTTGGTGAGTCACTAGAGAAAGCCGTAGCTCCCTGCGCCATCTCGACAGGAGACCTCACATCACTTTGACAACTCGAGAGGAACACGGACTTCAATGATTCCAAAGGAGATGATGCCTGATGCCTCTTGAAAATTGACAGGAATCCCGGTATCCCAGTGGCAAAAGGAAAGGATGCTGGGACTGCCGCCTCACCTCGAGACTTGTTCCTATGGCCCTTTCAAGCCTCCAGGAGAATCCCAAGGTGTCCTTGGCAGCAAGGCAGGAGTCCTGACGTCGCTGACCAAACACGTGTACTCCACGGCCATCCCCGACGTAACTCGAGATTATACCCCAGGTTCCCGCCGCAACTCGAGAAAAACCATAAGACTTCCCCCTCGCAGCGAGATGAGGCCCGATTCCCCTGCACTGTATGCAGAGCAATTCCGTGTTCCACATCAAACCCGAAAGGAACCTTTATTTCCTTGATGGCACTCCAGAGAAATCCCAAGAATACTGTCTCAAGTCTAGAGGGATCCTGAGGTCACAGTAGCAACACGAAAGAGCTCCATGGACCCCAGATCAACACGAGTTGAGAGCTGAGTCCCTGGCTTCGACTCAAGTGGAATACCAACCTTCCACAAGCACCTCAAGAGGAGGCTTTTCTCAGCTATATGTATGTGAGCAGGACCCTGAATTTGCGACCTCAAGTGGAATGGACACTGACATGTCCTGACTCGAAATCAGGCCAGATATCCCTGCAGTGACTTGAATGCCGGCTCGTCTTGCATCTCCCAATGCAAAAGGATGTCTGAATCACCTGTGGAGACCATAGAGAAAGACCTTGTTCCACGCCTAATCATGACTGGAAGACTCACATCCTTTGAAAACTCGAGAGTTTCTCGGAGATCAAAGCTTCAAAAGGAGACCAGGCCTGACTCCTCTTGAAAATTGAGAGGAAACCCATTATCAGTATGGCACGTGGAAAGGGACACTGTGTCTTCCGCCTCAACTGGAGAGGTGTCCCAATTGCCCTGCCAAGCCTCGAGGAGAATGCCGAGGTGTCCCTCGCAACTAGACAGGAGTCCTGACGTCGCTGAACAAACACGTGTTTGGAAGGGCCATCCCCATAGTAACTCGAGAATATATGACAGGTTCCCGCCACAACTCGAGAAAATACATAAGACTTTCCCCTCGCCGCGAGATGAGGACCGATTCTCCTGCACTGCGTGCTTAGCAATTCCGTGCTCCAAATCTAACCGAAAGGAGACTTGATTTCCTTGATGGCACTCCAGAGAATCCCCAAGAACACTGTCTCAAGTCTAGAGGGATCCTGAGGTCACTGCATCAAAAAGAAAGAGCTCCATGTACCCCAAATCATCTCGAGATGAGTGCTGATTTCCTGGCTTCAAAACAAGAGGAATGCCAACTTTCCACAAGCACCACAAGAAGAGGCTTCTCTCAACAATACGTATGTGAGAGGGACATTGAATTTGCGGCCACAAATGGAATCGACCCCGAGATGCCCTGACTCGAAATCAGGCCAGAATTCCCTGCAGTGACTTGAACGCAAGCTGGGTTTCATTTCACGAGAGGAAGGAATGTCTGAATCCCCTCTGGAGACACTAGAGAAAGCCCTAGCTCCCTGCACCATCTCGACAGGAGGCTTCACATCAATTTGACAACTCGAGAGAAACATGGAATTCAATGATTCTCAAGGAGAGGATGCCTGACTCCTCTTGAAAATTGACAGGAATCACAGTATCCCAGTGGCAACAGGTAAGGGACACTGGGTCTGCCGCCTCACCTCGAGAAGTGTTCATATTGCCCTTTCAAGTCTCCAGTTGAATCACGAGGTGTCCCTCGCAGCTAGGCAGGACTCCTGACATCACTGAACAAACATGTGTTCTCAAGGGGTATCCTCGTCGTAACTCGAGAACATACACCAGGTTCCCGCCGCAAATCGCGAAAAACCCTGAGACTTCCCCCTCCCTGTGAGATGAGGCCCGATTCCCCTGCACTGCGTACAGAGCAATTCCGTGTTCCACATCAAACCTGAAAGGAGCCTTGATTTCCTTGATATCACTCCAGAGAAAACCCAAGAACACTGTCTCAAGTCTAGAGGGGTCCTGATATCACTGCAGCAACACAAGAGAGCTCCATGTACCAGAAATCATCTCGAGATGAGAGCTGATTTCCTGGCTTCAAATCAAGAAGTATGCCAACTCTCCACAAGCACCACAAGAGGGGCTTCTCTCAGCTCTACGTATGTGAGAGGGAAGTTGAATTTGCAGCCTCAACAGGAATCCACCCTGAGATGCCCTGACTCGAAATCAGGCTGGAATTCCCTGCAGTGACTTGAATGCAATCCGGATTTCATCTCATAAGAGGAAGCGATGTCTGAATCCCCTGGGGAGACACTAGAGAAAGCCATAGATCCCTGCCCCATCTCAACAAGAGGCCTCACATCACTTTGAAAACTTGAAAGGAACACAGAGTTCAATGATTCCAGAGGAGATGATGACTGACGCCTCTTGGAAATTGACAGGAATCCCAGTATCCCAGTGGCAACAGGAAAGAGATGCTGGGTCTGCCGACTCACCTGTAGAGGAGTTCCGATTGCCCTTTCAAGCCTCCAGGAGAATCCCGAGGTGTCCCTCGCAGCTATGCAGGAGTCCTGACATCGCTAAACAAACACGTGTTCTCAAGGGTCATCACTGTCGTAACTCAAGAATATACCCCAGGTTGCGGCCGCAACTCGAGAAAAACCATGAGATTTCCCCCTCGCCATGAGATGAGGCCCAACTACTATGCACTGCGTGCAGAACAATTCTGTGTTCCACATCAAACACGAAAGGAGCATTGATTTCCTTGATGGCACTCCAGAGATTCCCCAAGAACACTGTCTCAAGTCTAAAGGTATGCTGATGTCAGTGTAGCAACACGAAAGAGCTACATGTACCCCAAATCAACTCGAGATGACCGTTTAGTCCCTGGCTTCGACTCAAGAGGAATACCAACTTTCCATAAGCACCACAAGAGGAGGCTTCTCTCAGCTATAAATATGTGAGGAGGACCCTGAATTCGCGGCCTCAAGTGGAATGGACACCGAGATGCCCTGACTCGACATAAGGTCAGATATCCCTGCAGTGACTTGAATGCAGGCTCGTCTTGCATCTCCCAAGACGAAAGGATGGCTGAATCCCCTGTGGAGACCATAGAGAAAGACATAGTTCAATGCCTATTCACGACAGGAGGCCTCACATCCTTTGAAAACTTGAGAGGTACGAGGAGATCAATGCTGCTAAAGGAGACGAGGCCTGATTCCTCTTGAAAATTGAGAGGAAACCCAGTACCCCTGTGGCACGTGGAATAGGACCCAGGGTCTCCCGCCTCACCTGCAGAGGCGTCCCAATTGCCCTGCTAAGCCTCGAGGAGAATTCTGAGGTGTCCCTCGCAACTAGACAGGAGTCCTGACGTCACAGAACAAACACATGTTTGAAAGGGCCATCCCCGTCGAAACTCGAGAATACACCCCAGGTCCCGACACAACTCGAGAAAAACAATGAGACATCCCATTTGCTGTGAGATGAGGCCGGATTCCCCTGCACTGTGTGCGGAACAATTCCGTGTTTCACATCAAACCCGAAAGGAGACTTGATTACCTTGATGGCACTCCATAGAATCCCCAAGAACAAGGTCTCAAGTCTCGAGGGATACTGAGGTCACTGCAGCAACAAGTATGAGTTCCATGTACCCCAAATCATCTCGAGACGAGAGCTGATTTCCTGTCTTCAAATCAAGATGAATGCCAACTTTCCACCAGCACCACAAGAGGAGGCTTCTCTCAGCTATTCATATGGGAGAGGGACGTTGAATTTTTGGCCTCAAGTGGAATCGACCCCGAGATGTCCTGACTCTAAATCAGGCTGGGATTCCCTTCAGTGACTTGAATGCAAGCTGGATTTCATCTCACAAGTGGAAAGCATGTCTGAATCCCCTGGGGAGACACTAGAGACAGCCCTAGCTTCCTGCCCCATCTCAACATGAGGCCTCACATCATTTTGACAACTCGAGAGGAACATGGAGTTCAATGATTCCAAAGGAGACGATTCCTGACTCCCCTTGCAAATTGACAGGAATCCCAGTATCCCAGTGCCAAAAGGAAAGGAACGCTGGGTCTGCCGCCTCACCTCGAGAGGTGTTCCTGTTGCCCTTTCAAGCCTCCAGGAGAATCCCGAGGTGTCCCTCACAGCAAGGCAGGAGTCCTGACGTCTCTGAACAAACACGTGTTCTCAAGGGCCATCCACGTCGTAACTCGAGAATATACTCCAGGTTCCCCGCCGCAACTCGAGAAAAATCATAAGACTTGCCCCTTGCCGGGAGATGACGAATGGTTCCTCTGCAATGTGTGCAGAACAATTCCGTGTTCCACATGAAACTCGAAAGGAGACTTGATTTCCTTCATGGCACTCCAGAGAATCCCCAAGAACACTGTCTCAAGTCTACAGGGATCCTGAGATCACTGTAGCAACACGAAAGAGCTCCATGTACCCCAAATCATCTCGAGATGAGAGCTTAGTCCCTGACTTCGTCTCAAGAGGAATACCAACTTTCCACCAGCACCACAAGAGGAGACTTCTCTCAGCTATAAGTATGTGAGGAGGACCCTGAGTTTGCAGCCTCAAATGGAATGGACACCGACATGCTCTGACTCGAAATCAGGCCAGATATCCCTGCAGTAACTTGTATGCAGGCTAGTCTTGCATCACCCAATGCGAAAGGATGTCTGAATCCCCTGTGGAGACCATAGAGAAAGACCTAGTTTCACGCCTAATCGCGACCGGAGGCCTCACATCCTTTGAAAACTCGAGAGGTAAGTGGAGATCAATGGTTCAGAAGGAGACGAGGCCCGACTCCTCTTGAAATTGAGAGGAAGCCCAGTATCCCTGTCGCACGTGGAAAGGGACAGTGGGTCTCCAGCCTCACATGGAGAGGCGTCACATTTGCCCTGCCAAGCCTCGAGGAGAATCCCGAGGTATCCCTCGCAAATAGACAGGAGTCCTGAGGTCGCTGAAGAAACACGTGTTTGGAAGGCCATCCCCATCCTAACTTGAAAATATACCCCAGGTTCCCGCCGCAACTCGAGAAAAACCACGAGACTTCCGCTTCGCCGTGAGATGAGGCCCGATTCCCTTGCACTGCGTGCAAAGCAATTGCGTGTTCCACATCAAACCCAAAAGGAGACTTGATTTCCTTGATGGCACTCCAGAGAATCCCCAAGAACACTGTCTCAAGTCTTGAGGGATCCTGAGGTCACTGCAGCAACATGAAAGAGCTCCATGTACCCCAAATCATCTCGAGATGAGAGCTGATTTCCTGGCCTCAAATCAAGAGGAATGCCAACTTTCCACAAGCACCACAATAGGAAGATTTTCTCAGCTATGCATAAGGGAGAGGAAAGATGAATTTGCCACCTCAAATGGAATCCATTATGCATAAGGGAGAGGAAAGATGAATTTGCCGCCTCAAATGGAATCCACCCCGAGATGCCCAGACTCTAAATCAGGCCCGAATTCACTGCAGTGTCTTGAATGCAAGATGGACTTCATTTTACAAGACGAAGAGATGTATGAATCCCTTTGGGAGAAACTAGAGAAAGCCCTAGCTTCCTGCTCCATCTCGACAGGAGGCCTCACATCACTTTGACAACTCGAGAGGAACACGGAGTTCAATGATTCCAAAGGAGATGATGCCTGACTCCTCTGGAAAATTGACAGGAATCCCAGTACCCCACTGGCAACAGGAAAGGGATGCTGGGTCTGCCGCCTCAACTCGAGAGGTGTTCCTATTGCCCTTTCAAGACACGGGGAGAATCCCTCGCAGATAGGCAGGAGTCCTGACGTCGCTGAACAAAGACGTGTTCTCAAGGGCCATCCCCGTTGTATCTCGAGAATATACCCCAGGTTCCCGCCGCTACTCGAGAAAAATAACGGGACTTCCCCTCGCCGCGAGATGAGGCTCGATACCCTTGCACTGCGTGCAAAGCAATTCTGTGTTCCGCATCAAACTGGAAAGGAGCCTTTATTTCCTTGATGGCACTCCAGAGAAACCCCAAGAACACTGTCTCAATTGTAGAGGGATCCTGAGGTCACTGCAGCAAAACGAAAGAGCTCCATGTCCCCCAAATCACCTCGAGATGAGAGCCGATTTCCTGGCTTAAAATCAAGAATTATGCCAATGTTGTACAAGTACCACAAGTGGAGTCTTCTCTCAGCTGTACATTTGTGAGAGGGACGTTAAATTTGCGGCCTCAAATGGAATCGACTCTGAGATGCCCTGACTTGATATCAGACCTGAATTGCCTGCAGTGAATTGAATGCAAGCTGTATTTCATCTCATAAGAGGAAGGGATGTCTTAATCCCCTAGGGAGACACTAGAGCAAGCCCTAGCTCCCTGCCCCATCGCGACAGGAGGCCTCACATCACTTTGACAACTCGAGAGGAACACGGAGTTCAATGATTCCAAAGGAGATGATGCCTGACTCCTCTGGAAAATTGACAGGAATCCCAGGATCCCAGTGGCAACAGGAAAGGGACCCTGGGTCTGCCACCTCACCTCGAGAGGTGTTCCTTTTGCCCTTTCAAGCCTCCAGGAGAATCCCGAGGTGTCCCTCGCAGCTAGGCAGGAGTCCTGCCGTCGCTGAAGAAACACGTGTTTTCAAGGGCCATTCCCGTTGTAACTCCAGAATATACCCCAGGTTCCCACAATTCAAGAAAAACCATGAGACTTCCCCCTCTCCGTGAGATGAGACCTGATTCCCCAGCACTGTGTGCAGAGAAATTCCGTATTCCACTTCAAACCAGAAAGGAGACTTGATTTCCTTGATGGCACTCCAGAGAATCCCAAAGAACACTGTCTCAAGCCTAGAGGGATCCTGAGGCCACTGCATCAACATGAAAGAGCTCCATGTATCTCAAATCAACTCGAGATGAGAGCTCAGTCCGTGGCTTTGACTCAAGAGGAATACCAACTTTCCTCAAGCCCCTCAAGAGGAGGCTTCTCTCAGCTATAGGTATGTGAGGAGAACCGTGAGTTTGCGGCCTCAAGTGGAATGGACACCGAGGTGCCCTGACTCGATATAAGGCCAGATATCCCTGCAGTGACTTGAATGCAGGTTCGTCTTTCATCTCCCAAGACGAAAGGATGTCTGAAAACCCTATGGAGACCACAGAGAAAGACCTAGTTCCAAGCCTAATCGGGACCGTAGGCCTCACATGCATTGAAAACATGAGAGGTACGCAGAGATCAATGCTTCAAAAGGAGACGAGGCCTGACTGCTCTTGAAAATTGAGAGGAATCCCAGTATTCCTGTTGCACGTGGAAAGGGACACTGGGTCTCCCACCTCACATGGAGAGGCGTTCCAATTGCCGTGCCAAGCCTCGAGGAGAATCCCGAGGTGTCCCTCACAACTCGACAGGAGTCCTGACGTGGATCAACATACACCTGTTCTCAAGGGCCATCCCCGTAGTAACTCGAGAATATACCCCAGGTTCCCGCCGCAACTCGAGAAAAACCATGAGACTTCCCCCTCACGGAGAGATGAGGCCTGATTCCTCTTCACTGCATGCAGAGAAATTCCGTGTTCTATATCAAACAGGAAAGGAGCAATGATTTCCTTGATGGCACTCCAGAGAATCCGCAAGAACACTGTCTCATGTCTAGAGGGATACTGAGGTCACTGGAGCAACAGCAAGGAGTCCAGGTGCCCCAAAACTTCTCGAGATGAGAGGTGATTTCTGGCATCAAATCAAGAGAAATGCCAACTTTCCACAAGCACCACAAGAGGAGTCCTCTCTCCGCTATACATATGGGAGAGGAACTGTGAATTTGCGGCCTCAAATGGAATCGACCCTGAGATGCCCTGCCTTGAAATCAGGCCGGAATTCCCTGCAGTGACTTGAATGTAAGCTGGATGCCATCTCACAAGAGGAAGGGGTGTCTGAATCGCCAGGGGAGACACTAGAGAAACCTTAGCTGCCTGCCCCATCTCGACAGGAGGCCTCACATCACTTTGACAACTCGAGAGGGACACGGAGTCAATGATTCCAAAGGAGATGATGCCTGACTCCTCTTGAAAACTGACAGGAATGCCAGTATCTCAGTGCAACAGGAAAGGGAAGCTGGGTCTGCCGCCTCACTTCAATAGGTGTTCCTATTGCCCTTTCAAGCCTCGAGTAGAATCCCGAGGTGTCCCTCTAAGCTAGGCAGGAGTCCTGGCATTGCTGAACAATTCGTGTTCTCAAGGGCCATCCCCATCGTAATTCGAGAATATACCCCAGCTTCCCACCGCAACTCGAGAAAAACCATGAGACTTCCCCCTCGCTGCAAGATGAGGCCTGATTCCCCTGCTCTGCATGCAGAGCAATTCCGTGTTCCACATCAATCCTGAAAGGAGCCTTGATTTCTTGATGGCAATCCAGAGAAACCCCAAGAACTCTGTCTCAAGTCTAGAGGGATCCTGAGGTCACTGCAACAACACAAAAGAGCTCCATGTACACCAAATCATCTCGAGATTAGAGCTGATTTCCTGGCTTCAAATCAAGAGGAATGCCAACTTTCCAAAGGCACCACAAGTGGAGGCTTCTCTCAGCTATACGTACGGGAGAGGCACGTTTAATTTGCGGCCTCGAATGGAATCGACCCCGAGATGTCCTGACCCGAAATCAGGTCGGAATTCCCTGCAATGACTTGAACGCAAGCTGGATTTCATCCCACAAGATGAAGCGATATCTGAATCCCCTGGAGAGACAATAGAGAAATCCCTAACTCCCTGCCCCATCTCGACAGGAGGCCTCACATCATTTGACACCTCGAGAGGAAGACAGTGTTCAGTGATTCCAAAGGAGACGATGCCTGACTCCTCTTGAAAATTGACTGGAATCCCAGTATCACAGTGGCAACAGGAAAGGGCCGCTGAGTCTGCCGACTCACCTCGAGAGGTGATCCTATTGCCCTTTCAAGCCTCGAGGAGAATTCCGAGGTGTCCCTCGCAGCTAGGCAGGAGTCCTGACGTCACTGAACAAACATGTCTTCTCAAGGGATATCCGCGACTTAACTCGAGAATATACCCCAGGTTCCCGCCGAAACTCGAGAATAACCATTACAGTTCCCCCTCGCCATGAGATGAGGCCCAATTTTCCTGCACTGCGTGCAGAGATATTCCGAGTTCCATATTAAACAAAAAAGGAGCCTTGATTTCCTTGATGGCTCTCCAGGGAACCCCCAAGAACACTGTCTCAAGTCTAGAGCAATCCTGAGGTCAATGTAGCAACACGAAGGAGCTCCGTGTACCCCAAATCTACTCGAGATGAGAGCTTAGTCCATGGCTTCGACTCAAGAGGAATACCAACTTTCCACAAGCACCTCAAGAGGTGGCTTCTCTCAACTAGAGCTATGTGAGGAGGACCCTGAGGTTACACCCTCAACTGGAATGCACACCGAGAGGCCCTGACTCGAAATAAGGCCAGATATCCCTCCAGTGTCTTGAATACAGGCTAGTCTTCCATCTCTCAAGATGAAAGGTTGTCTGAATACCATGTGGAGACCATAGAGAAAGACCAAGTTCCATGCCTAATCACGACAGGAGGCCTCACATCCTTTGAAAACTCGAGAGGTAGGTGGAAATCAGTGCTTCAAAAGGAGACGAGGCCTGACTTCTCTTGAAAATTCAGAGGAATCCCAATATCCCTGTGGCACTTGGAAAGGGACCCTGGGTCTCCTGCCTCACCCGGAGAGGTGTCCCAATTGCCCTGCCAAACCACGAGGAGAATCCCAAGGTGTCCCTCACAGCTAGGCAGGAGTCCTGACGTCGCTGAACAAACTCGTATTCTCAAGGGCCATTCCCGTCATAACTCGAGAAAATACCCCAGGATCCTGCCGCAACTCGAGAGAAAAAATGAGACCTCCCACTCGCCGCGAGATGAGGCCCGATTCACCTGCACTGTGTGCAGAGCAATTCCGTGTTCCACATCAATCCCGAAAGGAGACTTGATTTCCTTGATGGCACTCCAGAGAATCCCCAAAACACTGTCTGAAGTCTAGAGGGATCCTAAGGTCCCTGCAGCAACTCGAAAGAGCTCCATGTACCCCAAAACATCTCGAGATGAGAGGTGATTTCCTGGCTTCAAATCAATAGGAATACAAACTTTCCACAAGCACTACAAGAAGAAGCTTCTCTCAGCTACACGTATGTGAGAGGGACATAGAATTTGCGGCCTCAAACAGAGTCGACCACGAGATGCCGTGACTCAAAATCAGGCCGGAATTCCCTGCAGTGACTTGAATGCAAGCTGGATTTCATCTCACAAGAGGAAGCCATGTCTGAATCCCCTGGGGAGACACTAGAGAAAGCCCTAGCTCCCTGCCTCTTCTCGACATGAGGCCTCACATCACTTTGACAACTCGAGAGGGACACGGATTTCAATGATTCAAAAGGAGACGATGCCTGACTCCTCTTGAAAATTGACAGGAATCCTTTCATCACAGTGCCAACAGGAAAGGGACACTGGGTATTTCCCCTCACCTCGAGAGGTGTTCCTATTGCTTTTTCAAGCCTCAAGGAGAATTCCGATGTGTCCCATGTAGCTAGGCAGGGGTCCTGACTTCGCTGAACAAACCCGTGTTTGGAAGGGCCATCCCTGTGATAACTCGAGAATATACCCCAGGTTCCTGGCGTAACTTGAGAAAAACCATGAGACTTTCCCCTCGTCGTGAGATGAGGCCCGATTCCAAAGCACTGCGTGCAGAGCAATTCCGTGCTCCACATCAAACATGAAAGGAGCCTTCATTTCCTTAATGGCCCTTCAGAGAATCCTCAGGAATGCTGTCTCAAGTATAGAGGGATCCTGAGGTCACCTTAGCAACAAAAAAGAGCTACATGTACCCCAAATCAACTCGGGATGACAGCTTAGTCCCTGGATTCGACTCAAGAGGAATACCAACTTTCCACAAGCACCTCAAGAGGAGGCTTCTCACAGCTATAGGTATCTGAGGAGGATCTTGAGTTTGCGGCCTTAAGTGCAAGGGTCACCGAGATGCCCGGACTCGAAATAAGGCCAGATATCCCTGTAGTGACTTGAATGCAGGCTCGTCTTGCATCTACCAAGACGAAAGGATGTCTGAATTCCCTGTGGAGACCATAGAGAGAGACCTAGTTACACGCCTAATCGAGACCGGAGGCCTCACATCCTTTGAAAACTCGAGAGGTACTCAGAGGTCAATGCTTCAAAAGGAGACGAGGCCTGACCCCTCTTGAAAATTGAGAGGAATCCCAGAACCCCTGTGGCACGTGGAAAGGGACCCTTGGTCTCCCGCCTCACCTGGAGAGGGGTCCCAATTGCCGTGCCAAGTCACAAGGAGAATCCCGAGGTGTCCCTCGCAACTAGAGAGGAGTCCTGACGTTGCTGAACAAACACGTGTTTGGAAGGGCCATACCCGTAGTAACTCGAGAACATACCCCAGGTTCCCGCCGGAACTTGAGAAAAATCATGAGACGTCCCCTTCGCCGCGAGATGAGGCCCAATTTCCCTGCACTCTGTGCAGAGCAATTCTGTTTTCCCCATCAAAGCTGAAAAGCGACTTGATTTCCTTGATGGCAATCCAGAGAATTCCCAAGAATAGTGTTTCAAGTCTAAAGGGATCCTGAGGTAACTGCAGCAACAGGAAAGAGCTCCATGTACCCTAAATCATCTCAAGATGAGAGCTGGTTTCCTGGCTTCAAATCAAGAGGAATACAACTTTCCACAAGCACCACAAGAGGAGGCTACTCTCAGCTATACGTATGGGAGAGGGAGGTTTACTTTACGGCCTCAAGTGAAATCGGATCCAAGGTGCCCTGACTCGAAATCAGGCAGGAATTCCCTGCAGTGACTTGAATGCAAGCTGGATTTCATCTCAGAAAAGGAGGGAATGTCTGAATGCCCTGTGGAGACAGTAGAGAAATCCCTAGCACTGTGCCCCATCTCGACAGGAGGCCTCACTTCACTTTGACAACTCGAGAGGAAAATGGAGTTCAATGATTCCAAAGGAGATGATGCCTGACTTCTCTTGATAACTGACAGGAATCCCCGTATCCCAGTGGCAACAGGAAAGGGACGCTGGGTCTGCGGCCTCACCTCGAGAGGTGTTCCTATTGCTCTTTCTAGCCTCCAGAAGAATACTGAGGTGTACCTCACAGCTAGGCAGGAGTCCCGACGTCGCTGAACAAACACGTGTTCTCAGCGGCCATCCCCGCCGTAACTCGAGAATATACACCAGGTTCCCACCGCAACTCGAGAAAAATCATGAGATTTCCCCCTCGCCGTGAGTTGAGCGCCGATTCCCACGGATTGCGTGGAGAACAATTCCGTGTTCCACATCAAACTTGAAAGGAGCCTTGATTTCCTTGAGGGCACTCCCGAGAAACCCCAAAAACACTGTCTCAAGTCTAGAGGGATCCTGAGGTCACTGCAGCAACACGAAAGAGCTCCATGTACCCCAAATCATCTCGAGATGAGAGCTGATTTCCTGGCTTCAAATAAAGAGGAATGCCAACTTTCCACAAGCAGCATTAGAGGAGGCTTCTGTCAGCTATTCGTATGTGAGAGGGACGTTGAATTTGCGGACTCAAACGGAATCGACCCCGAGATGCGCTGACTAGAAATCAGGCCGGAAATGCTGCAGTGAATTGAATCCAAGCTGGATTTCTTCTCATTAGAAAAAAGGATGTCTGAAACCCCTGGGGAGACACTAGAGAAACCCTAGCTCCCTGCCCCATCTCGACAGGCGGCCTCACATCCATTGGACAACTCAAGAGGAACACGGAGTTCAATGATTCCATAGGAGACGATGACTGACTCCACTTGAAAATTGACAGGAATCACACTATCCCAGTGGCAGCAGGAAAGGGACACTGGGTCTGCCGCCTCAGCTCGAGAGGTGTTCCTGTTGCCCTTTTAAGCCGTGAGAGGAATCCTGAGGTGTCCCTCGCAACTAGACAGGAGTCCTGATGTCGCTGAACATACACGTGTTTGGAAGGGCCATCCCCGTCGTAACTCGAGATTACAACCCTGGTTCCCGCCGCAAGTCGAGAAAAACCATGAGACTTCCCCCTCACTGTGCTATGAGGCCCCATTCCCCTGCACTGCTTGCAGAGAAATTCTGGGTTCCACATCAAACATGAAAGGAGCCTTGATTTCCTTGATGGCACTCCACAGAATCCCCAAGAAAGCTGTCTCTAATCTAGAAGGATCCTGAGGTCATTGGAGAAACAAGAAAGAGCTCCATGTACCCCAAGCCATCTCGAAATGAGAGCTGATTTCCTGGCTTCAAATCAAGAGGAATACCAAATTTCAGCGAGCACCTCAAGAGGAGGCTTCTCTCAGCTATAGGTATGTGAGGAGGACCCTGAGTTTGTGGCCTCAAGTGAAATGGACACCGAGATACCTGATTCGAAATAAGGCCAGATATCCCCAGAGTGGCTAGAATGCAGGCTCGTCTTGCATCTCCCAAAACGAAAGGATGTCTGAATACCCTGTGGTGATCATAGAGAAAGTCCTAGTTCCACATCTAATCGCGACCGGAGGCCTCATATCCTTTGAAAATTCGAGAGTTATACGGAGATCAATGCTTCAAAAGGAGACGATGCCTGACTCCACTTAAAAACTGAGAAGAATCCCAGTATCCCTGTGGCACGTGGAAAGGGACCCTGGGTCTCCCGCCTGACATGGAGAGGTGTCCCAATTGACCTGCCAAGCCACGAGGAGAATACCGAGGTATCCCTTACAACTAGACAGTAACCCTGACATCGCTGAACAAACCTGTGTTTGGAAGGGCCATTCCCGTCGTGACTCGAGAATATACCACAGGTTCCCGCAGCAACTCGAGAAAATGGGTCTGCCGCCTCACCTCGAGAGGTTTTCCTATGGCCCTTTCAAGCCGCGAGGAGACTCCCGAGGGGTCCCTCGAAACTAGACAGGAGTCCTGACGTCGATGAACACACCCGTTTTTGGAAGGGCCTTCCCTAGCCTAACTCGAGAATATAACCCAGGTTCCCGCCGCAACTTGAGCAAAACCATGAACTTCCCCCTCGCCGTGAGATGAGGCCCGATTCCCCTGCACTGAGTGCAGAGCAATTCCGTGCTCCCCATTAAACCCGAAAGGAGCCTTTATTTCCTTGATGGCACTCCAGAGAAACCCCAGGAACACTGTCTCAAGTCTAGAGGGATCCTAAAGTCACTTCACCAACCAGAAATTGCTCCGTGTACCCCAAATCATTTCGAGGCAAGAGCTGTATTCCTGGCTTCAAATCAAGAGGAATGCCAACTGTCCACAAGCACCACAAGAGCAGGCTCCTCTCAGCTGTACATCTGTGAGTGGGACGTTGAGCTTGCGGCCTACAGTGAAATCCACCCCGAAATACCCTGACTCAAAACCAGGAAGGAATTCCTGCAGTGACTTGAGTGCAACCTGGATTTCATCTCACAAGATGACGGGGTGTCTGAAGGCCCTGGGGAGACAATAGAGAAAGCCTTGGCTCCCTGCTCCTTCTAGACAGGCGGCCTCCCATCCATTGGACAGCTCGAGAGGAGCACGTAGTTCAATGATTCCAAAGGAGACGATGCCTGACTCCTCTGGAAAATGGACAGGAATCCCAGGATCCCAGTGGCAAAAGGAAAGGGACCCTGGGTCTGCCGCCTCACTTCGAGAGGTGTTCATATGGCCCTTTCAAGCCGCAAGGAGACTTCCGAGGGGTCCCTCGCAACTAGACAGGAGTCCTAACGTCGCTGAACACACCCGTGTTTGGAAGTTCCATCCCCGTTGTAAGTCGACATTATACTCCAGTTTCCCGCCAGAAATCGAGAAAAACCATGAGACTCCCACCTCGCCGTGAGATGAGGCCCGATTCCTCTGCACTGCATGCAGATCAATTCCGTGCTCCCCATCAAACCCGAAGCTCCCCATCAAACCCGAGCCTTGATTTCCTTGATGGCACTCCAGAGAAACCCCAGGAACACTGTGTCAAGTCTAGAGGGATCCTGAGGTCACTGCAGCAACCAGAAAGAGCTCCGTGCACCCCAAATCATCTCGAGGTGAGAGCTGATTTCCTGGCTTCAAATCAACAGGAATGCCAACTGTCCAAAAGCACCACAAGAGGAGACTAGACAGGAGTCCTGACGTCGCTAAACACACCCGTGTTTGGAAGCTCCATCCACGTCGTAACTCGAGAGTATATCCCAGGTTCTCGCCGCAACTCTAGAAAAACCATGAGACTCCCCCCTTGCCGCTAGATGAGGCCCGATTCCACTGCACTGCGTGCAGAGCAATTCCGTGCTCCCGATCAAACCTGAAAGGAGCCTTGATTTCCTTGTTGGCATTCCAGAGAATCCCCAGGAACACTGTCTCAAGTCTAGAGAGATCCTGAGGACACTGCACCAATCAGAAAGTGCTCTGTGTACCCCAAATCATCTCGAGGTGAGAACAGATTCCCTGGCTTCAAATCAAGAGTCATGCCAACTGTCCACAAGCACCACAAGAGGAGGCTTCTCTCAGGTGTACGTCTGTGAGAGGGACGTTGAATTTGCGGCCTCCAATGGAATCGAACTTGAGATGCCCTGACTCGAAATCAAGCCGGAATTCCTGCAGTGACTTGAGTGCAAGCTGAATTTCATCTCACAAGATGAAGGGATCTCTGAAACACCTGGGGAGACAATAGAGAATGCCCTAGCTCCCTGCCCCTTCTCGAAATGTGGCCTCCTATCCATTGGACAGCTGGAGATAACATGGAGTTCAAGGATTGCAAAGGAGACGATGCCTGACTCCTCTGGAAAATGGACAGGAATCCCAGGATCCCAGTGGCAACAGGATAGGCACCGTGGGTCTGCCACGTCACCTCGAGTGGTGTTCCTCTGGCCCTTTCAAGTCGCAAGGAGACTCCGGAGTGTTCCCTCGCAACTACACCTGAGTCCTGACGTCGCTGAATACACCCGTGTTTGGAAGGGCCATCCCAGTCCGAACTCGAGAATATACCCCAGTTTCCCGCAGCAATTCCAGAAAAACCATGAGACTCCCCCCCACAACGAGGTGAGGCCCGATTCCCCTGCACTGCCTGCAGAGCAATTCCGTGCTCCCCATCAAACGCGAAAGGAGCCTTGATTTCCTTGATGCACTCTAGAGAAACCATAGGAACACTGTCTCAAGTCTAGAGGGATCCTGAGGTTACTGCAACACCCAGAACGAGCTCCGTTTACCCCAAATCATCTCGAGGTGAGAGCTGATTTCCTAGCTTCAAATCAAGATGCATGCCAAGTGTCCACAAGAACCACAAGAGCCGCTTCTCTCCGCTGTACGTCTGTGAGAGGGACGTTGAAATTTCGGCCTCCGATGGAATTGACCCCGAGGTGCCCTGACATGAAGTCAGGCCGGAATTCCTGCAGCGACTTGAGTGCAAGCTGGATTTCATTTCACAAAAAGAAGGGATGCCTGAAGCCCCTGGGGAGAAACTAGAGAAAGCCCTAGCTCCCTGCCCCTTCTCGACAGGCAGCCTCCCATCAATTGGACAGCTCGAGAGGAACATGGAGTTCAATGATTCCAAAGGAGACGATGCCTGACTCTTCAGGAAAATGGACAGGAATCCCAGGAACCCAGTGGCAACAGGAAAGGAACACTGGGTCAGCCTCCTCACCTCGAGAGGTGTTCCTATGGCCCTTTCAAGCCGCGAGGAGACTCCTGATGGGTCACTCGCAACTAGACAAGAGTCCTGACGTCGCTGAACACACCCGAGTTTGTAAGGGCCATCCCCGTCGTAACTCGAGAATATACGCCAGGTTCCCGCCGCAACTCGAGAAAAACTGTGAGACTCCCCCCTTGGCCGAGAGATGAGGCGCGATTCCCGTGCACTGCGTGCAGAGCATTCCGTGCTCCCCATCAAACCCGAAAGGAACCTTGATTTCCTTGATGGCACTTCAGAGAAATCCCAGGAAAACTGTCTCAAATCTAGAGGGATCCTGAGGTCACTGCAGCAACCAGAAAGAGCTCCATGTACCCCAAATCATCTCGAGGTGAGAGCTGATTTCCTGGCTTCAAATCAAGAGGAATGACAACTGTCCACAAGCACCACACGAGGAGGCTTCTCTCAGCTGTACGTCTGTGAGAGGGACGTTGAACATTCGGCCTCCAGTGGAATTGACCCCGAGATGCCATGACTCGAAATCAGACCGGAATTTCTGCAGTGACTTCAGTGCAAGCTGGATTTCATCTCACAAGTTGAAGGGATGTCTGAAGCCCCTGGGAAGACACTAGAGAAAGCCCTAGCTCCCTGCCCCTTCTCGACAGGAGGCCTACTAACCATTGGACAGCTCGAGAGGAACACGGAGTTCAATGATTCCAAAGGAGACGGTGCCTGACTCCTCTGGAAAATGGACAGGAATCCCAGGATCCCAGTGGCAACAGAAAGGAGACCCTGGGTCTGTCGCCTCACCTCGAGAGGTGTTCCTATAGCCCTTTAAAGCTTCGAGGAGACTTCCGACGGGTCCCTGGCAACTAGACAGGAGTCCTGAATACGTTGAACATACCTGTGTTTGGAAGGGCCATCCCTGTCGTAACTCGAGAATATAGCCCATGTTCCAGCTGTAACTCGAGAGAAACCATGAGACTCCACCCTCGCCGTGAGATGAGAAAAGATTCCCCTGCACTGCGTGCAGACAAATTCCTTGCTCCCCAATCAACCCGAAGGGAGCCTAATTTACTTGATGGCACTCCAGAGAAACCCAAGGAACACTGTCTCAAGTCTAGAGGGATCCTGAGGTCACTGCACCAACCAGAAACAGCTCCGTGTATCCTCAATCATCTCAAGGTGAGAGCTGATTTCCTGGCTTCAAATCAAGAGGGATGCCAACTGTCTACAAGCACCACAAGAGGAGGCCTCTCCCAGCTGTACGTCTGGCAGAGGGAGGTTGAATTTGCGACCTCCAGTGGAATCGACCCCGAGATGCCCTTACTCGAAATCGGGCCGGAATTCCTGCAGTGACTTGAGTGCAAGCTGGATTTCATCTCACAAGATGAAGGGATGTCTGAAGCCCCTGGGGAGACACTAGAGAAAGCCCTAGAACCATGGCCATTCTCGACAGACGTCCTCCCATCCATTGGGCAGCTCGACAGCAACACAGAGTTCAATGATTCCAAAGGAGACGATGCCTAACTCCTCTGGAAAATGGACAGGTATCCCAGGATCCCAGTGGCAACAGGAAAGGGACACTTGGTCTGCCGCTTCAACTCGAGAGGAGTTCCTATGGCCCTTTCAAGCTGCGAGGAGACTCCCGAGGAATCCCTCGAAGCAAGACAGGAGTCCTGACATCGCTGTACACATCCGTGTTTGGAAGGGCCATCCCCGTCTTAACTAGAGAATATACACCAGGTTCCCGCCGCAACTCGAGAAAAACCATGAGACACCGCCCTCGTCACAAGGTGAGGCCCGATTCCCCTGCACTGCGTGCAGAGCTATTCTGTGATCCTCACCAAACCCGAAATGAGACTTCATTTGCTTGATGGCACTCCAGAGAAACTCCAAGAACACAGTCCCAAGTCTAGAGGGATCCTGAGTTCACTGCAGGAACGAGATAGAGCTCCATCTATTCCCAATCATCTTGAGGTGAGAGCTGATTTCCTTGCGTCAAAACAAGAGGAATGCCAACTGTCCACAAGCACCACAAGAGGAGGCTTCTCGCAGCTGTTCAACTGGGAGAGGGACGTTGAATTTGCGGCCTCCAGTGGAATCGACCCCGAATTGCCCTGACTCGAAATCAGGCCGGAATTCTTGCAGTGATTTGAGTGCAATCTGGATTTCATCTCACAAGAAGAAGGGATGTCTGAAGTGCCTGGGGAGACACGAGAGAAAGCCCTAGCTCGCTGCCCCTTCTCAACAGGCGGCCTCCCATCCATTGGACACATCGAGAGGAACACGGAGTTCAATGATTCCAAAGGAGACGATGCCTGACTCCTCTGGAATATAGACAGGAATCCCAGGATCCCAGTGGCAACAGGAAAGGGAACCTGGGTCTCCTACCTCACCTCGAGTGGTGTTCCTATGGCCTTTTCAAGTCGCGAGAAGACACCTGAGGGGTCCCTCGCAACTCGACAGGAGTCCTGATGTTGCTGAACACACCCGTGTTTGGAAGGGCCATCCCAGTCGCTACTCGAGAATATACCCCATGCTCTCACAGCCACTCGAGAAAAACAATGAGACTCCCCCCTCGCAGAGAGATGAGGCCTGATTCCCCTGGACTGCGGGCAGAGCAATTCCGTGCTCCCCATCAAACCCGAAAGGAGCCTTGATTTCCTTGATGGCACTCCAGGGAAACTCCAAGAACACTGTCTCAAGTCTAGAGGGATCCTGAGGTCACTGCACCAACCAGAAACAGCTCCGTGTATCCCCAATCATCGCGAGGTGAGAGCTGATTTCCTGCCTTCAAATCAAGAGGCATGAAAACTGTCTAGAAGCACCACAAGAGGAGGCTCTCGCAGCTGTACGTCTGGGAGAGGGAGGTTGAATTTGCAGCCTCCAGTGGAATCAACCCTGAGATGCCCTGACTTGAAATCAGGCCGGAATCCTGCAGTGATTTGAGTGCAAGCTGGATTTCATCTCACAAGTTGAAGGGATGTCTGAAGCCCCTGGGGAGACACTAGAGAAATCCCTATCACCCTGGCCTTTCTCGACAGGCGGCCTCCCATCCATTGGACAGTTCGAGAGCAACACGGAGTTCAATGATTCCAAACGAGACGATGCCTGACTCCTCTGGAAAATGGACAGGAATCCCAGGATCTCAGTGGCAACAGGAAAGGGACACTGGGTCTTCCGCCTCACCTCGAGAGGGGTTGCTATGGCCCTTTAAAGCCGCGAGGAGACTCCGTAGGTGTCCCTTGGAACTAGACATGAGTCCTGAAGTCTCTGAACACACCCGTGTTTGGAAGGGCCATTCTGGTTGTAACTTGAGAATATACCCCAGGCTCCCACTGCAACTCGAGAAAAACCACGAGACTCCCCCCTCGCCACAAGATGAGGTCCGATTACCCTTCACTGCATGCAGAGCAATTCCGTGCTCCCCATCAAACCCGAAAGTAGCCTTGATTTCCTTGATGGCACTCCAGAGAAACCCCAGGAACATTGTCTCAAGTCAAGAGGGATCCTGAGGTCACTGCAGCAAGCAGAAAGAGCTCCGCGTACCCCCAATCATCTCGAGGTGAGAGCTGATTTCCTGGCTTCAAATCAAGAGGAATGCCAACTGTCCACAAGCACCACAAGAGGAGGCTTCTCTAAGCTGTACATCTGGGAGAGGGATGTTAAATTTGTGCCCTCCAATGGAATCAACCCCGAGACACCCTGACTCGAAATCAGGCCGGAATTCCTGCAGTGAATTGAGTGCAAGTTGGATTTCATCTCACAAGATGAAGGGATGTCTGAAGGCTCTGGGGAGGCAAGAGAGAAAGCCCTAGCTCCCTGGTTATTCTCGACAGGAGTCCTCACAACCATTGTTCAGCTTGACAGCAACACGGAGTTCAATGATTCCAAAGGAGATGATGCCTGACTCCTCTGGAAAATTTACAGGAATCCCAGGATCCCAGTGGCAACATCTAAGGGAACCTGGGTCTGCCGGCTCACGTTAAGAGGTGTTCCTATGGCCCTTTCAAGCCGCGAGGTGACTCCCGAGGAGTCCATCATAACTGGACAGGAGTCCAGAAGTCGCTGAACACACCCGTGTTTGGAAGGGCCATCCCCGTCGTAACTTGAGAATATACCCCAGGTTCCCGCCGCAACTTGAGAAAAATCATGAAACTCTCCCCTCGCCATGAGATTAGGCCCGAATCCCCTGCACTGCGTGCAGAGCAATTCCGTGCTCCCAATCAATCTGAAGGGAGCCGTGATATCCTTGATGGCACTCCAGAGAAATTTCAGGAACACTGTCTCAAGTCTAGAGGGTTCCTGAGGTTACTGCAGCAACGAGAAAGAGCTCCGTGTACCCCCAATCATCTCGAGGTTAGAGCTGATTTCCTGGCTTCAAATCAAGAGACATGCCAACTGTCCACAAGCACCACAAGTGGAGGCTTCTCGCAGCTGTACGTCTGGGAGAGGGAGCTTGAATTTGGGGCCTCCAGTGGAATCGACCCCGAGATGCCCTGACTCGAAATCAGGCTGGAATTCCTGCAGTGACTTGAGTGCAAGCTCGATTTCATCTCACAAGATGAAGGGATTTTTGAAGCCCCTGGGGAGACACTAGAGAAAGCCCTAGCTCCCTGGCCTTTCTCGACAGGCGACCTCCCATCCATTGGACAGCTCGAGAGGAAGACGGAGTTCAGTGATTCCAAAGGAGACGATGCCTGAGTTCTCTGGAAAATGGACAGGAATCCCAGGATCCCAGTGGCAACAGGAAAGGGACACTGGGTCTGCCGCCTCACCTCGAGAGGTGTTCCTATGGCCCTTTCAAGCCACGGAGAGACTCAGGAGGGGTCCCTCGCAACTAGACAGGAGTCCTGACGTCGCTGAACACACCCGTGTTTGAAAGGGCCATCCCCATCGTAAATCGAGATTATACCCCATGTTCCCGCCGCAACTTGAGAAAAACCATGAGATTCCCCCCTGGCCGCGAGAGGAGGACCGATTCCGCTGCACTGCGTGCAGAGCAATTCCGTGCTCCCCATCAAACCAGAAAGGAGGCTTGATTTCCTTGATGGCATTCCAGAGAAACCCCAGGAACACTTTCTCAAGTCTAGAGGGATCCTAAAGTCACTGCACCAACCAGAAACAGCTCCGTGTATCCCCAGTCATCACGAGGTGAGAGCTGATTTTCTGGCTTCAAATCAAGAGGAATGTCAACTGTCCACAAGCACGACAAGGGGAGGCTTCTCGCAGCTGTACGTCTGGGAGAGGGAGGTTGAATTTCCGCCCTCCAGTGGATTCGACCCCGAGATGCCCTGGCTTAAAATCAGGCCGGAATTCCTGCAGTGACTTGAGTGCAAGCTGGATTTCATTTCACAAGATCAAGGAATGTCTGAAATCCCTGGGGAGACACTAGAAAAAGCCCTAGCTCCCTGCCCTTTCTCGACAGTCGGACTCGAATCCATTGGACAGCACGAGAGGAACACAGAGTTCAATGATTCCAAAGGAGACGATGCCTGACTCCTCTGGAAAATGGACAGGAATTCCAGGATCACAGTGGCAACAGAAAAGGGACCCTGCGTCTGCCGCCTCACCTGGAGAGGTGTTCCTATGGCCCTTTCAAGCCGCGAGGGGACTCCTGAAGTGTCCCTTGCAACTAGACAGGAGTCCTGTCTTCGCTGAACACACCCGTGTTTGGAAGGGCCATCCCCGTCGTAACTCGAGAATATACTCCAGGTTCCCGCCGCAACTCGAGAAAAACCATGAGATTCCCCCCTCGCCACGAAATGAGGCCCGATTCCCGTGCACTGCATGCAGAGCAATTCCGTGCTCACCAATCAACCTGAAAGGAGCCTAATTTACTTGATGGCACTCCAGAGAAACCCAAGGAACACTGTCTCAAGACTAGAGGGATCCTGAGGTCACTGCACCAACCAGAAACAGCTCCGTGTATCCTCAATCATCTCAAGGTGAGAGCTGATTTCCTGTGTTCAAATCAAGAGGGATGCCAACTGTCTACAAGCACCACAAGAGGAGGCCTCTCCCAGCTGTACGTCTGGCAGAGGGAGGTTGAATTTGCGACATCCAGTGGAATCGACCCCGAGATACCCTTACTCGAAATCGGGCCGGAATTCCTGCAGTGACTTGAGTGCAAGCTGGATTTCATCTCACAAGATGAAGGGATGTCTGAAGCCCCTGGGGAGACACTAGAGAAAGCCCTAGATCCATGGCCATTCTCGACAGTCGTCCTCCCATCCATTGGGCAGCTCGACAGCAACACGGAGTTCAATGATTCCAAAGGAGACGATGCCTGACTCCTCTGGAAAATGGACAGGAATCACAGGATCCCAGTGGCAACAGGAAAGGGACCCTTGGTCTGCCGCCTCAACTCGAGAGGAGTTCCTATGACCCTTTCAAGCTGCGAGGAGACTCCCGAGGAATCCCTCGAAGCAAGACAGGAGTCCTGACATCGCTGTACACATCCGTGTTTGGAAGGGCCATCCCCGTCTTAACTAGAGAATATACACCAGGTTCCCGCCGCAACTCGAGAAAAACCATGAGACTCTGCCCTCGTCACAAGGTGAGGCCCGATTCCCCTGCACTGCATGCAGAGCTATTCCGTGATCCTCACCAAACCCGAAATGAGACTTCATTTGCTTGATGGCACTCCAGAGAAACTCCAAGAACACAGTCCCAAGTCTAGAGGGATCCTGAGTTCACTGCAGGAACGAGATAGAGCTCCGTCAATTCCCAATCATCTTGAGGTGAGAGCTGATTTCCTTGCTTCAAAACAAGAGGAATGCCAACTGTCCACAAGCACCACAAGAGGAGACTTCTCGCAGCTGTTCGTCTGGGAGAGGGACGTTGAATTTGCGGCCTCCAGTGGAATCGACCCCGAATTGCCCTGACTCGAAATCAGGCCGGAATTCTTGCAGTGATTTGAGTGAAATCTGGATTTCATCTCACAAGAAGAAGGGATGTCTGAAGCCCCTGGGCAGACACGAGAGAAAACCCTAGCTCGCTGCCCCTTCTCAACAGGCGCCCTCCCATCCATTGGACACATCGAGAGGAACACGGAGTTCATTGATTCCAAAGGAGACAATGTCTGACTCCTCTGGAAAATGGACAGGAATCCCAGGATCCCAGGGGGAACAGGAAAGGGAACCTGGGTCTCCTCCCTCACCTCGAGTCGTGTTCCTATGACCATTTCAAGTCGCGAGAAGACACCTGAGGTGTCCCTCGCAACTTGACAGGAGTCCTGACGTTTCTGAACACACCCGTGTTTGGAAGGGCCATCCCAGTTGTAACTCGAGAATATACACCATGCTCTCGCAGCAATTCCAGAAAAACCATGAGACTCCCCCCTCGCAGAGAGATGAGGCCCGATTACCCTGACTGCGGGCAGAGCAATTCCGTGCTCCCCATCAAACCTGAAAGGAGCCTTGATTTCCTTGATGGCACTCCAGAGAAACTACAAGAACACTGTCTCAAGTCTAGAGGGATCCTGAGGTCACTGCACCAACCAGAAACAGCTCCGTGTATCCCCAATCATCTCGAGGTGAGAGCTGATTTCCTGCCTTCAAATCAAGAGGCATGAAAACTGTCTAGAAGCACCACAAGAGGAGGCTTCTCGCAGCTGTACGTCTGGGAGATGGAGGTTGAATTTGCGGCCTCCAGAGGAATTGACCCCGAGATGCCCTGACTTGAAATCAGGACGGAATCCTGCAGTGACTTGAGTGCAAGCTGGATTTCATGTCACAAGATGAAAGGATGTCTGAAGCCCCTGGGGAGACACTAGAGAAATCCCTATCACCCTGGCCTTTCTCGACAGGCGGCCTCCCATCCATTGGACAGTTCGAGAGCAACACGGAGTTCAATGATTCCAAACGAGACGATGCCTGACTCCTCTGGAAAATGGACAGGAATCCCAGGATCCCAGTGGCAACAGGAAAGGGACAGTTGGTCTGCCGCCTCACCTCGAGAGGTTTTCCTATGGCCCTTTAAAGCCGTGCCGAGACTCCTGATGTGTCCCTCGCAACTACACAGGAGTCCTGACGTCACTGAACACACCCGTGTTTGGAAGGGCCATCGCCGTCTTAACTCGAGAATATACCCCAGGTTGCCGCCCCAACTCGAGAAAAACCATGAAAATTCCCCCGCGCCACGACATGAGGCCCGATTCCCCTGTACAGCATGCAGAGCAATTGTGTGCTCCCCATCAAACCCAAAGGGAGCCTTGATTTCCTTGATGGCACTCCAGAGAAACCCCAGGAACACTGTCTCACATCTAGAGGAATGCTAAAGTCACTTCACCAACCAGAAACAGCTCCGTGTATTCCGAATCATCTCGAGCTGAGAGCTGATTTCCTGGCTTCAAATCAAGAGGAATGCCAACTGTCCACAAGCACCACAAGAGGAGGCTTCTCGCAGCTGTACATCTGGTTGAGGGAGGTTGAATTTGCGGCCTCCAGTGGAAATGTCCCCGAGATGCCCTGACTCGACATCAAGCCGGAATTCCTGCAGTGACTTGAGTGCAAGCTGGATTTCAGCTCACAAGGTGAAGGGATATCTGAAGCCCATGGGGAGACATTAGAGAATGCCCTAGCACCCTGCCCTTTCTCGACATGCGGCCTCCCATCCATTGGACAGCTCGAGAGGAACACAGAGGTCAATGATTCCAAAGGAGACGATGCCTGACTCCTCTGGAAAATGGACAGGAATCCCAGGATCCCAGTGGCAACAGGAAAGGGAACCTGGGTCTGCGGCCTCATATCGAGAGGTGTTCCTATGGCCCTTTCAAGCCGTGAGGAGACTCCCGAGCTCTCCCTCGCAACTAGACAGGAGTCCTGACGTTGCTGAACACACCCGTGTTTGGAAGGGCCACCCTGCCCAACTCGAGAATATACCACAGGTTCCCGCCGCAACTCGAGAAAAACCATGAGACTCCCCCCTCGCCGCGAGATGAAGCCCGATTCCCCTGCACTGCGTGCAGAGCAAATCCTTGCTCCCCGTCAAACCCGAAAGGAGCCTTGATTTCCTTGATGGCACTCCCGAGAAACTCAAGGAACACTCTCTCAAGTCTAGAGGGATCCTGAGGTCACTGCAGGAACCAGGAAGAGCTCCATGTACCCCCAATCGTCGAGAGGTGAGAGCGAATTTCCTGGCTTCAAATCAAGAGGAATGCCAACTGTCCAAAAGCACCACAAGAGGAAGCTTCTCGCAGCTGTACGTCTGGGAGAGGGAAGTTGAATTTATGGCCTCCACTGGAATCGACCCCGAGATGCCCTGACTCGAAATCAGGCCGGAATTCTTGCAGTGACTTGATTGCAAGCTGGACTTCATCTCACAAGATAAAGGGATGTCTGAAGCCCCTGGTGAGACACTAGAGAAAGCCCTAGCTCCCTGCCTTTTCTAGAGAGGCGGCCTCCCATCCATTGGACAACTCGAGAGGAACACGCAGTTCAGTGATTCCAAAGGAGACGATGCCTGACTCCTCTGGAAAATGGACAGAAATCACAGGATCCCAGTGGCAACAGGAAAGGGACAATGGGTCTTACCCCTCACCTCGAGAGGTTCTCTTATGGCCCTTTCAAGCCGCGAGTAGACTCCCGAGGTGTCCCTCGTAAGTAGATAGGAGTTCTGACGTCGCTGAAAACACGCGTGTTTTTAAGGGCCATCCCCGTCGTAACTCGAGAATATAACCCAGGTTCCCGCCTCAACTCGAGAAAAAAATGACACTCCCACCTCGCCGTGAGATGAGGCCCGATTCCCCTAAACAGCATGCAGAGCAATTGCGTGCTCCCCATCAAACACGAAAGCAGCCTTGATTGCTTGATGGCACTCCAAAGAAACCCCAGGAACACTGTCTCAAGTCTAGTGGGATCCTAAAGTCACTTCACCAACCAGAAACAGCTCCGATTATTCGAAATCATCTCGAGCTGAGAGCTGATTTCCTGGCTTCAAATCAAGAGGAATGCCAACTGTCCACAAGCACCACAAGAGGAGGCTTCTCGCAGCTGTACGTCTGGTTGAGGGAGGTTGAATTTGCGGCCTCCAGTGGAAACGACCCCGAGATACCCTGACTCGAAATCAGGCCGGAATTCCTGCAGTGACTTGAGTGCAAGCTGGATTTCATTTCACAAGATGAAGAGATGTCTGAAGCCCCTGGGGAGACACTACAGAATGCCCTAGCACCCTGTACTTTCACGACAGGCGGCCTCCCATCCATTGGACAGCTCGAGAGGAGCACAGAATTCAATGATTCCAAAGGAGACGATGCCTGACTCCTCTGGAAAATGGACAGGAATCCCAGGATCCCAGTGGCAACAGGAAAGGGACAATGGTTCGGGGCCTCACCTCGAGAGGTGTTCCTATGGCCCTTTCAAGCCGGGAGGAGACCCCGAGGGGTCCCTCGCAACTAGACAGGAGTCCTGACGTCGCTGAACACACCCGTGTTTGGAAGGGCCATCCCCGCCGTAACTCGAGAATATACCCCAGGTTCCCGCCGCCACTCGAGAAAAACCATGAGACTCTCCCCTCGCCGCGAGATGAAGCCCGATTCCCCTGCAGTGCATGCAGAGCAATTCCGTGCTCCCTGTCAAACCCGAAAGGAGCCTTGATTTCCTTGGTGGCACTCCAGAGAAACTCAAGGAACACTCTTTCAAGTCTCGAGGGATCCTGAGGTCACTGCAGGAACCAGAAAGAGCTCCGTGTACCCCCAATCATCTCGAGGTCAGAGCGAATTTCCTGGCTTCAAATCAAGAGGAATGCCAACTGTCTACAAGCACCACATGAGTAGGTTTCCCGCAGCTGTACGTCTGGGAGAGGGACGTTGAGTTTATGGCCTCCACTGGAATCGACCCCGGGATGCCCTGCCTTTAATCAGGCCGGAATTCTTGCAGTGACTTTAGTGCAAGCTGGATTTCATCTCACAAGGTAAAGGGATATCTGAAGCCCTTGGGGAGACACTAGAGAAAGCCCTAGCTCCCTGCCTTTTCTAGAGAGGCGGCCTCCCATCCATTGGACAGCTCGAGAGGAGCACGTAGTTCAATGATTCCAAAGGAGACGATGCCTGACTCCTCTGGAAAATGGACAGGAATCCCAGGAACCCAGTGACAACAGGAAAGGGATACTGGGTCTGCGGCCTCACCTCGAGAGGTGTTCCTATGGCCCTTTAAAGCTGCGAGGAAACTCCCGAGGGGTCCCTCGCAACTAGACAGGAGTGCTGACGTCGCTGAAAGCAACCGTGTTTGGAAGGGCCATCCCCGCCGTCACTCGAGAATATACCCCATGTTCCCGCCGCAACTCGAGAAAAACCATGAGACTCCCCCCTCGCCGCGAGATGAAGCCCGATTCCCCTGCACTGCGTGCAAAGCAATTCCGTGCTCCCCGTCAAACCCGAAAGGAGCCTTGATTTCCTTGATGGCACTCCAGAGATCCTCAAGGAACAGTCTCTCAAGTCTAGATGGATCCTGAGGTCACTGCAGGAACCAGAAAGAGCTCCGTGTATCCCCAATCATCTCAAGGTCAGAGCGAATTTTGTGGCTTCAAATCAAGAGGAATGCCAACTGTCCTCAAGCACCACAAGAGGAGGCTTCTCGCAGCTGTATGTCTGGGAGAGGGACGTTGAATTTATGGCCTCCACTGGAATCGACTCCGAGATGCCCTGACTCTTAATCAGGCCGGAATTCTTGCAGTGACTTGAGTGCAAGCTGGATTTCATCTCACAAGATAAACGGCTGTCTGAATCCCCTGGGGACACACTAAAGAAAGCCCTAGCTACCTGCCTTTTCTAGAGAGGCGGCCTCCCATCCATTGGACAGCTCGAGAGGAACACGTAGTTTAATGATTCCAAAGGAGACGATGCCTGACTCCTCTGGAAAATGGACAGGAATCCCACGATCCCAGTGGCAACAGGAAAGGGACAGTGGGTCTGCCGCCTCACCTCGAGAGGTTTTCCTATGGCCCTTTCAAGCCGCTCCGAGACTCCCGAGGGGTCCCTCGCAACTAGACAGGAGTCCTGATGTCACTGAACACACGCGGGTTTGGAAAGGCCATCCCCATCGTAACTCGAAAATATACCCCAGGTTCCCGCCGCAACTCGAGAAAAACCATGAGACTCCCCCCTCACCACGATCTGAGACCCGATTCCTATGCACAGCATGCAGAGCAATTGTGTGCTCCCCATCAATACCGAAAGGAGCCTTGATTTCCTTGATGGCACTCCAGAGAAACCCCAGGAACACTTTCTCAAGTCTAGTGGGATCCTAAAGTCACTTCACCAACCAGAAACAGCTCCGAGTATTCCGAATCATCTCGAGCTGAGAGCTGATTTCCTGGCTTCAAATCAGGAGGAATGCCAACTGTCCACAAGCACCATAAGAGGAGGCTTCTCGCAGCTGTACGTCTGGTTGAGGGAGGTTGAATTTGCGCCCTCCAGTGGAAACGACCCCGAGATGCCCTGACTCGAAATCAGGCCGGAATTCCTGCAGTGACTTGAGTGCAAGCTGGATTTCATTTCACAAGATGAAGACATGTCTGAAGCCCCTGGGGAAACACTAGAGAATGCCCTAGCAACATGTCCTTTCACGACAGGCGGCCTCCGATCCATTGGACAGCTCGAGAGGAACACGGAGTTCAATGATTCCAAAGGAGACGATGCCTGACTCCTCTGGAATATGGACAGGAATCCCAGGATCCCAGTGGCAACAGGAAAGGGACAGTGGGTCTGGGCCTCATCTCGAGAGGTGTTCCTATGGCCCTTTCAAGCCGCGAGGAGACACCGAGGGGTCCCTCGCAACTAGACAGGAGTCCTGGCGTCGCTGAAGACACCCGTGTTTGGAAGGGCCATCCCCGCCGTAACTCGAGAATATACCCCAGGTTCCCACCGCAACTCGAGAAAAACCATGAGACTCTCCCCTCTCCGAGAGATGAAGCCAGATTCCCCTGCACTGCGTGCAGAGCAATTCCGTGCTCCCCGTCAAACCCGAAAGGAGCCTTGATTTCCTTGATGGCACTCCAGAGAATCTCAAGGAACACTCTTTCAAGTCTCGAGGGATCCTGAGGTCACTGCGGAAACCAGAAATAGCTCCGTGTACCCCCAATCATCTCGAGGTGAGAGCGAATTTCCTGGCTTCAAATCAAGAGGAATGCCAACTGTCTACAAGCACCACAAGAGGAGGCTTCTCGCAGCTGTACGTCTGGCAGAGGGACGTTGAATTTATGGCCTCCCCTGGAATCGACCCCGGGATGCCCTGACCTTAAATCAGGCCGGAATTCTTCCAGTTACTTTAGTGCAAGCTGAATTTCATCTCACAAGTTAAAGGGATGTCTGAAGCCCCTGGGGAGACACTAGAGAAAGTCTTAGCTCCCTTCCTTTTCTAGAGAAGCGGCCTCCCATCCACTGGACAGCTCGAAAGGAACACGGAGTTCAATGTTTCCAAAGGAGACGATGCCTGACTCCTCTGGAAAATGGACAGGAATCCCAGGAACCCAGTGACAACAGGAAAGGGAAACTGGATCTGCGGCCTCACCTCGAGAGGTGTTCCTATGGCCCTTTCAAGCCGCGAGGAGGCTCCCGAGGGGTCCCTCGCAACTAGACAGGAGTCCTGACGTCGCTGAAAACAACCTTGTTTGGAAGGGCCATCCCCGCCGTAACTCGAGAATATACCCCATGTTCCCGCCGCAACTCGAGAAAAACCATGAGACTCCCCCCTCGCCGCGAGATGAAGCCCGATTCCCCTGCATTGCGTGCAGAGCAATTCCGTGCTCCCCGTCAAACCCGAAAGGAGGCTTGATTTCCGTGATGGCACTCCAGAGATCCTCAAGGAACACTCTCTCAAGTCTAGATGGATCCTGAGGTCACTGCAGGAACCAGAAAGAGCTCCGTGTACCCCCAATCATCTCAAGGTCAGAGCGAATTTTGTGGCTTCAAATCAAGAGGAATGCCAACTGTCCTCAAGCACTACAAGAGGAGGCTTCTCGCAGCTGTACGTCTGGGAGAGGGACGTTGAATTTATGGCCTCCACTGGAATCGACTCCGAGATGCCCTGACTCTAAATCAGGCCAGAATTCTTGCAGTGACTTGAGTGCAAGCTGGATTTCATCTCACAAGATAAACGGATGTCTGAAGCCCTTGGGGAGACACTAGAGAAAGCCCTAGCTCCCTGCATTTTCTAGAGAGGCGGCCTCCCATCCATTGGACAGCTCGAGAGGAACACGTAGTTCAATGATTCCAAAGGAGACGATGCCTGACTCCTCTGGAAAATGGACAGGAATCCCACGATCCCAGTGGCAACAGGAAAGGGACAATGGGTCTGCTGCCTCACCTCGAGAGGTTTTCCTATGGCCCTTTCAAGCCGCGGCGAGACTCCTGAGGTGTTCCTCGCAACTAGACAGCAGTCCTGACGTCGCTGAATACACCCGTGTTTGGAAGGGCCATCGCCGTCTTAACTCGAGAATATAACCCAGCTTGCCTCCCCAACTCGAGAAAAACCATGAGAATCCCCCCTCGCCACGAGATGAGGCCCGATTCCCCTGTACAGCATGCAGAGCAATTGTGTGCTCCCCATCAAACCCAAAGGGAGCCTTGATTTCCTTGATGGCACTCCAGAGAAACCCCAGGAACACTGTCTCACATCTAGAGGAATGCTAAAGTCACTTCACCAACCAGAAACAGCTCCGTGTATTCCGAATCATCTCGAGCTGAGAGCTGATTTTCTGGCTTCAAATCAAGAGGAATGCCAACTGTCCACAAGCACCACAAGAGGAGGCTTCTCGCAGCTGTATGTCTGGTTGAGGGAGGTTGAATTTGCGGCCTCCAGTGGAATCGACCCCGAGATGCCCTGACTCGAAATCAGGCCGGAATTCCTGCAGTGACTTGAGTGCAAGCTGGATTTCATCTCACAAGATGAAGCGATGTCTGAAGCCCCTGGGGAGACACTAGAGAATGCCCTAGCACCCTGCCCTTTCTCGACAGGCAGCCTCCCATCCACTGGACAGCTCGAGATGAACACAGAGGTCAATGATTCCAAATGAGATGATGCCTCACTCCTCTGGAAAATGGACAGGAATCCCAGGATCCCAGTGGCAACAGGAAAGGGAACCTGGGTCTGCGGCCTCACCTCGAGAGGTGTTCCTATGGCCCTTTCAAGCCACGAGGAGACTCCTGAGGGGTCCCTCGCAACTAGACAGGAGTCCTGACGTTGCTGAACACACCCGTGTTTGGAAGGGCCATCCCCGCCGTAACTCGAGAATATAACCCAGGTTCCCGCCGCAACTCGAGAAAAACCATGCGACACCCCCCTCACCGTGAGATGAAGCCCGATTCCCCTGCACTGCGTGCAAAGCAATTGCGTTCTCCCCATCAATCCCGAAAGGAGCCTTGATTTCCCTGATGGCCCTCCAGAGAAACTCAAGGAACACTCTCTCAAGTCTAGAGGGATCCTGAGGTCACTGCAGGAACCAGAAAGAACTCCGATTAGCCCCAATCATCTCGAGGTGAGAGCGAATTTCCTGGCGTCAAATCAAGAAGAATGCCAACTGTCCACAAGCACCAAAAGAGGAGGCTTCTCGCAGCTGTACGTCTGGGAGAGGGACGTTGAATTTATGGCCTCCAGTTTAATCGATCCCGAGATTCCCTGATTCTAAATCAGGCCAGAATTCTTGCTGTGATTTGAGTGAAAGCTGGATTTCATCTCACAAGGTAAAGGGTTGTCTGTAGACCCTAGGGAGAAACTAGAGAAAGTTCTAGCTCCCTTTCTTTTCTAGAGAGGCGGCCTCCCATCCATTGGACAGCTCAAGAGGAACACGGAGTTCAATGATTCCAAAGGAGACGATTCCTGACTCCTCTGGAAATGGACAGGAATCCCATGATCCACGTGGCAACAGGAAAGGTACAATGGGTATGCCGCCTCACCTCGGGAGCTGTTCCTATGGCCCTTTCAAGCCGGGAGGAGACTCCCGAGGGGTCCCTCGCAACTAGACAGGAGTCCTGACGTCGCTGAACACATCCGTGTTTTGAAGGGCCATCCCCGTCGTAACTCGAGAATATACCCCAGGTTCCCGCCTCAACTCGAGAAAAACCATGAAATTCCCCACTCGCCGCTAGATGAAGACCGATTCCCCTGCACAGCATGCAGAGCAATTGTGTGCTCCCCGTCAAACCCGAAAGGAACCTTGATTTCCTTGATGGCACTCCAGAGAAACCCCAGGAAGACTGTCTCAAGTCTAGAGGGATCCTAAAGTCACTTCACCAACCAGAAACAACTCCGTGTATTCTGAATCATCTCGAGCTGAGAGTCGATTTCCTGGCTTCAAATCAAGAGGAATGCCAACTGTCCACAAGCACCACAAGAGGAGACTTCCTGCAGCTGTACTTCTGGTTGAGGGAGGTTGAATTTGCGGCCTCCAGTGGAATCGACCCCGAGATGCCCTGACTCGAAATCAGGCCGGAATTCCTGCAGTGACTTGAATGCAAGCTATATTTCATCTCAGAAGATGAAAGAATGTGTGAAGCCCCTGGGGAGACACTAGAGAATGCCCTAGAACCCTGCCCTTTCTCGACAGGCAGCCTCCCATCCATTGGATAGCTCGAGAGGAACATGGAGTTCAATGGTTCCAAAGGAGACGATGCTTGACTCCTCTGTAAAATGGACAGGAATCCCAGGATCCCAGTGGCAAAAGGAAACGGAACCTGGGTCTGCGGCCTCACTTCAAGAGGTGTTCCTATGGCCCTTTCAAGCCGCGAGGAGACTCCCGAGGGGTCCCTCACATCTAGACAGGAGTACTGACGTCCCTGAACACACCCGTGTTTGGAAGGGCCATCCCCGTCGTAACTCGAGAATATACCCCAGGGTCCCGCCGCAACTCGAGAAAAACCATGAGACTCCCCCTCGCCGGGAGATGAAGCCCGATTTCCCTGCACTGCATTCAGAGCAATTCCGTGCTCCCTGTCAAACCCGAATGGTGCCTTGATTTCCTTGATGCCACTCCAGAGAAACTCAAGGAACACTCTCTCAAGTCTAGAGGGATCCTGAGGTCACTGCAGGAATCAGAAAGAGCTCCGTGTACCCTCAAACATCTCGAGGTGAGAGCGAACTACCTGGCTTCAAATCAAGAGGAATGACAACTGTCCACAAGCTCCACAAGAGGAGGCTTCTCGCAGCTGTACGTCTGGGAGAGGGACGTTGAATTTATGGCCTCCACTGGAATCGACCCTGAGATGCCCTGACTCTAAATCAGGCCGGAATTCTTGCCGTCACTTGAGTGCAAGCTGGATTTCATCTCACAAGATAAAGGGATGTCTGAAGGCACTGAGGAGACAATAGAGAAAGCCCTAGCTCCCTCCCTTTTCTAGAGAGGCGGCCTCCCATCCATTGGACAGATTGAGAGGAACACGGAGTTCAATGATTCCAAAGGAGACGATGCCTGACCCCTCTGGAAAATGGACAGGAATCCCAGGGTTCCACTGGCAACAGTAAAGTACCAATGGTTGTGGGCCTCAGCTCGAGAGGTTTTCCTATGGCCCTTTCAACCGCGAGGAGACTCCCGAGTGGTCCCTCGCAACTAGACAGGAGTCCTGACGTCGCTGAACACACCCGTGTTTGGAAGGGCCATCCCCGTCCTAACTCGAGAATATACTTCAGGTTCCCGCCGCAACTTGAGAAAAACCATGAGACTCCCCCCTTGCCGCGAGATGAGGCCCGATTCCCCTGCACAGCATGCGGAGCAATTGCCTGCTCCCCATAAAACCCGGAAGAAGCCTTGATTTCCTTGATGGCACTCCAGAGAATACCCAGGAACACTGTCTTAAGTCTAGAGGGATCCTGACGTCACTTCACCAACCAGAAACAGCTCCGTGTATTCCGAATCATCTCGAGCTGAGAGCTGATTTCCTGGCTTCAAATCAAGAGGAATGCCAACTGTCCACAAGCACCACAAGAAGAGGCTTCTCGCAGCTGTCCGTCTGGTTGAGGGAGGTTGAATTTGCGGCCTCCAGTGGAATCGACCTCGAGATGCCCTGACTCTAAATCAGGCCGGAATTCTTGCAGTGATTTGAGTGCAAGCTGGATTTCATCTCACAAGATAAAGGGATGTCTGAAGCCCCTGGGGAGACACTAGAGAAAGCCCTAGCTCCCTGCCTTTTCTAGAGAGGTGGCCTCCCATCCATTGGACAGCTCGAGAGGGACGCGGAATTCAATGATTCCAAAGGAGACGATTCCTGTGTCCTCTGGAAAATGGACAGGAATCCCAGGATCCCAGTGGCAACAGGAAAGGGAAAATGGGTCTGCCGCCTCACCTCGAGAGGTTTTCCTATGGCCTTGCAAGCAGCGAGGAGACTCCCGAGTGGTCCCTCGCAACTAGACAGGAGTCCTGACGTCGATGAACACACTCGTGGTTGGAAGGGCCATCCCCGTAGTAACACAAGAATATACCCCAGGTTCCCGCCGCAACTCGAAAAAAACCATGAGTCTCCCCCCTCGCCGCGAGATGAGGCCCGATTCCCAAGCACAGCATGCAGAGCAATTGCGTGCTCCCCATGAAACCCGAAAGGAGCCTTGATTTCTTTAATGGCACTCCAGATAAACCCCAGGATCTCTGTCTCAAGTCTAGAGGGATCCAAAGGCACTTCACCAACCAGAAACAGCTCCATGTATTCCGAATCATCTCGAGCTGAGAGGTGATTTCCTGGCTTCAAATCAAGAGGAATGCCAACTCTCTACAAGCACCACCAGAGGAGGCTTCTCGCAGCTGTATGTCTGGTTGAGGGAGGTTGAATTTGCGGCCTCCAGGGGAATCGAGCCTGAGATGCCCTGACTCGAAATCAGGCCGGAATTCCTGCAGTGACTTGAGTGCAAGCTAGATTTCATCTCACAAGTTGAAGGGATGTCTGAAGCCCCTGGGGAGACATTAGAGAATGCCCTAGTACCCTGCCCTTTCTCGACAGGCGGCCTTCCATCCATTGGACAGCTCGAGAGGAACACGGAGTTCAATGATTCCAAAGGAGATGATGCCTGACTCCTCTGGAAAATGGACAGGAACTCCAGGATCCGAGTGGTAACAGGAAAGCGAATCTTGGTCTGCGGCCTCACCTCGAGAGTTGTTCCTATGGCCCTTTCAAGCCGCGAGGAGACTCCCGAGGAGTCCCTCGCAACTAGACAGGAGTCCTGACGTCGCTGAACACACCCGTGTTTGGAAGGGCCATCCCCGCTGTAACTCGAGAATATACCCCCGGTTTCCGCCGCAACTCGAGAAAAACCATGAGACTCCCCCCACACCGCGAGATGAAGCCCGATTCCCCTGCACAGCATGCAGAGCAATTGCGTGCTCCCCATCAAACCCGAAAGGAGCCTTAATTTCCTTGTTGGCACTCCAGAGAATCCCAGGAACTCTGTGTCAAGTCTAGAGGGATCCTAAAGTCACTTTACCAACCAGAAACAGCTCCGTGTATTCTGAATCATCTCGAGCAGAGAGCTGATTTCCTGGCTTCAAATCAAGAGGAATGCCAACTGTCCACAAGCACCACAAGAGGAGGCTTCTCGCAGCTGTACATCTTGTTGATTGAGGTTGAATTTTCGGCCTCCAGTGGAGTCGACCCCGAGATGCCCTGACTCTAAATCAGGTCGGAATTCCTGCAGTGACTTGAGTGCAAGCTGTGTTTCATCTCACAAGATAAAGGGATGTCTGAGCCCTTGAGGAGACACTAGAGAATGCCCTAGCACCCTGCCATTTCTCGACAGGCGGCCTCCCATCCATTGGACAGCTCGAGAGGAACACGGAGTACAATGATTCCAAAGGAGACGATGCCTGACTCCTCTGGAAAATGGACAGGAATCCCAGGATCCCAGTGGCAACAGGAAAGGGACAATTGATCTGCCGCCTCATCTCGAGAGGATTTCCTATGGCCCTTTCAAGCCGCGAGAAGACTCCCGAGGGGTCCCTCGCAAATAGACAGGAATCCTGACGTCGCTGAACACACCCATGTTTGAAAGGGCCATCCCCGTCGTAACTCGAGAATATACCCCAGGTTCCCGCCGCAACTCGAGAAAAACCATGAGACTCCCCCCTCGCCGCGAGATGAGGCCCGATTCCCCTGCACAGCATGCAAAGCAATTGCGTGCTCCCCATCAAAACGAAAGGATCCTTGATTTCCTTGATGGCACTCCAGAGAAATCCCAGGAACACTGGCTCAAGCCTAGAGGGATCCTAAAGTCACTTCACAAACCAGAAACATCTCCGTGTATTGCGAATCATCTCGAGCTGAGAGCTGATTTCCTGGCTTCAAATCAAGAGGAATGCCAACTCTCCACAAGCACCACAAGAGGAGGCTTCTCGCATCTGTCCGTCTGGTTGAGGGAGGTTGAATTTGTGGCCTCCAGTGGAATCGACCCCGAGATGCCCTGACTCGAAATCAGGCCGGAATTCCTGCAGTGACTTGAGAGCAAGCTGGATTTCATCTCACAAGATGAAGGGATGTCTCAAGGCCCTGGGGAGACACTAGAGAATGCCCTAGAACCCTGCCCTTTCTCGACAGGCGGCCTCCCATCCATTGGACAGCTCGAGAGGAACACAGAGTTCAATGATTCCAAAGGAGACGATGCCTGACTTCTCTGGAGAATGGACAGGAATCCCAGGATCCCAGTGGCAACAGGAAAGGGACAATGGGTCTGCTCCCTCACCTCGAGAGATTTTCCTATGGCCCTTTCAAGCCGCGAGGAGACTCCCGAGGGGTCCCTTGCAACTAGACAGGAGTCCTGACGTCCCTGAAAACACCCGTGTTTGAAAGGGCCATCCCCGTCGTAACTCGAGAATATACCCCAGGTTCCCACCGCAACTCGAGAAAAACCATGAGACTCCCCCGTCGCCGCGAGATGAGGCCCGATTCCCCTCTAGAGCATGCAGAGCAATTGCGTGCTCCCCATCAAAACGAAAGGATCCTTGATTTCCTTGATGGCACTCCAGAGAAACCCCAGGAACACTGGCTCAAGTCTAGAGGGATCTTAAAGTCACTTCACCAACCAGAAACAGCTCCGTGTATGCCGAATCATCTCGAGCTGAGAGCTGATTTCCTGGCTTCAAATCAAGAGGAATGCCAACTCTCCACAAGCACCACAAGAGGAGGCTTCTTGCAGCTGTCCGTCTGGTTGAGGGAGGTTGAATTTGCGGCCTCCAGTGAAATCGACCCTGAGATCCCCAGACTCGAAATCAGGCCAGAATTCCTGCAGTGACTAGAGTGCAAGCTGGATTTCATCTCAGAAGTTGAAGGGATGTCTGAAATCCCTGGGGAGACACTACAGAATGCCCTAGCACCCTGCCCTTTCTCGACAGGCGGCCTCCCATCCATTGGACAGCTCGAGAGGAACACGGAGTTCAATGATTCCAAAGGAGACGATGCCTGACTCCTCTGGAAAACGGACAGGAATCCCAGGATCCGCGTGGCAACAGGAAAGGGAACCTGGGTCTGTGGCCTCACCTCGAGAGGTATTCCTATGGCCCTTTCAAGCCGCGAGGAGACCCCTGAGGGCTCCCTCGCAACTAGACAGGAGTCCTGACGTCGCTGAACACACCCGTGTTTGGAAGAGCCATCCCCGCCATAACTGGAGAATATAACCCAGGTTCCCGCTGCAACTCGAGAAAAACCATGAGACTCCCCCGTCGCCGCGAGATGAAGCCTGATTCCCCTGCACTGCGTGCAGAGCAATTGCGTGCTCCCCGTCAAACCCGAAAGGAGCCTTGATTTCCTTGATGGCACTCCAGAGAACCTCAAGGAACACTCTCTCAAGCCTAGAGGGATCCTGAGGTCACTGCAGGAACCAGAAATAGCTCCGTGTACCCCCAATCATTTCGAGGTGAGAGCGAATTTCCTGGCTTCAAATCAAGAAGAATGCCAACTGTCCACAAGCACCACAAGAGGAGGCTTCTCACAGCTGTATGTCTGGGAGAGGGACATTGAATTTATGGCCTCCACTGGAATCGACCCCGAGATGCCCTGACTCTAAATCAGGCCGGAATTCTTGCAGTGACTTGAGTGCAAGCTGGATTTCATCTCACAAGATACAGGGATGCCTGAAGACCCTGGGGAGACACTAGAGAAGTCCTAGCTCCCTGCCCCTTCTCGACAGGCGGCCTCACATCAATTTGACAACTCGGGAGGAACACGGAGTTCAATGATTCCAAAGGAGACGATATCTGACTCCTCTTGTAAATTGACAGGAATCCCAGTATCCCTGTGACAACCGGAATTCGACACTGGGTATGTCGCCTCACCTTGATAACTGTTCTAATTGCCTTTTTAAGCAGCGAGGAGAATCCCGAGGTGTCCCTCGCAATTAGACAGGAGTCCTGACATCGCTTAACAGACACTTGTTTGGAAAGTTCATCACCGTCGTAACTCGAGAATATACCCCAGGTTCCCGCCGCAAACCGAGAAAAACCATGAGACTTCCCCCTCGACGCGAGATGAGACCAGGTTCCCCTGCACTGCGTGCAGAAATTTCGTGCAGCACATCAAACACGAAAGGAGACTTGATTTCCTTGTTGGCACTCCAGAAAATCCCCAGGAAAGCTGTCTCAAGTCTAGAGGGATCCTGAGGTCACTGTAGCAACAGGAAAGAGCTCCATGTACCCCAAATCAACTCGAGATGAGAGCATAGTCCCTTGCTTCGACTCAGGAGGAATACCAACTTTCCACAAGCACCTCAAGAGGAGGCTTCTCTGAGCTCTAGGTATGTGAGGAGGACCCTGAGTTTGCGGCCTCAAGTGGAATGGACACCGAGATGCCCTGACTCGAAATAAAGCCAGATATGCCTGCAGTGACTTGAATGCAGACTCATCTTACATCTCCCAAGACGAAAGGATGTCTGAATACCCTGTGGAGACCATAGAGAAATAACTAGTTCCACGCCTAATCACGACCGAAGGCCTCACATCCTTTGAAACCTGGAGATGTACGCGGAGATCAGTGTTTCAAAAGGAGACGATGCCTAACTCCACTTGAAAACTGAGAGGAATCCCAGCATCCCTGTGGCACCTGGAAAAGGACTCTGTGTCTACGGCCTCACCTGGAGATGTGTCCCAATTGCCCTGCCAAGCCACGAGGAGAATCAGGAGGTGTCCCTTGCAACTAGGCAGGAGTCCTGATGTCGTTGAACAAACACGTGTTTGGAAAGGCCATCCCCGTTGTAACTCGAGAATATAACTCAGGTTCCCGCCGCAACTCGAGATAAACCATGCGACTTCCCACTCGCCGCGTGATGAGGCCCAATTCCCCTGCACTGCGTGCAGAGCAATTCCGTGTTCCGCATCAAACCCGAATGGAGTCTTGATTTCCTTGATGGCACTCCAGAGAAAGTCTAGGAACACTGGCTCAAGTCTAGAGGGATCCTGAGGTCACTGGAGCAACAAGATTGAGCTCCGTGTACCCCAAATCATTTCGAGATGAAAGCTGATTTCCTGGCTTCAAGTCAAGACGAATGCCAACTTACCACAAGCACCACAAGAGGAGCCTTCTCTCAGCTATACGTATGTGAGAGGGACGTTGAATTTGTGGCCACAAATGGAGTTGACCCCGAGATGCTATGACTCGAAATCAGGCCCGGAATTCCTGCAGTGAGTTGAATGCAAGGTGGATTTCATCTCACAAGATGAAGGAATGTCTGAAGCCCTTGGGGAAACACTAGAGATAACCCTAGCTCCTTGCCCCTTCTCGAAGGAGGCCTCACATCAATTTGACATCTTGAGAGGAAAACGGAGTTCAATGATTTATAAGGAGACGATGCCTGATTCCTCTTGCAAACTGACAGGAATCCCAGTAACCCAGTGGCAACAGGAAAGGGACACTTGTTCTGCTGCTTCACCTCGAGAGGTTTTCCTATTGCCCTTTTATGCCGAGAGGAGAATCCCGAGGTGTCCCTCGCAACTAGACAGGAGTCCTGACGTCACTGAACAGACACGTGTTTGGAAGGGCCATCCCCATCATAACTCGAGAATATACCCCAAGTCCCCACCACAAATCAAGAAAAACCATGAGACTTCCCCATCGCCGAGAGATGAGGCCCGATTCCCCTGCACTGCCTGCAGAGAAATTCCGTGCTCCACATCAAACGCGAAATGAGCCTTGATTTCTTTGATGGCACTCCAGAGAATCCCCAAGAAAGCTGTCTCAAGTCTTGAGGGATCCTGAGGTCACTGTGGCAACTCGACAGAGATCCATGTAACCCAAATCAACTCGAGATGAGAGCTTAGTCCCTGGCTTCGACTCAAGAGGAATACCAACTTTCCACAAGCACCTCAAGAGGAGGCTTCTGTCAGCTATAGGTATGTGAGAGGGACCCTGAATTTTCGTCCTCATGTGGAATGGACACCGAGATGTCCTGACTCAAAATAAGACCAGATATCCGTGCAGTGACTTGAATACAGGCTCGTCTTTCATCTCCCAATAGGAAGGGATGTCTGAATCCCCTTTGGAGACCATAGAGAAAAACCTAGTTCCACGCCTAATCGCGACAGTAGGCCTCACATCCTTTGAAAACTCTAGAGGTACGTGGAGATCAATGCTTCAAAAGGAGACGATGCCTGACTCCTCTTGAAAATTGATAGGAATTCCAGTATCCCTGTGGCACGTGGAAAGGGACCCTGAGTCACCCACCTCACCTGGAGAGGCGTCCCAATTGCCCTGCCAAGCCTCGTGGATAATCCCGAGGTGTCCCTCGCAACTCAACAGGAGTCCTGACGTCACTGAACAAACACGTGTTCTGAAGGGCCATCCCCGTCGTAACTCGAGAATATACCCCAGGTTCCCGCCGCACCTCGAGAAAAACCATGAGTCTACCCCCTTGCTGCCGGATGAGGCCCGCTTCCACTGCATTGCGTGCAGAGCAATTCCGTATTTCACATCAAACCCGAAAGGAGACTTGATTTCCTTGATAGCACTCCAGAGAGACCCCAAGAACACTGTCTCAAGTCTAGAGGGATCCTGAGGTCACTGCAGCAACACGAAAGATCTCCATGTACCCCCAAAACATCTCGAGATTAGAGCTGATTTCCTGGCTTCAAATCAAGAGGAATGCCAAATTTCACAAGCACCACAAGAGGGGGCTTGTCAGTTGGATCTAAAAGAGTGAGGCCTTAGCACCTGCCTGAAAATCCATCCAATTGCTCTCTTCTTAATAATGACAGTGATAACATTGGCCAAACCTTTGAGATTTCTGAAGCAAGCAGGTGGCTCACTTCTCCTATATGCTGGCCCATTTTCAGTGGAATGTCATCTCATCTAGTTAAGCACTGTATGGCCACCAGCCCTCTCAGACATACTCCTGCATCTTGTTTCCTCATGGGCAGTCCCAGTTTGAGTAAAGGATGTGTTTAAACCTTGGAAGTTGCAGGGAAACACAGTGACCTAACTCTGGAAGTCAGGATCCTGGGAAAACCTTGAAGTCTCATGCCTTGGGTTCTAGACATTTCCTGATAAAGAGAGGCCTAAAAATACACTCCGTATGGATGCCTTTCCTTCCTCGAAGGAACATAGCTTTCCCAACATTCTGTGTGCTGAGAGTCACACGGTGCTTGAAAACACTTGCTTGTAGGTCATTGGTCAGTAGAAAATTCCCCTGAAGGTGCAAGGTAGGGAAGGCTCCCACACTTACGGGGAAAGGCAAACCAACATCCAAACGTGTACTCCATCACATTTTGTCTTTAGGTGCAACCAAGTGACCCTAGGTCCGTCTGGAAAATTCGTGGGTATTGTGGGGGCACATCATGAGTGTGAACTTGTATACATGAACTTGGTGGCAAAATTCTCATTTTAATCTCCCACACTCATTTTGGGACCACATTGTTTCTAGAATGGTGCAGCGTAGCAAATCCTTGAAAATCCATCCAATTGCTGTTTTCTTACTTTTGACAGGGATAGATTTGCCCACCCTTTGAAATTTCTGAAGCAAGCAGGTTGCTCACCACTCCAGCCACTAGCCGATTTCCATTGTATTGGCACCTCATGCAGGTAAGCACAGCATGCTGCCCAACACACTCGGATACACTCGTGCAGCCTGTTTCTTCAGGAGCAGTCCCAGTATGTACTTGGAAAGTGTTTACAAGGCTTGAAAAGTTCATGGAAACACACTGTCCTGACTCTGGGTTTTAGCATCCCTAGGAAAGACTGATGATCTCATGACCTAGAATGTAGACAGTTCCTGATAGATAGAGGGCTGAAAGCACTCTATGTTGATGCATTTCTTTTCTTGAAGGAACATAACTTTCCAAACATTTTGTGTGCAGAGAGACACACATGGCTTGAATATGCTGGCATGGAGGTCATTTTTCAGTAGCACTTTCCCCTGATGGTGTGACCATGGGGATGCCGTACTCCCCATTCATAGAGAAAGACAAATCAGCATCCAAATATCTGTTCCATCACATTTTCTCAGTAGGATCGATCCACTGAGACTAGTTCTGTCTGGAAACCTTGTGGATACTGCATGGAGACATCCTGAGTCTGGACATGGATACTGGATTTTGGGGGAAAAAGTAACGTTTTTTTCTCTTGATTTGGGAAAATGCTACGGACTTGCAACTGCTTGGAAATCCATCCAATTGTTGTTTTCTTACTTCTGACAGTGATAGCTTTGGTCCACCCTTTGGGATTTCTGAATCAAGCAGGCGAGTCACCACTCCTAGACTCTGGCCCATTCCCAGGGGAATGTCATCTCATCTAGGTAAGCACAGTATGATACCATACATCTCAGACACTCTCCTACAGTCTGTTTCCTCATGGGCAGTCCCTATATGAGCTAGGATGTCTTTGGGAGGCTTGGAAAGTGCAGGAAAAACAGTGCCTTGACTCTGGTAGTTAGGTTCCCTGGACAAGCCTGGAGGTCAATGTTAGATTCTAGACAGTTCCTAATAGATATTGGCTTAATAACACAGTCTCTGTTGATGACTTTTCTTCCTTGAAGAAACATACTTTTCCCTGCATTCTCTGTGCTGAGAGTCACACACTGCTTGAAAACACTCTTTGGAGGTCATTTTTCAGTAGAAACTTCCTCTGACATTGTAACCTTAGGGAAGGCCCCCACACTCACTGGAAAAGGCAAACCAACATCCAAACTTCTGTTGCATCACATTTTGTCTCTAGGAGTGATCCCGAGAACCTAGGTCTGTCTGGAAAATCGTGTATACTGCAGGACCACATCCTAAGTGTGAACCTGGATATCAGAACTGGTGGCACAATTCACATTTTTCTTTTGGTTTGTCCTAAAACTGTGTGGCCTGGCCCCTGCTTGAAAATCCATCTAATTGCTGTTTTCTTACTTTGAAGAGCAATAACTTTGGTTCACCCTTTGGGATTTCTGAAGCAAGCAAGCAGATAACCACTCCTAGTCACGGGCCTATTTCCAGTGTAATGTCATCTTATCTAAGTAAGCACATAATGGACCCTCTGTATACTCAGACACATTCCCACAGTTTGCGTCCTCATGTACAGTCCCTTTGTGACCTAGGAATATGTTTACAAAGCATTTAAAGGGCAGGGAAGGCACTGCCCTGACTCTGGAATTTTGGTTCTCTGGGAAGGCTGGACGGCTCTCTTGTTAGAATCAAGACAGTTCTTCATAGAGGCCTGAAAACACACTAACTGTTGATACCCTTCCTTCCTCGAAGAAACAGTCCTTTCCCAGTATTCTGTGAACTGAGAGTCACACATTGCTTGAAACTGTTTGCTTGCGGGTCATTTTTCAGGAGCAGTTTCTTGTGATGTTGTGACAGTAAGGATGTCCCCCACACTCACAGGTAAGGCAATCCAAGATCCAAACATCTGTTCCATCACATTTTCTCTATAGGAGCAGCCAGTGAGCCTAGATCCTTGTGAAATATGGATAGATACAGCAGAGACACCTCCTGAGTCTGACAGTGGATACCGGACCTTGATGGCCAAATTTGCAACTGCTAGAAAATCCATACAATTGCTTTTTTTGGTTTTTTTTTTTTTTTGTTTTTTTTTTTACTTCTGACAGTGATCGCTTTTGACCCACCTTTGGGATTTCAGAAGCAAGAAGGCGGCTCGCAAGTGCTGCTGATGGCCTATTTTCAATGGAATGTCACCTCACCTAGGTAACAACAGTATGGCACCCAGCAGTCTGAACACAATCCTGCAGCCTGTTTCCTCATGGGCAGTTCTGGGATGATGTAGGAAGGTGGTTAAAAGCTTGGGCTAGTGCAAGGAAACACACTGCCCTGACTCTGCAAGTTAGGTCCTCAGGGTAAGACTGGAGGTCTCACATCTTAGAATCTAGACAATTATTGATAGATAAAGGACTGAAAATTCATTCTCTGCTGATGCCTTTCTTTCCTTGAAGGAACATTGTTTCCCCAACATTCTGCTTCCTGAGTGTCACACACTTGCTTGGAGGTCATTTATCACTAAGAATTTCCCCTGAAGATGTGACTGGAGGGAAAGCCTCACAAACACAGTAAAAGGGAACCACATTCAAATGTCTGTTCCATCACGTTTGCTCTGTAGGTGAGATATAGTGAGCCTAGTCCTATCTGGAAAATTCTTGGATACTGCAGGGACATCCTGAATGTGAATCTTGAAAGCAGATCTTGGTGGCAAAATTTGCATTATTCTCCCCATTGGGCTTAAAACATTGTGGCCTAACAACTGCTTGAAAGTTCATTTAATACCTGTTTTCTTACTTCTGACACTGATAGCTTTGTTTCACCTTTCTGGATTTCTGAAACAACAGGTGGTTCATAACTCCTAGTCCCTGGCCCATTTCTAGTGGAATGTCAGTTCATTTGGTAAGGACAGAATGACACACAGCACACACGGACACTCTTCCACAGCCTGTTTCATCATGGGCATTCCTGAGTGATCTTGGAATGTGCTTACAAGGCTCAAAATTTGCAGGGAAACTCTGCCCAGACTCTGGAAGATGGGTCCTCTGGACAAGCCTGGAGATCTCACATCATAGAATATAGACAGATCCTGATAGATAGAGGTCTGAAAACACATTCTCTATTGATGCCTTTCCTTCCTCGAATGAACATAGCTTTCCCAGCATTCTGTGTGCTGAGAGTCACATACTGCTTGAAAATGCTTGCCTGGAAGTCATTTATCAGTAGCAATTTCCCTTGATGGTTTGACCATAGGGAAGTCCACCACACTCACAGGAAAAGGCAAAACATCATCCAAACATCTGTTCCATCATGTTTCTCTGTAGGAGAGATCCTAGGGTTAGGGTTAGGGTTAGGGTTTAGGGTTAGCCTAGGTTTGTCTTGAAAATTCTCCAGTGCTGTGGGGACACATCCTGCGTGTGAACCTGGGTAATGGACCTTGGTGGGAAAATTTGCATTTTCCTCTAGGTTGGCCCTAAAATGTTGGGAAAGCAATGGCCCTTTGAGTAAGGAAATGAATCAACAGAGAGTATGTTTCCAGGCCTCTATCTATTAGGAATTGTCTAGATTGTAAGATGAGAGACCTATAGTCTTGCCCAGATGACCTAATATTCCGAGTCAGGGCATATGTTTCCATACAATCTTTGAGCCTTGTAAATACATTCCTAGGTCATACCAGGACTGCCAATGAGGAAACAGGCTGTCAGAGTGCGTCTGAGAGAGCTGGGTTCCATGTGGTACTACCTACATTATGTGACATTTCTCAGGAAAGGGACCACCAGATAGAAGTGGCAAGCACACTGCTTGCTTCAGGAATTACATGGGTGGACCAAATCTGTCAGTCAGAAATAAGAAAACAAGTACTGGATGGATATTCAAGCAGTTGCTATGTCAAACCATTTTAGTGCCAACTGAGAGAAAAAGGTGAATTTTGTCCTGTATTCAGGTTCACACTCAGGATGTGACTCCACAGGATCCAAACTTTTCCAGATAGACCTGGGCTCCCTGGACCTCTCTAACACAGAGAACAGGCATTTGGATGCTTGCTTGTCTTGTGATTGTGGGCGCTTCCCTACAGTCACAGTCTCAGGGGAAATTGTGACTGAAAAATGAACTCCAAGCAAACGTTTTCAAACAGTGTGTGTGACTCTCATAACACAGTACATTGGGAAAGTTATGTTCCTTCAATGAAGGAAAGGCATCAACAGAGAGTGTGTTTTTATAGCAGGAACTGTTCAGCTTCTAAGATGTGAGAGCTCAGGCCTGCTTAAAGGACCTAAGTTCCAGAGTCAGGACAGTGTGTCTTGCTGCACTTTCTGAGACTTCTAAATGCATTCCTAGGTCATACCAGGTCTGCTCCTAAGGAAGGATGCTGAGGGAATGTATCAGAATGTGCTGGGTGAAATACTGTGGTCACATAGATGAGGTGTCATTCCACGGGAAATGGGCCTGCAGCTAGGAGTTGCAAGTCATTCATGTGCTTCAGAAATCCCAAAGGGTGAACCAAAGTTAGCATTGTCAGAAGTAAGAAAACAGCATTCAGATGGAATTTCAAGCAGTTGCTCAGCTGCACTGTTTTAGGGCCAAGTGAGAGAAAAATGCATATTTTAACACCAAAATCTGGAATCAAGATTCAAACTTAGGTGTTTCCCCGCAGTTTCCATGAATATTCTAGATAGACTTACGTTGAATGGATGGCCCCTACCAAGAAAACGTGATTGAACAGATGTTTTGGAAGTGCTTTTGAATTTACCCGTGAGTGTGGTGCCTTTCCTACAGTCACACCTCCAGGGGAAATTGCTAATGAAAAATGACCTCCAACAAGCGTTTTCAAGCAGTGTGTTACACTCAGCACACAGAATGCTGAGAAAGCTATATTCCTTTGAGGAAGGAAAGGCATCTCGAGAGAATATGTTATCAGGCATGAACTGTCTAGATTCAAACATGTGAGTCCTCCAAGTTTCCCAGAGGACCTAAACACCAGAGTCAGGGCAGTGTGTTTTCCATCACTTTCTGAGATTTGTAAACACATTCCTAAGTCATACCAGATCTGACCATGAAAAGTCAGGCTGCAAGAGTGTGTCTCTGAGTGGTGGGTGACATATTGTGCTAACCTAGATGAGATGACATCTCCCGGGAAAGGCCAGTGGCTTGGAGTGGAGAGCCTCCTGCTTGATTCATAAATCCCAAAGGGTGCACCAACACTATCACTGTCAGAAGTAAGAAAACAGCAATTAGACGCATTTTCAGGCAGTAACTAGGTCTAACCGTTTTAGGGCCAACTGAGAAAAAAATGCAAATTTTGCTGCCAAGGTCTGGTATCCAGGTTCAAACATAGGATGTGTAGGAACAGTATCCATGAGTATTCTAGAGAGGTTGAATGAATCACTCCTATCAAGAAAACGTGATTGAGCAGACGTCTGGATGATCCTTTGCCTTTTCCTGTGAGTGTGGCAGTCTCCCCTAAGGTCACAACATCAGGGGAAGTTGCTACTGAAAAATTACTTTCAACAAGTGTTTTCAAGCAGTGTGTGACTCTGAGCACACAAAAAGCTGGGAAAATTATATTCCATCCAGGAAGGTAAGGCATCAACAGAGAGTGTTTTATCAGGTCTCTGTGTATCACAAACTGTATAGACTCAAAGATGTGAGACTTCCAGGTTTGCCCTGAGGACCCAAATTCCAGAGTCAGAGCATTGTATTTCCCTACACTTTGTGAGATTTGATCCAAGTACCATATTTTGGACTCTATTGTTGACCATGATGGCTACTCCATTTCTTTTAAGGGGTTCCTGCCCACAGTAGTAGATATAATGGTCATCTGAGTTAAATTCACCCATTCTTGTCCATTGTAATTTGCTGATTCCTAGAATGTCGACATTTACTCTTGCCATCTCCTGTTTGACCACTTCCTAATTGCCTTGATTCATGGACCTAACATTCCAGGTTCCTATGCTATATTGCCCTTTACCGCATCAAACCTTGCTTCTATCAGCAGTCACATCCACAACTGGGTATTGTTTTTGCTTTGGCTCCATCCCTTCATTCTTTCTGGAGTTATTTCTCCACTGAGCTCCAGTAGGATATTGGGTACCTACCGACCTGGGGAGTTCCTCTTTTAGTATCCTATCATTTTGCCTTTTCATACTGTTCATGGGGTCCTCAAGGCAAGAATACTGAAGTGGTTTGCCATTCTCTTCTCCAGTGGACCACATTCTGTCAGACCTGTCCACCCTGACCCGTCCATCTTGGATGGTTCCACAAGCATGGCTTAGTTTCATTGAGTTAGACAAGGTTATGGTCCATGTGATCAGATTGGCTAGTTTTCTGTGATTATGATTTCAGTGTCTGCCCTTTGATGCCCTCTCACAACACCTACCATCTTACTTGAGTTTCTCTTGCCTTGGACGTGGGGTATCTCTTTACAGCTGCTCCAGCAAAGCACAGCCACTCCTTACCTTGGACAATGGGCATCTCCTCAGGCCGCCCCTCCTGACCTTGAATGTGGAGTAGCTCCTCTCGGTCCTCCTGCACCCATGCAGCTGCTGTTCTTTGGATGTGGGACTGCTCCTCTTAGCCACAACCCCTGACCTTGGACATGGGGTAGCTCATCTCAGCCACCTCCCCTGACCTCAGGCCTGAGGTAGCTCCTCTCGGCCCCTGCCCCTGGCCTCAGACATGGGGTGGCTCCCCTCAGCCACTGCCTCTGACCTTGGGCGAGAGGTAGCTCCTCATGACCATGCTTCTGCATGGTCCGTCACAGCCCGCACCATTTGAATGCAGAGTTCCAAAGAAGAGCAAGGAGACATATGAAAGCCTTACTCTGATCAACGCAAAGAAATAGAGAAAAACAATAGAATGGGAAAGACTAGAGATCTCTTCAAGAAAATTAGAGATACCAAGGGAACATTCCCTGTGAAGATTGGGTTCAATAAAGGACAGAAATGCTATGAATCTAACAGAAGCAGAAGCTATTAAGAAGAGGTGGCAAGAATACACAGAAGAACTGTACAAAAAAGATCTTCATGGCCCAGATAATTATGATGGCGTGATCAGTCACCTAGAGCCAGACATCCTGGAATGTGAGTTCAAGTGGGCCTTAGAAAGCATCACTACGAACAAAGCTAGTGGAGGTGACAGAATTCCAGTTAAGTTATTTCAAATCCTAAAAGATGATGCTGTGAAAGTGCTGTACTCAATAGGTCAGCAAATTTGGAAAACTCAGCAGTGGCCACAGGACTGGAAAAAGTCAGTTTTCATTCCAATTCCAAAGAAAGGCAATAGCAAAGAATGCTCAAACTACTGCACAATTGCACTCATCTCACACGCTAATAAAGTAATGCTCAAAATTCTCCAAGCCAGGCTTCAGCAATACATGAACCGTGAACTTCCAGATGTTCAAGCTGGTTTTAGAAAAGGCAGGGGAACCAGAGATCAAACTGCCAACATCTGCTGGATCATCGAAAAAGCAAGAGAGTCCCAGTAAAACATCTATTTCTACTTTATTGACTATACCAAAGCCTTTGACTGTGTGCATCACAATAAACTGTGGAAAATTCTGAAAGAGATGGGACTACCAGACCACCTGAACTGCCTCTTGAGAAACCTATGTGCAGGTCAGGAAGCAACAGTTAGAACTGGACATGGAACAACAGACCGGTTCCAAATAGGAAAAGGAGTACATCAAGGCTGTATATTGTCACCCTGTTAATTTAACTTATATGCCGAGTACATCATGAGAAACACTGGGTTGGAAGAAGCACAAGCTGGAATCAAGATTGCCAGGAGAAACATCAATAACCTCAGATATGCAGATGACACCACCCTTATGGAAGAAAGTGAAGAGGAACTAAAAAGCCTCTTGATGAAAGTGAAAGAGGAGAGTGAAAAAGTTGGCTTACAGCTCAACATTCAGAAAACTAAGATCATGACATCTGGTCCCATCACTTCATGAAAAATAGATGGGGAAATAGTAGAAACAGTGTCATACTTTATTTTTGGGAGCTCCAAAATCACTGCAGATGGTGATGGCAGCCATGAGATTAGAAGATGCTTAGATCTTGGAAGGAAAGTTATGACCAACCTAGATAGCATATTAAAAAGCAGAGACATTTCTTTGCCAACAAAGGTCCATCTGGTTTTTCCATGTGGTCATGCATGGATATAAGAGTTGGACTGTGAAGAAAGCTGAGCACTGAAGAATTGATGCTTTTGAACTGTGGTGTTGAAGAAGACTCTTGAGAGTCCCTTGGACTGCAAGGACATTCAACCAGTCCATCGTAAGTGAGATCAGTCCTGGGTGTTCATTGGAAAGATTGATGCAGAAACTGAAACTCCAGTACTTTGGTCACCTGATGTGAAGAGTTGACTCACTGGAAAAGACCCTGATGCTGGGAGGGCTTGGGGGCAGGAGGAGAAGGGCATGACAGAGGATGAGATGGCTGGATGGCATCACCACCTCGATGGTCATGAGTTTTAGTAAACTTGGGGAGCTGGTGATGGACAGGGAGGCCTGGTGTGCTTCGATTCATGGGGTCCCAAAGAGTCGGATACAACTGAGCGTCTGAACGGAACTGAACACTTTCTGAGCATTGTAAACCCATTCCTAGGTCATACCAGAAATGCCTTAAAAAAAACTGGCTGGAGGAGGCTTTCTGAGATTGCTGGGTGCCATGCTGCACTTACCAAGATGATGTAGCATTCCACTGTGAGTGGGCTAGTGGCTCCGAGTTGCTAGCTGCTTACTTGCTTCAGAAATCCCAAAGGGTGTACCAAGTGATCACTACCAGAAGTAAGAAACCAGCAGCTAAATGCATTTCCAGGTAGTTGTTATGCTCTACTGTTTTTGGCCAACTGAGAGAGAAATGTGAATTTTGCCACCAAGGTCCACTGTCCATGTTCACACCCAGGATGTGTCCACTCAGGATCCAAGAATTTTCCGGAAAGACCTAGGCACACTGAATCTTCACTACAGAGAAAACATGATGGAACTGACGTTTGGATGTTGCTTTTCCTTTTCCTGTGAGTTTGGTGGCCTTCCCTATGGTCACAATATCAGGAGCAATTGCTAGTGAAAAATGACTTCCAGCAAGTGTTTTCAAGCAGTATGTGATTCTATGGACATGGAATGCTGGAAACCTATGTTCCATTGAGGAAGAAAATGTATTTATAGACAGTGTGTTTTCAAGACCCTATCTATTAGGAACCGTCTAGCTTCAAAGATGTGAATTCTCCATATTTGCCCAGAGGATCTCACTTCCAGAGTCAGGGCAATGTGTTTTCCTGCACTCTTTTGAGCTTTGTAAACACATTTCTTGGTCATACCAGGACTGCCCATGAGGAAACAGGCTCTCTATATCAGGAACTGTCTAGATACTACAATGTGAGACCTCTAGGTTGGTACAAAGGACCTAAATTTCAGAGCAAGGGCAGTGTGTTTTTGAGCATTTTTTGAGCTTTTTAAATACATTTCTGAGTAATGCCAGGACTGCTGATGAGAAAGCAGGCTCCCGGTGTGTGTCTGAGAGTGCTGAGTACCATACTGTGCTTACCTAGATGAAGTAACTTTCTATGCAAATCGGCATGTGGCTAGGAATTGTGAGCCACCAGCTTGCTTCAGAAATCCTGAATGGTAGACCAAAAGTTGCACTGTCAGAAGTAAGAAAAAAGTGATTGGATGGATTTTCAAGCAATTGCTAGCCACACCTCTTTATGGCACCCAGAGAGAAAAATACAAATTATGCACCCTAGGTCTGGTATTCAGGTTCACACATGGGATGTGTTCCTTCGTGATTCAAGAAATTTCCAGACAGACCTATGTCCACTAGAGTTCTTCTACAGAGAAAACTGGTTGGAACAGCCATTTGGAGGTTTCTTTGCCTTTCCCTGTGGGTGTGGGACCCCTACCTATGGTCACAGCCTCAAGGAGATATTGCCACAGAAAATAGACTTCCAAGCAAGCACTTTTCAAGCAGAGTGTGACTCTCAGGTCGCAGAATGTGAAGAAAGCTATCTTCCTTGAGGAAGGAAAGACATCCACAGAGAGTGTATTTTCAAACCTCTATCTTGCAGGAAATTTTGGGCTTCTAAAACATGAGACGAGAAGGTCTGCTGAGAGGACCTAAATTCATGAGTCAGGGCCGTGTGTCTCCCTGTAATTTCCGAGTCTGGCAAACGCATTCCTAGGTCATAACGGTACTGACAATGAGAAAGCTGGCAGCAGGAGTGTGTCTGAAAGGGCTGAGTGCCTTACTGTGGTCAACTGTGTGAGGTGACATTCCAGTGACAGGCTCAGAGATACAAGGTGTGAGCCACCCGCTTGCTTCAGAAATCCCAAAATGTAGAGCAAAGCTAGCTCTGTCAGAGGTAAGAAAATAGCAATTGGACGGATTTTCAAGCTGTTGCTAGGCTGAACCACTTTAGGGCCCCCTGAGAGAAAAATGCGAATTGTGCCCTGTAGGTCAGGTATCCAGGTTCAAACACAGGGTGTGTCCCGGCAGGATCCAAGAATTTTCCACAGAACTAGGCTCACTAGACCTCTCTTGCTGGGGAAATGGGATGGAACAGACATTGGAAGTTGGTTTACCCCAGACTCAAGCAGAAAGTGCACCTGAAAGATGACCTCCAAGCAAGCACTTTTCAAGCAGTGTGTGACTCTCAGTTCACAGAAAGCAGGGAAAGATGTCTTCCTTCAAGGAAAGAAAGGCATCCAAAGAGAGTGTATTCTCAACCCTCTATCTTGCAGGAAGTGTTTAGCTTCCCAAATGGTAGGCCTCCAGTACTGCTCAGAGGAACTAAATTCCAGAGTCAAGGCCATGTTTCTCCCTGCACTTTCCAAGCCTTGCAAAGCCATTCCTAGGTTATACCAGTACTGAACATGAGGAAGCAGGCTGCGAGAGTGCGTCCAAGAGGGCTAGGTCCCTCACTATACTCACTTCTGCGAGGTGGCATTCCACTGTAAAAAGGCCCACAGCTGGGAGTTGCAATTCACCCACTTGCTTCAGAAATCAAAAAGGATGGAGCAAATCTAGCTCTCTCAGAATCAAGAAAAGAGCAATTGAATGGATTTTCAAGCTGTTGCTAGGCCACACTGCTTTAAGACCCACAGAGAGAAACACGAATTTTGCCCCCTCATTCTGGTATCCTGGTTCACAAAAAGGGTGTTTCCCCAAAGGTTCCAAGAATATTCCAGACAGACTTACGCTCACTAGAGCTCTCCTACAGAGAAAACGGGATGGAATAGACATTTAGATATTGCTTTGCCTTTCCCAGTGAGTGTGGGACCCCTCTGTTTGGCTACAACCCCAAGTGGAAATTGCCATTGAAATCTCATGTCTAAGCAAGCACTTTTCAAACACTGTGTGACTCTCAGTTCCCAGGATACTGGGAAACCTATATTTCTTCAAGGAAGGAAAGGCATACACAGAGAGTGTGTTTTCATACCTCTCTCTTGCAGGAACTCTTTAGCTCCTAAGACATAAACCCTCCAGTTCTGCTCAGAGGACCTAAATTTGAGAGTCTGTTCCGTGTGTCTCGGTGCATTTTCCCACCTTTCAAACACATATCTAGGTGATACTGGTACTGCCCATGAGGAAGCAGACTGCGGGAATATGTCTCAGAGTGTTGGGTCCCTTACTGCGGTCACCTCTGTGAGGTGACATTCCACTGTAAATAGACCCAAAGATAGGAGTTGCGAGCCTCCCATGTGCTTCAGAAACCCCAGGGGTGGAACAAAGTTAGCTCTGTCAAAAGTAAGAAAATGACAATTGGACGGATTTTCAAGATGTGGATAGGTCACACCGCTTTAGGGCCACCCGAGAAAAATATGCAAATTTGAACCTGGGTGTCCAGATTAACATACAGGATGTTTCCCCACATGATCCAAGAATTTTTCAGACAGACCTAGGTTCACTGGAGCTCTCCTGCATAGGAAACATACATCCAGAGTCTCCAGTGTCAACCCTCCAAAATCTATGCCTGGTGTCACAAATCCGCAGCCTCCAGGATGACCCTACCCTCAAGATCCTGTACCTGGGGTCATAAGTCTACTATTTCCATGTCGAGTCCACCTCCAAGAACTTGGACTTGTGGTCACATGTCCAGAGTCTTCAGGGTGACCACACCTCCCAGAAGCTACCAGTGTGAAGCATCCACAGTTTTAAGGATGGACACAATTCCCAGAACCTGTCCCTGGGGTCACACTTCCATAGCCTAAGGGTTACCCCACCTCCCACACATTGAATCCAGTTTCCCATGTCCCTGTTAGCCAGGGTTACCCTCTTCATGACCCTGTAATGGGGATCACATGTCCACAGTCTGCTGTGTGTCGTCACTTCCCAGAATCTTCACCTGGAGTCACAATCACAGTTTCCAGGTTACCCCCTTGCAGACCCTGCACCTGGAGTCACTTATCCACAGTCTCCAGGGTGACTCATCCAAAACCCCACACTGGGGCTCACATGACCACAGTCTCCAGGGTGACCCAAGCACCGAGATCCTGCACCCAGGGTCACATATCCACAGGCTCCAGGGTGTACCTCTTGCAGACCCTGCACCTGGGGTCACATGTCTACAGCCTCCAGTGTGATCCCCATCTCCAGACCTGGTTTGGGTGAGAAGTATCCATAGTCTCCAGAGTCACACCTTGAGTCACATATCCAGTCTCCAGAGTCACACCTTGGGTCACATATCCATAGTCAACAGGGTGAACTCACCTCACAGAGCCTGTACATGGTGTCAAATGTGCACATTCTCCAGGGTTACCACCCTTCCAACATGCTGTACCTGGGTCAAAAGCTCACAATCTCAAGGGTGACCCCCTCTCAGGCCCTGTTCCTGGGGTCACATGTCCAGAATCTCCAGAATGATCCACTTCCAAGATGAAGCACCTGATGTCACATGTCAACAGTCTCCAAGGTGACCTCGTCCTCAGAATCTGCACCTGTGGTTACATTTCTCCAATCTCCAGGATGACCCCCAATCTCAGTATTTGTATTATGTGTCAAATGTACATAGTCACCAGGGTAACCACTGCAGGCCCTTTTTCTGACATAACATTTCCACAGACTCCTGAAGAACTCCCTTCCCAGACTCTGAATGTGGGATCCTACCTCCAGGGTCTTGAGGGTGATGCCCTTCCCTGTCCCTTCACCTGGTGTCAAACATCCACAGTCTCGATGGCAACATCCACACCAAAGTCTGATATTGGGGACACAGATCCATAGTCTTCTGGGTCGCAAACCCTCCCAGATCATGCACCTGGTCTCAAACGTCCTCAGTCTCCAGGTTGACACCCTTCCCAGACACTGCAGCTGGAGTTACATGTCCACAGTCTCCAAGGTGAACCCACCTCACTGACTATTGTACCTCCAGTCACATGGCCTCAGTCTCCAGAGTGACCCCATATCTCAGACACTGTACTTGGGGTTATATGTCAACGGTGGCCAGGATGACACCTCTCCCCAGACCCTGTACCTGAGGTCGCATTGGCACAGTTTCCAGGGCGATGCTAAATTCCCAACCCTGTACCTGGGGTCACAGGTCACAGTCACCAGGCTTTCCCCACCCTCAAGAGCCTTTACATGGGGTCACACATCCACAGTCTCCGGGGTGACTCCCTCCCAGACCCTTCACCTGGCATCCTATGTCCACAGTCTCCTGTGTGATATCACTTCCCAGACTCTATAGCTGTGGTCACAGATCCACAGTCTCCATGGTGATCCCCTTCCCAGACCCTGCAATTTGGATCCCATGTCCTCAGTCTCCAGTGTGACACCACATCTCATACCCTGTACTTTGGTGACTTGTCCACAGTTTCCAGGATGACCCAAACAGTGCATGTGGAGTCACATGTCCACATTCTGCAAAGTGACCCCATTCCCTAACCCTGCACATTAGTCACACAGCCACAGTCTCCAGAATGACCTCACTCCAGACCCTGCACATAGGGTCACACCTCCACCTTCTCCATATTGACCCCCTCCTCGAACTTCTATCAGGCTTCACACATGCACCATTCCCACAGTGACCACCACCAGATCATGTACCTGTGGTCAGGGTCCACAGTCTACAGGGTGAGACCCTTTCGTACCCTAAACCTTGGTTCACCTAGCCAGTCTCCAGGGTCATCCCTGCCAAACATGCAGCTGGAGTCACATGTCCATACTCTCCATGGTGACATCCCCCTGGCCCTGTACTGTTGCTGCTGTTGCTGCTGCTGCTAAGTCATGCCAGTGGTGTCCAACTCTGCGACCCCATAGATGGCAGCCCACCAGGCTCCCCCATCCCTGAGATTCTCCAGGCAAGAACACTGGAGTGGGTTGTCATTTCCTTCTCCAAAGCATGAGAGTGAAAAGGGAAAATGAAGTCACTCAGTCATGTCTGACTCTTAGGGACCCCATAGACTGCAGCCTACCAGGCTCCTCCATCCATGGGATTTTCCAAGCAAGAGTACTGGAGTGGGTTGCCCACTCCAGTACCTAGTGTCATATATCTGCGCAGACCCTATACGTAGTGTCATATATCCACAGTTTCCCGGGTTACCCCACTTCCCATATCATGCACCTGGGATCACATGCTCAGTCTGCAAGGTGACCCCGATCCCATTCCTGTACCTTGTGTCACAAGTCCACAGCCACCAGGATGGCCCCACCCTCAAGATCCCATACCTGGGGTCACACTCCTGTCTCCAGTGTGATCTCACCTCCCAGAAACTTTACCTGGGGATAAACGTCTACTGTTTTCAGGATGGTCCCAACTCCCTGAAACGGTACCTGGAGTCACTCTTCCATAGACATTGAGGCTGTTCCATGCCCCTGGTCCACAGGGTTACACCCTCCAAGACCCTGTAATGTGGTTTACATGTCCACAGTCTCCTGTATGTCATCACTTCCCAGAACCTTCACCTGCAGGCACACAAACAGAGGTTCCAGGATGACTCCCTCATAGACCCTGCACTTGGAGCCACATATCCACAGTCTCACAGGTGACTCATCCAAATCACTGTACCAGGGCTCACATAACCACAGTCTTCCAGATGCTGGACTATTGACCCCAGCACCCAGCGTCACATGTCCACAGATTCTAGCATAACCCCACATTCCAGACACTGTACCTTGGGACAAATACCCACAGTCTCTAGGGTGAACACCCTCCTAGACACTGTACATGGTGTCACATGGGCACATTCACCAACTCCCAAACCCTGTACCTAAGGTCACACATAGATAGTCTCAGGGTGACCCCACTCGCCAGAACTTGCCCCTGGGTTCATATGTCCACAGCGCCCAGGGTAACACCACATGTCAAACAATTGTACTGAGTTCCAATACCCACTGGTTCTAGGGTGACACCAATTCCAAGCCCGTGAACCTAGGGTCACACATCCATGGTCCCCTGGGTAGCAATGCCTCCCAGATCATGCACCAGGTCTCACACCTCCGCAGTCTCCAGGGTGACTACACCTCACAGAATATTGTAATTCTGGTCACATTGCCCCAGTCTCCAGGGTAACCCCGTATCTCTAACCCTGTACCTGGGGTTACATGTACATGGTGGCCAGGAAGACACGCCTCCCCAGACTCTGTACATGGGATCACATTGGCACAGTCGCCAGGGTGACCCCACCTCCCCCATCCTGTACCTGCGGTCACATGTCCAGAGTCTCCTGGGTTTACCCACATTCAAGGCTAGTAACTGGGATCACATGTCTACAGTCTCGAGGCTTTCCCCACCCACAAGTGCCTGTACCCAGGGTCACACATCAACTGACTCCAGGGTGACTCCCTCCCAGACTGTTCACCTGGCATCCCATGTCCCCAGACTTTTGTGTGATGTCATTTCCCAGACTCTGCACATGTGCTTACAGATTCACAGGCTCTGTAGTGACCCCCTTCCTGGTCTCTGTAACTTGGGTCACATGTTCTCAGTATCCGGTGTGACCCCACCTCTCATACCCTATACCTTTGGTGACTTCGCCACAGATTCCATGGTAACCCTCCCCTGCCAGACCCTGTGCTTATTTACACACATCCACAATCTCCAGGATGTTCGCCCTCCCATACCCTGCACCTGGAGTCACATGTCAACAGTTTCCAGCGTGAACCCCACTTCACCCACTGCACCTGGGCTCACATATCCACATCGTGCAGGGTGACACCCCTTCCAGACCATTTCCTTGACATTAAATGCCTGCAGTCCCCAGAGTGACCCCGTACCTCCCAGACACTGTACCTGAGGTCACATATACAGAGTTTCCTGGGTCACCCCCACCCCAGACCGTGTACCTGTGTTCAGATATCCTAGTGTCTTGGGGGACCCAGTTCAGACCTTACATTTAGGGTCAAATGTCCTGTATCCAGGATGACTTGACTCCCCAATCAGTGCATCTGGGGTCATATGTCCACAATCTTCAGTGACCCCATCCCCTAACCCTGCACCTTACTCACACATCCACAGTCTCCAGAGTGACCACATACCAATACCTACACCTAAGTTCACATGTCCATTGTCTCACTGGTGACCTCTTCCCTGAACTTGTCCCAGATTTCACACGATCACCATTGCCACAGTAACCACCAACAGATCCTGAACCTGTGGTCACAGTTCAACAGTCTGCCTGATGAGACCCATTTTGTACCCTGAACCTTGTGAACCTGCACCTGGGATCACAAGTCCATATTCTCCATGGTGTCATCCCCAAGACCCTGTACTTAGTGTCATATATACAGTCTCCTGGGCTTCCCCACTTCCCATACCATGCACCTGGGATCACACATCCACAGGATCCAGGGTGACAACCCTCCTAAACCTGTACCAGGTGTCACAAGTCGACAGACTCCAGGATGACCCTACCATTAATATCCTGTACCTAGGGTCACAAGTCCACTGTTTCTATGGTGAGCCCCCCTCCCAGACTCTGCACTTGGGGTCACTTGTCGAGAGTCTCCAGGGTGACCCCACCTCCCAGAAACTGTACCTAGAGTGAAACATCCACAGTCACTCAGGTTGGCCCGAACTCCCAGAACCTGTACCTGGGGTCCCACTTCCATAGTCTCAGGGTTACCACATGCCCAGACATTTAAGTTGGTGTCCCATGATCTTGGATGCCAGGGTTACCCCCTTCAAGACCCTGTAATGGAGTCACATGTTCACAGTCACCAGAGTGTCATCACTTCCCAGACCCTCCACCTGGAGTCACACAAACACAGGTTCCAAGGTGACTGCCTCGCAGGCCTTGCACCTGGAGTCACATATTCACAATCTCACCTTGGGGGATCCCATTCAGACCCTGGATCTAGGGTCACGTATCCAGTCTCCAAGATGATTTGCCTCCCAAATGGTGCATCTGGGGTCACATGACCACAATCTCCAAAGTGAACGTATCCCCTAACCCTGAACCTAAGTCACACGGCAAATAGTTTCCAGAGTGACCTCAACCCAGACCCTGAAACGAGGGTCACATGTACACAGTCTTGGAGGGTGACCCCCTCCATAAACTTGTACTAGGTTTCATACGTCCACCATCGCCACAGTGACTACCACCAGATCCTGTACCTGTGGTCATAGATCCACAGTCTGCAGGGTGAAACCCTCTTCCTACCCTGAACTTTGGGTCACACAACCACAGTCTCCAGGGTGACCCCACCCAAACCTGCACCTGGGGTCACATGTCCACACTTTCCATGGTGACATACCTGAGACCCTATACCTACTGTCATATATCCACAATCTCCTGGGTTACTGCACTTCCCATACCATACACCTGTGACCACATGTCCACAGTCTCGAGGGTGGCCCCCTGTATAACCTGTACCTGGTGTCACAAGTATACAGCCTTCAGGTGACCCCACCCTCAAGATTCTGTACCTGGGGTCACAAGTCCACATTTTCCATGGTGAGTCTACCTCCCAGACCCTGCATTTGGGGTCACATGTCCAGAGTTTTCAGGGTGGCCCCACCTCCCAGAAACCATACCTCGGGTGAAATGTCCACCATTTTCTGGATGGCACCAACTACCAGAACCTGTACCTGTGGTCACACTTCCATACTCTCAGGGTATCCCCACCTCCCAGACATATAACCTTGCGTCCCATGACCCTGGCCACAAGGGTTACCCCCTCCAAGACCCTGTAATAGGGGTCACATGTCCACAGTCTCCTGTTTGTCAAAACTTTGTAGACCTCACCTGGAGTCACACAAACACAGGTTCCATGGTGACTCCCTCACAGACCCTGCACCTGGAATCACATATTCACAGGTTCCAGGGTGACCCCCTCGGAAATCCTGTACCTGAGATCACATATCTACAGTCTCCAGGGTGAATCCCATCCCCATACACTGTCTGAGTGGAATCATCCATGAGACCCCAATGTCAAGAACTTATCCCTTGTGCTCGAAGTCTACATTCTCCAGGGTGACATTATCTCCCACACCCTGCACCTTGGGTAACATATTCACAGTCTCCAAGGTGACCTTACCTCCCAGACCCTTTGCCTGGGGTCACATGTGCAAATTATCCAGGATTCCCGCCACTCCAACACCCTGCACCTGGGTCAAAAGCCCACAGTCTCAAGGGTGACCCCCTATCTGACCATGTTCCTGGGGTACAAGGCCAGAATCTCCAGGATGATCTTGAAATTTATTGCTGAACCACACAAAGACACTGGAATTCTTGGCCTCCAGAGGAGAAGAATTCAATTCAGGGCCAGAGACGAGGCTTGATTGCTTAGAGCTTTTGTGTAATAAAGTTGTATTAAAGTATAAAGGAGATAGAGAAAGCTTCTGACATAGGCATCAGAAGGGGGCAGAAAGAGTAGCCCCTTGCAAGTGTTAGGAATCGAATTATATGGCTCAGATGGTAAAGCATCTGTCTGCAATGCTGGAGACCCAGGTTAGATCCACGGGTCAGGAATATCTGGAGAAGTATGTGGCAACCCACCCCAGTACATTTGCCTGGAAAATCCCATGGACAGAGGAGCCTGGTAGGCTACAGTCCATGGGGCCACAAAGAGTTGGACACGACTGAGCAACTTTACTTTACTTTTAATTAGTTATTCAGATCAGTCCAGTCCCGTTCAGTCTCTCAGTCGTGTCTGACTCTTTGGGACGCCATGAATCGCAGCACGCCAAGCCTCCCTGTCAGTCACCAACTCCCGGAGTTTATTCGAACTCATGTACATCGAGTCGGTGATGCCATTCAGCCATCTCATCCTCTGTCATCCCCTTGTCCTCCTGCCCCCAATCCCTCACAGCATCAGGGTCTTTTCCAATGAGTCAGCTCTTCGCACCAGGTGGCCAAATTATTGGAGTTTCAGCTTCAACATCAGTCCTTCCAATGAACATCCAGGACTGATCTCCTTTAGGATGTACTGGTTGGATGTCCTTGCAGTCCAAGGGACTCTCAAGAGTCTTCTTCAACACCACAGTTCAAAAGCATAAACTCTTCGGTGCTAAACTTTCTTTACAGTCCAATTCTCACATCCATACATGACCACTGGAAAAACCATAACCTTGACCAGATGGACCTTTGTTGGCAAAGTAGTGTCTCTGTTTTTTAATATGCTATCTAGGTTGGTCAAAACTTTCCTTCCAAGGAGTAATTTTCTTTTCCTTTCATGGCTGCAATCACCATCTGCAGTGATTTTGGAGCCCAAAAAGATAAAGTCTGACACTGCTTCCACTGTTTCCCCATCAATTTCCCATGGAGTGATGGGACCTGATGCCATGATCTTAGTTTTCTGAATGTTGAGCTGTAAGCCAACTTTTTCACTCTCCTCTTTCACTTTCATCAAGAGGCTTTTTAGTTCTTCTTCACTTTCTGCCATAAGGGTGGTGTCATCTGCATGTCTGAGATTATTGATATTTCTCCTGGCAATCTTAATTCCAGCTGGTGCTTCTTCCAGCCCAGCATTTATCATGATGTACTTGGCATATAAGTTAAATGAGCAGGGTGACAATGTACAGTCTTGACGTACTCATTTTCCTATTTGGAACCAGTCTGTTGTTCCATGTCCAGTTCTAACTGTTGCTTCCTGAACTGTATACAGGTTTCTCAAGAGGCAGGTCAGGTGGTCTGGTAGTCCCATCTCCTTCAGAATTTTCCACAGTTAATTGTGATCCACACAGTCAAAGGCTTTGGCTTAGTCAATAAAGCAGAAATAGATGTTTTTTTTCTGGAACTCTCTTGCTTTTTTGATGATCCTGCAGATATTGGCAATTTGATCTCTGGTTCCTCTGCCTTTTCTAAAGCCAGGTTGAACATCTGGAAGTTCACAGTTCACGTATTGCTGAAGCCTGGCTTGGAGACTTTTGAGCATTTCTTTACTAGCGTGTGAGATGAGCATAATTGTGTGGTATTTTGAGCATTCTTTGGGATTACCTTTCTTTCTATTTGGAATGAAAACTGACCTTTTCCAGTCCTGTAGCCACTGCTGAGTTTTCCAAATTTGCTGGCATTATGAGTGCAGCACTTTCACAGCATCATCTTTCAGTATTTGAAATACTTCAACTGGAATTCCATCACCTCCACTAGCTTTGTTTGTAGCGATGCTTTCTAATTCCCACTTGACTTGACACTCCAGGATGTCTGGCTCTAGGTGAGTGATCACACCATTGTGATTATCTGGGTCGTGAAGATCTTTTTGTACAGTTCTTCTGCGTATTCTTGCCACCTCTTCTTAATAGCTTCTGCTTCTGCTAGGTTCATAGACTTTCTATCCTTTATCAAACCCATTTTTGCATGAAATGTTCGCTTGATATCTCTAATTTTCTTGAAGAGATCTCTAGTCTTTCCCATTCTGTTCTTTTCCTCTATTTCTTTGCATTGATCTCTGAGGATGGCTTTCTTATCTCTCCTTGCTATTCTTTGGAACTCTGCATTCAAATGGGAATAAGTTTCCTTTTCTCCTTTGCTTTTTGCTTCTCTTCTTTTCACAGCTATTTGTAAGGCCTCCTCAGACAACCATTTTGACTTTTTGCATTTCTATTCCATGGGGATAGTCTTGATCCCTGTCCCCTGTACAATGTCACAAACCTCCATCCATAGTTCATCAGGCACTCTGTCTATCAGATCGAGTCCCTTAAATCTATTTCTCACTTCCACTGTATATTGATAAGGGATTTGATTTAGGTAATACTTGAATGGTCTAGTGTTTTCCCCCCTTTCTTCAATTTAAGTTAGTATTTGGCAATAAGGAGTTCATGATCTGAGCCACAGTCCATTCCCAGTCTTGTTTTTGCTGACTCTATAGAGCTTTTCCCTTTTGGTTGCAAAGAATATAATCAATTTGATTTTAGTGTTGACCATATGGTGGTATCCATGTGTAGACTCTTCTCTTGTGTTGTTGGAAGAGGGCATTTGCTATGACCAGTGTGTTCTCTTGGCAAAACTCTATTAGCCTTTGTCCTGCTTCATTCTGTACTCCAAGGCCAAATTTGCCTTTGACTTACTCCAGGTGTTTCTTGACTTCTTACTTTTGCATCCCAGTCCCCTATAATGAAAAGTACGTCTTTTTTGGATGTTAGTTCTAAAAGGCCTTGTAGGTCTGCATAGAACTGTTCAACTTCAGCTTCTGCAGCATTACTGGTTGGGGTATAAGCTTGGATTACCGTGATATTGATTGGTTTGCCTTGGAAACGAACAGAGATCATTCTGTCATTTTTGAGATTGCATCCAAGTACTGCATTTCAGACTCTTTTCTTGGCCATGATGGCTATCCATTTCTTCTAAGCGATTCTGGCCCACATTAGTAGATATAATGGTCATCTGAGTTAAATTCACCCATTCTAGTCCATTTTAGTTCACTGGTTCCTAGAATGTCAACATTCACTCTTGCCACCTCCTGTTTGACCACTTCCAATTTGCCTTGATTCATGGACCTAACATTCTAGATTCCTATGCAATATTGCTCTTACAGCATCGGACATTGCTTCTATCACCAGTCACATCCACAACTGAGTATTGTTTTTGCTTTGGCTCTATCCTTTCATTATTTCTGGAGTTATTTCTCCACTGAACTCCAGTAGCATATTCGCACCTACTGACTTGGGGAGTTCCTCTTTCAGTATCCTATCATTTTGCCTTTTCATACTGTTCATGGGATTCTCGAGGCAAGAATATTGAAGTGGTTTGCCATTCCCTTCTCCAGTGGACCACATTCTGTCAGACCTCTCCACCATGACCCTTCCATCTTGGGTGGCCCCACACAGCATGGCTTATTTTCCTTGAGTTAGACAAGACTGTGGTTCATGTGATCAGATTGGCTAGTTTCCTGTGATTATGGTTTCAGTGTGTCTGCCCTTTGATGCTCTCTTGCAACACGTCCAAGGTAATTAGTTATTACAGTTAATGAAAAGAATGTCTGGAGGCTGTAAAGACCTTGCTAGACCTACTCCCATAACTCACACCTAAGATAACAGGATTCGCCCAAAGGTTTTTTCCAGAGACTGTCCTCAAGCAGGATACATTATTGCTCTATAATCCTCAGGAATGTAGAGGGACAAAAAAGGTTTGTCATTTCTTCCTCCTTGAGAATTCCAGACCCCTCTCTCCTTGGGGACCCCTGGATTTCTTATCAATCTACTGAGGAATTGACTTTCTCATTTCCCCCTTTTGTTCAAGGAGGATGATGTTGCTAATGAAAGGGACATTTTTTTCATTTCATAAATACTTCCTGCTGTCTAGGGGCATGGTCCCTAAGTTGTTAAGGCAACATATTCTCCTAACCCTAATAATGAGGGTCTCTGATCCAGGGGCCCCAAGTAATAGTTGGAGAAGGCTGTGGCACTCATAGGAGCTTGGACAACCATTTGTAACTTAAAAGCTTTTATACGATTAGAAAACCCCATCATACAGTTACAGATGTACTGCAAAATAGTCATTAAACCAAGTTAAAATCAAATTGAAAAGTCACATTATGCCCATAGTTACATCAGTCCATCTTAGTGTTCTTTAGATGTCATCAGTTTAAGAAGAGGCATCGCATGTTATTGTTGTTGAAGGTATTTGCAGACTTGGAGAAAGTCCTTTCCTTGAAGTGGAGATATCCACCATGGGAAGCCTTCCACTGATGAAGAGGGGAGTTCTCCACAGACCCAGAAGTTAGAATGATTGTGAAATGCTGCGTAGGAGTGAGCCCAAGCATTGTCTTGAGGTTCAAACGGCAGACTCAGGATTTTTGGAGTCAGCATAAGTAGACTTACATAGATTATCATGCCCATCTGAAAAGTACAAAGCCAGAGCATAGAAAGTAAAGACAAAAAATGAAGTCACTTAGTTCTGGTAAGGGTGACACTTCTTAACTCGAGTATGATGTACCCACAAATCAATTCCTGGCACTTTGACAGCTGTGGGAGAAGAAAGAATAACCTGGTAAGGGCCTTCCCAGAGGGGCTCAAGGGATGGGCCCCCAGACCCCAATGTTTTTATGAGGACCTCGGTTCCTGGCTCAAATAGAGGCTTGCTTGACTCAAGTTGGGTCAGGAGTCAACTCCCAGAGTTCTGTTAATGCCTGTTGAAAAGCTGAGAGCTGAGTTACATAATTAGTAAAGTCCAAGACTTCAGGGTCTATAACAATGTCTATGCATAAGAAAGGATTTCCAAAAATACATTCAAAAGGAAACAGTCCCTCCTCATTAAAGCTATGAGTAGGACTTTAAACCAATTGTCCTGTGTCTCGAGTTAATTTATGCAGATGTCTTTTGATAATGTCATTAGCTTTTTCAAACTTCCCTGAGGATTGGGGTTTATAGGAACACTGTAAGTGATATTTTATTCCTAGAGCTTTAGACACCCCCTGATTTACAACACTTTCAAAGGCAGAACCATTGTCACTCTGAAAGCTCTGTGGCAACCCAACATGGGGATAATTTCATGGATTAAAATCTTTATAACCTCCATATCTGTATAACCTCTCGATGTGAGATGAGGCCCGAATCCACTGCATTGCATGCAGAGCAATTCCGTGTTCCACATCAAACACGAAAGGAGCCTTGACTTACTTGATTGAACTCCAGAGAGTGCCCCAAAACACTGTCACAAGTCTAGAGGGACCCTGGGGTCACTCCACAACAAGAAAGAGCTCCGTGAACCTCAGATCAACTCAAGATGAGAGCCGCTTTGCTGGCTTTGACACAAGAGGAATGCCAACTTTCCACAAGCCCCTCAAGAGGAGGCTTCTCTCACCTATAGGTATGTGAGGAGGACCCTGAGTTTGCTGCCCCAAGTGGAATGGACACCGAGATGCCCTGACTCAAAATGAGGCAAGATTTCGCTGCAGTGACTTGAATGCAGGCTCGTCTTTCATCTCACAAGATGAAGGAATGTCTGAATCCCCTGTGGAGATCCTAGAGAAAGCCCTAGTTCCATGCCTCATCTCATCAGGAGGCCTCACACCCCTTTGAAAACTCGAGAGGAACGAGGAGTTTAATGCTTCAAAAGGAGACGATGACTGACTCATCTTGAAAATTGATAGGAATCCCCAAATCCCTGTGGCAAATGGAAAGGGACCCTGGGTCTCCCGCCTCCCCTTGAGAGGCGTCCCTATTGCTCTGCCACGCCTCAAGGAGAATCCTGAGTTGTCTCTTGCTACTAGATAGGAGTCTTGACGTCGCTGAACAAACACGAGTTTTGAAGGGCCATCCCCATCGTAACTCGTGAATATACCTCAGGTTTCCACTGAAAATTGAGAAAAAACATGAGACATCCCACTCGCCACGAGATGAGGCCAGATTCCCCTACATTGCATGCAGAGCAATTCCGTGTTCCCCATCAAACACGAAAGGAGTGTTGGCTTCCTTGATGGAACTCCATAGAGTCCCCAAGAACACTCTCACAAGTCTAGAGGGATCCTGAGGTCATCGCAGCAACATGAAAAAGCTCCGTGTACCCCAAATAAACTCGAGATGAGAGCTGATTCCCTGGCTTCGACTCAAGAGGAATGCCAACTTTCCACAAGCACCTCAAGAAGAGGCTTCTCTCAGCTATAAGTATGTGAGAGGGACCCTGAGTTTGCTGCCTCAAGTGGAACCGACACCTAGATGCCCTGACTCGAAATAAGGCCAGATTTCCCTGCAGTGACTTGAATGCAGGCTCGTCTTTCATCTCACACTATGAAGGGATGTTTGAATCTCCTGTGGAGACCCTAAGAAGAGCCCTAGATCCTCACATCACCTCGACAGGAAGCCTCACATCCCTTTGACAACTCGAGAGAAAGATGGAGTTCAGTGCTTCTAAAGGAGATGATGCTTGTCTCATCTTGAAAATTAATATTAATCCCAATATCCTTGTGGCAACTGAAACGGGACACTCGGCCTCCAGCTTCACATCGAGAGGCGTCCCTTTTGCCCTGCCAAACCTCAAGGAAATCCCGAGGTGTCCCTCGCAACTAGGCAGGAGTCTTGACATCGCTGAAGAAACACAAGTTTTGAAGGGCTCTCCCCGTCGTAACTCGAGAATATACCATAGGTTCCCACCGCAACTTGAGAAAAAACATGAGACTTCCTCCTCGCCGTGGGATGAGACCCGATTCCCCTGCTTTGCCTGCAGAGCAATTCCGTGTTCCCCATCAAACATTAAAGGAGCCTTGACTTCCTTGATGGAACTCCAGAGAGTCCCCAAGAACACTGTCACAAGTCTAGAGGGACCCTGAGATCACCGCAGCAACACGAAAAAGCTGCGTGTACCCTAAATCAACTTGCGATTAGGCCCGATTCCCCTACATTGGCTCCAGAGCCATCTCGCATTCCACATCAAGCATAAATGGCTTGACTTCCTTTAGGCAACTCCAGGGAATCCCCAAGAAGGCCATCCCAAGTCCAGAGGAACACCAAGCACAGCATAGCAACATGAGAAAAACTCCATATACCCCAAATCATCTCGAGATCAGAATGGATTCCCTGTCTTCAACTCAAGAGGAATGCCAACTTTCCACAAGCACCTCAAGAGGAGGCTTCTCTCAGCTTTAGGTATGTGAGAGGGACCCTGAGTTTGCTGCCTCTAGTGGAATGGACACTGAGATGCCATGACTCGAAATAAGGCCGGATTTCCCTGCAGTGACTTAAATGTAGGCTCGTCTTTCATCTCCCAAAATGAAGGAATGTCTGAAAACCCTGTGGAGACCATAGAGAAAGCCCTAGTTCCCCGCTTCATCATGACAGGAGGCCTCATATCCTTTTGAAACCTCGAGAGGCATGCGGAGTTCAATTCTTTAAAAGGAGATGATGCCTGACTCCTCTTGAAAATTGATATTAATCCCAATATCCCTGTGGCACCAGGAAAGGGACCCTGGGTCTCCCGCCTCTTTTTGAGAGGGGTCCCTATTGCCCTGCCAAGACTCGAAGAGAATCCCGAGGTATCCCTCACAACTAGACAGGAGTCCTGACGTCGCTGAACAAACACAAGTTTTGAAGGGCCATCCCCGTGGTAACTCGAGAATATACCCTAGGTTCCCGCCGCAACTCTAGAAACACCATGAGACTTCCCCCTCTCCACCAGATGATGCCCTATTCCACTGCATTTTGTGCAGAGCAATTCTGGGTTTCACATAAAACACGAAAGGTGACTTGACTTCCTTGATGGAACACCATAGAGTCCCCAAGAACACAGTCAAAAGTCTAGAGAGACCCTGAGGTCACCGCAGCAACACAAAAGAACTCCGTGTACCCCAAATCAACTCGAGATGAGGCCCGATTCCCTTGCATTGGCCCCTGAGCTATCCCGCGTTCCCCATCAAGCACAAGTGGCTTCACTTCCTATAGGCAACTCCGGAGATTCCCCGAGAACACCGTCCCAAGTCTTGAGGAACACCAAGTTTAGCACAGCAACTTGAGAAAAGCTCCATGTAGCCGAAATCATCTCGAGATCAGAGTGGATTCCCTGGCATCGACTCAAGGGGAATGCCAATGTTCCACAAGCATCTCAAGAGGAGTCTTCTCTCAGCTGTAGGTATGTGAGAGGAACCCTGAGTTTGCTGCCTCAAGTGGGATGGACACCGAGATGCCCTGATGCGAAAGAAGGCCGGATTTCCCTGCAATGACTTGAATGCAGGCTCGTCTTTCATCTCCCAAGATGAAAGGATGCCTGAATCCCCTTTGGAGACCCTAGAGAAAGCCCTAGTTCCCCGCCTCATCTCGACAGGAGTCCTCACATCCCTTTGACAACTAGAGAGGAGCGCGGTGTTCAAGGTGTCAAAAGGAGACGACACCTGACTCAACTTGAAAATTGATAGGAATCCCAATATCCCTGTGGCAACTGGGAAGGCAGCCTGGGTCTCCCGTCTCACCTTGAGAGGCGTCCCTATTGCCCTGCCAAGCGTCATGGAGAAACCCGAGGTATTGCTGGCAACTAGACAGGAGTCCTGAAGTCGCTGAACCAACATGAGTTTTGAGGGCCATCCCCGCCGTAACATGAGAATATACCCCAGATTCCCACTGCAACTCAAGAAAAACCATGAGACTTCCCCATCGCCGCGAGATGAAGCCCGATTGCAATGCTGCATGCAGAGCAAGTCCATGTTCCTCATCAAACACGAAAGGAGCCTTGACTTCCTTGATGGACCTCCATAAAGTTCCCAAGAACACTGTCACAAGTCTAGCGGGACCCTGAGTTCCCCGCAGCAACATGAAAGAGCTCCGTGTACCCTAAATCAACTCAAGATGAGGCCCTATTCCACTGCATTGCATGCAGACCACATCCGTGCTCCCCATCAAACACGAAAGGAGCCTTGACTTCCTAGATGAAATTCCACATAGTCCTGAAGAAGACTGTCACAAGTCTAGAGATGCAACACGAGATGCAACACAAAAGCACTCCATGTACTCCAAATCAACTCCAGATGAGGCCTGATTCCCCTGCAATGTCTCCAGAGCCATCCCATGTTACCCATAATACACGACCAGGGACTTACTTCCTTTAGGCAACTCCAGAGTTTCCCTGAGAATACCGTCTCAAGTCTAAAGGAACACCAAGTTCAACATGCCGTGTTTTTTCATGGTAGATATTTTGCTTTTTTGGCTAAGATGTTGCCAAGTGGAAGGCATTTTTATAGAAATAACAGCAAGCCACAAAGAGAAAATCTTGAACATAGAAATGAAGACAGAAAGGAAACTTCTAGGAGAGAATAGACAAGGCAGTAGCTTCAATATCAGTTCTATTCTCCCTGACAGCCTTTTATCTCTTCCCTCTTAGGAAAAGGGCTGTATTCACCAGGGACTTGGTCACATTCTCCTTTCCACATGCAGAATACAAAGGAGGTCTGGCACTCTATTTTTATCGTGACTCATATTTTTTTTGCAGGAAGAAGATTCCTCACACCCAGTGGAAACACCCTTCTGTCAGATAGAGAAGGCTTTCTGCCTCCAGGGTTCTGCCAAACTGTCCACAAGAGTAGTCAGTCGGTCATTTCCTCCCAAGCATGGCTTTCAATAAACTAACAAAACAAAACAAGAACAGAAAAACACAAAAAGCAACAAACTGACGCTGGTGTCTCCTAGATGATATCAGTATTACCATGGGAGTGCTGCAGGTATGGATGTCAGAAGCTGGAAGAAATTATTTGAGGAGCTTTAATATCTATGGTTTTTCCAGTGGTCATGTATGAATGTGAGAGTTGGAGTGTGAAGAAAGCTGAGTGCCGAAAAATTGATCCTTTTGAACTGTGGTGTTGGAGAAGACTCTTGAGAGTCCCTTGGACTGCAAGGAGATCCAACCAGTCCATCATAAAGGAGATCAGGCCTGGGTGTTCTTTGGAAGGACTGATGCTGAAGTTGAAACTCCAATACTTTGGCCACCTGATGTGAAGAGTTGACTCATTGGAAAAGACCCTGATGCTGGGAGGGATTGGGGGCAGGAGGAAAAGGGGACAACAGAGGATGAGATGGCTGGATGGCATCACCAACTCAATGGACATGAGTTTGAGTAAACTCTGGGAACTGGTGATGGACAGGGAGGCCTGGCATGCTGTGATTCATGGGGTTGCAAAGAGTTGGACACGACTGAATGACTGAACTAAACTGAACTGAACTTCTAGGACACACTTGTTCTGTGCTCTGGTCTCCACCCAGTGAACCTTGGATATTGGGGTTGGTTGATTGTAGTAATGTCTGAATTTTTTCCCACCACCTGTATCCAGGCCTTTCATAATGCCCCCCTGCACTGACTTTTGGCACAGTCACGTGTCTTGATTTGGCCAAGGGAGCAGCCTGAAAAGTGCCTGTATATTGGGGCTGGTCCTCTTGCTGGTCTTGCAACCAGTGCTGCTGCCACCTAATGATCAAGCACAAGTTTGCTTCCTGGAGGAGATACAACATGATCAGAGATAAGCCATCCTACTCGAGCCATCATAGACTAGCCAGTTGCCAGTCAACTCTACAGCTGATCACAGATGTATGAGTGCCCAGCTGATATTAGCAGAGTCTGGTCCCAAGCTGCAAGAACCACTCAGGCACAAGAGGCCTAAACTGCAACGTCTCAAATTGTAAGCCAAAGTAATGTCTTTTTTTCCCTTTTTTCTTTTTGTTGTTGTTGTAGACCACCTGGTTTTGAACTGTTTTGTTATGTAGCAAAAGTTAACTGACACAGATATTTTCTTAGTTGTTCTCCTAGAGCCCAGTGTCACTGATGGGATCACATGGCTGGGATTTTAGGGACATTTTCTACTGTGCCAAGTGTAATGTGGGTGAACTGAGCTACCAGGTGGGCTGTTATCAGTCATGCTCTGTGCTGTTCGGGAGCACAGGCTTTGGAGTCAAATTGGCATTGATTCGAATCATGGCATTATGTCAGTGTGGAAGTAACAGCTATAAAATCTCAATGGTATAAAAACATCAAAATCTCAGTGGCTTCACACCAGAAAGGTGTATTTCTCTCCTATGTCACTGCTTATCTATATATTTATATATTTGGTGCCCTATACATATGCAATGGTATTTCCCTGGTGGCTCAGATGGCAAAGAATCTGCCTGCAATGCAGGAGATCAGGTTTGATCCCTGGGTCAGGAAGATCCCCTGGAGAAGAAAGTGGCAACCCACTCCAGTTTTCATGCCTAGAGAACTCCATGGACAGAGGAGCCTGGTGGGCTACAGTCCATGGGATTGCAAAGAGTTGGACACATTTGAACAACTAACACTCTTCACTCACATCTGTGATGATCTGCAGAGCTGGCTGGCTGGCTGTCAGGTCTAAGAAGGCTCAGTCGGGATGGTATCTTTTCCTCCAGCTGGCTAACTTGTGCATGATCACACTTATATATATTCATGTAGAGATTCAGGGACCAAGGCTCCTTCCACCTAGTGTGTTCTCTGGGTCCTCCACTGGATCTTCTGCAACCAGCCAGCAGGCAAGAAAAGAAAAAGAACATGGAGAATCTGGTGGGTTAAAGGGCCAGGGCTGTAAATGTCAGAAGTTAACTCATTCCATTGCTAGAACTAGTCACATGGTTCCACCTAGATGTAAAGCGACTGGGAACATGATCCAGTAGAGCGCCAAGGAAAGAGAAGGTACATATTGGTGAGATACAGAAATCTGTCTCATTTAGCAATTCATTAACTAGGTAATTAGGCAAGTTACTTGATTTCTTTGATAGTTAAATAGTCCTGTGTGGATTGTACAATCATGTAGAAGTGACCTCATGCCAATCTGTCTTTTCATTCTGGTCTGTGTCCATTCATACTAGGAAATGAGGCTGTTTAATGCCATATTGTTATGCGCTTTTTGAGAATCAGGCCCTATCTGGCATACCAAGGAGAAGGATATGAATGGTTTTCCCTGGGTGCAGGAAATGAGTGGGTACATTTTTTGCAATGAAATTTTTTAAATTATAAAACGATCTGTGAGTTGGTCTTTTTTTTTATTATTGTCATATGCCAGTAAATAATAATAAAATATTCCTTCCTAAAAGAAAAACTGTTATCTAACTGTGGAAAATTCTGAAAGAGTTCGGAATACAAGACCACCTGACCTGCCTCTTGAGAAATCTGTATGCAGATCAGGAAGCAACAGTTAGAACTGGACATGGAAAAACAGACTGGTTCCAAATAGGAAAAGGAGTACATCAAGGCTGTATATTGTCACCCTGCTTATTTAACTTATATACAGAGTACATCATGAGAAACGCTGGGCTGGAGGAAGTACAAGCTAGAATCAAGATTGCTGGGAGAAATATCAGTAACCTCAGATATGCAGATGACACCACCCTTATGGCAGAAAGTGAAGAGGAACTAAAGAGCCTCTTGATGAAAGTGAAAGAGGAGAGTGAAAAAGTTGGCTTAAAGCTCAACATTCAGAAAGCTAAGATCATGGCATCTGGTCCCATTACTTCATGGCAAATAGATGGGGAAATAGTGGAAACAGGGGCAGACTTAATTTTTTTGGGTTCCAAAATCACTGCAGATGGTTACTGTAGCCATGAAATTAAAAGACGCTTACTCCTTGGGAGGAAAGTTATGACCGACCTAGACAGCATACTAAAAAATAGAGACGACACTTTATCAACAAAGGTCCGTCTAGTCAAAGCTATGGTTTTCCCAGTAGTCATGAATGGATGTGAGAGTTTGGACGATAAAGAAAGCTGAGCATGGAAGAATTGATGCTTTTGAACTGTGGTGCTGGAGAAGACTCTTAAGAGTCCCTTGGCCTGCAAGGAGATCCAACCAGTCCATCCTAAAGGAGATCAGTCCTGAATATTCATTGGAAGGACTGATGCTGAAGCTGAAACTCCAATACTTTGGTCACCTAATGTGAAGAACTGATTCATTTGAAAAGACCTTGATGCTGGGAAAGATTGAAGGCAGGAGGAGGGGGGGATGACAGAGGATAAACTGGTTGGATGGCATCACCAACTCAATGGAGATGAGTTTGAGGAAACTCTGGGAGTTGGTGATGGACAGCCTGGTGTGCTGAAGTCCATGGGGTCGCAAAGAGTTGGACATGACTGAGCGACTGAACTGAACTGAAGACCTAAACAGTTACTGCAATGCTATTGAGATTTAATTGTATTATGTAGCTAGAATGGGCCCTTATCACACAAGGGCCCAACTGCACACTTGAGGAGTACATTACAGAAGTATTTGGATTTCAGTTTCATTTGAGCGTGTTTTCAAATAATCACCCTGGTCACTCTCTTTCAGTGTTTTATTTATTTATTTATTTTAATTGAGTAAGTCACTTTAATTGGGGAATAGCTACTTTACAATATTGTGATGGTTTTTGCCATGCATCAACATGAATCAGCCAAAGATATTCATGTTTCCCCCTCCCCCATCCTGAATGACCTTCCCACCTTCCTCCCCACTCTCTCTCTCTGGTTGTCCCAGAGCAGGCTTTGGATTCCCTGCTTCATGCACTGAATTTGCACTGGTCATCTATTTTAGATATGGTAATGTACATGTTTCACTGCTATTCTTTCAAATCATCAGTGGGAGAAGGCAGGGTGGGATGTTTCATGTTCTAAACTTTTGAACACAAATAGAAAGCATGTGGTCACATAGAATGTTAGAACTAAAGGAACTCAGCTTCTGTTCCATCATCTTCACAAGCATTGCTTACGTTTGCTTTAAAGTTTAAATGCAAGAATATCTAGTACCACAGGTGTTGGAGACACAAAGTGATCCCAAAGGGAGCTTTTGTTGTTTTTCAGTTGCTAAGTCATGTCCAACTCTTTGTGGCCCCATGGACAGCAGCATGTCAGGTTTCCTGTCTTTCACTATCTCCAGGAGTTTGCTCAAACTCATGCCCATTGAATCGATGATGCCATCTAACCATCTCATCCTCTGTCACCCTCTTCTCCTCCTGCCCTCAGTCTTTCCCAGCATCAGGGTCTTTTCCAGTGAGTTGGCTCTGCACATCAGGTGCCTGAAATTTTGGAACTTCAGCTTCAACATCAGTCCTTCCAATGAGTATTCAGGGTTGATTTCTTTTCGGATTGACTGGGTTGGTCTCCTTGCAGTTCAAGGAACTGTCAATTCTTTCCCATTTATACTAAACCATTATGAACTTATTGGAATCTCGCCAAATTCACTTCCATAGAGAATATAGTATCTACTTAAAGGATAAATTGTTTTAGTCAGCATGGGCTGCTCTAAAACATACCACATGCTGGCTGGCTTAAACAACAGACATTTGTTTTTCACAGTTCTGGAGGCTGGTAAGTCCAGGGTGAAGATGCTGGCCAGTTTAGTTCTTGGTAAGGGCTCTCTTCTTGGATTGCAAATGGCTGTCTTGTTGCTGTATCCTCACATGGTAGAGAAAGGAAACTCTGATGTCTACTCCTCTTCTTAAAAGGGCACTAGTCCCACCATGGGGGCTCTACCTTTATGAAATCATCTAAATTTAATCACATCCCCAAAGCCCTACCTCCTGATGCTATACCTTAGGGGTAGGGCTTCAAGAAATAAATTTGAGGTGGGACACAAACATTCAGTCCAAGACAATCAGTAATGAAATTGTACCACTTTGAAGATAATTTGAGGGAGAAGTCAGAAAATGATATGCTCTGTGTTCAAACTTTGCTAACTTAGCCACTGGCTGCTCCACAGAGATTCGGTCTTTGATATCTGCTCCTTGCTAGCACTCAGCCCTCCACTGTTTCCTGGATCCTCCCACATGCATTAGGATCTTCATTAGAAGCATGATGACTGGATAGGTCTGCAGAATTCCAGGTCTCAGATCTAGACATTGTGGCCTAGACCACACGGTTCACTGGCTGGTGTGGCAAAGCCATGTTGAATCCAAGGGTGTAAGCATAGAAGCAGATCATCATCTCCTGAATCCTTATCCTTTCTCTCACCTGTAGTTTGCTGCCCTAGTCTTTTTGCTTGTTTGTTTTGTTTTTAAGTTAACGAAATACCAGCTGCCTATCAGATAGGTCTGTTCAATTTTCCTCTTATCCAAATGATTAAATCCAAATCTGTACAGATCTGTTCTTCCCATTCATGACTCTTTTTCCAAGTGTCCCACATTCTTCCTTTAGTTGTTGTTGTCACCATTATTCTCCCAGCTTCTGTAATCTTGGACATGTTCTCTTTTACTCTTTCAACAAAATTTCAAGATCTGTAATCAAGTTCTTTCCTCTTCCATTTACCCTGGTTTCAATCCAGATCAACCTGCATCTAAAATTGTACCTCACTAACCCTGCCACTAACCCTGTTTTCTACGGCCAAATGAACCTTTCCAAATACCATTTCCATCATGTCACTGTTCCCCCAAGAGTTTGCAATTGTTTCCTAATGTATCGAAATAGTTTGCTAATGTATCGAAATTATCTCCCCTGAGGCCTGAGGATGCTGGAGCAAATGATATAGGAAAGTTTTTTTCAGCTAAACATTCCAGTTTTCAATTAAAGATATTTTTCCATAAGCCGACATCTTTCTTTTATACATAAGAAGGATGTGTTAACTGATGTAGGGGCTTAGTAAATATTTCTTGAATAGAGAAAAGAACTTTATGGTTAGTATGTGAAACTGTAACTCCCCTAAATATGGTACTTTGTCCATATTCATTTATGGATACTGTTTTATTTATCTATAGCTGCATTAATAAGCTATTGAAAACCTTGGTGGCTTAAAACAATGATTTTATTACCTTTCATATTTCTGTGGGATGCCTGGGGTCATCAGGGCAGTTCTTCTGCTGATCACTCTTGAGTTCTGTCATGCAGTTGTAGTTAGATGGAGGCTTGGCTGAGATGCCAGGATAGCTGCTCCTGTTTCCCACTTTAAGTGGCCTCCTCTGTCTCCGTGTGGCCTCTCTATGTTTTCTGTCAATGTGATCTTTCCAGAAGGAAAGCCAGACTTCTTATGTGAAGACTCAAGGTTTCCAAAACTAAAAAGTGGAAGCTGCCAGGTCTATAAAGCTTAGCCTCTAGCTGGTATAGTGTCAGTTCTGCCATATTCTGTTATTTAAATCAAGTCCCAGGAAAGCCCAGCTTCAATGATGGAGGGGTCTACACATGGTGTAAATTCAAAGAGATGTGGTTCATTGGGAGCCATCTTTGGAGACCAGGGTACCATCCTCTGGCTTTTACTGATTCATGGCCTTTTACATGAAAAATGTGCTTACCTCTGCAAATCTCATCCTAAATATGATATCAGTTTAAATTCCAGGATATTGTCAACAAAATCAGGTGCTGGTATAGATGTGACTGCTCAAAGTCATCTTCTCATATGCACTTTCTCAGGTGTAGAGACCAGTGAAGAAGAGCAGATTATCCACCCACCCCCAACCAATCTCTTTCATGTAGTGGTGAAAGAGACAGAAAAACTTCAGCAGACTCCCATGTTCAAAAAGAGGAGAAAAGGGAGACATGAGCATTTCCTGATTTATAGCAATTCTAAAATTCAACCTGGTGCATATCCCAATTTCTCTAACTCAAGGCAGAGGATAGTCCTTGATTAAGGTAAGTTTTGCTTTTTAGGAATGGTTTCCCTCTGCTCTTGGTTTTATCCTCTGGGTTCTGGCTCTGAGTCATTCTTCCATTTTCATTAAAATGGCCTATGTTTGTAGCTGTATAATTCTAAACCTGTTTCCTATCTCTTTGGAAGTTAAGGGCCCAAAGTGAAGGCAAACTGGGGTGGCTAGTCTATGAACATGCCCCAATGAATCACACCTCCTGTTCATATTCTTCTGTGGTTCCCCTACTCGTTGAATCTGGGCTGGCCCACTGATCTGTTTTAACCAATGGACAATGGCAGTTTTCTGATTTTGTACTTTGGGGATGCCTGAGCCACCACCATGTAAGAGGTCTCGTTTCCCTGCTGCAAAGACCACATGTAGAGTCTACATAGAGAGGAAGAAACTTGAGACTATGGAAAGGGAGAGAGACCATGTCAACCCAGTATCCTGGTTGAACCTCCAGATGAACCCATGCTAAACTTTTACCTGACTGCAAGCACATGAGAGAATCCAAGTGAAACCACCAGAAGAACTTCCCATTGAGCCTAGTCAACCTTTGGAACTGTGAAAGGTAAAGTCATTTTAAGCCATTAAATTGGGGTGGTTTGTTATGCAGCAGTAGAAAACCACACATAATCCATTCACTGAAAGTTACTGAACTGCCCATCTGTGTCTGAAGCTGCATTAGGTGACGTGAATGTAAGACAAAATAAAGCATTGATTCTGAGCTCTACCTCATTTTTGTTAATGAAAGATTTTTGTAAAAGGAAATGTTTCAATTTTTTTTAAAAATTTTAAGGGTGAAAGATTTCTGTTTAAAATATACCAGCAGTGAATTCTTTTATAAAAAGAAATAATCACTCTGAGATTTTTCAAATTTTTAATTTTTCACATTAAAGTTTTTAAATAGTGAAGCCTACCAGAGTTTTTAATAACAGAATTTGATTCAGCAAATATTATCTGATCCTTTGCTACATATTTCCTCAGTATATTTTAAAAAGCTGTGTGAAATTCAAGTGCTGTTTTCCACCTGATATCTACTAGCTTGCATGGGACTTGTTAAGTTATTTGGGGGTTCCTAGTTTTGTCTATTAGCATGTATTCTTGTTAGTATCGTGCATCCCATGGTTGTTTCCTTATTGCTTCAGCAAGAATTATATTAGGTTGTTCAGTTTCAAAATGACCTAATTAGCAGCAGTTTTTCCATTTTTTTTTCTTTAGAATTCTCTTAGTCTACAGTTGGACTCCCCCTCTATTACTCTCTTTTCCTCCCTAAGTTTTACTCAACATTCTGCTAATGAGTTCACATTCCACTCTTGTCCCTCCATGGATTGTTGCCCATGCGTTTGGAGACTTCCTTGCCTTAATTAATGGGGGAAAAAAATCTCTTCTTGGTCTTTCCTTGCTAGATATTGCTGGCTCTGAGTTTCTAGTTCTTACCTCTGATGTGTCTTTGTTTTTCACATAAAGAGAGATCATAAAGCAGAGAGAAGCCCTGAAGACCATATAATTTTATGGATGATCAAACTTTGGCCAGAGAGCCAAGTGACTTATTCAAAGAACTACAGTTAGTGGCACAATCAGGGCCAGAATACATATCTCCAAACTAAGAAGTTCTGGTTTCACCATAGTAATGAATTCACTCTCAGACCACATCAAACTAATGCAGGTAGGCTAACTGATGCTTGATCAACCCGTTCTATTTACAATTAATTAATAAATTTTCATTATATCTCAATTAGATTCTCAGTCTTGGACTACAACTGGGGGAAAATAAGAGAAAAAAGATAAGTAGAGTGAGTTCATAAGCTGTGAGGTGTACAGCAGCAGTTCATAATATTTATTATTGCTTAGGGTTTTGATGAATGCTGTTGAGCCTCTCATTACTTTATTCAAGAAATATTTACTGAGTATCTACTCTGTGCATATCTGTGTGTATGTGTGAACACATACACAAATAAACATAATTTCCTTAGATCTTCTTTTAGGCAGCCACTATGTGAATGGTGTCAGTATCCTCATAAATATCTTATAATACATATAAGTTTCATACCCATAGCAATATACCAAAAATTAGTTGCTTTTTTAGGGAAATGCATACTGTGATTCCTTATAGATAGTTTACCTTCATAATTATTCCCATGTCTTCAATTCTTAGAATCATCTAATTCTTGTATTTCATAGTGGAGGACCTGAGACTCAAACACCTTCAAAGGCCATGTAGTTATGGTAAATGAGTGAAGTAGGTGGAGACCTGGAGACAGAGGTGGTGTTGAGAGTACAATTCATGTTTGAAGGGGCAGCTGCCACTCCATATCAGGTGATTTTTGTCATGTGGGATATCAAGGGCTAGTACTTCTAGAACTTCTGTATTTCTAAGAGAGGCTGGAAATCTTTCTTTATATGAAATCTCCTGATTTTTATAATGTTGATGACTAACCAAAAACATTTAAAACCTCTGCATTGGCCAAATGGAACATGTGTACCTAATTAAAATCCTGGACATATAGTTTGCGCTAGCACCCTTTGTGTGCCTTCTCCATTTGCAGAGACAAATTGCAAGATCCAAGCTTCCAAGCCACAGGATTCTCTCGTTTCTAAGGATTCTGGAAGTGAGGGCTCAAGGGAAATAGTCCTAACTCATTGACCTCTGGAGTGGTCAAACAACCCACCCACCGATTTGCTTGGTCAGTTCCCACTTAATGCCACTGAGAGAATAAAAATCCCTTTCTAGAGAAAATGCAGGGAAAAGTGTTGTTCCTTTTGCAGAGATCAAAATAAGTGCTATCTTGCTTTTATTCAAACTATAGTAATTATTCTAGAACTTAAAATGTAGTATTGGTATGCATACTACCCAATGGGTGTGTTTGATGTTTGGCCCTACATGGATCATGCGAACACAAATCTGTACATGGCAACTTGAATCCTATTTCTCCACACTCAATAATTAGTGTCTGATATTAGCTCCAACTTCTCAGTTCAAGGTCCTCACTAGTCTCCTAAACTTCAAATCTAATTGCCTGTCTTATTTCATTTTCTCTTTTGTCAAATATTTATAGACTGCCTCCTAGGTATCAGATATGTTTTAAACACTAAAGATATATGATAGTTAATCACATAGACATGGTCTATTCACCCACAAAGCTTACTCTCTGTGAAGCCTAGGGAGACAATAGTCATGTAAACAAATGAATAAATAACACAGTTTCAAGCAGTGATATTTGTTATGAAGAAAGTAAAATGGGTAAATGGGATAGGAGTGATTGAGGAAAAGCTGTACTGCACAGTCATTTGGATTGAGACCTGAATGGTGAGAAGGTGACAGCAATGCAAAATATTGGGGAAGAGGGTTGCAATCAAGGGAAACATCTGGTGCAAAAGCCTGTCACAGGACTGGACTTGAAGCATTTAAGGATCAGAAAGTCAACCTGTGGCTGGAAAGTCTAAGCTGACTTCTTTCCAGTATTTGCCCATTTATAATCCTGGCTTTGACAGAACTTGCCTAGTTCTATTTATCAGCTACCTTTGCTGGTTCTCTCCAAGGTCCTGATGAAAGATTGTGTCCTTCTTTGGAGAGTTTATCCACTGCTAAAACCTTATATATTACCTCAGTGTTGTCTTCACCTGAGTATATGTACTAACTTATGAATTCAGGTAAATTTTCTATGCATGGAAATGGCAAGAAAACTTGCCATATTTACAGATTTCTTCTCTCTGGAACCCAGGAACCATATGAAGTAGTCGAGAAAGATAATGTCCTGAACTAAAGCAGTGGGTGGGATAGAATCATCAGTACCTGATAGCCCACTAGACATGTCTGTGTGGATGTGGATCTATGTAATGCGAGTGAGGGGGCACACTAAGGGAGAATGACTCCAAAGTGTCAGACTTTAGTCAATGGTAGACGACAAGTGCTACTCACTGAGATACAGAAAACAGGAGGAGAAGTAGGCTTTATTTGGATGAAGGTGGGTAGGTGAATACAGGTAATGGAAGGTAAGAAAGAGTGGAGAGTTAAGAAGGAATAATTCCCGAATCTGAACAGCAAGTAGTCTCTTTCTGCCATCTTAGACTGGAACTTCAAATAAATATTGCCAAGTAAGAATGATTACAATGGGAAAACAGATCTGTAATATAATTGAATGCCATTAGTTTTCTACATTCTGATAAAATAATTTTACAAGGAGTACATCAAAGCTGTATATTGTCACCTGCTTATTTAGCTTATATGCAGAGTACATCATGCAAAATGCTGGGCTGGATGAAGCACAAGCTGGAATCAGGATTGCTGGGAGAAATATCAATAACCTAAAACATGCAGATGGCACCACCCTTATGGCAGAAAGTGAAGAGAAACTAAAGAGCCCCCTGATGAAAGTGAAAGAGAAGAGTAAAAAAGCAGGCTTAAAACTCAACATTAAGAAATCTAAGATCATGGCATCCAGTCCCATTACTTCATAGTAAGTAGATGGGGAAACAATGGAAACAGTGAGAGTCTTTATTTTTGAGGGCTCCAAAATCACTGCAGATGGTGACTGCAGCCATGAAATTAAAAGACGCTTACTCCATGGGAGGGAAGTTATGACCAACCTAGACAGTATATTAAAAAGCAGAGACTTACTTTGCCAACAAAGGTCCATTTAGTCAAAGCTATGGCTTTTCCAGTAGTCATGTATGGATGGGAGAGTTGGATCATAATGAAAACTGAGTACCAAAGAACTGATGCTTTTGAACTGTGGTGTTGGAGAAGACACTTGAGAGTCCCTTGGACTGTAAGGAGATCCAACCAGTCCATCCTGAAGGAAATCAGTCCTGAATATTCATTGGAAGGAGTGATGTTGAAGATGAAACTCCAATTCTTTGGTCACCTGATGCAAAGAACTGACTTATTTGAAAAGACCCTGCTGCTGGGAAAAATTGAAGGCAACAGGAGAAGGGGATGACAGAAAATGAGATGGTTGGATGGCATCACCGACTCTATGGGCTTGAGTTTGAGCAACCTCTGGGAGTTGGTGATGGACTGGGAGGCTTGGCATGCTGCAGTCCATGGTGCCGCAAAGAGCTGGACATGACTGAATGACTGAACTAACTGACTGAATTTTACAAGCTGATCTAGAAACTCAGCCATTAATAATGGAATTGCTTCCATTAAATCAGAATGCTACAAACCATGTAAGTTAAAAGCTGAGGCAATTCCCTAGGAAATTCAGGCTAGAGCTGTTTGATGTCAATCCAGTGTTACCTTCATCCAACTAAGTATATTTGATTAACATAATCCTAAATATATTCCTTGGTTTTAGAGAACTGGAGCAAAGTGTGCAGACATGGCATCATTATATCCTGGCTAATATTCACTAATCACTAAACAAAACTTATTGGGTACTAACAATGTGCCAGACATTATGCTGGGTGCTGGGGATGCAACGATGAGTAAGACATAGCTCTTGCACAAAATTACAAACAAACCATACCTAGGCTGACCTTCGCACAGAGACTCTTTTTTGTAACTGATGGATACTGTCTTCTAAGTGGTATGTTATGAATCAAGGCTATATGGGCCAATTTGTACTTACTCTTTTATTCTTAAAGCTAATTGCAAATTCTCATCTCAGCACAGAGCCCTATGATGCCAAGAGACTCATTGTAGTTCACTGGGGAGAGGAAAGGATCCTAGTAGTGGTCAAGATCTGCTGCGTTTATTATTTTAAGTTTGTTCCACTTGGAAATAGTTTTCCTAGTTATTATTTATGAGTCCTCTCGCCTGGTCTTCCGATAAAGCTGCTTGCGGGCATACATTCTGGCATTTTGATGGAATGGGTTTATATCCTTTACCCTGGACACCAGGTGCTGCTGGCTAAAAACAGCAGAGGACTGAATCTCTTCTCTTAAGGGTCCTGGCAGCTCTGTGGCAAATTCGGCCACTGAGCTATCTAGGCTCTATTATTTCCATTCTAATGGGCTTTCCTCCCTAATGGTGTGTGTATGTGTGTGTATGAGAGAGAAGTGGGAGCAGGGGGGAGAGAGAGAATATGTTTCATTGTCCCTATTCTCAAATGGAGTTGACGTTCTCAGTTGTCTCACAGCATTTTCTGGAAATAAAACAGGACAAAAATGTGACTGTACCTAGAAAAAATGAATTGTGATATTTAAAAATATCACTAATTGTGTAGTAGTTTGAGCATTCTTTGGCATTGCCTTTCTTTGGGATTGGAATGAAAATTGACCTTTTCCAGTCCTGTGGCCACTGTTGAATTTTCCAAATTTCCTGCCATATTGAGTGCAGCACTTTCACAGCATCATCTTTCAGGATTTGAAATAGCATATGAGAGATGGGATAATCTACTGGTTAAAACCCCCACTTTTTTTATTTGGCTTTTGCTGGTGTGATTTCAGGTGAATTACTAAATCTTTTCGAGCCACAATTTCTTTGTCTGTGAAAAGATATTAACTTAATCTGCTTCATATGTTGCTGTGAAGGTTGCATAACTTATTTAGGTAAAGCACTTAGCCTGGTGTCTGGCAAATGGAAAATGTTAACTTAATCAAGTATTTATTCTCCTTATCCCTTCCCTGCCCAAGAGGACCTTATAGCTCTTTACAAATGCAGTGATACAGAAATGACCACCTTCATCCTCCCATGACCCACTGAAATAAAAAACAGTTGCAAAATGGAGAGTCCTCATGTGCCCAAGAAAACAAGCTGTTGAAGGGCCAGGATTTTAATTCTGATGCTTTGGTCAGTTGGCTGGATGACCTTGGACAGACTCTTTGTTTACAGTTATATTAACATTTCTGCAATATTTGGATGGAGAAGCTAAGGACGTGACTCCCCGCACACCACCCCCCCTCCCCAGGTAATAGAAATGCTCATGTCTCCCCTATGCCCTTTAAAATCAACCAATCAATCAATATCCATCCAAATATTTCAATAAAAGACTTTCTCTTTTTGGTCCTAGTCAACCTTCTTAAAAGATTATCTGCATTAATTTTTCTCCACCTTTCCACCTGCATTTGTTTCTTAGCAAGGCATGGCAATCTGCCCTTGGCCTCCTAACCATCATTACACCAGCTCTGGTTAAAACTACCTCTTCATTAACAAAAACAAATGGTTATCTTTCGATCTGCATCTTGCTTAACTTTTTGACCACAAAAAGAAGAAAGCAAATGACCTTAAAGGTGTGGGAACTACATTTTGAAGTTTGAGTCCAGACAAACTGAGTCTCAATGCTGAAATCGCAATTGCCATTTAAAGGGCCTTTGTTCTGCTGAAAACATCCCATATTCAGAATCAAAATGTGAATTATTCAAGTAATCAGGGAAACTAGGTCTACTAAAGTACCTTACCGTGACATCAGACACCAAAAGTGAAATCTGATGACAGGGAAATGATTAGAGCAATCTGTTGCTTTGTTCTGATGTGAAATGATGATGGTAAAGTAGGCACCTGCTGCTATTTGTACCTGATGGGTCCTAATACATTTCAGACCACTGTCTAGTCATTCTGCCATGTTCAATCACAATGTATTTGTCTGGTGTCATATCATTAAGACCTTCTTCTTTGTTAAGGAGCCTCTACAAAGATCCAAGCAAAATGTTAAAGATGATTATTTGCCTTACAGCAGACATTTTCAGTGGTTAATTTCAGGCACACAGGTATGTGGGTGTGGGCAATATTTTTGGTTAAGAAAAACTTTTCCAAGCCCTCTGAACCACCACCCCCTTCCTTTTTTTTCACCTCCCCTTGGAGTTGACTGCATTTTAATGGGGCATTTGGTGAAGCTGCTACCCTGAGTTGAGTCAGATTGTTGCAGAGAAAGTTTATCATTCTCAGGATTGCTGTCAGGATGATTAAATAGGGCTGTTGTGCAATAGGTCCCAACCCACAGCAGCAATGAAGGGGAGTAAACACTGGACTGGGAACCGGGAACTGGTCTAGTCTGGTTTGGTGACTCTGGACAAGTCTCTTCCGCTCTGTTAGCCTGGGTAGTGTCACCTGTAAAAGGTGGGCTGACCTAGATAACTGACTCTAAAGTCAGTTTAAAAAATTTCTCTCTCAACTCTATAGTTCTCCAAATTTCTTTAAACCAGTTTTACCTTGGTTGATTTTATCACTACTTTGCAATGTGACTACTTCTTGTCTCTCACCTCTTCACTTACTTTTTGGCTAGTTCACTCAGAGATAACCACAGGAAATATGCATCTCATAAGCAAATAATTTTCTCCTTTGGAGACATCTATGCTGTGTTCACTGTGGAGCAATTACATGGTAAATCTGGGATGTGTCCAGAATATTCACTCTTATAAAACGAGGCTCTTCAGCCTGAATGTTGGTTGCTCACTGATACTTGTATGAAATGCCAGTTGGGTGGCAAGGTTTGAAACCAGACAACTCTACTAGATAACCAGGCTCTGTATGAAATAGGTTATAGTCATCTCATGCTTCCACTGTGATAATTACTCTAAAGATTTTCAAATCCTAAGACTGATGAAACTTTTTACATTTTTTTTCTTGTTCCTGTTCCCCAGACTCAAGCTGATAGACAGCCAGAGCCTGGAAGCAATAAAGACTCATTATTTAAACATTATTATGTCAATAATAATCATACCCTCTTTCTTGGGGCTCAAGCACTAATATAAAGACTTTTTTTCTTTTAAAGACTCACAACCGGAAATACTGTGAAATTTTAGAATGTTAAGGATAAAAAGTATATCCTAAAAATGTCCCAATAGTGTTAACATAAAATATAGGACAGCTAGTTAACATTGGAATTCAAATAGACAATAAGTAATTTTTTAGAATAAGTATGTTTCTAGAATTTCCTTGTTTATCTGAAATGCAAACTTAGTTGTATATCCTATATTTTTACTTGCTAGATGTGTCAGTGCTATTTTTCAGAGTAAAACCAGATCACCCAAACATCCCGTCAATTAGTAGTGGATGGTAATAGGCAATTTGACTGTTGTTTTCAAAATTCGGAGACATTAAAATTTTCAACCTATAGTCCCAACCTACCCAAGATATCAATGAAGGGATAAATGAAAACTTTTTAAGACATTCGAGGGTCTAGAAAAAGTGACCTCTCAGAAAGTTATCCAGTATGCATCCCAATAAAGCTGGCAAGTAAACCAAAGAAGACAGAGTACATAAAATATGAAAATATATGAAATATATTAATATATATGACATATAAGAAATATATGGAAGTATATGAAAAATATGAAACACATGAAAGTATATGAAAAATATGAAATATATGAATAATATGAAAGTGTATGAAAAATAAGAAATATATGAATAATATGAAAAATATGAAATATATGAAAGTATATGAAAAATATGAAAAATATGAAAGTGTATGAAAAATATGAAATATATGAATAATATGAAAGCATATGAAAAATATGAAAGTATATGAAAAATATATGAAAAATATGAAATGTATGAATAATATGAAAGTATATGAAAAATATGAAAGTATATGAAAAATATGAAAATATATGAAAAATATGAAATGTATGAATAATATGAAAGTATATGAAAAATATGAAAAATATGAAAAATATGAAAATATATGAAAAATATGAAATGTATGAAAAATATGAAATATATGAATAATATGAAAGTATATGAAAAATATGAAAGTATATGAAATATATGAAAAATATGAAATGTATGAACAATATGAAAAATATGAATAACATGAAAGTATATGAAAAATATGAAAGTATATGAAAAATATAAAAAATATGAAAGTATATGAAAAATATGAAATATATGAATAATATGAAAATATATGAAAAATATGAAAGCATATGAAAAATATGAAATATATGAAAGTATATGAAATATATGAAAAATATGAAATGTATGAAAAATATGAAATATATGAATAATATGAAAATATATGAAAAAAATGAAATATATGAAAGTATATGAAATATATGAATAATATGAAAATATGAAAATATGAATAATATGAAAGTATATGAAAAATATGAAATATATGAAAAATATGAAAGTGCATGAAAATTTATGATAATATGAAATATATGAAGAATATGATAATATTTGAAATATATGGGAAAAAACAGAAAATAAAGAGAAGCTTTCCTGCCTTCATGGAGCTTACATTCAGGTGAAGAAATGAAAAGCAACTATGCTATAAAGTGATATGTGTTGGTGTAATCAATAAAGTAGAGGAGGAAACTGGAAGTGTTGTAGACTGCTGGAACTTTAGGAATGGTGTTTGGAACATCCTCACTGAGGATGTCTCCTCAGTCTAATGAGGGGACATGACTGTCTCCTCAGTCATTGTCTGTGATGGAATGGATTTGGGGAATCAGTCAAACTGTCCACTGTACCCGCAGAACGTACAGTCCAGGTAAAACAGGAGACAGGTGGCTCTGGGGGAGAGGTCTCCTGGGACAAAAGGAGACGTTGTAGAATATCTGTTGTCATGGAAAATTTAAAAATAGGTGAGATGCATGAGACAAGTGCTCAGGCCTGGTGCACTGGGAGGACCCAGAGGAGTCGGGTGGAGAGGGAGGTGGGAGGGGGGATCGGGATGGGGAATACGTGTAACTCTATGGCTGATTCGTGTCAATGTATGACAAATCCCACTGAAATGTTGTGAAGTAATTGGCCTCCAACTAATAAAATAAAATTTAAAGAAAATAAAAAAAAATACTGTGAGAATTAGAAGAAACAAAAACAAGTATAAGGAGAAAGTTAACTTCACAGAATACCACTTGACTCCTCCTTGAATAATGCTTACAAAGTCACAATGATGTAAAACGCTCTAATTAGTTTACAAATTTTAAAAAATACTGGTAGAGAAAGCATGGAAGATGTAATTTTAATTATAGAACCAAATGTAACTGTTATCACCTGGAATGCTCTACGATTGGAATGCCAGAAAAGGAAGACAGCAGAGCTAAAGATGAGTCTAAGAGCACCAGTGTTCTCTTTAAACCCAAGGGGATGTTAAGAGACTGACTATATTTGGTGTATATTTACTGCCTAAAATTTCAAAGATAGCCAAACAATAGAGAAACAAATATGTGTTATAATTACACAGGGAAATTGGGGAAGATAGATGTGAGGTGATAGAAGTGAGCTGAATCTTATAGCAGCAACTTGAATATCTAAAATGGACAAATTTAGACATTGTATATAAACTCACATTTACTGTAGAATCATAGAAGAAATACAGAATTTTGATGTAGCTAAAGAATAAACAAGTTATAGAGTTAGTGGGCTGCTTTTGGGGAGTTAAGACAGGGTGGGAGTGAAGAACAGAGTATTATCTTCATTATTCGTCCTTTCAGACAAATTTCACTTTTGAACTATGTGTGTGCATTACACTGAATTTTAAAATATCTGGTTTCCACTCTACAAAAATTTCTTTCTGTACTCCTGAAAGTGATATGCTTTCACTATGGAAAATTTAGAAACTATATAAAACTTCTCCAGGATTTAGAGGTAACTATTAAAATATTGGCCCATTTTCTTCTAGTCTTTTGAGATCAATTACATTTACACACATTTGTGATTATGTGGAGTAAGGGTACAACTTGATGTATTCAAATTTGTGAATCTAAACTGATTAACTTAGATTCCATAGATAATTTGTAACATTTAAAATCTCCCTTATGATTTCAAATGAAACCAAAATAAACATGATATTAAAATCTTTCTGCAAAGAGACCTTTGGCATTAAACAATAGCAGTAAAATTAGCCTCTTTACGAATGTGACTAGACCCCAACAATCTAAGGGTAAGTTCATTCTGATGTTAATCAGGCAGTAAGAGCTATGACTTGCCAGACAAAATTAAATGACAGATTTGTTTCATAACTGGATAGTTACATCAGTTCTGTTCAGTTCACTCAGTCGTGTCCGACTCTTTGCAACCACATGGACCACAGCATGCCAGGCCTCCCTGTCCATCACCAACTCTTGGAGTCTACCCAAACCCATGTCCATTGAGTCGGTGATGCCATGCAACCATCTCATCCTCTGTCATCCCCCTCACCTCCTGCCCTCAATCTTTCCCAGCATCAGGGTCTTTTCAAATGAGTCAACTCTTTGCATCAGATGGCCAAAGTATTGGAGTTTCAGCTTCAGCATCAGTCCTTCCAATGAATACTCAATAAACACTTCAATGAACACTTCAATGAACACTTCAAATGTTCTCCTTTATGATGGACTGGTTAGATCTCCTTGCAGTCCAAGGGACTCTCAAGAGTCTTCTCCAACACCACAGTTCAAAAGCATCAATTCTTTGCATTCAACTTTCTTTATAGTCCAACTCTGACATCCATACACGACTAGTGGAAAAACAATAGCCTTGACTTGATGGACCTTTGTTGGTAAAGTGTTGTCTCTGCTTTTTAATATGCTCTCTAGGTTGGTCATAACTTTGCTTCCAAGAAGTAAGTGTCTTTTAACTTCATGGCTGCAGTCACCATCTGCAGTGATTTTGGTGCCCCCACCAAAAATGTCAGCCACTGTTTCCACTGTTTCCCCATCTATTTCCCATGAAGTGATGGGACCGGATGCCATGATCTTAGTTTTCTGAATGTTGAATTTTAAGCCAAATTTTTCACTCTCCTCTTTCACTTTCATCAGGAGGTTCTTTAGTTTCTCTTTGCTTTCTACCATAAGGGTGGTGTCTCATCTGTGTATCTGAGGTTATTGATATTTCTCCCCGGCAGTCTTGATTCCAGCTTGTGCTTCTTTTAGCCCAGCGTTTCTCATGATGTACTCTGCATATAAGTTAAATAAGCAGGGTGACAATATACAGTCTTGACGTACTCCTTTTCCTATTTGGAACCAGTCTGTTGTTCCATGTCCAGTTCGAACTGTTGCTTCCTGACCTGCCTACAGATTTCTCAAGAGGCAGTTCAGGTGGTCTAGTATTCTCATCTCTTTCAGAATTTCCCACAGTTTATTGTGATCCACACAGTCAAAGGCTTTGGCATAGTCAATAAAGCAGAAATAGATGCTTTTCTGGAACTCTCTTGCTTTTTCAATGATCCAGCAGATGTTGGCAATCTGATCTTTGATTCCTCTGCCTTTTCTAAAACCAGCTTGAACATCTGGAAGTTCACAGTTCACATATTGCTGTAGCCTGGCTTGGAGAATTTTGAGCATTACGTTACTAGCGTGTGAGATGAGTGAAATTGTGCAGTAGTTTGAGCTTTCTTTGGCATTGCCTTTCTTTGGAATTAGAATGAAATTTGACCTTTTCCAGTCCTGTGGCCACTGCTGAGTTTTCCAGATTTGCTAGCATATTGAGTGTAGCACTTTCACAGCATCATCTTTTAGGATTTGAAATAGCTCAACTGGAGTTCCATCACCTCTGCTAGCTTTGTTTGTAGTGATGCTTCCTAAGGCCCACTTGACTTCACGTTCCAGGATGTCTGGCTCTAGGTGAACGATCACACCATTGTGATTATTTGGGCCATGAAGATCTTTTTTGTACAGTTCTTCTGTGTATTCTTGCCACCTCTTCTTAATGTCTTCTGCTTCTGTTAGATCCATACCATTTCTGTCCTTTATTGAGCTCATCTATGCATGAAATGTTCCCTTTGTATGTCTAATTTTCTTGAAGAGATCTCTAGTCTTTCCCATTCTATTGTTTCCTCTATTTCTTTGCACTGATCACTGAGGAAGTCTTTCATTCTTTTTTTTCCATTTATTTTTATTAGTTAGAGGCTAATTACTTTACAATATTGTAGTGGGTTTTGCCATATATTGATGTGAATCAGCCATGGATTTACATGTATTCCCCATCCCGATCCCCCCTCCCACCTCCCTCCCCACCCCATCCCTCTGGGTCTTCCCAGTGCACCAGGCCCAAGCACTTGTCTCATGCATCCAGCCTGGGCTGGTGATCTGTTTCACCCTTGATAATATACATATTTCGATGCTGTTCTCTCGAAACATCCCACCCCCGCCTTCTCCCACAGAGTCCAAAAGTCTGTTCTGTACATCTCTCTCTCCTTTTCTGTTTTGCATATAGGGTTATCATTACCATCTTTCTAAATTCCATATATATACGTTAGTATGCTATATTGGTCTTTATCTTTCTGTCTTACTTCACTTTGTATAATGGGCTCCTGTTTCATCTATCTCATTAGAACTGATTCAAATGAATTCTTTTTAATGGCTGAGTAATATTCCATGGTGTATATGTACCACAGCTTCCTTATCCATTTGTCTGCTGATGGGCATCTAGGTTGCTTCCATGTCCTGGCTATTATAAACAGTGCTGTGATGAACATTGGGGTACACGCGTCCCTTTCGGATCTGGTTTTGAGGAAGGCTTTCTTATCTGTCCTTGCTATTATTTGGAAATCTGCTTTCAAATGGGTATATCTTTCCTTTTCTCCTTTGCTTTTCACTTTTCTTCTTTTCACAGCTATTTGTAAGGCCTCCTCAGACAACCATTTTGCCTTTTTGCATTTCTTTTTCTGGGGGATGATCTTAATCCCTGTCTCCTGTATAATGTCATGAACCTCCGTCCATAGTTCATCAGGCACTCTGTCTATCAGATCTAGTCCCTTAAATCTATTTCTCACTTCCACTGTATAGTCATAAGGGATTTGATTTAGGTCATAGCTGAATGGTCTAGTGTTTTTCACCACTCTCTTCAATTTAAGTCTGAATTTGGCAATAAGGAGTTCATGATCTGAGCCACAGTCAGCTCCCAATCTTGTTTTTGCTGACTGTATAAAACTTCTCCATCTTTGGCTGCAAAGCATATAATCAATCTGATGTCAGTGTTGGTCATCTGGTGATGTCCATGTGTAGAGCCTTCTCTTGTGTTCTTGGAAGAGGGTGTTTGCTATGACCAGTGCGTTCTCTTGGCAGAAATCTATTAGCCTGTGCCCTGCTTCATTATGTACTCCAAGGCCTAATTTGCCTGTTACTCTGGGTGTTTTATTTTCTTCCTACTTTTGCATTCAAGTCCCCTATAATGAAAAGGACATCTTTTTTGGGTGTTAGTTCTAAACGATCTTGTAGGTCTTCATAGAACCATTCACCTTCAGCTTCTTCAGCATTACTAGTCAAGACGTAGACTTGGATTACCATGATATTGAATGGTTTGCCTTGGAAATGAACAGAGATCATTCTGTCTTTTTTGAGATTGCATCCAAGTACTGCTCTTTTGCTGACTATGATGGCTACTCCATTTCTTCTAAGGGATTCTTGCCCACAGTAGCAGATATAATGGTCATTTGAGTTAAATTCACCCATTCCAGTCCATTTTAGTTCACTGATTCCTAAAATGTCAATGTTCACTCTTGCCATCTCCTGTTTGACCACTTCCAATTCATGGACCTAATATTCCAGGTTCCTATGCAATACTGCTCTTTACAGCATTGGATCTTGCTTCTATCACCAGTCACATCCACAACTGGGTGTTATTTTTGCTTTGGCTCCATCCCTTCATTCTTTCTGGAGTTATTTCTCCACTGATCTGCAGTAGCATACTGGACACCTACCGACCTGGGCAGCTCATCTTTCAGTGTCCTATCTTTTTGCCTTTTCATATTGTTCATGGGATTCTCAAGGCAAGAATACTGAAGTGGTTTGTCATTCCCTTCTCCAGTGAACAACATTTTGTCAGAACTCTCCACCATGACCCGTCTGTCTTGGGTGGCATGGCTTAGTTTCATTGAATTAGACAAGTTTGTGGTCCATGTGATTAGATTGGTTAGTTTTCTGTGATTGTGGTTTCAGTCTGTCTGCCCTCTCATCCCCTCTCTTAGCGCCTACCATCTTCCTGGGGTTTCTCTTACCTTGGACATGGGGTGTCTCCTCTCAGTCACTCGCCACTCCAGCACCATCGCCACTTGCTGCTCATAGATACCTTATATAATAAGGCATGGTATTCAGATCCTGCCTTCCTCACTGGCCTTGTCTTCCATTCCAGTCTTTGCTCAGTGCCCAAGCTCCTGGGATCTAGCTCTCCATCATAGAATGTACCAAGCTTCTCTCCCTGCTTTGTGCTTGCTGCATGCATTCCCCGATGCATGCACTTGGGATGCTCTTTGCAAGCTATTTAGCCTGAACAAGTATTACAAGTCCATTAGGTCTCAGCCTAGATCCTCTCTCCCCTGTGATGCTTACCTAATTCCTTCATGGATATCGTACAGCCTCTTCCCTTGGGCAACCACCAAACTTTCTCCATATGCTGTGAATAGTGCATATGAAGTATGAGTTACAGAGCTAAAAGAATGTGTTGTGGGGTCAGACTGCCTGAGCTTGGTTCTCAGCTCCATATCTAACTGGAAAAGTCACTAAAATAATGGAAGCCTCAGTTTGTTGTTTTTGTTAAGTTGCTAAGTCATATCTGACTCTTTGTGACCCCATGGACTGGAGCATGTGAGGCTCTTCTGTCCTATACTATGTACTAGAGTTTGCTCAAAGTCATATCGTGATACCTTACCATCTCATCCTCTGCTGCCTCCTTCTCCTTTTGCCTTCAATTTTCCCCAGCACTGAAGTCTTTTCCAGTGAGCTGGCTCTTTGCAAAAGCTGGCCAAAGATTTGGAGTTATACCTTTAGCACCAGTCCTTCCAATGAATATTCAGGGTTGATTTCCTTTAGGATTGATTGGTTGGATCTCCTTGCAGTCCAAGGTACTCTCAAGAGTCTTCTCCAACACCAGAGTTCAAAAGCATCAGTTCTTTGATGCTTAGTGTTTTTAATGGACCAACTCTCACATCCATATCTGACTACTGGAAAAACTATAGCTTTGACTAGATGGACCTTTGCCAGCAAAGTAATGTCTCTTTTTAATACCTGTCTAAGTTTGTCATAGCTTTTCTTCCAAGTGGCAAGAATCTTTTAATTGCATGGCTGCAGTCACCATCCACAGTGATTTTGGAGCCCAAGAAAATAAAGTCTGTCACTGCTTCTACTTTTTCCCTTCTCAGGGCTCAGTTTACTCATCTGTAAAATGGTATTATTAATAATATCTACCTCATTGGTTGTGGGAAAGATTACAAACTACAGAGAAGGCACTTGGCACAGTGCCTGGACTATGGTAAGTGCTCAGAAACATCTGGCGTTATTTGTTGCTACTGTTGTAATTATTGACTTGCATGGCTAGCCACTGAATTAAGGGACTATAACTTTTCATCTTTACATACTCTGCACCACTGTAGAACTTGGCATCGTGTCCTTGAAAGTTTATTGACTAAATGAATGGATAAATGAATGCTTTAGAGAGTAAATTCAGTTACCTTTTTATAATTATCATTTTTCAGGATAGTAGTTCCAAGAATGGGCCTCAAAGTCATGCAAAATCCAATAAGTATTATTAATTCAAGGAGCCAATATTTTTCTTATTAAAATAAAGGGTCACTTCCTGAATACATTAATTGTATTATCAGCCCTGAGAAAGATTAATCTAAAAGCTATGAGGTCTCTCAGCAATGCAGGACCTTGTCTGTTTCCTATAAGATTTCTCACCATCATAGAGATGACAGTACTTCTGATCTACAGAGATTGAGGACTAACGGGATAATGCATTTCATGAAGGATTCCTAACCACAATATGAGTGGGAGCAACATTAAAGCACGTTTTTATTATCTTGTGAAATATTATCTTGTGAATTCATGTTTTCTATTTGATTGCTTTTCTCCCCCTCGAGAGAATTGTGGTTCCACTCAAGCCCAGGCACATGCAATGCCTTTGGAGTTGTGTGGTGCTGACTCGTGTCCTCGGGGACTGTAAGTACTAAGGGTGATGCTGTTCTGTGCATCACCCTGGAACCAAGACTCCGCCATCAGAATGAGACGATGCGAGCAACTGAACCGAACTGAACTGAAAGGTTGTTACAAGATATTGACTGTAGTTCCCTGGCTATACAATAAACCTTTGCTGCTTGTTGCATATTTAATTTTTTTAAAATAGAAATCTAAGTCAAACAAGTGGAATCAAAATAAATTTCATAAATTTTTTAGTTGGTCAAAGATTCATAAGTTTTCTAAAATGCACACGTTATGCATATTATTTATACATATGTATACAAAAGCTTTTCTACTATACTTGAGAAAGGCTTGAGAAATAACATCAAAAAAAAAAAAGATGGAGAAATTGGAAAACATAAAATAAATGTAATGGGAGCACTGAATATGAAATTAAAAAAGTGAAACAAACTAGTTAAAAGTAAAAGATCATCATATAGCTCACTTGTTTTTAAACACTACTGCTCATTAGAAATTTATCTGGAGCTCTGGAGAAAAAGAATGCAGTACCTGGGCATTTACATTTTTCAATATATTTCAAGATAATTCTGATGTACATCTGGATTTTAAAAAGTGATTGTAGCCTTTTCTATTAAATCATAGTTTTGGTGATATAGAGTTCTATTATTCTTCTGTTGACCAATCGTGATACAATGGTATTAAGGGAATAATAGTTACATAATCACAATAGTAAAAGATGCTTATTGATTTTTACAGAAAATAGCCAGACAAAAAACAAAAGATAATTACAATTGCAAGCCATAATTGGAACATTATTAATGTGGCAATATAAAATAATTACATGCAGTTTGAGGGGCCAAGCAGTGTTAAGTGGCAGAGCATACATACACATGTTTTCATCCACCCAGCCAGTCTATGTCTTTCCTTTGGTGAATTTAATCCATTTACATTTAATGTAATTATTGGTATGTGTGGTTCTATTACCATTTTCTTAATTGTTTTTGGTTTATTTTCTGTAGTTCTTTTCATTCTCTTGTGTTTCCTGCTTAGAGAAGTTCCTTTAGCATTTGTTGTAAAGCTGGTTTGGTGGTGCTGAATTCTCTTAACTTTTCCTTGTCTAGAGAGCTTTTGATTTCTCCATAAAATCTGAATGATAGTCTTGCTGGGCAGAGTATTCTTGGTTGTATGTTTTTCCCTTTCATCACTTTAAATACATGGTGCCATTCCCTTCTGGCTTGTAGAGTTTCTGTTGAGAAATGATTCTGATAGCCTGATGGGAGTTTCCTGGTAAGTTATTTATTTTTCTCTTGTTGTTTTTAATAGTTTATCTTTGTCTTTAATTTTTGTCAATTTGATTACTATGTGTCTTGGTGTGTTCCTCCTTGAATTTATCTTGCCTGGGACTTTCTGTGCTTCCTGGACTTGGTTGGCTATTTCCTTTCCCATGTTAGGGAAGTTTTCAGTTATCTCTTCAAATATTTTCTAAGGTCCTTTTTCCTCTCTCTTTTCCTTCTGGGACCCCTAAAATGCAAATGTTAGTGCTTTTAATACTGTCCCAGAGATCTCTCATGGTGACTTCATTTCTTTTCATTCTTTTTTCTATATACTGTTCTGTGGCAGTGATTTCCACCATTCTGTTCTCCAGGTCATTTATCTATTCTTCTGCCTCAATTATTCTGCTGTTGATTCCTTCTAGTGTATTGTTCACCTATGTTTGTTTGTTCCTTAGTTCTTCTAGGTCGTTGCTAAACATTTCTTGCATTTTCTTCATTGTTTTTCCAAGATCCTGGATTATTTTCACTCTCATTATTCTGAATTCTTTGTCTGGAAGTTTGCTATCTCCACTTCATTTCATTGTTTTTCTTGGGTTTTATCTTGTCTCTTCATCTGGGACACAACTTTCTGCTTTTTCAACCTGATTAACTTTCTGTCATATGGTTTTTGTTTTAGCACTTTGCCATTGTGCTTCTTCTTGCTTTCTCTGTCTGCCCTCTGATGGAGAAGGCTAAGAGGCTTGTGTAAGTTTCTGGGTAGGCGGGACTGGTGGGCAGGACCTTGCTCAGTAAAACTTTAATCCAATTTTCTGCTGGTGTGTGGGGTTGAATTTCCTCCTGGTTTGGGTTCATTGTATGGTATGAGGAGACCCATCCCTGGGGTTTACAGGCTCTCTGGTAGGGTTAATGGTGAATCCCAAGAGGATTTATGCCAAGGGGGACCTTCCTGGCCTGCTGTTGCCAGTGCCCTGTCCCTGTGGTGAGCACCTGCCAACCAATGCCTCCACAGGAGGCCCCCCAACACTAGCAGGTGGTAATGGTTCAGTATCCTGTGAGGTCACTACTCCTTTCCTCTGGGTCTTGGTGCACAAAGGATTTGTTTGTGCCTCCAAGACTGGAGTCTCTGTTTCCCCTAGTCCTGTGGAAATCCTATAATCAAATTCAGCCGGCTTTCAAAGTCAGATTCCCTGGGGATTCCCACCCTTTGTTGGATCCCCAGCCTGGGAAGCCTGATGTGGGTTCAGAACTTTCACAACAGTATGAGAATTCCTTTGGTATTATTGTTGTCAAGTTTGTGGGTCACCCACCCAGCAGGTATGGGATTTGATTTTACCGTGGTTGTGCCCCTCTTACTGTCTCACTGCAGTTTCTTTGTTTTTGGATGTGGGGTCTCTCTCTCTCTCTCTCTTTTTTTTTTTTGTTGGGTTCCAGCATCCTCCTGTTAATGGTTGTTCAATAGTTGCAATTTTGGTGTTCTCACAGGAGGAGATGAGCGTATGTCCTTCTACTTTGCCATCTTGAACTGGAAGTCCTCTCTATTATCATTTTTTTTTAATTGGAGGAAAATTTCCCTTTGATGCTGTGCTGATTTCTGCTTCACAACAACATGAATCAGTCATAATTATATATATATATATATATATATACACACACACACACACACACACACACACACACACACACACACCCCTTTCCTCTTGAGTCTCCCTCCCCTCTCCCGTCCCACCCCTTTAGGTTGTCACAGAGCACCAAGCTGGGTTCCCTGTGTTACACAGCAGCTTCCTACTAGTTTTCTATTTTACACATGACTGTGTATATAGGTTAATGCTGCTTTATCAGTTTGTCCTACCCTCTCCTTCCCCCACTGTGTGCACAAGTTCATTCTTTATATTTGCATCTCCATACCTTCCATGTAAATATGTTCATCAGTATATTTTTCTCGATTCCATATACATGAGTTAATATATGATATTTATTTTTCTCTTTTCTCATCAGTCTGAAAAATAAGTGAAGTTATACTTCACTCTGTATAACAGGTTCTAGGTTCATCCATCTCACTACAACTGACTCAAATTCATTCCTTTTTATGGCTGAGTAGTATTCTATTGTATAAATGTGCTATATATTCTCTATCCATTCACTTGTCAATGAATATCTAGCTTGCTTCCACATCCTTGCTATTGTAAATAGTGCTGCAATGAACATTAGTGTATATATGTCTTTTATATTTGTGGTTTTCTCAGAGTATGCCCAGTAGTGGGATTGCTGGGTCATATGGTAGTTTTAGGGGCTTCCCAGCTGGCACTAGTGGTAAAGAACCTGCCTGTCAATGCAGGAGACTTAAGAAACATAGGTCCAGTCCCTGGGTCAGGGAGATCCCCTGGAGGAGGGCACAGCAACCTACTCCAGTATTCTTGCCTAGAGAATCCCATGGACAGAGGAACCTGGTGGGATGCAGTCCATAGGATCACAAAAAGTGGGACATGACTGAAGCAACTTGGCCTACATGCAAGCAAGGTAGTTTATTCCTAGTTTTTTAAGGAATCTCCACACGCTGTACCAATTTAAATTCCCACCAAAAAGGCAGTAGAATTCCCTTGGAAAGTTTTATTACTGTCATTTTAAATATAGGAAAACTGAGGAATTGAGTAATTGTCCCAGGTTCACACAGCAGTCCATATTGAAACCTCAGAAATCTGGTTCTGGAGCCGTTGCTCTTAACCGCTAAGCTCTCCTGCCTCTTGTTGCCTCTAAGTTAGTCACTTAGCCATGTCCGACACTTTGTGACCCAGTGGACTGTAGCCCACCAGGCCCACCCATGGAATTCTCCAGGCAAAAATATGGGAGTGGGTTGCCATTTCCTTCTCCACCGGATCTTCCTGACCCAGGGATCGAACCTAGGTCTCCCACATTCTGGGCGAACACTTTATCAACTGAGTCACCAGGGAAGATTATTGCCTTGTTGCCTCTAGGCCAACCAAAGTAAACAAGCAAAGTTCCTGACATAATGGAACTTACATTCTGGTTGATAGAGAGATAGATACTAAATAATAAACAAGAGCATCGAAACATGTATATTATCAAGGGTGAAACAGATCACCAGCCCAGGGTGAATGCATGAGACAAGTGCTCGGGGCTGGTGTGTTGGGAAGACCCAGAGGGAGCGGGTGGAGAGGGAGGTGGGAGGGGGGATCGGGATGGGGAATACATGTAAATCCATGACTGATTCATATCAACGTATGACAAAACCTACTACAATATTGTAAAGTAATTAGCCTCCAACTAATAAAAATAAATGGGGGGAAAAAGAGTAACAAGTAAAATGTACAATTAAAAAGTAAGAATAATAGAAAACAATGAAGTAGGGGAGTGTTCTTTTCTTCAATTATCTTACTTTTAATCTAATACTATCTCATTTTCAGTTCAGTTCAGTTCAGTCACTCAGTCGTGTTAGACTCTTTGTGACCCCATGTATTGCAGCAGGCCAGGCTTCCTTGTCCATCACCAACTCCCCGAGTTTACTCAAACTCTTGTCCATTGAGTTGGTGATGTCATCCAACCATCTCATCATCTGTTCTCCCCTTCTCCTCCTGCCTTCAATCTTTCCCAGTCTTTTCAAATGAATCATTTCTTCACATCAGATGGCCAAAGTATTGGACTTTCAGCTTCATCATCAGTCCTTCCAATGAATATTCAGGACTGATTTCCTTTAAGCTGGACTGGTTGGATCTCCTTGCAGTCCAAGGAACTCTTAAGAGTCTTCTCCAACACCGCAGTTCAAAAGCATCAATTCTTCGGTGTTCAGCTTTCTTTATAGTCCACTCTCACATCCAAACACGACTACTGGAAAAACCATAGCTTTGACTAGATGGACCTTTGTTTGCAAAGTAATGTCTGTGCTTTTTAATATGTTGTCTAGGTGGGTCATAGCTTTTCTTTCAAGGAGTAAGCATCTTTTAATTTCATGGCTTCAGTCACCATCTGCAGTGATTTTTGAGCCCCTGAAAATAAAGTCTCTGACTATTTCCACTGTTTCCCCATCTATTTGCCATGAAGTGATGGGACCAGATGCCATGATCTTAGTTTTCTGAATGTTGAGTTTTAAGCCAACTTTTTTCACTCTCCTCTTTCACTTTCATCAAGAGGCTCTTTAGTTCTTTTGCTTTCTGCCATAAGGTTGGTGTCATCTGCATATCTGAGGTTATTGATATTTCTCCCAGAAATCTTGATTCCAGCTTGGGCTTCATCCAGTCCAGCATTTCTCATGATGGACTCTACAGATAAGTTAAATAAGCAGGGTGACAATATACAACCTTGACGTACTCCTTTACCAATTTGGAACCAGTCAGTTGTTCCATGTTCGGTTCTAACTGTTGCTTCTTGACCTGTATACAGATATCTCAGGAGGCAGGTCAGGTGGTCTGGTATTCCCATCTCTTTAAGAATTTTTCACAGTTTGTTGTGATCCACACAGTCAAAGTCAAAGTAGTCAATGAAAGAGAAGTAGATGTTTTTCGGGAACTCTCTCACTTTTTTGATGATCCAATGGATGTTGGCAATTTGATCTCTGGGTACTCGGCCTTTTCTAAAAGCAGCTTGAACATCTGGAAGTTCATGGTTCACGTACTGTTGAAGGCTGACGTGAAAAATTTTGGGCATTACTTTGCTAGCATGTGAGATGAGTGCAATTGTTCTGTAGTTTGAGCATTCTTTGGCACTGCTTTTCTTTGGGATTGGAATGAAAACTGATCTTTTCCAGTCCTGTGGCCACTGCTGAGTTTTCCAGATTTGCTGGCATATTGAGTGCAGAACTCTTCACAGCATCATCTTTGAGGACTTGAAATAGCTCAGTTGGAATTCCATCACATCCACCAGCTTCTTTCATAGTGATGCTTCCTAAGGCCCACTTGACTTCACATTCCAGGATGTCTGGCTCTAGGTGAGTGATCACATCATTGTGATTTTCTGGGTCGTGAAGATCTTTCTGGTATAGTTCTTCCATGTATTCTTGCCACCTCTTCTTAATATCTTCTGCTTCAGTTCAGTTCAGTTCAGTTCAGTCACTCAGCCATGTCTGACTCTTTGCAACCCCATGAATCACAGCACGCCAGGCCTCCCTGTCCATCACCAACTCCCAGAGTTTACTCAAACTCATGTCCATTGAGTTGGTGATGACATCCAGCCATCTCATCCTCTGTCGTCCCCTTCTCCTCCTGCCCCCAATCCCTCCCAGCATCAGGATCTTTTCCAATGAGTCAACTCTTCGAATCAGGTGGCCAAAGTATTGGAGTTTCAGCTTCAGCATCAGTCCTTCCAATGAACACCAAGGACTGATCTCCTTCACGATGGACTGGTTGGGTCTCCTTGCAGTCCAAGGGACTCTCAAGAGTCTTCTCCAACACCACAGTTCAAAAGCATCAATTTTTCGGCACTCAGCTTTCTTCACAGTCCAACTCTCACATCCATACATGACCACTGGAAAAACCATTGCCTTGACCAGATGGACCTTTTTTTGACAAAGTAATGTCTCTGCTTTTTAATATCTATCTAAGTTGGTCATAGTTTTTCTTCCAAGGAGTAAGCGTCTTTTAATTTCATGGCTCCATCACCATCTGCAGTGATTTTCGAGCTCCCAAAAATAAAGTCTGACACTGTTTCTACTGTTTCCCCATCTATTTTCCATGAAGTGATGGGACCAGATGCCATGATCTTAGTTTTCTGAATGTTGAGCGTTAAGCCAACTTTTTCACTCTCCCCTTTCACTTTCATCAAGAGGCTTTTTAGTTCCTCTTCACTTTCTGCCATAAGGGTGGTGTCATCTGCATATCTGTTTCTGTTAGGTCCACACCATTTCTGTCCTTTATTGTGTCCATCTTTGCATGAAATATTCCCTTGATATCTCTAATTTTCTTGAAGAGATCTCTAGTCTTTCCCCTTCTATTATTTTCCTCTATTTCTTCGCATTTATCACTGAGTAAGGCTGTCTTATCTCTCCTTGCTATTCTTTGGAACTCTGCATTCAGATGGGTGTATCTTCCCTTTTCTCCTTTGCCTTTCGCTTCTCTTCTTTTCAAGGCAAGTATATTGAAGTGGTTTGCTATTCCCTTCTCCAGTGGACCACATTTTGTCAGAACTCTCCACCATGACCCATCCATCTTGGGTGGCCCTCCACAGCATGGTTCATAGTTTCATTGAGTTAGACATGGCTGTGGTCCATGTGATCAGATGGGTTAGTTTTCTGTGATTGTGATTTTCAGTCTGTCTGGCCTCTGATGGAGAAGGATAAGAGACTTATGGAAGCTTCCTGATGGGAGAGACTGACTGAGGGGGAAACTGGGTCTTATTCTGTTGGGCAGGGCCATGCTCAATAAATCTTTAATCCAATTTTCGTTGATATGTGGGGTTTTGTTCCCTCCATGTTATTTGACCTGGGGCCAAACTATGGTGGAGCTAATGAAGATAATGGCGACCTCCTTCAAAAGGTCCCGTGCATGCACTGCTACACTCAGTGTCCCCAGCCCTGCAGCAGGCCACAATGATGCATGCCTCTGCCAAAGACTCCTGGACCCTCATGGACAAGTCTGGGTCAGTCTCTTGTGGGGTCACTACTCCTTTCTCCTGCGTCCTGGTGCATACAAGATTCTGTTTTTGCCCTCCCAGCGTCTGTTTTCCCAGCCCTGTATAAGTTCTGGCAGTTCTGTGGTGGGGCTAATGGCAATCTCCTCCAAGAGGATTTGTGCCACACCCAGGTCTGCTGCACCCAGAGCCCCTGCCCCTGCAGCAGCCCACTGCTGACCTGTGCCTCCTCAGGAGGCGCTGAAACTCAGCTCTGTCTCAGTCTCTGTAGGGTCTCTGGGCCCTTGAGCCCTCTAAGCATCTCTGGTGGGTATGGGGTTTGATTCTAAATGCAATTTCACCCTTCCTACCATCTTGCTGGGCTTCACCTTTGCCCTTGGGTGTGGGGTATCTCCTCATTATTTCACAGATGGGGAAATTGAGCATCAAAGTGGTTAAAACCATATCTAAGGATGAATTCGTGCCAAGTCACTTCAGTTGTTTCCTACTCTTTGCGACATTATAGACCAGAGCCTGGATACCAGGTCCTTAATTCAAGCTTGAGTTTCCTGTGCAAACTCAGCTCAGCTGTAATCTGCCCTGTGTCCATGCTCCTTTATTCCTCTGTCCTCCAAAGCCACATGAGGGGATAAATCAGTGTTGAGTTCACAGTGATCATGAATGCTGGCAGTGCCAGGGGCCCTGAGAAGCCTGCATGGATGAATGCAACATCTGCAATGTGGAATCAGCCACACGGCTCTTCTCCACGTTGGTCGCCAAGGGCACTTTGTCTGTGAAAACAGACTTGTTAATATATGTCACAAATGGAAAGGCCGGGGATGGACAGAGTTTTACTGGATTCCATTAACAATTATAACAAGTTCAGAGAATAGGCATTGTAGGGACTTGTTGGAACTGTTCTTTCAAGTACCCCACACTGCCCCACTGGAAATACTGTTTTTAATGTCAACTTAGTTTGACCTTTAGTTTTGGTGGCATTTACTAATTCTATGAAAACCACCATTTCTCACTTCCCTGATGCTTAATAGAAAATCAAACTATTAGTTAGACATAGCCTAGTTTATGCAAAGGGGACAATCTCTCTCAAATGTTTCCCCCACAACCTGAAAAAAGATATAGAACAACCTCTATTATTTTGGTTAATTTAAATTTCTAACACCAGGGGAATTGAAAATGGTATTCTAACCATAGTTGAAAGCATCAGTTTGTTGTCTCTGGGAAGTCAAGAGAAGCCAGATCTCTCAAAGTGGGCCTGATTCTTGGGTTGGAGAAAAGCATACTTGTTCCAAAGCTTTCAGGGTCCCTAATCATTCAGTGATAGATAACTACTGCATGTATTAGTTTTTCATTGCTGTCATAACAAGTTATCACAACCTTAGCAGCTTAAAATAGCACCCATTTATTTTCTCACAGGTCAAGGAAGCTCAGCTGGGTTCTCTACTCAAGGGCTCACAGTGCCAAAATCAAGGTGGTATTGGCTGGGCTCTTGTGGAACACTCTGAGGGGGATCTGCTTCCAGGCCTACTCAGATCATTGGCAGAATTTAGTTTCTCAGTGTTTTTCCTGAGACGGAAGATTACTCTCACTTCTAGAGACCACCTGTATGCCCTGACTCATGGGTGTCTGTCCCCACATGCTCACCACAGCATCGCTCACAATGGTCAACGTACAGAAAGAGCCTGGGTGTCTGTCAGCAGACAAGTGGATAAACAGGTAGGGGATATATATACACACATACATATATATATATACACAAACATACACACACACACACACACATATACACATAGACATACACAATGGAATATTACTCAGTCATGTAAAAAAATCTTGCCATTTGCAACAATATGGATGGATCTAGACCGTGTTATACTCAGTGAAACAAGTCACACAATAAGGAAATATGGGGTGATCTCATTTACATGTTGTTGTTGTTTAGTTACTAAGTCATGTCCAATTCTTTGCAACCCTTTGCCAGGCTCCTCTGTCCATGGGATTTCCCAGGAAAGAATACTGAATTGGGTTGCCATTCCCTTCTCCAGGGGATCTTCCCCACCCAGGGGTCAAAACCATATCTCCTGCATTACAGGCAGATTCTTTACTGCTGAGCCACCAAGGAAGTCCGACTTACATGCAGCTTTTCAAAAAGTTGAATACATAGTGACAGAGAGTAGAAGAATGGCTACCAGAGCCCAGGAGGAGGATGGGAGTAATGGGGAGGTACTGGTCAAAGAATATGAACTTCAAGGTATAAGATGAATAAGTTCTGAGCAACTAATGCATAGCATGGTAATTATAGTTAACAGCACTGAATTAAATACTTGAAGTTGTTAAGAGAGTATAACTTCAATGTTCCTATCACATAAGGCAGTAGTAATTATATGCCAATATGGAGGTGTTAGCTACTGCTACACTTACATCTTCTACTTTTGAAGCACTGAACTATGCGTTCCACTCATGCTGTCAAAGGGAGGTGAGGTCTCCTGTCGAGATGAGGCGGGGAACTAGGGTATTCTCTAGGGTCTCCACAGGAGATTCAGACATCCCTTCATCTTGTGAGATGAAAGACGACCCTGCACTCAAGTCACTGCAGGGAAATCCAGCCTTATTTCGGGTCAGGGCATCTCGGCGTCCATTCCACTTGAGGCAGCAAACTCAGGGTTCCTCTCACGTAACTATAGCTGACAGAAGCCTCCTCTTTAGGTGTTTCTTAAAGCTTGCATTCCTCTTGAGTCAAACCCAGGGAATCAGCTCTCATCTCGAGATGACTTGAGGTACACGGAGCTGTTTTCTAGTTGCTGTCCTGAAAGTGGTGTTCCTCTATACTTAGGACGGTGTTCTCAGGGAATCTCTGGAGTTGCCTAAAGAAAGTCAAGCCACTTGTCGTGTTTTGGGGAATGCTGGATGGCTCTGGAGCCAATGTAGGGGAATCGGCCTCATCTCGAGTTGATTTGGGGTACACCGAGCTCTTTCGTGTTGCTGCGGTGACCTCAGGGTCCCTCTAGACTTGTATCAGTGTTCTTGGGGACTCTCTGGAGTTCCATCAAGGAAGTCAAGGCTCCTTTCATGTTTGATTGGGAACACGGAATTGCTCTGCACACAATGAAGGGGAATCTGATCTCATCTCTCATCGGGCGGGGAGTCTCATGGTTTTTCTCGAGTTGCGGAGGGAACCTGGGTTACATTCACGAGTGAAGACAGGGATGGCCCCTCCAAACTCGTGTTTTGTTCAGTGATGTCAGGACGCCTGTCTAGTTGCGAGGGACAACTCAGGATTCTCTTTGAGGCTTGGCAGGGCAATAGGGACGCCTCTTGAGGTGAGGCAGGAGACCCAGTGTCCTTTCAAGTTGCCACACGGATACTGGGATTCCGGTTAATATTCAAGAGGAGTCAGTCATCGTCTACTTTTGAAGCATTGAACTCTGCGTTCCACTCTTGTTGTCAAAGGGATGTGAGGCCTCCTTTTGAGATGAGGCTGGGAACTAGGGCTTTCTCTAGGGTCTTCACTGGGGATTCAGACATCCCTTCTTCTTGTGAGATGAAAGACGAGCCTGCATGCAAGTCACTGCAGGGAATTGTCAGCCCCACTGAATCAGGGCATCTCGGTGTCCATTCCACTTGAGGCAACAAATTCAGGGTCCCGCTCACATACCTGAAGCTGAGAAAAGCCTCTGCTTGAGTTGCTTGTGGAAAGTTGGTATTCTTCCTGATTCGAAGACAGGGAATCAGCTCTCATCTCAGAATGATTTGGGGTACATGGAGATTTTCTTGAGTTGCTGTGCTGAACTTGGTGTTCCTCTAGAATTGTGATGGTGTTCTCAGGAAGTCACTGGAGTAGCCTAAAAGAAGTCAATCCACTTGTCCTGTTTGATGGGGAATGCAAGATTGCTCTGGAGCCAGTGCAGGGGAATCGGGCCTCATCTCGAGTTGATTTGCAGTACACGGGGATCTTTCGTGTTGCTGTGTTGACCTCAGGGTCCCTCTAGACTTGTGACAGAGTTCTTCGGGACTATGAGGAGTTTCATCTAGGAAGTCAAGGCTCCTTTCATGTTTGATGGCAAACATGAACTTGTTCTGCACGAAGTGCAGGATAATCAGGCCTCATCTCGCAGCGAGGGGGAATTCTCATGGTTTTCTCCAGTTCTGGCGGAAACCTGGGGTATGTTCTCGAGTTACGGTGGGGATGGCCCTTCAAAACTCGTGTTGGTTCAGCGACGTCAGGACTCCTGTCTAGTTGCGAGGGACATATCGGGATTCTCCTTGAAGCTGGGCAGGAAAATAGGGATGCCTCTCGAGGTGAGGGGGGCAAACCAAGGTCCTTTCCCATTGCCACAGGAATTTTGGGATTTCTATCAATTTTCAATAGAAGCCAGCCATCCTCTCCTTTTGAAGCATTTAACTCCATGTGCCTCTCGAGGTTTCAAAAGGATGTGAGGCCTCCTGTCGAGATGACCCAGGGAACTGGGCTTTCTCTAGGGTCTCCACAGGGCATTCAGACTTCCCTTCATCTTGGGAGATGAAAGACGAGCCTGCATTCAAGTCACTGCAGGGAATTCCGGCCTTATTTCGAGTCAGGGTATCTCGGAGTCCATTCCATTTGAGGCAGCAAACGCAGGGTCCCTCTCACATACATATAGCTGAGAGAAGCCTCCTTGTATGGTGCTTGTGGAAAGTTGGCATTCCTCTTGAGGCAAAGCCAGGTAATCAGCTCTCATCTCGAGATGATTTGGGGTACACAGAGCTTTTCTCGAGTTGCTGTGCTGAACTTGAGCTCCTCTAGACTTGTGACGGTATCCTCGTGGAATCTCTGGAGTTGCCTAAAGGAAGTCAAGCCACTTGTTGTGTTTGATGGGGAATGCGGGATGGCTCTGGAGACAATGCAGGGGAATCGGGCCTCACCTCGAGTTAATTTGGAGTACAGGGCGTGCATTCGTGCTGCTACGGGGACCTCAGGGTCCCTGTATACTTGTGAGAGTGTTCTTGGGGACTCTCTGGAGTTCCTTCAAGGAAGTCAAGGCTCCTTTCATGTTTGATGGGGAACACAGACTTGCTCTGCACTCAATGCAGGGGAATCTGGTCTCATCTCTCACCGAGCGGGAAGTCTCATTTTTTTCCTGATGTTGCGGCGGGAACCTGGGTGATGTTCTCCAGTTACGGTGGGGATGGCCCTTTAAAACTCGTCTTTGTTCAGCCATGTCAGGACTCCTGTCTAGTTGCAAGGGACACCTTGGGATTCTCCTCGAGGCTTGGCAGGACATTAGGGACGCCTCTCGAATTGAGGTGGGAGGCCAAGTTTCCCTTTGCAGTTGTCAGAGCGATACTGTGACTCCTGTCAGTTTTCAAGAGGAGTCAGGTTTTGTCTCCTTTTGGAGCATTGACCACTGCATGTCTCTCATGTTTCAAAGGGATCTTAGGCCCCTTGTCGAATGAGGTGGGGAACTAGGGCATTCTCTAGGGTCTCCACAGGGGATTCAGACATCCCTTCGTCTTGTGAGATGAAAGACGACCCTGCACTCAAGTCACTGCAGGGAAATCCGGCCTTATTTCGAGTCAGGGCATCTCGGTGTCCATTCCACTTGAGACAGCAAACTCAGGGTTCTCCTCACATAACTATAGCTGACAGAAGCCTCCTCTTTAGGTGTTGTTTAAAGCTTGCATGCCTCTTGAGTCAAAGCCAGGGAATCAACTCTCATCTCGAGATGATTTGAGGTACACGGAGCTGTTTTCTAGTTGCTGCGCTTGAACGTGGTGTTCCTCTATACTTAGGATGGTGTTCTCGGGGAATCTCTGGAGTTGCCTAAAGGAAGTAAAGCCACTTGTCATGTTTGATGGGGAACAAAGGATGGCTCTGGAACCAATGTAGGGGAATCTGGCCTCATCTTGAGTTGATTTGGGGTACACCGAGCTCTTTCGTGTTGTTGCGGTGACTTCAGCATCCCTCTAGACTTGTATCAGAGTTCTTAGGGACTCTTTGGAGTTCCATCAAGGAAGTCAAGGCTCCTTTCACATTTGATGGGGAACACGGAATTGCTCTGCACGCAATGCAGGGGAATCTATTCTCATCTCTCATCGAGAGCATGACAGGCACGCGGAGTCTCATGGTTTTTCTCGAGTTGCAGAGGGAACCTAGGTTATATTCTCAACTGACGATGGGAATGGCCCCTCAAAACTCGTGTTTGTTCAGCGGCGTCAGGACTCCTGTCTAGTTGTGAGTGACAACTCGGGATTCTCATGGAGGCTTGACAGGGCAATAGGGACGCCTCTCAAGGTGAGGTGGGAGACTCAGTGTCCTTTCATTTTGCCACAGGGATACTGGGATGTCTGTTAATTTTCAAGAGGAATCAGTCATCGTCTACTTTTGAAGCACTGAACTCCGCATTTCACTCTTGTTGTCAAAGGGATGTGAGGCCTCCTGTCGAGATGAGGCAGGGAACTAGGGCTTTCTCTAGGGTCTTCACAGGGGATTCAGACATCCCTTCATCTTGTGAGGTTAAAGACGAGCCTGCATTCAAGTCACTGCAGGGATTTCAGGCCTTATTTCAAATCAGGGCATCTCCGGTCCATTCCAATTGAGGCAGCAAACTGAGGGTCCCTCTCACATACATATATCTGAGAGAAGCCTCCTCATGAGGTTCTTGTGGAAAGTTGGCATTCCTCTTGAGTCAAAGCCAGGGAATCAGCTCTCATCTCGAGATGATTTGGGGTACACGGAGCTTTTCTCGAGTTGCTGTGCTGAACTTGGTGTTCCTCTAGACTTGTGACGGTATTCTCGAGGAATCTCCGGAACTGTCTAAAGGAAATCAAGCCACTTGTCATTTTGATGGGGAAGGCGGGATGGCTCTGGAGACAATCCAGGGGAATCAGGCATCATCTCGAGTTGGTTTGGAGTACACGGAGTGCTTTCATGTTGCTGCGGGGACGTCAGGGTCCCTCTATACTTGTTAGAGTGTTCTTGGGGACTCTCTGGAGTTCCATCAAGGAAGTCAAGGGTCCTTTCGTGTTTAATGGGTAACATGGACTTGCTCTGCATTCAATGCAGGGAAATCTGGTCTCATCTCTCATCGAGCAAGGAGTCTCATGGTTTTTCTCGAGTTGTGGAGGAAACCTGGGTTATATACTCGAGTGAAGATGGGGATGGCCATCAAAATTCCTGTTTGTTCAGTGACATCAGGATGCCTGGGTAGTTGCGAGGGTCACATCGGGATTCTCCTCGAGCCTTGGCTGGGAAAAAGGAACTCCTCTCGAGGTGAGGTGGGAGACCCAGGGTCCTTTCAAGTTGCTACAGGTATACTGGGATTCCTGACAATTTTCAAGAGGAATCAGTCTTCATCTACTTGTGAAGCACTGAACTCCGTGTTCCTCTCGAGTTGTCAAAGGGACGTGAGGCCTCCTTTCGAGATGAGGCGGGGAACTAGGGCTTTTTCTAGGGTCTCCACAGGGGATTCAGACATCCCTTCATTTTTTGAGATGATAGACAAGCCTGCATTGATGTCACTGCAGGGAAATCCAGCCTTATTTTGATTCACGGCATCTCGGTGACCATTCCACTTGATGCAGCAAACTCAGGGTCCCACTTACATACCTATAGCTGAGAGAAGACTCCTCTTGAGGGGCTTGTGGAAAGTTGGCCTTCCTCTTGAATCAAAGCCAGGGAATCAGCTCTTATCTCGAGATGATTTGGGCACAGGGAGCTTTTCTCGAGTTGCTATTTTGAACTTGGTGTTCCTTTAGACTTGAGACGTGATTTTCGGGGAAACTCTGGAGTTGCTTAAAGGAAATAAGCCCCGTGTAGTGTATGATGTGTAATGCCGGATGGCTCTGGAGACAATGCAGGGGAATCGGACCTCATCTCAAGTTGATTTGGAGTACACGGAGCCCTTTCATATTGCTGTGGGGATCTCAGGGTCCCTCTAGACTTGTGACAGTGTTCCTGGGTACTCTCTGGAGTTCCATCAAGGAAGTCAAGGGTCCTTTCTTGTTTGATGGGGAACACGGACTTGCTCTGAACGCAGCGCAGGGGAATCGGGCCTCATCTTGAGTTGATTTCAAGTACACGGTGTGCTTTCTTGTTGCAGCAGGGACCTCAGGGTCCTCTAGGCTTGTGACAGTGTTCCTGGGGACACTCTGGAGTTCCATCAAGGAAGTCAAGGCTCCTTTCTTGTTTGATGGGGAACACGGACTTGCTCTGAACGCAGTGCAGGGGAATTGGGCCTCATCTCGAGTTGATTTGGAGTACACGGAGCCCTTTCATGTTGATGCGGGGACCTCAGGGTCCCTCTAGACTTGTGACAGTGTTCTTGGGGTCTCCTGGAGTTGCATTGAGGAAGTCAAGTCTCCTTTCCTGTTTAATGGGGAACATGGGATTACTCTGCATGCATTGCTGGGGAATTGGGCCTCATCTCACAGCGAGGGGAAAGTCCCATTGTTTCTCTGGAGTTGCGGCGGGAACCTGGGTTATGTTCCCAAGTTACGGCGGGGATGGCCCTTTAAAACTCGTGTCTGTTCAGCGACGTCAGGATTCCTGTCTAGTTGCGAGGGACAACTCGGGATTCTCTTCGAGGCTTGGCAGGGCAATAGGGACGCCTCTCGAGGTGAGGAAGGAGACCCAGTGTCCTTTCAGGTTGCCACAGGGATACTGGGATTTCTGCCGATTTTCAAGAGGTTCAGTCATCGTCTACTTTTGAAGCATTGAACTCCACGTTCCACTCTTGTTGTCAAAGGGATATGAGGCCTCCTGTCGAGATGAGGCGGGGAACTAGGGCTTTCTCTAGGGTCTTCACAGGGAATTCAGACTTCCCTTTATCTTTTGAGATGAAAGACGAGCCAGCATTCAAGTCACTGCAGGGAAATCCGGCCTTATTTCAAGTCAGGGCATCTCGGTGTCCATTCCACTTGAGGCAGCAATCTCAGGGTCCCTCTCACATACCTAGAGCTGAGAAAATCCTCCGTTTGAGCTGCTTGTGGAAAGTTGCCATTCCTCTTGTTTTGAAGCCAGCTAATCAGGTCTCATCTCAACATGATTTGGGGTACACTGAGCTTTTCTCAAGTTGCTGTGCTGAACTTGGTGCCCCTCTAGAGTTGGTATGGTGTTCTCAGGAATCTCTGGAGCTGCTTAAAAGAAGTCAAGCCATTGTCCTGTTTGATGAGGAATGTAGAATTGCTCTGGAGTCAATGCAGGAGAATCGAGCCTCATCTCGATTTGGTTTGTGGTATACGGGGCTCTTTCATGTTGCTGCATTGACCTCAGGGTCCCTCAAGATTTGTGAGAGAATTCTTGTGGACTATGTGGAGTTTCATCTAGGAAGTCAAGGCTCCTTTCGTGTTTGACGGGGAACTCACACGTCTTTTGCATGCAATGCAGGGGAATCGGGCCTCATGTCTTGGCGAGGGGAAAGTCTAATGGTTTTCCCGAGTTGTGGCGGGAACCTGGGTTACATTCTCGAGTTACGGTGCGGATGGACCTTCAAAACTCAGGTTGGTTCAGCGACGTCAGGACTCCTGTCTAGTTGCGAGGGACACCTTGGGATTCTCCTCGAGGCTTGGCAGGATAATAGGGATGCCACTCGAGGTGAGGGGGAAGACCCAGGGTCCATTCCAGTTGCCACAGGAATTTTGGGATTCCTATCAATTTTCAAGAAGAGGCAGCCATCCTCTCCTTTTGAAGCATTTATCTCCGCCTGCCTCTAGAGGTTTTAAAAGGGTGAGAGGCCTCATGTCAAGATGAACTGGGGAACTAGGGCTTTCTCTAGGGTCTCCACAGGAGATTTGACATCCTTTCATCATTTGAGATGAAAGACAAACCTGCATTCATGTCACTGCAGGGAGATCTGGCCTTATTTCGAGTCACGGCATCTTGGTGACTATTCCACTTGACGCAGCAAACTCAGGGTCCCTCTCACATACCTATAGCTGAGAGAAGCCTCCTCTTGAGGGGCTTGTGGAAAGTTGGCATTCCTCTTGCGTCGAACCCAGGGATTCAGCTCTCATCTCGAGATGATTTCTGGCACAGGGAGCTTTTCTCTTGTTGTTCTGTTGAACTTGGTGTTCCTTTAGACTTGAGACGGTATTCTCAGGGAAACTTTGGAGTTGCCTAAAGGAAGTAAGCCCTTTATCGTTTATGATGGGTAATGCGGGATGGCTCTGGAGACAATGCAGGAGAATCGGGCCTCATCTCAAGTTGATTTGGAGTACACTGAGCCCTTTCATGTTGATGCGGGGACCTCAGGATCCCTCTAGACTTGTGACAGTGTTCTTGGGTTCTCTCTGGGGTTCCATCAAGGAAGTCAGGGAACCTTTCTTGTATGATGGGGAACACGAGCTTGCTCTGAACACAGTGCAGGGGAATCGGGCCTCCCCTTGAGGCAAGTGAAAAGTCTCATTTTTTTTTTTTCTGGAGTTGCCGCGGGAACCTGGGTTATGTTCTCGAGTTATGGCGGGGATTGCCCTTCAAAACTCGTGTTTATTCTTTGACGTCAGGACTCCTGTCTAGTTGCGACGGACACCTTGGGATTCTCCTCGAGGCTTGGCAGGACAATAGGGACGCCTTTCGAGGTGAGACGGGACACCAAGTTTCCCCTCACATTTGCCAGAGTGATACTGTGACTCTTGTCAGTTTTCAAGAGGAGTCAGGCTTCATCTCCTTTAGTAGCATTGAACTCCGCATGACTCTCCTGTTGTCAAAGAGATGTGCGGCCTCCTGTCGAGATGAGGCGGGGAACTAGGGATTTCTCTAGGGTCTCCACAGGGGATTCAGACATCCCTTCATCTTTTGGGATGAAAGACAAGCCGGCATTCAAGTCATTGCAGGGAATTCCTGCCTTATTTTGAGTCAGGGCATCTCGGTGTCCATTCAACTTGAGGCAGCAAACTCAGGGTCCTTCTCACATACCTAGAGCTGAGAGAAGCTTCCTTTTGTGGTGCTTGTGGAAAGTTGGCATTCCTCTTGATTCGAAGTCAGGGAATCAGCTCTCATCTCGAAATGATTTGGGGTATACAGAGCTTTTACCGAGTTACTGTGCTGAACTTGGTGTTTTTCTAGACATGAGACAGTGTTCTCGTGGAATCTCTGGAGTTGGCTAAAACAAGTCAAGCAACTTGTCCTGTTTGATGAGAAATGCAAGATTGCTCTGGAGCCAAAGCAGGGGAATCGGGCCTCATCTCGAGTTGATTTGTGGTACACGGGGTTTTTTCGTGTTGCTGCATTGACCTCAAGGTCCCTCTAGACTTGTGACTGAGTTCCTGTGGACTATGTTCCTGCATTCCTAAAGTCCTGCAGTGACTTGAATGCAGGCTCATCTTTCATCTCACCAGATGAAGGGATGTCTGAATCCCCTGTGTACACCCTAGAGAAAGCCCTAGTTCCCCGCCTCATCTCGACAGGAGGCCTCACATCCCTTTGACAACACGAGTGTAACGTGGAGTTCAATGCTTCAAAAGTAGACGATGACTGACTCCTCTTGAAAATTGACAGGAATCCCAGTATCCTTGTGGCAACTTGAAAGGACACTGGGTCTCCCTCCTCATCTCGAGAGGCGTCCCTATTGCCCTGCCAAGCCTTGAAGAGAATCCCGAGTTGCCCCTTCCAACTAGACAGGCGTCCTGATGTCACTGAACAAACACGAGTTTTGAGGGGTTATCCCCATCGTCCTTCGAGAATATAATCCAGGTTCCCTCCACAACTCGAGAAAAACCATGAGATTTCCCGCTCGATGAGAGATGAGATCAGATTCCCCTGCATTGCGTGCAGAGCAATTCTGTATTCCCATCAAACATGAAAGGATCAATGACTTCCTTGATGGAACTCCAGCGAGTTCCTAAGAACACTGATAGAAGTCTAGAGGGACCCTGAGGTCACCGCAGCAAATGAAAGTGCTCGGTGTACCTCAAATTCACTCGAGATGAGGCCAGATTCCCCTACATTGGCTCAAGAGCCACGCGGCATTCCCCATCAAACAAGACAAGTGGCTTGACTTCCTTTAGGCAACTCCAGAGATTCCCCAAGAACACCGACTTAAGTATAGAGGAACACCGCGTTTAGCATAGCAACTAGAAAACAGCTGCGTGTACCTCAAATCATTTCGAGATGAGAACTGATTCCCTGGCTTTGACTCAAGAGAAATGCAAGCTTTAAACTACACCTAAAGAGGAGACTTTTGTCAGCTATAGGTACGTGAGAGGGACCCTGAGTTTGCTGCCTCAAGTGGAATGGACACCGAGAAGCCCTGATTCAAAATAAGGCTGGAATTTCCTGCAGTGACTTGAATGCAGCTTCGCCTTTAATCTCACAAGAGCAAGGGATGTCTTAATCCCCTGTGGAGACCCTAGAGAATACCCTAGTTCCCCCCCTCATATCGACAAGGGGCCTCACATCCCTTTGACAACACGAGAGACACGGGGAGTTCAATGCTTCAAAACGAGATGAAGCCTGACTCCTCTTGAAAACTGACAGGAGTCACAGTATTGCTCTGGCAACTGCAAAGGGAAACTTGGTCTCCCGCCTCTCCTCAAGAGGCGTCCCTATTGTCCTGGCAAGCCTCAAGGAGAATGCCAAAGTGTCCCTGGCAACTAGACAGGAGTCCTGATGTCGCAGAACCAACTGAGTTTTTAAGGGCCTTCCGTGCCGGAACTGGAGAACATAACCCAGGTTCCCGCCACAACTCGAAAAAACCATGAGAAATCCCCCTCGCCGTGAGATGAGGCCCGATTCCCCTGCATTGCATGCAGAGCACATCCGTGTTCCCCATCAAACACGAAAGGAGTCATGACTTCCTAGATGAAACTCCACATAGTCCCCAAGAACTCTGTCACAAATCTAGAGGGACCCTGAGGTGAACACAGCAACACGAAAGAACCCCATGCACTGCAAATCTATTCGAGATGAGGCTCAATTCCCTTGCATTGACTCCATAGCAATCCTGCATTCCTCATCAAACAGGACAAGTGGTTTGACTTCTTTTAGGCAACTCCAGAGATTCCCCGAGAACACCATCCCAAGTCTAGAGGAACACCAAGTTCAGCACAGCAACTCAAGAAAAACTCCATTTACCCCAAATCATCTCACGATGAGAGCTGATTCCCTGGCTTTGACATAAGAGGAATGCCAACTTTCCACAAGCAGCTCAAGCGGAGGCTTTTCTCAGCTCTAGGTACGTGAGAGGGACCCTGAGTATGCTGCCTCAAGTGGAATGGACACCGAGATGCCCTGACTCGAAATAAAGCCGGAATTCCCTGCAGTGACTTGAATGCAGGCTCGTCTTTCATCTTCCAAGATGAAGCGATGTCTGAATCCCCTGTGAAGACCCTAGAGAAAGTCCTACTTCCCCGCCTCGTCTCGACAGGAGGCCTCACATCCCTTTGACAACACGAGTGGAACACGGAGTTTAATGCTTCAAAAGTAGACGATGACTGACTCTTATTGAAAATGAACATGAATTCCAGTATCCCTGTGGCTACCTGACAGGACACTGGGTCTCCCGCCTCACCTCGAGAGACGTCACTTTTGCCCTGCCAAGCCTCAAAGAGAATCCCAAGTTGTCCCTCGCAACTAGACAGGCGTTCTGACGTCGCTGAACAAACACGAGTTTTGATGGTCCGTCCCTGTCGTCACTCGAGAATATAACCCAGATTCCCACAGCAACTCGAGAAAAATAATGAGACTTCCCGCTCAATGAGAGATGAGATCAGATTTCCCTGCACTGCGTGCAGAGCAATTCCGTGTTAACCATCAAACAGGAAAGGAGACTTGACTTCATTGATGGTACTCCAGAGAGACCCCAAGAACACTTTCACATGTCTAGAAGGACCCTGAGGTTCCCGCAACAACATGAAAGTTCTCTGTGTACTCCAAATAAACTTGAGATGAGGCCCGATTCCCTTGCACTGAGTTCAAAGCAAGTCCTTGTTCCCCATCAAACATGAAAGGAGCCTTTACTTCCTTGATGAAACTCTAGAGAGTCCCCAAGAACACTGTCACAAGTCTAGAGGGAACCTGAAGTACCCGCAGCAAAAAGAAAGCACACCGTGTACTTGAAATCAGCTTGAAATGAGGCTCGATTCCCCTGCACTGCGTGCAGAGCAACTCCGTGTTCTCCATCAAACAGGAAAGGAGCCTTGACTTCTTTGATGGAACTCCAGAGAGTCCCCAGGAACACTGTCACAAGTCTAGACGGACCCTGAGGTCTCCGCAGCAACATGAAAGCGCACTGTGTACTTCAAATCAACTCGAGGTGAGGCTTGATTTCCCTGCATTGTCTCCAGAGCAATCACTTGTTCCCCATCAAACATGACAAGTGGCTTTACTTCCTTTAGGCAACTCCAGAGATTCCCCGAGAACACCGTCCTAAGCATAGAAGAACACCACGTTCAGCACAGCAACTAGAAAACAGCTCCGTGCACCTCAAATCATCTCGAGATGAGAGCCGATTCCCTTGCTTTGACTCAAGTGCAATGCCGGCTTTAAATAACACCTAAAGAGGAGGCTTCTGTCAGTTATAGGTATGTGAGAAGGACCCTGAGTTTGCTGCCTCAAGTGGAGTGGACACCGAGATGCCCTGACTCGAAACAGGGATGGAATTCCCTGCAGTGACTTGAATGCAGGCTCGTCTTTCATCTCTCAAGTTGAAGGGATGTCTTAAACCCCTGTGGAGACCCTAGAGAACACCCTAGTTCACTGCGTCATCTTGACAGGAGGCCTCACATCCCTTTGACAACACAAGAGACACGTGGAGATCAATGCTTCAAAAGGAGATGAAGCCTGACTCCTCTTGAAAACGGACAGGAGTCACAGTATCGCTCTGGCAACTGCACAGGGAAACTTGGTGTCTGGCCTAACCTCGAGAGGCATCCCTATTGTCCTGACAAGCCTCGAGGAGAACCCCAAGGTGTCCCACGCAACTAGACAGCAGTCCACACATCACTGAAAAAAACCGAGTTTTCAAGGGCCATCCCCGCCGCATCTCGAGAACATAACCCAGGTTCCCACCAAAACTCGAGAAAAAAATGAGAATTCCCCCTCGCAGCAAGATGAGGCCCAATTCCCCTGCAATGCAAGCAGGGTAAGTCTGTGTTCCCCATCAAACAGGAAAGGAGATTTGACTTCCTTAATGGAACTCCAGAGAGACCCGAAGAACACTGTCACAAGTCTAGAGGGACCCTGAGGTTCCCACATTAACATGAATGCACACCGTGTACTTGAAATCAACTCGAGATGAAGACAGATTCTCCAGCACTGCATGCAGAGCAAGTCCGTGGTCCTCATTAAACACGAAAGGAGCCTTGAATTCCTTGATGGCACTCCAGAGAGTCCCCAGGAACTCCGTCACAAGTCCAGAGGGACCCTGAAGTCACCACAGCAATGCGAAAGAGCTCAGTGTACCCCAGATCAACTCGAGATGAGGCCAGATTCCCCTTCATTGGCTCCAGAGCCATCCGGCATTCCCCATAAAACATGACAAGTGGCTTGACTTCCTTTAGGCAACTCCAGAGATTCCCCGAGAACACCGTCCTAAGTATAGAGGAACACCCCGTTCAGCACAGCAACTAGACAACAGTTCCGTGTACCTCAAATCATCTCGAGATGAGAGCTGAGTCCCTGGCTTTGACTTAAGAGGAATGCCAGCTTTAAACAACACCTAAAGACGAGGCTTCTCTCAGCTATAGGTGCGTGAGAGGGACCCTGAGTTTGCTGTCTCAAGTGGAATGGACACCGAGATGCCCTGACTCAAAATAAGGCAGGAATTCCCTGCAGTGATTTGAATGCTGTCTAATCTTTCATCTTACAAGATGAAAGAATGTCTGAATCCCCTGTGGAGACCCTAGAAAATACCCGAGTTCCCCGCGTGATCCCGACAGCAGGCTTCACATCCCTTTGACCACAAGAGAGCCATTTGGAGTGCAATGCTTCAAAAGGAGACGAAGCCTGACTCCTCTTGAAAACTGACAGGAGTCACAGTATCACTCTGGCAACAGCAAAGGGAAACTTGGTCTCCCGCCTCAACTCGAGAGGTGTCCCTATTGTTCTTCCAAGCCTCGAGGGGAATACCAAGGCATCACTCGCAACTAGACAGGCGTCCACACATTTCTGAACAAACACGAGTTTTGAAGGTCCATCCCCTCTGTAACTCGAGAACAAACTCAGGTTCCCGCCGCAAATCCAGGAAAAAAGTGAGACTTTACCTCGCTGCAAGATGAGGCCAAATTCCCCTGCAATGCATGCAGGGTACGTCCGTGTTCACCATCAGACAGGATAGGAGACTTGTCTTCCTTGATGGAACTCCAGAGAGACCCCAAGAACACTGTCCAAAGTCTAGAAGGACCCTGAGATCCCTGCAACAACATGAAAGTGCTCCGTGGACTCCAAATCAACTCGAGATGAGGCCCGATTCCCCTGCGCTGCATTGAGAGCAAGTCTGTGTTCCCCATCAAACATGACAGGAGCCGTGACTTCCTTGATGGAACTGCAGAGAGTTCCCAAGAACACTGTCACAAGTCTAGAGGGACCCTGAGGTCCCTGCAGCCACAAGAAAGTGCACCGTGTACTTCAAATCAACTCAGGATGAAGCCTGATTCCCCTGCACTGTGTGCAGAGCAAGTCTGTCTTCCCCATCAAACATGAAAGGAGCCTTGACTTCCTTAATGGAACTCCAGTGGGTCCCCAGGAACACTGTCACAAGTCTAGAGGGACCCTGAAGTCCCCGCAGCAACAGGAAAGTGCTCCGTGTACCTCGAATCAACTCGAGATGAGGCCCGATTCCCCTGCATTGTCTCCAGAACCATCACTCGTTCCTCATCAAACACAACAATTGGCTTGCCTTCTTTGCAGCAACTCCAGATATTACCCGAGAATACCGTCTCAAGTCTAGAGGAACACCAAGTTTAGCACAGCAACTTGAGAAAAGCTCCATGTACCCCAAATCATCTCGAGATGAGAGCTAAATCACTTGCTTCGACTCAAGAGGAATGTGAACTTTCCACAAGCAGCTCAAGCGGAGGCTTTTCTCAGCTCTAGGTATGTGAGAGGGAACCTGAGTTCGCTGCCTCAAGTGGAATGGACACCGAGACACCCTGACACGAACTAAGGCCAGAATACCCTGCAGTGACTTGAATGCAGGCTCGACTTTCATCTCAAAAGATGAAGGGATGTCTGATTCGCCTGTGAAGACCCTAGAGGAAGCCCTAATTGCTCACCTCATCTCGAAAGGAGGCCTCAAATTCCTTTGACACCAAGAGTGGAATGTGGAGTTCAATGCTTTAAAAGTAGATAATGATTGACTCCTCTTGAAAATTGACAGAAATCCCAGTATCCCTGTGGCAACTTGAAAGGAGACTGGGTCTCCTGCCTCACCTGGATAGGCGTACCAATTGCCCTGCCAAGCCTCGGGGGAATCCCGAGGTATCCCTCACAACTAGACAGGAGTCCTGACATCGCTGAATAAACACGTGTTTGGAAGGGCCATCCCCGTCATAACTCGAGATCATAACCCAGGTTCTTGCCGCAACTCGAGAAAAACCATGAGACTTCCCCCTCGCTGCGAGATGAGGCCCAATTCGCCTGCATGGTATACAGAGCAACTCCGTGTTCCACATCAAACACGAAAGGAGCCTTGATTTTTTTGATGGCACTCCAGAGAAAACCCAAGAACACAGTCTCAAGTCTAGAGGGATCCTGAGGTCACTGAGCAACAGGAAAGAGCTCGATGTACTCCAAATCAACTCGAGATGAGAGTTTAGTCCCTGTCTTCGACTCAAGAGGAATACCACCTTTCCACAAGCACCACAAGAGGAGTCTTCTCTCAGCTATATGTATGTGAGAGGGACCCTGAATTTGCGGCCTCATTTGGAATGGACATTGAGATGACCTGACTCGAAATAATGCCAGATATCCCTGTAGTGACTTGAATGCAGGCTCGTCTTGCATCTCCCAAGATGAAGGGATGTCTGAATCCCCTGTGGAAACTATAGAGAAAGACCTAGTTCCCAGCATAAATGCGACCGGAAGGCTCATAACCTTCGAAAACTCGAGAGGTACGCAGAGATCAATGATTCAAAAGGAGACGATGCGTTACTCCTCTTGAAAACTTATAGCAATCCTCGTATCCCTGTGGCACGTGGAAAGGGACACTAGGTCTCCCTCCTCAGAAGGAGAGGCATCCCAATTGCCCTGCCAAGCCTTGAAAAGAATCCCGAGGTGTCCCCTGCAAGTAGACAGGAGTCCTGACTTTGCTGAACAAACACGGTTTTGGAAGGGCCATCCCCGTCTTAACTCGAAAATCTACCCAAGGTTCCCGCCACAACACGACAAAAAACATGAGACTTACCCTCGCCACGAGATGAGGCCCAATTCCCCTGCTCTGTGTGCAGCACAATTCCGTGTTCCACATCAAACACGAAAGGAGCCTTGATTTCCTGAATGGCACTCCAGAGAAACCCAGGAACACTACCTCAAGTCTAGAGGGATCCTGACGTCAATGCAGCAACACGAAAGTGCTCCATATATCCCAAATCTTCTCGAGATGAGAGCTGATTTTCTGGATTCAAATCAAGAGGAATGCCAACTTTCCACAAGCACCACAAGAGGAGACCTCTCTTAGATATACACATGTGAGAGGGACCCTGAATTTGCGGCCACAAATGGAATCAACCCCGAGATGCCCTTACTCGAAATCATTCCAGAATTCCCTGCAGTGACTTGAATGCAAGCTGGATTTCATCTCACAAAATGAAGGTATGTCTGAATCCCCAGGGGAGACACTATAGATAGCCCTAACTCCCTGTCCCATCTCGAAAGAGGCCTCACATCACTTTGACAACAGGAGAGGAACACAGAGCTAATTGATTCAAGAGGAGACGATGCCTGATTCCTCTTGAAAATTGATTGGAATACCCGTATCCCAGTGGCAGCAGTAAAGGGACACTGGGTCTGCCACCTCACTTCAAGAGGTTTTCCTATTTCCCTTCAAACCTTGAGGAGAATCCCGAGGTGTCCCTCGAGCTAGGCAGCAGTCCTGACAGTGCTGAACAAACACGTGTTCTGAAGGGCCATCCCCGTCCTAACTTGAGAATATACCCCAGGTTCCCACTGCAAATCAAGAAAAACCATGAGACTTCCCCATCACCGCTAGATGAGGCCCGATTCCACTGCACTGTGTGCAGAGAAATTCCGTATTCCACATCAAACAGGAAAGGATCCTTCATTTCCTTGATGGCAAACCATAGAAACCCCAAGAACACTGTCTCAAGTCTCGAGTGATAATGAGGTCACTGAAGCAAAATGAAATACCTCCATGTGCCCCAAATCAACCCAAGATGAGAGCTAAGTCCCTGGCTTTGGTGCAAGAGGAATACCAAATTTCCACTAGCACCTCAAGGGGAGGCTTCTCTCAGCTAGAGGTATGTGAGAAGGACCCTGAATTTGAGGCCTCAAGTGGAATATATACAGAGATGCCCTGACTCGATATTAGGCCAGATATCCCTGTAGTGACTTGAATGCAGGCTCGTCTTGCATCTCCCAAGACGAAGGGATGTCTGAATCCCCTGTGGAGACCATAGAGAAGGACGTAGTTCCAAGCCTAATCGCGACCAGAGGTGTCACATCCTTTGAAAACTAGAGAGGTACGCGGAGATCAATGCTTCAAAAGGAGACGATGCCTGACTCCTCTTGAAAATTGAGAGGAATTCCTGTATCCCTGTAGCAGGTGGAAAGGGACACTGGGTCTCCCGAGTCACCTGGAGAGGCGTTCCAGTTGCCCTGCCAAGCCTCGAGGAGAACCCCGAGGTTTCCCTGGTAACTAGACAGGAGTCCTGACGTCGTTGAACAAACACGTGTTTGGAAGGGCCATCCCTGTCGTAACTCGAGAATATACCCCAGGTTCCCGCCGCAAATCGAGAAAAAGAATGAGAATTCCCCCTCGCCGGGAGATGAGGCCCGATTCACCTGCACTGCGTGCAGAGCAATTTTGTGCTCCACATCAAACACAGAGGAGACTTGATTTAGTTTATTTCACTCCAGAGAAACCCCAGAAACACTGTCTTAAGTCTATAGGGATCCTGAGCTCACTGCAGTCACACGAAAGAGCTCCATGTACCCCAAATCATCTCGAGATGAGAGCTGATTTCCTTGCTTCAAATCAAGAGGAATGCCAACTTTAAACAAGCATCACAAGAAGATGCTTCTCTTAGCTATACGTATGTGAGAGGGACCCTGAATTTCGGGCCTCAAAAGGAATTGACTCTGAGATGCCCTGACTCGAAATCAGGCCAGAATGCCCTGCAGTGACTTGAATGCAAGCTGGATTTCATCTCAAAAGATGAAGGAATGTCTTAAACCCCTGGGAGACACTAGAGAAAGCCCTAGCTCCCTGCCCCATCTCGACAGGAGGCCTCACATCTTGACATCTCGAGAGGAAAACCGATTTCAAAGATTCAAAAGGAATTGATGCCTGACTCCACTTGAAAATTGACAGGAATCCCAGTATCTCAGTGGAAACAGGAACGGTAACCTGGTTTTGTCGCCTTACCTTGAGATGTGTTCCTATTGCACTTTCAAGCCTTGTGGAGAATCCCGAGTTGTCACTCGCAGCTAGTCAGGTGTCCTGACGTCGCTGATCAAACACGTGTTTGGAAGGGCCATCCCCGTCTTAACTTGAGAATATACCCCAGGTTCCCGCCGCAACTCGAGAAAAACCATGAGACTCCCCCCTCGCTGCGAGATGAGGCCCGATTCCCCTGCACAGCATGCAGAGCAATTGCGTGCTCCCCATCAAACCCGAAAGGAGCCTTGATTTCCTTGATGGCACTCCAGAGAAACCCCAGGAACACTGTCTAAAGACTAGAGGGATCCTAAAGTCACTTCACCAACCAGAAACAGCTCCGTGTATTCCGAATCATCTCGAGCTGAGAGCTGATTTCCTGGATTCAAATCAAGAGGAATGCCAACTTTCCACAAGCACCACAAGAGGAGGCTTCTCTCAGTTATACATATGTGAAAGGGACATTGAATTTGCGGCCTCAAATACAATCGACCCCAAGATGCCCTGACTCGAAATCAGGCCTGAATTCCCTGCAGTGACTTGAATGTAAGCTGGATTTCATCTCACAAGATGAAGGGATATCTGAATCCCCTGGGGAGACACTAGAGTAAGCCCTAGCTCCCTGCCCCATCTCGACAGGAGACCTCACATCATTTCGACAACTCGAGAGGAACAGGGAGTTCAGTGATTCAAAAGGAGACGATGCCTGACTCTTCTTGAATATTGACAGAAATCACAGCATCCCTGTGGCAACAGGAAAGGGATACCGGGTCTGCCGCCTCACCTCGAGAGGTGTTCCTATTGCCATTTCAAGCCTCCAGGAGAATCCTGAAGTGTCCCTCTTAGCTAGGCTGGAGTCTTGACATCGCTGAACAAACACGTGTTCTCAAGGGCCATCCCCGTCGTAACTCGAGAATATACCCCAGGTTCCCGCTGCAACTCGAGAAAAACCATGAGACCTCCCCCTCGCTGCGAGATGAGGCTCTATTCCCATGCACTGCATGCAAAGAAATTCCGTGTTCCACATCAAACAAGAAGGGAGCCTTGATTTCCTTGAAGGCACTCCAGAGAATCCCCAAGAACACTGTCTCAAGTATAGAGGGATCCTGAGGTCACTGTAGAAACACAAAAGAGCTCCATGAACCCCAAACCAACTCGAGATAAGTGCTTAGTCCCAGTCGTCGAGTCAAGAGGAATACCAACTTTCTACAAGCACCTCAAGAGGAGGATTCTCTCAGCTATATGATTATGAGGAGGACCCTGAGGTTACGGCCTCAAGTGGCATGGACACTGAGATGCCCTCAATCGAAATCAGGCCGGAATTCCCTGCAGTGGCTTGAATGCAGGCTCGTCTTGCATCTCCCAAGACGAAATGCTGTCTGAATCTCCTGTGGAGACCACAGAGAATGACCTAGTTCCACGCTTAATCGCGACTGGAGGCCTCACATCCTTTGAAAACTCGAGAGGTACGCAGAGATCAATGCTTCAAAGAAGACAACGCCTGACTCCTCTTTAAAATTGACAGGAATTCCAGTATTCCAGTGGCAACATGAAAGGGACACTGGGTCTGCCGCCTCACCTCGAGAGGTGTTCCGATTGCTCCTTCAAGCCTCCAGGAGAATCCCGAGGTGTCCCTCGCAGCTAAGAAGGAGTCCTGATGTCGCTGAACAAAGACATGTTTTCAAGGGCCATCTCCGTTGTAAATCGAGAGTATACCCCAGGTTCCCGCCGCAACTCGAGAAAAAACATGAGACTTACCACTCGCCGCGAAATAAGGCCCGATTCCACTACACTGCGTTCAGAATAATTCCGTGATCCACATCAAACCCGAAAGGAGCCTTGATTTCCTTGATGGCACTCCAGAGACACCCCAATAACACTGTCTCTAGTCGAGAGGGGTCCTGAGGTCACTGCCACAACACGAAAGATCTCCATGTACCCCAAATCGTCTCGAGATGAGAGCTGATTTCTTGGCTTCAAATCAAGAGGAATGCCAGCTTTCCACAAGTGCCACAAGAGGAGGTTTCTCTCAGCTATATGTATGTGAGAGGGACGTTGAATTTTCGGCCTCAAATGGAATCAACCCCGAGATGCCCTGACTCGAAATCATGCCGGAATTCCCTACAGTCACTTCAATTCAGGCTGGATTTCATCTCACAAGATGAAGGGATGTCTGAATCCCCTGAGGAGAGACTAGAGAAAGCCCGAGCTCCCTGCCCCATCTCGACAGGAGGCCTCACATCACTTTGGCAACTCGAAAGGAACACGGAGTTCAATGATTCAAAAGGATACGATGCCTGACTCCTCTTGAAAATTTACATGAATCCCAGTTTCACAGTGGCAACAGGACAGGGACGCTGGGTCTGCCGCCTCACCTCGAGAGGTGTTCCTACTGCCCTTTCAGGCTTGAAGACAATTCAGAGGTGTCCCTCGCAGCTAGGCAGGAGTCCTGACGTCGCTGAACATGCACGTGTTCTCAGGAGCCATCCCCGTCATAACTTGAGAATATAAACAAGATTTCTGCCACACGTCGAGTAAAATGATGAGACTTCCCCATCGCCACGAGATGAGCCCCGATTGCACTGCACGGTGTGCAGAACAATTCCGTGTTCCACATCAAAATTGAAAGCAGTCTTTATATACTTGATGGCACTCCAGAGAATCCCCAAGAACACTGTCTCAAGTCTAGAGGGATCCTTAGGTCACTGGAGCAACGAGAAAGAGCTCCATGTACCACAAACTATCTCGAGATGAGAGCTGATTTCCTGGCTTCAAGTCATGAGGAATGCCAACTTTCCACAAGCACCACGAGAGGAGGCTTCTCTCAGCTATACGTATGTGAGAGGGACGTTGAATTTGCGGCCTCAAATGGAATCGACCCCGAGATGTCCTGACTCAAAATTAGGCTTGAATTCTCTAGAGTGACTTGAATGCAAGTTGGACTTCATCTCACAAGATGAAGGGATATCTTAATCCCCTGTGGAGACAGTAGAGGAAGACCTAGCTCCCTGCCCTGTCTTGACAAGAGGCCTCACATCACTTTGACAACTCGAGAGGAACACGGAATTCAATGATTCAAAAGGAGACGATGCCTGACTCCTCTTTAAAATTGACAGGAATCCCAGTATCACAGTGGCAACAGGAAAAGGGACACTGCGACTGCTGCCTCACGTTGAGAGGTGTTCCTATTGCCCTTTCAGAATCCTGAAGTGTCCCTCACAGCTAGGCAGGAGTCCTGACATCGCTGAACAAACACGTGTTCTCAAGGTCCATCCCCATTTTAACTCGAGAATATCCTCCAGGTTCCCGCTGCAACTCGAGAAAATCCATTAGATTTCCCCCTCACCGCAAGATGAGGCCCGATTCCCTGCACTGCGTGCAGAGCAATTCCGAGTTCCACATCTAACCCGAAAGGAGCCTTGATTTCCTAGATGGCACTCCAGAGAATCCCCAAGAACTCTGTCTCAAGTCTAGATGGATCCTGCGGTCACTGGAGCAACATGAAAGAGCTCCATGTACCCCAAATCAACTCGAGATGAGAGCTTAGTTCCTGACATCGACTCAAGAGGAATACGAACTTTTCACAAGGACCTCAAGAGGCAGCTTCTCTCAGCTATAGCTATGTGAGGAGGACCCTGAGTTTGCGGCCTCAAGTAGAATGGACACCGAGTTGCCCTAACTCGTAACAAGGCCAGATATCCCTGTGGTGACTTTAATAGACGCTCGTCTTGCATCTCCCAAGACGAAAGGATGTCTGAATTCCTTATGGAGACCAAAGAGAAAGACCTAGTTCCACGCCTCATCACGACCGGAGGCCTCATATCCTTTGATAATTCGAGAGGTATGCGGAGATCAATGTTTCAAAAGGAGGCGATTCCTGACTACTCTTGACTACTCTTTAAAATTGAGAAGAATCTCAGGATCCCTGTGGCACGTGGAAAGGGACCCTGGGTCTCCCACCTCACCTGGAGAGGCGTTCCAATGGCTCTGCCACGCCTCTAGGAGAATCCCGAGGTGTCCCTCGCCGTTACGCAGGAGTCCTGACGTTGCTGAACAAACACGTGTTCTCAAGGGCCATCCCCATTGTAACTCGAGAATATACCCCATGTTCCCGCCGCCACTCGAGAAAAACCTTGATACTTCCCCCTTGCCGCGAGATGAGGCCCGATTCCCCTGCACTGCGTGGTGAGCAATTCCGTGTTCCACATCAAACCTGAAAGGAGCCTTGATTTCCTTGATGGCACTCCAGAGAATCCCCAAGAACACTGTCTCAAGTTTAGAGGGATCCTGAGGTCACTGTAGCAAAATCAAAAGCACTCCATGTAACCCAAATCAACTCGAGATGTGAGCTTAGTCCCTGGCTTCGACTCAAGAGGATTACCAACTTTCCACAAGCACCTCAAGTGCAGGCTTCTCTCAGCTATATGTATCTGAGGAAGACCCGAAGTTTGTGGCCTGAAATGAAATGGACACTGAGATGCCCTGACGCAAAATGAGGCCAGATATCACTGCAATGACTTGAATGCAGGCTTGTCTTTCATCTCCCAAGATGAAAGGATGTTTGAATCCGTTGTGGAAACCATAGCGAAAGACCTAGTTCCACGGCTAATCGCGACCGGAGGGCTCACATCCTTTGAAAACTCGAGATGTAGGCGGATATCAATGCTTCAAAAGGAGACGATGCCTGACTCCTCTTGAAAATTGAGAGGAATCCCAGTTTCTCTGTGGCACGTGGAAAGGAACACTGTGTCTCACGCCTCACCTGTAGAGGCGTCCCAATAACCCTACCAAGCTTTGAGGAGAATCCCGAGGTGTCCTTCGCAACTAGAGAGGAGTCCTGACGTGGCTGAACAAATACGTGTTCTCAAGGGCCATCCCCGGCATAACTTGAAAATATACCCCAGGTTCCGCCGAAACTAGAGAAAAACCATGAGACTTCACCCTCGCCGCGAGATGAGACCCGATTCCCCTACACTGCGTGCAGAACAATTCCGTGTTCCACATCAAAATTGAAAGCAGTCTTGATATACTTGATGGCACTCCAGAGAATCCCCAAGAACACTGTCTCAAGTCTAGAGGGATCCTGAGGTCACTGGAGCAACCAGAAAGAGTTCCATGTACCCCAAACTATCTCGAGATGAGAGTTGATTTCCTAGCTTCAAATCAAGAGGAATGCCAACTTTCCACAAGCACCACAAGAGGAGGCTTCTCTCAGCTATACGTATGGGAGAGAGATGTTGAATTTGCGGCCTCAAATGGAATCGACCCCGAGATGCCCTGACTCGGTAACAGGCCGGAATTCCCTGCAGTGACTTGAATGCCAGCTAGATTTCATCTCACAAGAGGAAGGGATGTCTGAATCCCCTGTGAAGACACTAGAGAAAGCCCTAGCTCCCTGCGTCATCTCGACAGGAGGCCTCACATCATTTTGACACCTCGAGAAGAACACGGAGTTCAGTGATACCAAAGGAGACGATGCCTGACTCCTGTTGAAAATTGACCGGAATCCCAGTATCACATTGGCAACAGGAAAGGGACGCTGGCTCTGCCGCCTCACCTGGAGAGGTGTTCCTATTGCCCTTTCAAGCCTCGAGGAGAATCCCGAGGTGTTCCTCGAAGGTCGGCAGGAGTCCTGACGTCACTGAACAAACACGTGTTCTCAAGGGTCATCACCTTTGTAACTCGAGAATATACCCTAGGATCCCGCCGCAACTCAAGAAAAACCATGAGACTTCCCCCTCGCCGCGAGATGAGGCCCGATTCACCTGCACTGCGTGCAGAGCAATTTCGTGTTCCACATCAAAGCTGAAAGGAGCCTTGATTTCCTTGATGGCAATCCATAGAAACCACAAGAACACTGTCTCAAGTCTAGAGGGATCCTGAGGTCACTGTAGCAACACGAAAGACCTTCATGTACCCGAATTCAACTTGAGATGAGACCTTAGTCCATGGACTCGAGCCAAGAGGACTACCAAATTTTGACAAGCACCTCAAGAGGATGCTTCTCTCAGCTATATGTATGTGAGTAGGACCCTGAGTTTGCTGCCTCAAGTGGAATGGACACCGAGATGCCCTGACTCAAAATAAGGCCAGATATCCCTACACTGACATGAATGCAGGCACGTCTTCCATCTCCCAAAACGAAAGGATGTCTGAATCCCCTGTGGACACCATAGAGAAATACTTAGTTCTAAGCCTAATCGCGATCAGAGGCCTCACATCCTTTGAACACTCGATAGGTACCCGGAGATCAATGCTTCAAAAGGAGACGAGGCCTGACGACTCTTGAAAATTGAGAGGAATCCCAGTATAACTATGGCACATGGAAAGTGACCCTGGGTCTCCCGCCTCACCTGGAGAGGCGTTCCAATTGCCCCTCCAAACCTCCAGGAGATTCCCGAGGTGTCCCTCGCAGCTAGGCAGGAGTCCTGACATCACTGAACAAATACATGTTCTCAAGGGCCATCCCCGCCGTAACTCAAGAATAATCATGAGACTTCCCCCTCGCCGTGAGATGAGGCCGGATTTCCCTGCACTGCGTGCAGAACAATTCCGTGTTCCACATCAAACATGAAAGGAACATTGATTTCCTTGATGGCACTCCAAAGAATCCACAAGAACACTGTTTCAAGGCTAGAGCGATTATGAGGTCACTGTAGCAACACAAAAGTGCTCCATGTACCCCAAATCAACTCGAGATGAGAGGTGATTTCCTGGCTTCAAATCAAGAGGTATGCCAACTTTCTACAAGCACCACAAGAGGAGGCTTCTCTCAGCTGTATATATGTGAGAGGGACGTTGAATTTGCGGCCTCAAATGGAATTGAACCTGAGATGCCCTGACTCGAAATCAGGCCGGATTCCCTGCAGTAACTTGAATTCAAGCTGGATTTCATCTCACAAGAGGAAGCGATGTCTGAACCCCCTGGTGAGACACTGGAGAAATCCATAGCTCCTGCCCCATCTCGACAGGAGGCCTCACATCACTTTGACAACTCGAGAGGAACACGGAGTTCAATTAGTCCAAAGGAGACGATGCCAGACTCCTGTTGAAAAATGACAGGAATCCCAGTATCACAGTGGCAACAGGAAAGGGAGACTGGGTGTACCGCCTCACCTCGAGAGGTGTTCCTATTGCCCTTTCAAGCCTCCAGAAGAATCCTGAGGTGTCCTTCTCAGCTAGGCAGGAATCTTGACGTCTCTGAACAAACACGTGTTCTGAAGGGTCATCCCCAACATAACTCAAGAATATACACCAGGTTCCCGCCGCAACTCGAGAAAAACCATGAGACTTCCCCCTTGCCGCGAGATGAGGCCCGATTCCCCTGCACTGCATGCAGAGCAATTTCTTGTTCCACATCAAACTTTAAAGGAGAATTGATATCCTTGATGGCACTCCAGAGAATCCCCAAAAATACTGTCTCAGGTCTTGAGGGATCCTGAGGTCACTGTAGCAACATGAAAGAGCTCCATGTACCCCAAATCACCTTGAGATGAGAGCTTAATCCCTGGCTTCGACTCAAGAGGAATACCAACTTTCCACAAGCACCAAGGAGGAGACTTCTGTCAGCTATAGTTATGTGAGGAGGACCCTGAATTTGCGGCCTCAATTGGAATGGACATTGAGATGACCTGACTCGAAATAATGCCAGATATCCCTGTAGTGATTTGAATGCAGGCTCGTCTTGCATCTCCCAAGAGGAAAGGATGTCTGAATCCCCTGTGGAGAACGTAGAGAAAGACCAAGTTCCATGCATAATCGCGACCGAAGGCCTCACATCTTTTGAAAACTCGAGAGGTTCACAGAGATCAATGTTTCAAAAGGAGACGAGGCCTGACTCCTCTTGAAAATTGAGATGAATCCCAGTATCCCTGTGGCACGTGGAAAGGGACCCTGGGTCTCCCACCTCACCTGGAGAGGCATCCCGATTGCCCTGCCAACCCTCGAGGAGGATACCAAAGTGTCCCTCGCAACTAGACAGGAGTCCTGACGTCGCTGAACAAACACATGTTTGGAAGGGCCATCCAGGTCATAACTCGAGAATATACACCAGGTTCCTGCTCAAACTCGAGAAAAAACATGAGACTTCCCCCTCGCCACGAGATGAGGCTTGATTCCCCTGCACTGCGTGCAGAGAAATTCCCTGTTCCACATCAAACCTGAAAGGAGACTTGAATTCCTTGATGGCACTCCAGTGAATCCCCAAAAACACTGTCTGAAGTCTAGAGGGAACCTGAGGTCACTGCAGCAACACGAAAGTGCTCCATGTACCCCAAATCATCTCGAGATGAGAGCTGATTTCCTAGTTTCAAATCAAGAGGAATCTCAACTTTGCACAAGCACCACAAGAGGAGACTTCTCTTAGCTATACGTATGGGAGAGGGAAGTTGAATTTGCGGCCTCAAATGGAATCGACCCCGAGATGCCCTGATTCGAAATCAGGACGGAAATCCCTGCAGTGACCATTATGCAAGCTGGATTTCCTCTCACAAGGTGAAGGGATGTCTGAATCCCCTGGGGAGACATTATGGAAAGCCCTAGCTCACTGACCCATCTCGACAGGAGGCCTCACATCATTTTGACAACTCGAGAGAAACACGGAGTTCAATGATTCCAAAGGAGACGATGCCTGACTCCTCTTGAAATTGACAGGTATCCCAGAATCCCAGTGGGAACAGGAAAGGGACACAGGGTTTGCCGCCTCACATCGAGAGGTGTTCCTATTGCCCTTTCAAGCCTCGAGGAGAAGCCCGAGGTGTCACTCGCAGTTAGGAAGGGGTCGTGACTTTGCTGAACAAACACCTGTTCTCAAGGGCCATCCCCGTCGTAACTCGGGAACGCACCCCAGATTTCCGCCGCAACTCGACAAAAACCATGAGATTTTCCCCTCGCCGTGAGATGAGACCCGATTCCCCTGCACTGCATGCAGAGCAATTCCGTGCTCCCCATCAAACATGAAAGGAGCCTTGATTTCCTTGATGGCACTCCAGAGAATCCCCAGGAACACTGTTTCAAGTCTAGAGGGATCCTGAGGTCACTGTAGCAACACAAAAGAGCTTCATGTACACCAAATCAACTGGAGTTGAGAGCTTAGTCCCTGGCTTCGACTCAAGAGGAATACCGTCTTTCCACAATCCTCTCAAGAGGAGGCTTCTCTCAGCTATAGGTATGTGAGGAGGTTCCTGAGTTTGTGCCTCAAGTAGAATGGACATGGAGATGCCCTGACTCAAAATAAGGCCAGATATCCCTGCAGTGACTTGCATGCAGGCTCGTCTTGAATCTTCCAAGATGAAAGGATATCTGAATCACCTGTGGAGACCATAGAGAAAGAACTAGTTCCACGCCTAATCGTGAACTGAGGCCTCACATCCTTGGAAAACTCGAGAGGAACGCGGAGATCAATGCTTCAAAAGGAGACAAGGCCTGATTCCTCTTGAAAATTGGAGGAATCCCAGCATCCCTGTGGCACGTGGAAAGGGAACCTGGGTTTCCTGCCTCACATGGAGAGGCATCCCAATTACCATGCCCAGCCTCGAGGAGTTTCCCGAGTTGTCCCTCACAACTAGACAGGAGTCGTGACTTCTCTGAACAAACACGTGTTTGGAAGGGCCAGGCACGTCGTAACTCGAGAATATAACCCACGTTCCCGTGGCAACTCGAGAAAAACCACGAGACTTTCCCCTCACCAGGAGATGAGGCCCGATCCCATGCACTGCTTGCAGAGCAATTCCGTGTTCCACATCAAACCCGAAAGGAGCCTTGATTTCCTTGATGGCACTCCAGAGAATCCCCGAAAACACTGTCTCAAGTCTAGAGGGATCCTGAGGTCACTGCAGCAACACGAAAGAACTCCATATACCCCAAATCATCTCGAGCTGAGAGCTGATTTCCTGGCTTCCAAGCAAGAGGAATGCCAACTTTCCACAAGCACAACAAGAGGAGGCTTCTCTAAGCTATACGTATGTGAGAGGGACATTGAATTTGCGGGCACAAACGGAATCGTCCCCGAGATGCCCTTACTCAAAATCAGGCTGGAATTCCTGCAGTGACTTGAATGCAAGCTGGACTTCATCTCACAAGATGAAGGGATGTCTGAAGCCCCTGGGGAGACACTAGAGAAAGCCCTAGGTCCTTCCCCTTCTCGATAGGCGGCCTCACATCAATTTGACAACTCGAGAGGAACACGGAGTTCAGTGATTCAAAAGGAGACGATGCCTGACTCCTCTTGAAAATTGACAGGAATCCCAGTGTCCCAGTGGCACCAGGAAAGGGACACTGGGTCTGCTGCCTCACCTCGAGAGGTGTTCCTATTGCCCTTTTAAGCCACGAGGCGAATCACAAGGTGTCCCTCGCAACTAGACAGGAGTCCTGATTTCATTGAACAAGCATGTGCTTGGAAGGGCCATGTCCATCTTAACTTGAGAATATACCCCAAGTTCCCGCTGCAACTCGAGAAAAGCCATGAGACTTTCCCCTCGCTGCGAAATGAGGCCTGATTCCCCTGCAATGCATGCACAGAAATTCCATGCTCCACATCAAACCCGAAAGACGACTTGACTTCCTTGTTGGTACTCCAGAGAATCCCCAAGAAAGCTCTCTCAAGTCTAGAGGAATCCTGAGGTCACTGGAACAACAAGAAAGAACTCAGTTTACCACAAATCATCTCGAGGTGAGAGCTGATTTCCTGGCTTTAAATCAAGAGGACAGCCAACTTTTCACAAGCACCTCAAGAGGAGGCTTCTCTCAGCTATAGGTATGTGAGGAGGACCCTGAGTTTGCAGTCTCAAGTGGAATGGACACTGAGATGCCCTGACTCGAAATAAGGCCAGATATCCCTGCAGTGGCTTGAATGCAGGCTCGTCTTGCATCTACCAAGACGAAAGGATGTCTGAATACCCTGTGGAGACCATAGAGAAAGACATAATTCTAAGCCTAATCGCAACTGGAGGCCTCACATCGTTTGAAAAATCGACAAGTACGAGGAGATCAATATTTTAAAAGGTGACGGTGCCTGACTCCACTGGAAAACTGAGAGGAATCTCAGTATCACTGTGGCACGTGGAAAGGGACACTGGGTCTGACGCCTCACCTCGAGAGGAGTACCTATGGCCCTTTCAAGCCACGAGGAGACTCCCCAGGTATCCCTCGCAACTAGACAGGAGTCCTGACGTTGCTGAAAAACCTGTGTTTGGAAGGGCCATCCCCGTCGGAACTCGAGAATATACTGCAGGTTCACGCCGCAACTGGAGAAAAAACATGAGACTTCCCCCTCGCCACGAGATGAGGCCCGATTCCCCTGCACTGCGTGCAGAGCAACTCCATGTTCCACATCAAATCAGAAAGGAGCCTTGATTTCCTTTATGGCACTCCAGAGAAACCACAGGAACACTGTCTCAAGTCTAGAGGGATCCTGAGGTCACTGGAGCAACCAGAAAGAGCTCCCGGTACCCCAATCATATCGAGGTGAGAGCAGATTTCCTGGCTTCAAATGAATAGGAGAGCCACCTTTCCACAAGCACCACAAGAGGAGGCTTCTCTCAGCTTTACGTACCTGAGAGGCACGTTGAACTTGCGGCCTCCAATGGAATCGACCCCGAGATGCCCTGACACGAAATCAGGCCGGAATTCCTGCAGTGACATGAGTGCAAGCTGGATTTCATCTCACAAGGTGAAGGGATGTCTGAAGCTCCTGGAGAGACAATAGAGAAAGCCACAGTTCTCTACCCATTCTCGAAAGGTGGCCTCACATCAATTGGATAACTTGAGAGGAACGCGTAGTTCAATGATTCCAAAGGAGATGAGGCCTGACTCCTCTGGAAAATAGATGGGAATCCCAGGATCCCAGGGGCAACAGGAAAGGGACTTTGGTCTGCCACCTCAACTCGAGAGGTGTTCATATGGCCCTTTCAAGACACGAGGAGAATCCCGAGGTGTCCCTCGCAACTAGACAGGAGTCCTGACGTAGCTGAACAAACCCGTGTTTGGAAGGGCCATCCCCAACATAACTCGAGAATATACCCCAGGTTCCGCTGCAACTCGAGAAAACCATGAGACTTCCCCCTCGCCGCGAGATGAGGCCCGACTCCCTTGCACTGTGTGCAGAGCAATTCCGTGCTCCACCTGAAATCTGAACGGAGCCTTAATTTCCTTGATGGCACCCCAGAGAAACCCCAGGAACACTGTCTCAAGTCTAGAGGCAACCTGAGGACAAAGGAGCAACCAGAAAAAGCTCCGTGTACCCGTAATCATCTCGAGGTGAGAGATGATTTCCTGGCTTCAAACCAAGAGGAATGCCAACTTTCCACAAGCACCACAAGAGGAGGCTCCTCTCAGCTGTATGTACGTGAGAGGGACGTTGAACTTGCGTCCTCAAATGGAATTGACCCCGAGATGCCCTGACTTGAAATCAGGCCGGAATTCCTGCAGTGACTTGAATGCAAGCTGATTTAATCTCACAAGATGAAGGGATGTCTGAAGCCCCTGGGGAGACACTAGAGAAAGCCCAAGCTCCCTGCCCCTTCTCGACAGTCGGCCTCACATCAATAGGACAACTCAAAAGGAACACGGAGTTCAACGATTCCAAAGGAGAATATGCTTGACTCCTCTGGAAAATGGACAGGAAACCGAGGATCTCAGTGGCACCAGGAATGGGAACCTGGGTCTGCCACCTCAGCTCGAGAGGTGTTCCTATGGCCCTTTCAAGCCACGAGGAAAATCCCGAGGTGTCCCTCGCAACTAGACAGGAGTCCTGACTTCGCTGAAGAAATCCGTGTTTGGAAGGGCCATCCCTGCTATCACTTAAGAATATACCCCAGGTTCTGGCTGCCACTGGAGAAAAACCATGAGACTTCCCCCTCGCCGGGAGATGAGGCCTGATTCGCCTGCACTGCATGCAGAGCAACTCCGTGCTCCACATCAAGCCCGAAAGGAACCTTGATTTCCTTGATGGCAATCCAGAGAAACCCCAGGAACACTGTCTCAAGTCTAGAGGGATCCTGAGGTCACTGCAGCAACCAGAAAGAGCTCCGTGTACCTCAAATCATCTCGAGGTGAGAGATGATTTCCTGGCTTCAAATCAAGAGGAATGCAAACTTTCCACAAGCACCACAAGAGGAGGCTTCTCTCAGCTGTCTGATTGTGAGAGGGACTTTGAATTTGCGGCCTCCAATGGAATCGACCCCGAGATGCCCTGACACGAGACGAGACCGGAATTACTGCAGTGACTTGAGTGCAAGCTGGATTTCAATTCTCAAGTTGAAGGCATGTCTGAAGCCCCTGGGGAGACACTAGAGAAAGCCCTAGCTCCCTGCCACTTTTCGAAATTTGGCTTCACATCCATTTGACAACGTGAGAGGAACACAGAGTTCAATGATTCCAAAGGAGACGATGCCTGACTCCTCTGTAAAATGGACAGGAATCCCAGGATCCAAGGGACAACAGGAAAAGGAACCGTGGTCTGCCGCCTCTACTCGAGAGGTGTTCCTATGGCCCTTTCAAGCCGTAAGGAGACTCCCGAGGTGGTGTTCGCAACTAGACAGGAGTCCTGACGTGGCTGAACAAACCCGTGTTGGGAAGGGCCATCCCCGTCGTAACTCGAGAATATACCCCAGGTTCCCACCGCAACTCGAGATAAACCATGAGACTTCCCCTTCGCCGCGACATGACGCACGATTCCCGTGCACTGAGAGCAGAGCAATTCCATGCTCCACATCAAACCCGAAAGGAACATTGATTTCCTTGATGGCACTCCAGAGAAAACCCAGGAACACTGTCTCAAGTCTAGAGGGATCCTGAGGTCACTGCAGCAAGCAGAAAGAGCTCCCTGTTCCCCAAATCATCTCGAGCTGAGAGCTGATTTCCTGGCTTCTAATCAAGAGGAATGCCAACTTTCCACAAGCACCACAAGAGGAGGCTTCTCTCAGCTGTCTGATTGTGAGAGGGACGTTGAATTTGTGGCCTCCAATGGAATCGACCCCGAGATGCCCTGACACAAAATGAGGCCGGAATTACAGCAGTGACTTGAGTGCAAGCTGGATTTCATCTCACAAGGTGAACGGATGTTTGAAGCGCCTGGAGAGACACTAAAGAAAGCCCGAGCTCCCTGCCCATTCACGAAAGGCGGCCTCACATCAATTGGATAACTCTAGAGGAACACTTAGTTCAATGATTCCAAAGGAGATGAGGCCTGACTCCTCTGGAAAATAGATGGGAATCCCAGGATCCCAGGGGCAACAGGAAAGGGACTTGGGTCTGCCACCTCAACTCGAGGGGTGTTCATATGGCCCTTTCAAGCCACGAGGAGAATCCCGAGGTGTCCCTCACAACGAGACAGGAGTCCTGACGTCGCTGAACAAACCCGTGTTTGGAAGGGCCTTCCCCGATGGAACTCGAGAATATACCCCAGGTTCCGCTGCAACTCGAGAAAACCATGAGACTTCCCCCTCACCGCGAGATGAGGCCCGATTCCCCTGCACTGTGTGCAGAGCAATTCCGTGCTGCACCTGAAATCTGAATGGAGCCTTGATTTCCTTGATGGCACTCCAGAGAAACCCCAGGAACACTGTCTCAAGTCTAGAGGCAACCTGAGGACAAAGGAGCAACCAGAAAAAGCTCCGTGTACCCGTAATCATCTTGAGGTGAGAGATGATTTCCTGGCTTCAAACCAAGAGGAATGCCAACTTTCCACAAGCACCACAAGAGGAGGCTCCTCTCAGCTGTACGTACGTGAGAGGGACGTTGAACTTGCGTCCTCAAATGGAATTGACCCCGAGATGCCCTGACTTGAAATCAGGCCGGAATTCCTGCAGTGACTTGAATGCAAGCTGATTTAATCTCACAAGATGAAGGGATGTCTGAAGCCCCTGGGGAGACACTAGAGAAAGCCCAAGCTCCCTGCCCCTTCTCGACAGTCGGCCTCACATCAATAGGACAACTCAAAAGGAACACGGAGTTCAATGATCCCAAAGGAGACGATGACTGACTCCTCTGGAAAATTGACAGGAATCCCAGGATCCAAGTGGCAACAGGAAAGGGACACTGGGTCTGCCCTCTCAGCTCGAGAGGAATTTCTATGGCCCTTTCAAGCCGCAAGGGGACTCCCGAGGTGTTCCTCGCAACTAGACAGGAGTTCTGATGTCGCTGAACAAACTCGTGTTTGGAAGGGCCACCCCAGTCGTAACTCGAGATAAATCCCAAGTTCCCACCGCAACTCGAGAAAAACCATGAGACTTCCCCCTCGCCGCGAGATGAGGCCTGATTCCCCTGCACTCTGTGCAGAGCAATTCCGTGCTCCACATCAAACCAGAAAGGAGTCTTGATTTCCATGATGGCACTCCAGAGAAACCCCAGGAACACTGTCTCAAGACTAGAGGGATCCTGAGGTAACTGCAGCAACCAGAAAGAGCTCCGTGTACCCCAAATTATCTCGAGGTGAGAGCTGATTTCCAGGCTTCAAATCAAGAGGCATGCCAACAGTCCACAAGCACCACAAGAGGAGGTTTCTCACAGCTGTACATCTGGGAGAGGGACGTTGAATTTGCGGCATCAAATGGAGTCGACCCCGAGATGCCCTGACTCGAAATCAGGCCGGAATTACTGCAGTGAGTTGAGTACAAGCTGGATTTCACCTCACAAGGTGAAGGGATGTCTGCAGCCCCTGGAGAGACACTAGAGAAAGCCCTAACTCCCTGCTCCTTCTCAATAGGGGGCCTCACATCCATTGGACAACTCGAGAGGAACACGGATTTCAAGGATTCCAAAGGGGATGATGCCTGACTCCTCTCGAAAATGGACAGGAATCCCAGGATCTCAGTGGCAACTGGAAAGGGATCCTGGGTCTGCCGCCTCAGCTGGAGAGGTGTTCCCTTGGCCCTTTCAAGCCGAGAGGAAAATCCCGAGGTATCCCTCGCATCTAGACAGTAGTCCTGACGTCACTGAAGAAACCCGTGTTTGGAAGGGCCATCCCTGTCGTAACTCGAGAATATAACCCAGGTTCCCACCGCAACTCGAGAAAAACCATGAGAATTCCCCCTCGCCTCGAGATGAGGCCTGATTCCCCTGCACTGCGTGCAGAACAATTCCGTGCTTCACATCAAACCCGAAAGGAGCCTTGATTTCCTTGATGGCACTCCAGAGAAACCCCAGGAACACTGTCTCAAGTCTAGAGGGATCCTGAGGTCACTGCAGCAACCAGAAAGAGTTCCGTTAACCCAAATCATCACGAGGTGAGAGCTGATTTCCTGGCTTCAAATCAAGAGGAATGCCAGCATTGCACAGTACCACAAGAGGAGGCTTCTCTCAGCTGTACGTCTGTGAGAGGGACTTTGAATTTGCAGCCTCAAATGAAATTGATCCCGAGATGCCCTGATTCGAAATCAGGCCGGAATTCCTGCAGTGACTACAGTGCAAGCTGGATTTCATCTCACAAGATTAAGGGATGTCTAAAGCCCCTGGGGAGACACTAGAGAAAGCCCTAGCTCACCACCCCTTTTCGACAAGCGGCCTCACATCCATTGGACAACTCGAGAGGAACACTGAGTTCAACGATTTCAAAGGAGAATATGCTTGACTCCTCTGGAAAATGGACAGGAAACCGAGGATCTCAGTGGCAACAGGAATGGGAACCTGGGTCTGCCGCCTCAGCTCGAGAGGTGTTCCTATGGCCCTTTCAAGCCGCAAGGAAAATCCCGAGGTGCCCTTCTCAAGTAGACAGGAGTCCTGACTTCGCTGAACAAACCCGTGTTTGGAAGGGCCATCCCTGCTGTCACTCAAGAATATACCCCAGGTTCCCGCTGCCACTGGAGAAAAACCATGAGACTTCCCCCTCGCCAGGAGATGAGGCCCGATTCACCTGCACTGCATGCAGAGCAACTCCGTGCTCCACATCAAGCCCAAAAGGAACCTTGATTTCCTTGATGGCAATCCAGAGAAACCCCAGGAACACTGTCTCAAGTCTAGAGGGATCCTGACGTCACTGCAGCAACCAGAAGGAGTTCCGTTTACCCCAAATCATCTCGAGGTGAGAGCTGATTTTCCGCCTTCAAATCAAGCGGAATGCCAACTGTCCACAAGCACCACAAGAGGACGCTTCTCTCAGCTGTACGTTTGTGAGAGGACGTTGACCTTGCGTGGACAATGGAATGGACCCGGAGATGCCCTGACTCTAAATCAGGCCGGAATTCCTGCAGTGACTTGAGTGCAAGCTGGATTTCATCTCACAAGACGAAGGGATGTCTGAAGCCCTTGGGGAGACCCTAAAGAAAGCCCTAGCTCCTGCTCCTTCTCGGCAGACGGCCTCCCATCCATTGGACAGCTCGAGAGGAACACGAAGCTCAGTGATTCCAAAGGAGACGATGCCTTAATCCTCTGGAAATTGGACAGGAATCCCAGGATCCTAGTAGCAAGAGGAAAGGGACGCTGGGTCTGCCACCTCAGCTCAAGGCATGTTCCTATGGCTCTTTCAAGCAGCGAGGAGACTCCTGAGGGTTACCTCGCAACTAGACAGGAGTCCTGACGTCGCTGAACACACCCGAGTTTGGAAGGGCCATCCTCGTCGTAACTCGAGAATATACCCCAGGTTCCCACCGCAAGTCGAGAAAAACCAGGAGACTCCCCCCTAGCCGCTAGATGAGGCCCGATTCCCCTGCACTGCGTGCAGAGTAATTCCTTGCTCCCCATCAAACTCTAAAGGAGCCTTTATTTCCTTGATGGCAATCCAGAGAAACCGCACGAACACTGTCTCAAGTCTAGAGGGATCCTGAGCACTCGTGAGTATACTCAGGAACACTGTCTCAAGTCTAGAGGAATCCTGAGGTCACTGCACCAATCAGAAAGAGCTCCGTGTACGCCAAATTATCTCGAGGTGAGAGCTGACTTCCTGGCTTCAAATCAAGAGGAATTCCAACTGTCCACAAGCCGCACAAGAGGAGGCTTATCTCAGCTGTACGTCTGTGAGAGGGACGTTGAACTTGCGGCCTCCAATGGAATCGACCCCGAGATTAACTTACTCGAAATCAGGCCAGAACACCTGCAGTGACTTGAGTGCAAGCTGGATTTCATCTCACAAGATGAAGGGATGTCTGACGCCCCTGGGGAGACACTAGAGAAAACCCTAGCTCCCTGCCCCTTCTCGACAGGTGGCCTCCCATCCATTGGACAGCTCGAGAGGAACACGAAGTTCAATGATTCCAAAGGAGATGATGCCTGACTCCTCTGGAAAATGTACAGGAATCCCAGGATCCCAGTGGCAACAGGAAAGGGACCCTGGGTCTGACGCCTCAACTCGAGACATGTCGTATGGCCCTTTCAAGCTGCGAGGAGACTCCCGAGGGGTCCCTCGCAATTAGACAGGAGTCCTGACGTCGCTGAACACATCCGTGTTTGGAAGGGCCATCCCCGTCCTAACTTGAGAATATACCCCAGGTTCCCGCCGCAACTCGAGCAAAACCATGAGACTCCCCCCTTTCCGGGAGATGAGGCCCGATTCCCCTGCACTGCCTGCAGAGCTATTCCGTGCTCCCCATCAAAACTGAAAGGAGCCTTGATTACCTTGATGGCACTCCAGAGAATCCCCAGGAACACTGTCTCAAGTCTAGAGGAATCCTGAGGTCACTGCAACCACAAGGAACAGCTCCGTGTACCCCAAATCTTCTCGAGGTGAGAGCTGATTTCCTGGCTTCAAATAAAGAGCCATGCCAACTGTCCACAAGCACCACAAGAGTAGCCTTCTATCAGCTGAACGTCTGTAAGAGGGACGTTGAACATGCGACTTCCAGTGGAATCGACCCCGAGAAGCCCTGACTCGAAATCAGGACGGAATTCCTGCAGTGAGCTGAGTGCAAGCTTGATTTCATCTCACAAGATGAAGGGATGTCGGAAGCCCCTGCAGAGACAGTAGAGAAAGACCTAGCTCCGTGCCCTTTCAAGACAGGCGGCCCCCCAACCATTGGACAGCTCGAGAGGAACACTGAGTTCAAATATTCCAAATGAGACGATATCTGACTCCTCTGTAAATCGACAGGAATCCCAGGATCCGAGTGGCAACAGGAACGGGAACCTGGGTCTGCAGCCTCACCTCGAGAGGTGTTCCTCTGGACCTTTCAAGCCGCGTGGAGACTCGCGAGGGGTCCCTTCCAACTTCACAGGAGCCCTGACGTTGCTGAACTCACCCATGTTTGGAAAGGCCATTCCCATCGTAACTCGAGAATATACCCCAGGTTTCCGCCGCAACTCGAGAAAGTTAATGAGACTCCCCCCTAGCCGCGAGATGAGGCCCGATTCCCCTGCACTGCATGCAGAGCTATTCCGTGCTCCCGATCAAACCCGAAAGGATCCTTGATTAAATTGATGGCACTCCTGAGAAACCCCAGGAACACTGTCTCAAGTCTAGAGGGATCCTGAGGTCAGTGCAGCAATCAGAAAGTGCTCCGTGTACCCCAAATAATCTCGAGCTGAGAGCTGATTTCCTGGCTTCAAATCAAGAGGAATGCCAACTGTCCACAAGCATCAAAAGAGGAGGCTTCTCGCAGCTGTAGGTTTGGTTGAGGGAGGTTGAATTTGCAGCCTCCAATGGAATTGACCCCGAGATGCCCTGACTCGAAATCAGGCCGGAATTCCTGCAGTGACTTGAGTGCAAGCTGGATTTCATCTCACAAGATGAAGGGATGTCTGAAGCCCCTGGGGAGACGTTAGAGAAAGACCTAGCTCCCTGACCCTTCTCGACAGGTGGCCTCCCATCCATTGGACAGCTCGATAGGAACACGTTGCTCAATGATTCCAAAGGAGACGATGCCTTTCTACTCTGGAAAATGGACAGAAATCCCAGGATCCCAATGGAAACAGGAATGGGACCCTGGGTGTGCGGCCTCAGCTTGAGAGGTGTTCCTATGGCCCTTTCAAGCCGCGAGGAGACTCCCGAGTTGTCCCTCGCAACTACACAGTATTTCTGACGTCGGTGAATACCCCCGTGTTTTGAAGGGCCATCACCGTCGTAACTCGAGAATATACCCCAGGTTCCTACCGCAACTCGAGGTAAATCGTGAGCCTCCCCCCTCGCCGTGAGATGAGGCCTGATTCCCCTGCACTGCGTGCAGAGCAATTCCGTGCTCCCGATCAAATCAGAAAGGAGCCGTGATTTCCTTGATGGCACTCCAGAGAAACCCCAGGAATACTGTCTCAAGTCTAGAGGGATCCTGACATCACTGCAGCAACAAGAAAGAGCTCCGAGTACGCCAAATCATCTCGAGGTGAGAGCTGATTTCATGGCTTCAAATCAAGAGGAATGCCAACAGTCCACAAGCACCACAAGAGGAGGCTTCTCTCAGCTGTACTTCTGTGAGAGGGACGTTGAAATTACGGCCTCCAATGGAATCAATCCCAAGATGCCCTGACTCGAAATCAGTCCGGAATTCCTGCAGTGACTTGAGTGCAAGTTGGATTTCATCTCACAAGATGAAGGGATGTCTGAAGACCCTGGGGAGACAGTAGAGAAAGCCCTAGCTCCCTGCCCCTTCTCGACAGGTGGCCTCCCATCCATTGGACAAGTCGAGAGCTCGAGAGGAACTCGAAGTTCAAGGATTCCAAAGGAGACGATGCCTGACTCCTCTAGAAAAGGGACAGGAATCCCAGGATCCCAGTGGCAACAGGAAAGGGACATTGGGTCTGCCGCCTCACGTAGAGAGGTGCTCCTATGGCCCTTTCAAGCTGCGATGAGACTCCCGAGGGTCCCTCACAACTAGACAGGAGTCCTGATGTCGGTGATCACACCCGTGTTTGGAAGGCCCATCCCCGTCTTAACTCGAGAATATACCCCAGTTTGCCGCCACAACACGAGAACAATCATGACACTCCCCCCCGCCATGAGATGAGGCCCGATTCCCCTTCACTGCATACAGGGCAATTCCGTGCTCCCCATCAAACCAGAAAGGAGCCTTGATTTCCTTGATGGCACTCCAGAGAAAACCCAGGAACACTGTGTCAAGTCTAGAGGGATCCTGAGGTCACTGAAGCAACCAGAAATAGCTCCATGTACCCCAAATCATCTCGTGGTGAGAGCTGGTTTCCTGGATTCAAAACAAGAGGCATGCCAACTGTCCACAAGAACCCCAAGGGGAGAGTTCTCTCAGCTGTACGTCTGTGAGAGGGACTTTGAACCTGCGGCCTCCAAAGAAATCGACCCCAAGATGCTCTGACTCTATATCAGTCCGGTATTCCTGCAGTGATTTGATTGCAAGCTTGATTTCATCTCACAAGATGAAGGGAAGTCTGAAGCCCCTGGGGAGAATCTAGAGAAAGCCCTAGCTCCCTGTCGTTTCTCGAGAGGCGTCCTCCCATCCATTGGACAGCTCGAGAGGAATATGGAGTTCAAGGATTCCAAAGGAGACGATGCCTGACTCCTCTGGAGAATGGACAGGTATCCCAGGATCCCAGTGGCAACAGGAAAGGGAACCTGGGTCTGACGCCTCACCTGGAGAGGTGTTGCTATGGCCCTTTCAAGCTGCGAGGAGACTACAGATGTGTCCCTCGAAACTAGACAGGAGTCCTGATGTCGCTGAACACACCCGTGTTTGGAAGGGCCATCCACGTTTTAATTGGAGAATGTAACCCAGGTTCCTGCCGCACCTCGAGAAAAACAATGAGACTCCCCCCGTGCCGCAAGATGAGGCCCAATCCCCTGCACTGCATGGAGAGCAATTCCGTGTTCCCATCAAACCTGAAATAAGTCTTGATTTCCTTGATGGCACTCCAGAGAATCCCCAGGAACACTGTCTCAAGTCTAGAGGGATCCTGAGGATATTGAAGCAACCAGCAAGAGCTCCGTGTACTCCAAATAAACTCGAGGTGAGTGCTGATTTCCAGGCTTCAAATCAAGAGGAAGGCCAACTGTCCACAAGCACCACAGAGGAGGCTTTTTTCAGCTGTACATCTGTGAGAGGGACGCTGAACTTGCAGCCTCCAATGGAATCGACATCGAGATGCCCTGACTTGAAATCAGGCCGGAATTCATGCAGTGATTGTGTGCAAGCTGGATTTCGTCTCACAAGATGAAGGGATGTCTGAAGCCCCTGGGGAGATACTAGAGAAAGCCGTAGCTCCCTGCCCCTTCTCGACAGGTGGCCTCCCATCCATTGGACAGCTCGAGAGGAACACGGAGTTCAATGATTCCAAAGGAGACGATGCCTGTCTCCTCTGGAAAATCGGCAGGAATACCAGGATCCCAGTGGCAACAGGAAAGGGCAACTGGGTCTCCCGCCTCACATCGAGAGGTGTTCCTATGGCCCTTTCAAGCCGCGAGGACACTGCCGAGGGGTCCCTCGCAACTAGACAGGAGTCCTGATGTCGCTGAACAAACCCGTGTTTGGAAGGGCCATCCCCGTCGTAACTCGAGATTATACCCCAAGTTCCCGCCGCAACTCGATAAAAATCATGAGCCTCTCCCCTTGCAAGAGATGAGGCCCGATTCCCCTGCAATGTGTGCAGAGCAATTCCGTGCTTCCCATCAAACCCGAAAGGAGCCTTGATTTCCTTGACGGCACTCCAGAGAAACCCCAGGAACACTGTCTCAAGTCTAGATGGATCCTGAGGTCACTGCAGCAACCAGAAAGAGGTCTGTGTACCCCAAATCATCTCGAGGTGAGAGCTGATTTCATGGCTTCAAATCAAGAGGAATGCCAACTGTCCACAAATACCACAAGAGGAGGCTTCTCTCAGCTATACGTCTGTGAGAGGGATGTTGCACTTGCGGCCTACAATGCAATTGACCCCGAGATGTCTTGACTCGAAATCAGGCATGAATTCCTGCAGTGACTTGAGTGCAAGCTGAATTTCATCTCACAAGATGAAGGGATGTCTGAAGCCCCTGGGGAGAAACTAGAGAAAACCCTAGCTCCCTGCCCCTTATCGACAGGTGGACTCCCATCCATTGGACAGCTCGAGGGGAACACGGAGTTCAATGATTCCAAAAGAGAGGAGGCCTGACTCCTCTAGAAAATGGACAGGAATCCCAGAGTCACAGTGGCAACAGGAAAGGGACCCTGGGTCTGCCGCCTCACTTCGAGAGGTGTTCCAATGGCCCTTTCAAGCCTCGAGGAGACTCCCGAGGGGTCCCTTGCAACTAGACAGGAATCCTAACGTCGCTGATCACACCCGTTTTTGGAAGGGCCATCACCGTCATAACTCGAGAATATACCCCAGGTTCTCGCCGCAACTCGAGGAAAACCATGAGATCCCGCCCTCGCCGCGAGATGAGGGCTGATTCCCCTGCACTGCATGCAGAGCATTTCCGTGCTCCCCATCAAACACAAAAGGAGCCTTGATTTTCTTGATGGCACTCCAGAGAAAACCCAGGAACACTGTTTCTAGTCTAGAGGGATCCTGAGGTCACTGCAGGAACCAGAAAGAGCTTCGTGTACCCCCAATAATCTCGAGGTGAGAGCTGATTTCCTGGCTTTAAATCAAGAGGAATGCCAACTGTCCACAAGTACCACAAGAGGAAGCTTCTCTCAGCTGTGCCTCTGTGAGAGGGACGTTGGGATTGCGGCCTCCAATGGAATCGACCCCGAGATGCCCTGACTCGAAATCAGGCCGGAATTCCTGCAGTGGCTTGAGTGAAAGCTGGATTTCATCTCACAAAAAGATGGGATGTCTGAAGCCCTTGAGGAGACAATAGAGAAAGCCCTAGCTCCCTGTCCCTTCTCTAAAGGCGGCCTCCCATCCATTGGACAGCTCGAGAGGAACACGTAGTTCAATGTATCCAAAGAGATGATGCCTGACTCCTCTGGAAAATGGAAGGAAACCCAGGATCCCAGTGGTAACAGTGAAGGGACTCTGGGTCTGCCAGATCACCTCGAGAGGTGTTCCTGTGGCCCTTTCAAGCTGCGCGGAGACTCCCAAGTGTTCCCTCGCAACTAGACAGGAGTCCTGACGTCACAGAACACACCTGTGTTTGGAAGGGCCATCCCGGGCCTAGCTCAAGAATATACCCCAGGTTCGCACCGCAACTCGAGAAAAACCATGAGTCACCCCCTAGCAGTGAGTTGAGGCCCGATTCTCCTGCACTGCGTGCAGAGCAATTCCGTGCTCCCCATCAAACCCAAAAGGAGCCTTGATTTCCTTGATGGCACTCCAGAGAAACTCCAGGAACACTGTCTCAAGTCGAGAGGGATCCTGAGGTCACTGAAGCAACCAGAAAGAGCTCCGTGTACCCCAAATGATCTTGAGGTGAGAGCTGATTTCCTGTCTTAATATAAAGAAGAATGCCAACTGTCCACAAACACCACAAGAGGAGTCTTCTCTCAGCTGTACATCTGTGAGTGTGACGTTGCACTTGCGGCCTCCAATGAAATCGACCCCGAGATGCCCTGATTCGATATCAGACAGGAATTCCTGCAGTGACTTGAATGAAAGCTTGATTTGGTCTCACAAGATGAAGAGATGTCTGAAGCCCCTGTGGAGAAACTAGAGAAAGCGCTAGCACCTTGTCCCTTCTCGACGGGCGGCCTCCCATTCATTGGACAGCTTGCGAGGTAAACGGAGTTCAATGATTCCAAAGGAGACGATGCCTGAGTACTCTGGAAATTGGACAGGAATCCCAGGATTACAGTGGCAACAGGAAAGGGACCCTGGATCTGCCGGCTCACTTCGAGAGGTGTTCCTATGGCCCTTTCAAGCTGCGAGGAGACTCCCGAGGGGTCCCTCGCAACTAGACAGGAGTCCTGACGTCGATGAACACACCCGTGTCTGGAAGGGCCATTCCCGACGTAACTCGAGAATATACCCCAGGTTCCCGCCGCACTTAGAGAAATACAATGAGGCTCCCGCCTCGCCACGAGATGAGGCCCGATTCCCCTGCACTGCGTGCAGAGCAATTCCGTGTTCCAATCAAACCCGAAAGGAGCCTTGATTTCCTTTATGACACTCCAGAGAATCCCCAGGAAAACTGTCTCAAGTCTAGAGGGATCCTGACATCAATGCAGAACCAGAAACAGCGCCATGTAACCCAAATCATCTCGAGGTGAGAGCTGATTTCCTGGCTTCAAATCAAGAGGAATGCCATCTGTCCACAAGCACCACAAGAGGAGGCTTCTCTGAGCTGTACGTCTGTGAGAGGGACGTTGAACTTGCGGCCTCCAACGGAAACGACCCCGAGATGCCCTGATTCGAAATCAGACCGGAATTCCTGCAGTGACTTGAGTGCAAGCTGGATTTCATCTCACAAGATGAAGGGATGTCTGAAGTCCCGGGGGAGACATTAGAGAGAGCCCTAACTCCCTGCCTCTTCTCGACAGGTGGCCTCTCATCCATTGGACAGATCGAGAGGAACATGGCTTTCAGTGATTCCAAAGGAGACGATGCCTGACCCCTCCAGAAAATGGACAGGAATCCCAGCATCCTAGTGGAAACAGGAAAGGGACACTGGGTCTGCCGCCTCACCTTGAGAGGTTTTCCTCTGGCCCTTTCAAGCCGCAAGGAGACTCCCGAGGGGTCTCTCGCAACTAGACAGGAGTCCTGTCGTCGCAGAACACACCCGTGTTTGGAAGGGCCATCCCCGTCATAACTCAAGAATATACCCCAGGTTCCTGCCACAACTCGAGAAAAACCATGAGACCTCCCCCTCTCCGCAAAATGAGGCCCTATTCCCCTGCATTGCGTGCAGAGCAATTCATTGCTCCCCATCATACAAGAAAGGAGCCTTGATTTCGTGATGGCACTCCAGAGTAACCCCAGGAACACTGTCTCAAGTCTAGAGGATCCTGAGTTCAGTGCAGCAACCAGAAAGAGCTCCGTGGTCCCCAAATCATCTCGAGGTGAGAGCCGATTTCCGGGCTTCAAATCAAGAGAAATGCCATCTGTCCACAAGCACCACAAGAGTAGGCTTCTCTCACCTGTACGCCTGTGAGAGGTACGTTGACCTTGCGGCGTCCAATGGATTCGAACCAGTGATGCCCTGACTCGAAATCAGGACAGAATTCGTGCAGTGACTTGAGTGCAACCTGAATTTCATTTCACAAGATGAAGGGATGTCTGAAGCCCCTGGGGAGACCCTAGAGAATGCCCTAGCTCCCTGACCCTTCTCGACAGGCGGACTCCCATCCATTGGACAGCTCGAGAGGAACACGGAGTTCAATGATTCCAAAGGAGACGATGCCTGACTCCTCTGGAAAATGGACAGGAATCCCACGATCCCAGGGGCAACAGGAAAGGGATCCTGGGTCTGCCGCCTCACCTCGAGAGGTGTTCCTATGGCCCTTTCAAGTCGCGAGGAGACTCGCGAGTGGTCCCTCGCAACTAGACAGGAGTCCTGACATCTCTGAATACACCCGTGTTTGCAAGGTCCATCCCCGTCGTAAATCGAGAATATATCACAGGTTCCCGCCGCAACACTAGAAAAATCATAAGACACCCTTTCGCCCCGACATGAGGCACGATTTCCCTGCACTGCATGCATAGGAATTTCGTACTCCCCATCAAACACAAAGGAGCCTTGATTTCCTTGATGGCACTCCAGAGAAACCCCAGGAATACTCTCTCAAGTCTAGAGGGATCCTAAAGTCACTTCACCAACCAGAAACAGTTCCCTGTATTCCGAATCATCTCTAGCTGAGAACTGTGTTCCTGGCTTCAAATCAAGAGGAATGCCAAGTGTCCACAACACCACAGGAGGAGGCTTCTGGCAGCTGTACGTCTTGTTGAGGGAGGTTGAATTTGCAGCCTCCAGTGAAATTGACCCCGAGATGCCCTGAATCGAAATCAGGACGGTATTCCTACAGTGACTTGAGTGCAGCTGGATTTCATCTCACAAGATGAAGGGATGTCTGAAGCCCATGGGGAGACAATACAGAATGCCCTAGCACCCTGCCTTTTCTCGACAGGCGGCCTCCCATCCATTGGACAGCTCGAGAGGAACACGGAGTTCAATGATTCCAAAGGAGACGATGCCTGATTCCTCTGGAAAATGGACAGGAATCCCAGGATCCCAGTGGCAACAGGAAAGGGAACCTGGGTCTGCGGGCTCACCTCGAGAGGTATTCCTATGGCTCTTTCAAGACGCAAGGAGAATCACGAGGGATCCCTCGCAACTAGACAGGAGTCCTGAAGTCGCTGAACACACTCGTGTTTGGAAGGGCCATCCCCGCCGTAACTCGTGAATATACCCCAGGTTCCCGCCGCAACTCGAGAAAAACCATGAGACTCCCCCCTCGCCGCGAGATGAGGCCCGATTCCCCTGCACTGCGTACAGAGCAATTTCGAACTCCCCGTCAAACCCGAAAGGAGCCTTGATTTTCTTGATGGCACTCCAGAGAAACTCAAGGAACACTCTCTCAAGTCTAGAGGTATCCTGAGGTCACTGCAGGAAACAGAAAGGGCTCCGTGTACCCCCAATCATCTCGAGATGAGAGCGAATTTCCTGGCTTCAAATCAAGAGGAATGCCAACTGTCCACAAGCACTACAAGAGGAGGCTTCTCGCAGCTATAAGTCTGGGAGAGGGAATTTGAATTAATGGCCTCCACTGGAATTTACCCCGAGATTCCCTGACTCGAAATCAGGCCGGAATTCTTGCAGTGACTTGAGTGCAAGCTGGACTTCATCTCACAAGATAAAGGGATGTCTGAAGCCCCTGGGGAGACACTAGAGAAAGCCCTAGCTCCCTTCCTTTTCTAGAGAAGCGGCCTCCATTCCATTGAAAAGCTCGAGAGGAACACGGAGTTCAATGATTCCAAAGGAGACGATGCCTGACTCCTCTGGAAGTTGAACAGGAATCTCAGGATTCCAATGGCAACAGGAAGGGGAAAATGGGTCTGCCGCCTCACCTCGAGATTTTTTCCTATGGCCCTTTCTAACCTTGAGGAGATTCCCGAGGGGTCCCTCGCAACTAGACAGGAGTCCTGACGTCTCTGAACACCCCCGTGTTTGGAAGGGCCATCCCCGTCGTTACTCGAGAATATACACCAGGTTCCCGCCGCAACTGGAGAAAAACCATGAGACTCCCCCCTCCCCGCGAGATGAGGCCCGATTCCCCTGCACAGCATGCAGAGCAATTGCGTGCTCCCCATCAAACTCTAAAGGAGCTTTGATTTCCTTGATGGCACTCCAGAGAAACCCCAGGAACACTGTCTCAAGTCTAGAGGGATCCTAAAGTTACTTCACCAACCAGAGACAGCTCCGTGTATTCCGTATCTCTCCAGCTGAAAGCTGCTTTCTTGGCTTCAAATCAAGAGGAATGCCATCTGTCCACAAGCACCACAAGAGGAGGTTTCTCACAGCTGTACGTCTGGTGGAGGGAGTTTGAATATACGGCCTCCAGTGGAATCGACCCCGAGATGCCCTGACTCGAAATCAGGCCGGAACTCTTGCAGTGACTTGAGTGCAAGCTGGATATCATCTCACAATATGAAGGGATGTCAGAAGCCCCTGGGGAGACACTAGAGAATGCCCTAGCACCCTGCCCTTTCTCGACAGGCGGCCTCCCATCCACTTGACAGCTCGAGAGGAACACGGAGTTCAATGAATCCAAAGGAGACGATGCCTGACTCCTCTGGAAAATGGACAGGAATCCCAGGATCCCAGTGACAACAGGAAGGGGACCGTGGGTCTCCAGCCTCCCCTTGAGAGGTTTTCCTATGGCCCTTTCAAGCCGCGAGGAGACTCCAGATGGGTCCTTCGCAACTAGACAGGAGTACTGACGTCGCAGAATACACCCGTGTTTGGAAGGGCTATCCCCGTCGTACCTCGAGAATGTATACCAGGTTCCCGCCACAACATGAGAAAAACCATGAGACTCCCCACTCGCCGCGAGATGAGGCCTGATTCTCCTGCACAGCATGCAGATCAATTACGTGCTCCCCATCAAACCCGAAAGGAGCCTTGATTTCCTTGATGGCACTCCAGAGAAACCTCAGGAACACTGTCTCAAGTCTAGAGGGATCCTAAAGTCACTTCACCAACCAGAAACAGCTCCGTGTATTCTGAATCATCTCGAGATGAGAGCTGCTTTCCTGGCTTCAAATCAAGAGAAATGTCAACTGTCTGCAAGCACCAAAAGAGGAGGCTTCTCGCAGCTGTACGTCTAGTTGAAGGAGGTTGAAATTTAGGACTCCAGTGGAATCGATCCTGATATGCCGTGACTCGAAATCAGGCTGGCATACCTGAAGTGACTTGAGTGCAAGCTGGATTTCATCTAACAAGATAAAGGGATGTCTGAAGCCCCTGGGGAGACACTAGAGAAAGCCCTAGCTCCCTGCCTTTTCTAGACAGGAGGCCTCCCTTCAAATGGACAGATCGAGAGGAACACGGAGTTCAAGGATTCCAAAGGATACGATGCCTGAGTCCTCTGGAAAATGGACAGGAATCCCAGGATCCCAGTGGCAAGAGGAAAGGGACAATGGGTCTGCCACCTCACCTCGAGAGGTTTTCCTATGGCCCTTTCAAGCCGAGAGGAGATTCCCGAGGGGTCCCTCGCAACTAGACAGGAGTCCTGACGTCGCTGAACACACCCGTGTTTGGAAGGGCCATCCCCGTTGTAACTCAAGAATATACCCCAGGTTCCCACCGCAACTCGAGAAAAACCATGAGACTCCCCCCTCGCCGCGAGATGAGGCCCGAGTCCCCTGCACAGCATGCAGAGCAATTGCGTGCTCCCCATCAAACCTGAAAGGAGCCTTGATTTCCTTGATGGCACTCCAGAGCAACCCCAGGAACACTGTCTCAAGTCTAGAGGGATCCTAAAGTCACTTCACCAACCAGAAAGAGCTCCGTGTATTCCGAATCATCTCGAGCTGAGAGCTGATTTCCTGGCTTCAAATCAAGACGAATGCCAACTGTCCACAAGCACCACAAGAGGACGCTTCTCGCAGCTGTCCGTCTGGTTGAGGGAGGTTGAAATTGCGGCCTCCAGGGGAATCGACCCCGAGATGCCCTGACACTAAATGAGGCCGGAATTTCTGCCGTGACTTGAGTGCACGCTCGAGTTCATCTCACAAGATGAAGGGATGTCTGAAGTCCCTGGGGAGACACTAGAGAATGCTCTAGCACCCTGCCCTTTCATGACAGGCGGGCTCCCATCCATTGGACAGTTCGAGAGGAACACGGAGTTCAATGATTCCAACGGAGACGATGCCTGACTCCTCTGGAAAATGGACAGGAATCCCAGGATCCCAGTGGCAACAGGAAAGGGAACCTGGGTCTGCGACCTCACTTCGAGAGGTGTTCCTATGGCCCTTTCAAGCTGCGAGGAGACTCCCGAGGGGTCCCTCGCAACTAGAGAGGAGTCCTGACCTCGCTGAACACATCCGTGTTTGGAAGGGCCATCCCCGTCGTAACTCGAGAATATACCCCAGGTTCCCACCTCAACTCGAGAAAAACCATGAGATTCCCCCTCGCCACGAGATGAGGCCCGATTTCCTTGCACAGCATACAGAGCAATTGCGTCCTCCCCATCAAACCCGAAAGGAGCCTTGATTTCCTTGATGGCACTCCAGAGAAACACCAGGAACACTGTCTCTAGTCTAGAGGGATCCTAAAGTTACTTCACCAACCAGAAACAGCTCGGGTATTCCGAATCATCTGGAGCTGAGAGCTGATTTCCTGGCTGCAAGTCAAGAGGAATGCCAACTGTCCACAAGCACCACAAGAGGAGGCTTCTCGCAGCTGTACGTCTGGTTGAGGGAGGTTGAATTTGCGGCCTCCAGTGGAATCGACCCTGAGATGCCCTGACTCGAAATCAGGACGGAAATTCAGCAGTGACTTGAGTGCATGCTGGATTTCATCTCACAAGGTGACGGAATGTCTGAAGCCCCTGGCAAGACACTAGAGAATGCCCTAGCACCATGCCCTTTGTTGAAGGGCGGCCTCCTATCCATTGGAGAGATTGAAAGGAACACGGAGTTCAATGATTCCAATGGAGACGATGCCTGACTCATCTGGAAAATGGACAGGAAACCCAGGATCCGAGTGGCAACAGCAAAGGGAACCTGGGTCTGCGGCCTCACCTCGAGAGGTGTTCCTATGGCCCTTTCAAGCCGCGAGTACACTCCCGAGGGGTCCCTCGCAACTAGACAGGAGTCCTGACTTCGCTGAGCACACCCGTGTTTGGAAGGGGCATCCCCGTCATAACTCGAGTATATACCCCAGGTTCCCGCCGCAACCTGAGAAAAACCAAGAGACTCCCCCCTCGTCCGAGATGAAGCCCGATTCCCCTGCACTGCATGCAGAGCAATTCCGTGCTCCCCGTCAAACGCGAAAGGAGCGTTGATTTATTTGATGGCACTCCAGAGAAACTCAAGGAACACTTTCTCATGTCTAGAGGGATCCTGAGGTCACTGCACGAACGAGAAAGAGCTCCGAGTATCCCCAATCATCTCGAGATGAGAGCGAATTTCTTGGCTTCAAATCAAGAGGAATGACAACTGTCCACAAGCACCACAAGAGGAGGCTTCTCGCAGCTGTAGGTCTGGGAGAGGGACGTTGAATTTGCGGCCCCCAATGGAATCGACCCCGAGATGCCCTGACACGAAATCAGGCCGGAATTCTTGCAGTGACTTGAATGCAAGCTGGATTTCATCTCACAAGATGAAGGAATGTCTGAAGCCCCTGGCGAGACACTAGAGAATGCCCTAGCACCCTGCCTTTCTCGACAGGCGGCCTCCCATCCATTGGAGAGTTCGAGAGGAACACGGAGTTCAATGATTCCAAAGGAGACGATGCCTGACTCCTCTGGAAAATGGACAGGAATCCCAGGATCCCAGTGACAACATCAAAGGGAACCTGGGTCTGCAGCCTCACCTCGAGAGGTGTTCCTATGGCCCTTTCAAACCGAGAGGAGACTCTCGAGGGGTCCCTCGCAAGTAGACAGGAGTCCTGACGTCGCTGAACACACCCGTGTTTGGAAGGGCCATCCCCGCCGTAAATCAAGAATATACCCCAGGTTCCCTCCGCAACTCGAGAAGAACCATGAGACTCCCCCGTCTCCGCGAGATGAGGCCCGATTCTCGTCCACAGCATGCAGAGCAGTTGCGGGCTCCCCATCAAACCCGAAAGGAGCCTTGATTTCCTTGATGGCACTCCAGAGAAACCCCATTAACACTGTCTCAAGTCTAGAGGGATCCTGAAGTCATTTCACCAACCATAAACAGCTCCGTGTACTCCGAATCATCTCGAGCTGAGAGCTGATTTCCAGGCTTCAAATCAAGAGGAATGCCAACTGTCTACAAGGACCACAAGAGGAGGCTTCTCGCAGCTGTACGTTTGGTTTAGGGAGGTTGAATTTGAGGCGTCCAGTGGAATCGACCCCAAGATGCCTGACTCGGAATCAGGCTGGAATTCCTGCAGTGACTTGACTGCAAGCTGGATTTCATCTTACAAGATAAAGGGATGTCTGAAGCCCCTGGGGAGACACTAGAGAATGCCCTAGCACCCTGCCCTTTCTCGACAGGCGGCCTCCCATCCATTGGACAGCTCGAGAGGAACACGGAGTTCCATGATTCCAAAGGAGACGATGCCTGACTCCTCTGGAAAATGGACAGGAATCCCAGGATCCGAGTGGCAACAGGAACGGGAACCTGGGTCTGCAGCCTCACCTCGAGAGGTGTTCCTATGGCCCTTTCAAGCCGCGAGGAGACTCCCGAGTGGTCCCTCGCAACTAGACAGGAGTCTTGACGTCGCTGAACACACCCGTGTTTGGAAGGGCCATTTCCGCCGTAACTCGAGAATATACCCCAGCTTCCCGCCGCAACTCGAGAAAAACCATGAGACTCCCCCCTCGCCGCGAGATGAAGAACGATTCCCCTGCACTTCGTGCAGAGCAAATCCGTGCTCCCTGTCAAACCTGAAAGGAGCCTTGATTTCCTTGATGGCACTCCAGAGAAACTCAAGGAACACTCTTTCAAGTCTAGAGGGATCCTGAGGTCACTGCAGGAACCAGAAAGATCTCCGTGTACCCCCAATCATCTGGAGGTGAGAGCGAATTTCCTGGCTTCAAATCAAGAGGAATGCCAACTGTCCACAAGCACCACAAGAGGAGGCTTCTCGCAGCTGTATGTCTGGGAGAGGGACGTTGAGTTTATGGCATCCACTGGAATCGACCCCGAGATGCCCTGACTCAAAATCAGGCTGGAATTCTTGCAGTGCCTTGAGTGCAAGCTGGATTTCATCTCACAAGATAAAGGGATGTCTGAAGCCCCTGGGGAGACACTAGAGGAAGCCTTAGCTCCCAGCCTTTTCTAGAGAGGCGGCCTTCGATCAATTGGACAGCTCAAGAGTAACACGGAGTTCAATGATTCCAAAGGAGATGATGCCTGACTCCCCTGGAAAATGGACAGGAATCCCCGGATCCCAGTGGCAACAGGAAAGGGACAACGGGTCTGCCGCCTCACCTCGACAGGTTGTCCTACGGCCCTTTCAAGCCGCGAGGAGACTCCCGAGGGGTCGCTCGCAACTAGACAGGAGTCCTGACGTCGCTAAACATACCCGTGTTTAGAAGGGCCATCCCCGCCGTAACTCGAGAATATACCCCAGGTTTCCGCTACAACTCGAGAGAAACCATGAGACTCCCCCCACGCGGCGAGATGAGACCCGATTCCCCTGCACAGCATGCAGAGCAGTTGCGGGCTCCCCATCAAACCCGAAAGGAGCCTTGATTTCCTTAATGGCACTCCAGAGAAACCCCAGGAACACTGTCTCAAGTCTAGAGGGATCCTAAAGTCAATTCACCAACCAGAAACAGCTCCGTGTATTCCGAATCATCTCGACCTGCGAGGTGATTTCCTGGCTTCAAATCAAGAGGAATGGCAACTGTTCACAAGCACCACAAGTGGAGGCTTCTGGCAGCTGTACGTCTGGTTGAGGGAGGTTGAATTTGCGGTCTCCAGTGGAATCGACCCTGAGATGCCCTGACTCGAAATCAGGCCGGAATTCCAGCCGTGACTTGAGTGCAAGCTGGATTTCATCTCACAAGATGAAGGAATGTCTGAAGCCAGTGGCGAGACACTAAAGAATGCCCTAGCACCCTGCCCTTTCTCGACAGGCGGCCTCCTATCCATTGGAGAGTTCGAGAGGAACACGGAGTTCAATGATTCCAAAGGAGACGATGCCTGACTCCTCTGGATAAGGGACAGGAATCCCAGGATCCCAGTGACAACAGGAAAGGGAACCTGGGTCTGCGGCCTCACATCGAGAGGTGTTCCTATGGCTCTTTCAAGCCGCGAATACACTCCCGAGGGGTCCCTCGCAACTAGACAGGAGTCCTGACTTCGCTGAGCACACCCGTGTTTGGAAGGGGCATCCCCGTCATAACTCGAGTATATACCCCAGCTTCCCACCGCAACCTGAGAAAAACCATGAGACTCCCCCCTCGTCCGAGATGAAGCCCGATTCCCCTGCACTGTGTGCAGGACAATTCCGTGCTCCCCGTCAAACGCGAAAGGAGCCTTATTTCCTTGATGGCCCTCCAGAGAAACTCAAGGAACCCTTTCTCAAGTCTAGAGGGATCCTGAGGTCACTGCACGAACCAGCAAGAGCTCCGTGTATCCCCAATCATCTCGAGGTGAGAGCGAAATTCCTGGCTTCAAATCAAGAGGAATGACAACTGTCCACATGCACCACAAGAGGAGTCTTCTCGCCGCTCTACGTCTGGTTGAGGGAGGTTGAATTTGCGGCCTCCAGTGGAATGGACCCGGAGATACCTGACTCGAAATCAGGCCGGAATTCCTGCAGTGACTTGAGTGCAAGCTGGATTTCATCTCACAAGATGAAGGGATGTCTTAAGCCCCTCGGGAGACACTAGAGAATGCCCTAGCACCCTGCTCTTTCTCGACAGGCGGCCTCACATCCATTGGACAGCTCGAGAGGAACATGGAGTTCAATGATTCCAATGGAGACGATGCCTGACGCCTCTGGAAAATGGACAGGAATCCCAGGATCCCAGTGGCAACAGGAAAGGGAAACTGTGTCTGCGGCCTTACCTCGTGAGATGTTCCTATGGCCCTTTCACGCCGCGAGGAGACTCCCGATGGGTCCCTCGCAACTAGACAGGAGTCCTGACGTCGCTGAACACACCTGTGTTTGGAAGGGCCATCCCCGTCGTAACTCGAGAGTATACCCCAGGTTCCCGCCGCAACTCGAGAAAAACCGTGAGACTCCCCCTCGCCGCGAGATGAGGCCCGATTCCCCTGCACAGCATGCAGAGCAGTTTCGGGCTCCCCATCAAACCCGAAAGGAGCCTTGATTTCCTTGATGGCACTCCAGTGAAACCCCATTAACACTGTCTCAAGTCTAGAGGGATCCTAAAGTCACTTCACCAACCAGAAACAGCTCCGTGTATTCTGAATCATCTCGAGCTGAGAGCTGATTTCCTGGCTTCAAATCAAGAGGCATGCCAACTCTCCACAAGGACCACAAGAAGAGGCTTCTCGCAGCTGTTCGTTTGGTTGAGGGAGGTTGAATTTGAGGCCTCCAGTGGAAATCGACCCCAAGATGCCTGACTCGGAATCAGGCCGGAATTCCTGCAGTGACTTGACTGCAAGTTGGATTTCTTCTCACAAGATGAAGGAATGTCTGAAGCCCCTGGGGAGACACTAGAGAATGCCCTAGCACCCTGCCCTTTCTCGACAGGCGGCCTCCCATCCATTGGACAGGTCGAGAGGAACCCGGAGTTCCATTATTCCAAAGGAGACGATGCCTGACCCCTCCGGAAAATGGGCAGGAATCCCAGCATCCTAGTGGCAACAGGAAAGGGACACTGGATCTGCCGCCTCACCTTGAGAGGTGTTCCTCTGGCACTTTTAAGCCGCAAGGAGACTCCCGAGGGGTCTCTCGCAACTAGACAGGAGTCCTGTCATCGTAGAACACACCCGTGGTTGGAAGGGCCATCCCTGTCATAACCCAAGAGTATACCCCAGGTTCCTGCCGCAACTCGAGAAAAACCATGAGACCTCCCCCTCTCCGCAAAATGAGGCCCTATTCCCCTGCACTGTGTGCAGAGCAATTCCTTGCTCCCCATCAAACACGAAAGAAGCCTTGATTTCCTGATGGCACTCCAGAGTAACCCCAGGAACACTGTCTCAAGTCTAGAGGGATCCTGAGTTCAGTGCAGCAACCAGAAAGAGCTCCGTGGTCCCCAAATCATCTCGAGGTGAGAGCCGATTTCCGGGCTTCAAATCAAGAGAAATGCCATCTGTCCACAAGCACCACAAGAGTAGGCTTCTCTCACCTGTACGCCTGTGAGAGGGACGTTGACCTTGCGGCGTCCAATGGATTCGAACCAGTGATGCCCTGACTCGAAATCAGGACAGAATTCGTGCAGTGACTTGAGTGCAACCTGAATTTCATTTCACAAGATGAAGGGATGTCTGAAGCCCCTGGAGAGACCCTAGAGAATGCCCTAGCTCCCTGACCCTTCTCGACAGGCGGACTCCCATGCATTGGACAGCTCGAGAGGAACACGGAGTTCAATGATTCCAAAGGAGACGATGCCTGACTCCTCTGGAAAATGGACAGGAAACCCAGGATCCCAGTGGCAACAGGAAAGGGACACTGGGTCTGCCGCCTCACCTCGAGAGGTGTTCCTATGGCCCTTTCAAGCCGCGAGGAGACTCCCGACGGGTCCCTCGCAACTAGACAGGAGTCCTGACATCTCTGAATACACCCGTGTTTGCAAGGTCCATCCCCGTCTTAAATCGAGAATATACCACAGGTTCCCGCCGCAACTCTAGAAAAATCATAAGACACCCCTTCGCCCCGACATGAGGCACGATTCCCCTGCACTGCGTGCATAGGAATTTCGTACTCCCCATCAAACCCAAAGGAGCCTTGATTTCCTTGATGGCATTCCAGAGAAACCCAAGGAACACTGTTTCAAGTTTAGAGGGATCCTGAGGTCAATGCAGCAACCAGAAAGAGCTCCATGTTCCCCAAATCGTCTTGAGGTGAGAGCTGATTTCCTAGCTTCAAATCAAGAGGAATATCCACTGTCCACAAGCTCCACAAGAGGAGTCTTCTCTCAGCTGTATCTCTGTGAGAGAGACGTTGACCTTGCGGCCTACAATGCAATCGACCCCGAGATGCCCTGACAAGAAATCAGGCCGGAATTCCTGCAGTGAATTGAGTGCAACCTGGATTTCATTTCACAAGATGAAGGTATGTCTGATGCCAATGGGGAGAAATTAGAGAAAGCCCAACTCCCTGCCCCTTCTCGACAGGCGACTTCCCATCCAGTGGACAGCTAGAGAGGAACACGGAGTTCAATGATTCCAAAGGGGACGATGCCTGACTCCTCTGGAAAATGGGCAGGAATCCCAGGATCCCAGTGGCAACAGGAAGGGGACCCTGGGTCTGCCGCCTCACTTCGAGAGGTGTTCCTATGGCCGTTTGAAGCAGAGAGGAGACTCCCAAGGGGTCCCTCGCAACTAGACAGGAGTCCTGAAGTCACAGAACACACCCGTGGTTGGAAGGGCCATCCCCGTCCTATCTCGAGAATATACCCCAGGTTCCTGCCGCAACTCGAGAAAAACCATGAGACACCCAACTCGCCGCAAGATGAGGCCCGATTCCCCTGCACTGCGTGCAGAGCAATTCTGTGCTCCCCATCAAACACGAAAGGAGCCTTGATCACTTGATGGCACTCCAGATTAACCCCAGGAACAATGTCTCAAGTCTAGAGGGATCATGAAGTAACTGCAGCAACCAGAAAAAGCTTCGTGTACCCAAAACCATCTCGAGGTGAGAGCTGATTTCCTGGCTTCAAATCAAGAGGAATGCCAACTCTCCAGAGGCACGACAAAAGGAGGCTTCTCTCAGCTGTACGTCTGTGAGAGGGACGTTGAACTTGCGGCCTTCAATGGAATCGGTCCCCAGATGTCCTGACTCGAAATCAGGCCGGAATTCATGCAGTGACATGAGTGCAAGCTGGATTTCATCTCACAAATAAAGGGATGTCTAAAGCCCCTGGGGAGACACTAGAGAACGCCCTAGCTCCCCGCCCCTTCTCGACAGGTGGCCTCCTATCCACTGGACAGCTCCAGAGGAACACGGAGTTCAATGATTCCAAAGGAGACGATGCCTGACTCCTCTGGAAAATGGACAGGAATCCCAGGATCCGAGTGGCAACAGGAAAGGGAACCTGGGTCTGCGGCCTCACCTCGAGAGGTGTTCCTATGGCCCTTTCAAGCTGCGAGTACACTCCCGAGGGGTCCCTCGCAACTAGACAGGAGTCCTGACTTCGCTGAGCACACCCGTGTTTGGAAGGGGCATCCCCGTCATAACTCGAGTATATACCCCAGGTTCACGCCGCAACCTGAGAAAAACCAAGAGACTCCCCCCTCGTCCGAGATGAAGCCCGATTCCCCTGCACTGCATGCAGAGCAATTCCGTGCTCCCCGTCAAACGCGAAAGGAGCGTTGATTTCCTTGATGGCACTCCAGAGAAACTCAAGGAACACTTTCTCTTGTCTAGAGGGATCCTGAGGTCACTGCACGAACCAGAAAGAGCTCCGTGTATCCCCAATCATCTCGAGATGAGAGCGAATTTCTTGGCTTCAAATCAAGAGGAATGACAACTGTCCACAAGCACCACAAGAGGAGGCTTCTCGCAGCTGTAGGTCTGGGAGAGGGACGTTGAATTTGCGGCCTCCAGTGGAATCGACCCCGAGATGCCCTGACACGAAATCAGGTCGGAATTCTTGCAGTGACTTGAATGCAAGCTGGATTTCATCTCACAAGATGAAGGAATGTCTGAAGCCCCTGGCGAGACACTAAAGAATGCCCTAGCACCCTGCCTTTCTCGACAGGCGGCCTCCCATCCATTGGAGAGCTCGAGAGGAACACGGAGTTCAATGATTCCAAAGGAGACGATGCCTGACTCCTCTGGAAAATGGACAGGAATCCCAGGATCCCAGTGACAACAGCAAAGGGAACCTGGGTCTACAGCCTCACCTCGAGAGGTGTTCCTATGGCCCTTTCAAACCGAGAGGAGACACTCGAGGGGTCCCTCGCAAGTACACAGGAGTCCTGACGTCGCTGAACACACCCGTGTTTGGAAGGGCCATCCCCGCCGTAAATCAAGAATATACCCCAGGTTACCTCCGCAACTCGAGAAGAACCATGAGACTCCCCCGTCTCCGCGAGATGAGGCCCGATTCTCGTCCACAGCATGCAGAGCTGTTGCGGGCTCCCCATCAAACCCGAAAGGAGCCTTGATTTCCTTGATGGCACTCCAGAGAAACCCCATTAACACTGTCTCAAGTCTAGAGGGATCCTGAAGTCACTTCACCAACCATAAACAGCTCCGTGTACTCCGAATCATCTCGAGCTGAGAGCTGATTTTCTGGCTTCAAATCAAGAGGAATGCCAACTGTCTACAAGGACCACAAGAGGAGGCTTCTCGCAGCTGTACGTTTGGTTTAGGGAGGTTGAATTTGAGGCGTCCAGTGGAATCGACCCCAAGGTGCCTGACTCGGAATCAGGCTGGAATTCCTGCAGTGACTTGACTGCAAGCTGGATTTCATCTTACAAGATGAAGGGATGTCTGAAGCCCCTGGGGAGACTCTAGAGAATGCCCTAGCACCCTGCCCTTTCTCGACAGGCGGCCTCCCATCCATTGGACAGCTCGAGAGGAACACGGAATTCCATGATTCCAAAGGAGACGATGCCTGACTCTTCTGGAAAATGGACAGGAATCCCAGGATCCGAGTGGCAACAGGAACGGGAACCTGGGTCTGCAGCCTCACCTCGAGAGGTGTTCCTATGGCCCTTTCAAGCCGCGAGGAGACTCCCGAGTGGTCCCTCGCAACTAGACAGGAGTCTTGACGTCGCTGAACACACCCGTGTTTGGAAGGGCCATTTCCGCCGTAACTCGAGAATATACCCAGCTTCCCGCCGCAACTCGAGAAAAACCATGAAACTCCCCCCTCGCCGCGAGATGAAGAACGATTCCCCTGCACTTCGTGCAGACCAAATCCGTGCTCCCTGTCAAACCTGAAAGGAGCCTTGATTTCCTTGATGGCACTCCAGAGAAACTCAAGGAACACTCTTTCAAGTCTAGAGGGATCCTGAGGTCACTGCAGGAACCAGAAAGATCTCCGTGTACCCCCAGTCATCTGGAGGTGAGAGCGAATTTCCTGGCTTCAAATCAAGAGGAATGCCAACTGTCCACAAGCACCACAAGAGGAGGCTTCTCGCAGCTGTATGTCTGGGAGAGGGACGTTGAGTTTATGGCCTCCACTGGAATCGACCCCGAGATGCCCTGACTCAAAATCAGGCTGGAATTCTTGCAGTGCCTTGAGTGCAAGCTGGATTTCATCTCACAAGATAAAGGGATGTCTGAAGCCCCTGGGGAGACACTAGAGGAAGCCTTAGCTCCCAGCCTTTTCTAGAGAGGCGGCCTTCGATCAATTGGACAGCTCAAGAGTAACACGGAGTTCAATGATTCCAAAGGAGATGATGCCTGACTCCCCTGGAAAATGGACAGGAATCCCCGGATCCCAGTGGCAACAGGAAAGGGACAACGGGTCTGCCGCCTCACCTCGACAGGTTGTCCTACGGCCCTTTCAAGCCGCGAGGAGACTCCCGAGGGGTCGCTCGCAACTAGACAGGAGTCCTGACGTCGCTAAACACACCCGTGTTTAGAAGGGCCATCCCCGCCGTAACTCGAGAATATACCCCAGGTTCCCGCTGCAACTCGAGAGAAACCATGAGACTCCCCCCACGCGGCGAGATGAGACCCGATTCCCCTGCACAGCATGCAGAGCAGTTGCGTGCTCCCCATCAAACCCGAAAGGAGCCTTGATTTCCTTAATGGCACTCCAGAGAAACCCCAGGAACACTGTCTCAAGTCTAGAGGGATCCTAAATTCAATTCACCAACCAGAAACAGCTCCGTGTATTCCGAATCATCTCGAGCTGCGAGGTGATTTCCTGGCTTCAAATCAAGAGGAATGCCAACTGTTCACAAGCACCACAAGTGGAGGCTTCTGGCAGCTGTACGTCTGGTTGAGGGAGGTTGAATTTGCGGCCTCCAGTGGAATCGACCCTGAGATGCCCTGACTCGAAATCAGGCCGGAATTCCAGCCGTGACTTGAGTGCAAGCTGGATTTCATCTCACAAGATGAAGGAATGTCTGAAGCCCCTGGCGAGACACTAAAGAATGCCCTAGCACCCTGCCCTTTCTCGACAGGCGGCCTCCTATCCATTGGAGAGTTCGAGAGGAACACGGAGTTCAATGATTCCAAAGGAGACGATGCCTGACTCCTCTGGATAATGGACAGGAATCCCAGGATCCCAGTGACAACAGCAAAGGGAACCTGGGTCTGCAGCCTCACCTCGAGAGGTGTTCCTATGGCCCTTTCAAACCGAGAGGAGACTCTCGAGGGGTCCCTCGCAAGTAGACAGGAGTCCTGACGTCGCTGAACACACCCGTGTTTGGAAGGGCCATCCCTGCCGTAAATCAAGAATATACCCCAGGTTCCCTCCGCAACTCGAGAAGAACCATGAGACTCCCCCGTCTCCGCGAGATGAGGCCCGATTCTCGTCCACAGCATGCAGAGCAGTTGCGGGCTCCCCATCAAACCCGAAAGGAGCCTTGATTTCCTTGATGGCACTCCAGAGAAACCCCATTAACACTGTCTCAAGTCTAGAGGGATCCTGAAGTCACTTCACCAACCATAAACAGCTCCGTGTACTCCGAATCATCTCGAGCTGAGAGCTGATTTCCTGGCTTCAAATCAAGAGGAATGCCAACTGTCTACAAGGACCACAAGAGGAGGCTTCTCGCAGCTGTACGTTTGGTTTAGGGAGGTTGAATTTGAGGCGTCCATTGGAATCGACCCCAAGGTGCCTGACTCGGAATCAGGCTGGAATTCCTGCAGTGACTTGACTGCAAGCTGGATTTCATCTTACAAGATGAAGGGATGTCTGAAGCCCCTGGGGAGACACTAGAGAATGCCCTAGCACCCTGCCCTTTCTCGACAGGCGGCCTCCCATCCATTGGACAGCTCGAGAGGAACACAGAGTTCCATGATTCCAAAGGAGACGATGCCTGACTCCTCTGGAAAATGGACAGGAATCCCAGGATCCGAGTGGCAACAGGAACGGGAACCTGGGTCTGCAGCCTCACCTCGAGAGGTGTTCCTATGGCCCTTTCAAGCCGCGAGGAGACTCCCGAGTGGTCCCTCGCAACTAGACAGGAGTCTTGACGTCGCTGAACACACCCGTGTTTGGAAGGGCCATTTCCGCCTTAACTCGGGAATATACCCCAGCTTCCCGCCGCAACTCGAGAAAAACCATGAGACTCCCCCCTCGCCGCGAGATGAAGAACGATTCCCCTGCACTTCGTGCAGAGCAAATCCGTGATCCCTGTCAAACCTGAAAGGAGCCTTGATTTCCTTGATGGCACTCCAGAGAAACTCAAGGAACACTCTTTCAAGTCTAGAGGGATCCTGAGGTCACTGCAGGAACCAGAAAGATCTCCGTGTACCCCCAGTCATCTGGAGGTGAGAGCGAATTTCCTGGCTTCAAATCAAGAGGAATGCCAACTGTCCACAAGCACCACAAGAGGAGGCTTCTCGCAGCTGTATGTCTGGGAGAGGGACGTTGAGTTTATGGCCTCCACTGGAATCGACCCCGAGATGCCCTGACTCAAAATCAGGCTGGAATTCTTGCAGTGCCTTGAGTGCAAGCTGGATTTCATCTCACAAGATAAAAGGATGTCTGAAGCCCCTGGGGAGACACTAGAGGAAGCCTTAGCTCCCAGCCTTTTCTAGAGAGGCGGCCTTCGATCAATTGGACAGCTCAAGAGTAACACGGAGTTCAATGATTCCAAAGGAGATGATGCCTGACTCCCCTGGAAAATGGACAGGAATCCCCGGATCCCAGTGGCAACAGGAAAGGGACAACGGGTCTGCCGCCTCACCTCGACAGGTTGTCCTACGGCCCTTTCAAGCCGCGAGGAGACTCCCGAGGGGTCGCTCGCAACTAGACAGGAGTCCTGACGTCGCTAAACACACCCGTGTTTAGAAGGGCCATCCCCGCCGTAACTCGAGAATATACCCCAGGTTCCCGCTGCAACTCGAGAGAAACCATGAGACTCCCCCCACGCGGCGAGATGAGACCCGATTCCCCTGCACAGCATGCAGAGCAGTTGCGTGCTCCCCATCAAACACGAAAGGAGCCTTGATTTCCTTAATGGCACTCCAGAGAAACCCCAGGAACACTGTCTCAAGTCTAGAGGGATCCTAAAGTCAATTCACCAACCAGAAACAGCTCCGTGTATTCCGAATCATCTCGAGCTGCGAGGTGATTTCCTGGCTTCAAATCAAGAGGAATGCCAACTGTTCACAAGCACCACAAGTGGAGGCTTCTGGCAGCTGTACGTCTGGTTGAGGGAGGTTGAATTTGCGGCCTCCAGTGGAATCGACCCTGAGATGCCCTGACTCGAAATCAGGCCGGAATTCCAGCCGTGACTTGAGTGCAAGCTGGATTTCATCTCACAAGATGAAGGAATGTCTGAAGCCCCTGGCGAGACACTAAAGAATGCCCTAGCACCCTGCCCTTTCTCGACAGGCGGCCTCCTATCCATTGGAGAGTTCGAGAGGAACACGGAGTTCAATGATTCCAAAGGAGACGATGCCTGACTCCTCTGGATAATGGACAGGAATCCCAGGATCCCAGTGACAACAGCAAAGGGAACCTGGGTCTGCAGCCTCACCTCGAGAGGTGTTCCTATGGCCCTTTCAAACCGAGAGGAGACTCTCGAGGGGTCCCTCGCAAGTAGACAGGAGTCCTGACGTCGCTGAACACACCCGTGTTTGGAAGGGCCATCCCTGCCGTAAATCAAGAATATACCCCAGGTTCCCTCCGCAACTCGAGAAGAACCATGAGACTCCCCCGTCTCCGCGAGATGAGGCCCGATTCTCGTCCACAGCATGCAGAGCAGTTGCGGGCTCCCCATCAAACCCGAAAGGAGCCTTGATTTCCTTGATGGCACTCCAGAGAAACCCCATTAACACTGTCTCAAGTCTAGAGGGATCCTGAAGTCACTTCACCAACCATAAACAGCTCCGTGTACTCCGAATCATCTCGAGCTGAGAGCTGATTTCCTGGCTTCAAATCAAGAGGAATGCCAACTGTCTACAAGGACCACAAGAGGAGGCTTCTCGCAGCTGTACGTTTGGTTTAGGGAGGTTGAATTTGAGGCGTCCATTGGAATCGACCCCAAGGTGCCTGACTCGGAATCAGGCTGGAATTCCTGCAGTGACTTGACTGCAAGCTGGATTTCATCTTACAAGATGAAGGGATGTCTGAAGCCCCTGGGGAGACACTAGAGAATGCCCTAGCACCCTGCCCTTTCTCGACAGGCGGCCTCCCATCCATTGGACAGCTCGAGAGGAACACGGAGTTCCATGATTCCAAAGGAGACGATGCCTGACTCCTCTGGAAAATGGACAGGAATCCCAGGATCCGAGTGGCAACAGGAACGGGAACCTGGGTCTGCAGCCTCACCTCGAGAGGTGTTCCTATGGCCCTTTCAAGCCGCGAGGAGACTCCCGAGTGGTCCCTCGCAACTAGACAGGAGTCTTGACGTCGCTGAACACACCCGTGTTTGGAAGGGCCATTTCCGCCGTAACTTGAGAATATACCCCAGCTTCCCGCCGCAACTCGAGAAAAACCATGAGACGCCCCCCTCGCCGCGAGATGAAGAACGATTCCCCTGCACTTCGTGCAGAGCAAATCCGTGATCCCTGTCAAACCTGAAAGGAGCCTTGATTTCCTTGATGGCACTCCAGAGAAACTCAAGGAACACTCTTTCAAGTCTAGAGGGATCCTGAGGTCACTGCAGGAACCAGAAAGATCTCCGTGTACCCCCAGTCATCTGGAGGTGAGAGCGAATTTCCTGGCTTCAAATCAAGAGGAATGCCAACTGTCCACAAGCACCACAAGAGGAGGCTTCTCGCAGCTGTATGTCTGGGAGAGGGACGTTGAGTTTATGGCCTCCACTGGAATCGACCCCGAGATGCCCTGACTCAAAATCAGGCTGGAATTCTTGCAGTGCCTTGAGTGCAAGCTGGATTTCATCTCACAAGATAAAGGGATGTCTGAAGCCCCTGGGGAGACACTAGAGGAAGCCTTAGCTCCCAGCCTTTTCTAGAGAGGCGGCCTTCGATCAATTGGACAGCTCAAGAGTAACACGGAGTTCAATGATTCCAAAGGAGATGATGCCTGACTCCCCTGGAAAATGGACAGGAATCCCCGGATCCCAGTGGCAACAGGAAAGGGACAACGGGTCTGCCGCCTCACCTCGACAGGTTGTCCTACGGCCCTTTCAAGCCGCGAGGAGACTCCCGAGGGGTCGCTCGCAACTAGACAGGAGTCCTGACGTCGCTAAACACACCCGTGTTTAGAAGGGCCATCCCCGCCGTAACTCGAGAATATACCCCAGGTTCCCGCTGCAACTCGAGAGAAACCATGAGACTCCCCCCACGCGGCGAGATGAGACCCGATTCCCCTGCACAGCATGCAGAGCAGTTGCGTGCTCCCCATCAAACCCGAAAGGAGCCTTGATTTCCTTAATGGCACTCCAGAGAAACCCCAGGAACACTGTCTCAAGTCTAGAGGGATCCTAAAGTCAATTCACCAACCAGAAACAGCTCCGTGTATTCCGAATCATCTCGAGCTGCGAGGTGATTTCCTGGCTTCAAATCAAGAGGAATGCCAACTGTTCACAAGCACCACAAGTGGAGGCTTCTGGCAGCTGTACGTCTGGTTGAGGGAGTTTGAATTTGCGGCCTCCAGTGGAATCGACCCTGAGATGCCCTGACTCGAAATCAGGCCGGAATTCCAGCCGTGACTTGAGTGCAAGCTGGATTTCATCTCACAAGATGAAGGAATGTCTGAAGCCCCTGGCGAGACACTAAAGAATGCCCTAGCACCCTGCCCTTTCTCGACAGGCGGCCTCCTATCCATTGGAGAGTTCGAGAGGAACACGGAGTTCAATGATTCCAAAGGAGACGATGCCTGACTCCTCTGGATAATGGACAGGAATCCCAGGATCCCAGTGACAACAGCAAAGGGAACCTGGGTCTGCAGCCTCACCTCGAGAGGTGTTCCTATGGCCCTTTCAAACCGAGAGGAGACTCTCGAGGGGTCCCTCGCAAGTAGACAGGAGTCCTGACGTCGCTGAACACACCCGTGTTTGGAAGGGCCATCCCTGCCGTAAATCAAGAATATACCCCAGGTTCCCTCCGCAACTCGAGAAGAACCATGAGACTCCCCCGTCTCCGCGAGATGAGGCCCGATTCTCGTCCACAGCATGCAGAGCAGTTGCGGGCTCCCCATCAAACCCGAAAGGAGCCTTGATTTCCTTGATGGCACTCCAGAGAAACCCCATTAACACTGTCTCAAGTCTAGAGGGATCCTGAAGTCACTTCACCAACCATAAACAGCTCCGTGTACTCCGAATCATCTCGAGCTGAGAGCTGATTTCCTGGCTTCAAATCAAGAGGAATGCCAACTGTCTACAAGGACCACAAGAGGAGGCTTCTCGCAGCTGTACGTTTGGTTTAGGGAGGTTGAATTTGAGGCGTCCATTGGAATCGACCCCAAGGTGCCTGACTCGGAATCAGGCTGGAATTCCTGCAGTGACTTGACTGCAAGCTGGATTTCATCTTACAAGATGAAGGGATGTCTGAAGCCCCTGGGGAGACACTAGAGAATGCCCTAGCACCCTGCCCTTTCTCGACAGGCGGCCTCCCATCCATTGGACAGCTCGAGAGGAACACGGAGTTCCATGATTCCAAAGGAGACGATGCCTGACTCCTCTGGAAAATGGACAGGAATCCCAGGATCCGAGTGGCAACAGGAACGGGAACCTGGGTCTGCAGCCTCACCTCGAGAGGTGTTCCTATGGCCCTTTCAAGCCGTGAGGAGACTCCCGAGTGGTCCCTCGCAACTAGACAGGAGTCTTGACGTCGCTGAACACACCCGTGTTTGGAAGGGCCATTTCCGCCTTAACTCGAGAATATACCCCAGCTTCCCGCCGCAACTCGAGAAAAACCATGAGACTCCCCCCTCGCCGCGAGATGAAGAACGATTCCCCTGCACTTCGTGCAGAGCAAATCCGTGATCCCTGTCAAACCTGAAAGGAGCCTTGATTTCCTTGATGGCACTCCAGAGAAACTCAAGGAACACTCTTTCAAGTCTAGAGGGATCCTGAGGTCACTGCAGGAACCAGAAAGATCTCCGTGTACCCCCAGTCATCTGGAGGTGAGAGCGAATTTCCTGGCTTCAAATCAAGAGGAATGCCAACTGTCCACAAGCACCACAAGAGGAGGCTTCTCGCAGCTGTATGTCTGGGAGAGGGACGTTGAGTTTATGGCCTCCACTGGAATCGACCCCGAGATGCCCTGACTCAAAATCAGGCTGGAATTCTTGCAGTGCCTTGAGTGCAAGCTGGATTTCATCTCACAAGATAAAAGGATGTCTGAAGCCCCTGGGGAGACACTAGAGGAAGCCTTAGCTCCCAGCCTTTTCTAGAGAGGCGGCCTTCGATCAATTGGACAGCTCAAGAGTAACACAGAGTTCAATGATTCCAAAGGAGATGATGCCTGACTCCCCTGGAAAATGGACAGGAATCCCCGGATCCCAGTGGCAACAGGAAAGGGACAACGGGTCTGCCGCCTCACCTCGACAGGTTGTCCTACGGCCCTTTCAAGCCGCGAGGAGACTCCCGAGGGGTCGCTCGCAACTAGACAGGAGTCCTGACGTCGCTAAACACACCCGTGTTTAGAAGGGCCATCCCCGCCGTAACTCGAGAATATACCCCAGGTTCCCGCTGCAACTCGAGAGAAACCATGAGACTCCCCCCACGCGGCGAGATGAGACCCGATTCCCCTGCACAGCATGCAGAGCAGTTGCGTGCTCCCCATCAAACCCGAAAGGAGCCTTGATTTCCTTAATGGCACTCCAGAGAAACCCCAGGAACACTGTCTCAAGTCTAGAGGGATCCTAAAGTCAATTCACCAACCAGAAACAGCTCCGTGTATTCCGAATCATCTCGAGCTGCGAGGTGATTTCCTGGCTTCAAATCAAGAGGAATGCCAACTGTTCACAAGCACCACAAGTGGAGGCTTCTGGCAGCTGTACGTCTGGTTGAGGGAGGTTGAATTTGCGGCCTCCAGTGGAATCGACCCTGAGATGCCCTGACTCGAAATCAGGCCGGAATTCCAGCCGTGACTTGAGTGCAAGCTGGATTTCATCTCACAAGATGAAGGAATGTCTGAAGCCCCTGGCGAGACACTATAGAATGCCCTAGCACCCTGCCCTTTCTCGACAGGCGGCCTCCTATCCATTGGAGAGTTCGAGAGGAACACGGAGTTCAATGATTCCAAAGGAGACGATGCCTGACTCCTCTGGATAATGGACAGGAATCCCAGGATCCCAGTGACAACAGCAAAGGGAACCTGGGTCTGCAGCCTCACCTCGAGAGGTGTTCCTATGGCCCTTTCAAACCGAGAGGAGACTCTCGAGGGGTCCCTCGCAAGTAGACAGGAGTCCTGACGTCGCTGAACACACCCGTGTTTGGAAGGGCCATCCCCGCCGTAAATCAAGAATATACCCCAGGTTCCCTCCGCAACTCGAGAAGAACCATGAGACTCCCCCGTCTCCGCGAGATGAGGCCCGATTCTCGTCCACAGCATGCAGAGCAGTTGCGGGCTCCCCATCAAACCCGAAAGGAGCCTTGATTTCCTTGATGGCACTCCAGAGAAACCCCATTAACACTGTCTCAAGTCTAGAGGGATCCTGAAGTCACTTCACCAACCATAAACAGCTCCGTGTACTCCGAATCATCTCGAGCTGAGAGCTGATTTCCTGGCTTCAAATCAAGAGGAATGCCAACTGTCTACAAGGACCACAAGAGGAGGCTTCTCGCAGCTGTACGTTTGGTTTAGGGAGGTTGAATTTGAGGCGTCCATTGGAATCGACCCCAAGGTGCCTGACTCGGAATCAGGCTGGAATTCCTGCAGTGACTTGACTGCAAGCTGGATTTCATCTTACAAGATGAAGGGATGTCTGAAGCCCCTGGGGAGACACTAGAGAATGCCCTAGCACCCTGCCCTTTCTCGACAGGCGGCCTCCCATCCATTGGACAGCTCGAGAGGAACACGGAGTTCCATGATTCCAAAGGAGACGATGCCTGACTCCTCTGGAAAATGGACAGGAATCCCAGGATCCGAGTGGCAACAGGAACGGGAACCTGGGTCTGCAGCCTCACCTCGAGAGGTGTTCCTATGGCCCTTTCAAGCCGCGAGGAGACTCCCGAGTGGTCCCTCGCAACTAGACAGGAGTCTTGACGTCGCTGAACACACCCGTGTTTGGAAGGGCCATTTCCGCCGTAACTCGAGAATATACCCCAGCTTCCCGCCGCAACTCGAGAAAAACCATGAGACGCCCCCCTCGCCGCGAGATGAAGAACGATTCCCCTGCACTTCGTGCAGACCAAATCCGTGATCCCTGTCAAACCTGAAAGGAGCCTTGATTTCCTTGATGGCACTCCAGAGAAACTCAAGGAACACTCTTTCAAGTCTAGAGGGATCCTGAGGTCACTGCAGGAACCAGAAAGATCTCCGTGTACCCCCAGTCATCTGGAGGTGAGAGCGAATTTCCTGGCTTCAAATCAAGAGGAATGCCAACTGTCCACAAGCACCACAAGAGGAGGCTTCTCGCAGCTGTATGTCTGGGAGAGGGACGTTGAGTTTATGGCCTCCACTGGAATCGACCCCGAGATGCCCTGACTCAAAATCAGGCTGGAATTCTTGCAGTGCCTTGAGTGCAAGCTGGATTTCATCTCACAAGATAAAGGGATGTCTGAAGCCCCTGGGGAGACACTAGAGGAAGCCTTAGCTCCCAGCCTTTTCTAGAGAGGCGGCCTTCGATCAATTGGACAGCTCAAGAGTAACACGGAGTTCAATGATTCCAAAGGAGATGATGCCTGACTCCCCTGGAAAATGGACAGGAATCCCCGGATCCCAGTGGCAACAGGAAAGGGACAACGGGTCTGCCGCCTCACCTCGACAGGTTGTCCTACGGCCCTTTCAAGCCGCGAGGAGACTCCCGAGGGGTCGCTCGCAACTAGACAGGAGTCCTGACGTCGCTAAACACACCCGTGTTTAGAAGGGCCATCCCCGCCGTAACTCGAGAATATACCCCAGGTTCCCGCTGCAACTCGAGAGAAACCATGAGACTCCCCCCACGCGGCGAGATGAGACCCGATTCCCCTGCACAGCATGCAGAGCAGTTGCGTGCTCCCCATCAAACCCGAAAGGAGCCTTGATTTCCTTAATGGCACTCCAGAGAAACCCCAGGAACACTGTCTCAAGTCTAGAGGGATCCTAAATTCAATTCACCAACCAGAAACAGCTCCGTGTATTCCGAATCATCTCGAGCTGCGAGGTGATTTCCTGGCTTCAAATCAAGAGGAATGCCAACTGTTCACAAGCACCACAAGTGGAGGCTTCTGGCAGCTGTACGTCTGGTTGAGGGAGGTTGAATTTGCGGCCTCCAGTGGAATCGACCCTGAGATGCCCTGACTCGAAATCAGGCCGGAATTCCAGCCGTGACTTGAGTGCAAGCTGGATTTCATCTCACAAGATGAAGGAATGTCTGAAGCCCCTGGCGAGACACTAAAGAATGCCCTAGCACCCTGCCCTTTCTCGACAGGCGGCCTCCTATCCATTGGAGAGTTCGAGAGGAACACGGAGTTCAATGATTCCAAAGGAGACGATGCCTGACTCCTCTGGATAATGGACAGGAATCCCAGGATCCCAGTGACAACAGCAAAGGGAACCTGGGTCTGCAGCCTCACTTCGAGAGGTGTTCCTATGGCCCTTTCAAACCGAGAGGAGACTCTCGAGGTGTCCCTCGCAAGTAGACAGGAGTCCTGACGTCGCTGAACACACCCGTGTTTGGAAGGGCCATCCCTGCCGTAAATCAAGAATATACCCCAGGTTCCCTCCGCAACTCGAGAAGAACCATGAGACTCCCCCGTCTCCGCGAGATGAGGCCCGATTCTCGTCCACAGCATGGAGAGCAGTTGCGGGCTCCCGATCAAACCCGAAAGGAGCCTTGATTTCCTTGATGGCACTCCAGAGAAACCCCATTAACACTGTCTCAAGTCTAGAGGGATCCTGAAGTCACTTCACCAACCATAAACAGCTCCGTGTACTCCGAATCATCTCGAGCTGAGAGCTGATTTCCTGGCTTCAAATCAAGAGGAATGCCAACTGTCTACAAGGACCACAAGAGGAGGCTTCTCGCAGCTGTACGTTTGGTTTAGGGAGGTTGAATTTGAGGCGTCCATTGGAATCGACTCCAAGGTGCCTGACTCGGAATCAGGCTGGAATTCCTGCAGTGACTTGACTGCAAGCTGGATTTCATCTCACAAGATGAAGGGATGTCTGAAGCCCCTGGGGAGACACTAGAGAGTGGCCTAGCACCCTGCCCTTTCTGGACAGGCGGCCTCCCATCCATTGGACAGCTCGAGAGGAACACGGAGTTCCATGATTCCAAAGGAGACGATGCCTGACTCCTCTGGAAAATGGACAGGAATCCCAGGATCCGAGTGGCAACAGGAACGGGAACCTGGGTCTGCAGCCTCACCTCGAGAGGTGTTCCTATGGCCCTTTCAAGCCGCGAGGAGACTCCCGAGTGGTCCCTCGCAACTAGACAGGAGTCTTGACGTCGCTGAACACACCCGTGTTTGGAAGGGCCATTTCCGCCGTAACTCGAGAATATACCCCAGCTTCCCGCCGCAACTCGAGAAAAACCATGAGACGCCCCCCTCGCCGCGAGATGAAGAACGATTCCCCTGCACTTCGTGCAGAGCAAATCCGTGATCCCTGTCAAACCTGAAAGGAGCCTTGATTTCCTTGATGGCACTCCAGAGAAACTCAAGGAACACTCTTTCAAGTCTAGAGGGATCCTGAGGTCACTGCAGAAACCAGAAAGATCTCCGTGTACCCCCAGTCATCTGGAGGTGAGAGCGAATTTCCTGGCTTCAAATCAAGAGGAGTGCCAACTGTCCACAAGCACCACAAGAGGAGGCTTCTCGCAGCTGTATGTCTGGGAGAGGGACGTTGAGTTTATGGCCTCCACTGGAATCGACCCCGAGATGCCCTGACTCAAAATCAGGCTGGAATTCTTGCAGTGCCTTGAGTGCAAGCTGGATTTCATCTCACAAGATAAAGGGATGTCTGAAGCCCCTGGGGAGACACTAGAGGAAGCCTTAGCTTCCAGCCTTTTCTAGAGAGGCGGCCTTCGATCAATTGGACAGCTCAAGAGTAACACGGAGTTCAATGATTCCAAAGGAGATGATGCCTGACTCCCCTGGAAAATGGACAGGAATCCCCGGATCCCAGTGGCAACAGGAAAGGGACAACGGGTCTGCCGCCTCACCTCGACAGGTTGTCCTACGGCCCTTTCAAGCCGCGAGGAGACTCCCGAGGGGTCGCTCGCAACTAGACAGGAGTCCTGACGTCGCTAAACACACCCGTGTTTAGAAGGGCCATCCCCGCCGTAACTCGAGAATATACCCCAGGTTCCCGCTGCAACTCGAGAGAAACCATGAGACTCCCCCCACGCGGCGAGATGAGACCCGATTCCCCTGCACAGCATGCAGAGCAGTTGCGTGCTCCCCATCAAACCCGAAAGGAGCCTTGATTTCCTTAATGGCACTCCAGAGAAACCCCAGGAACACTGTCTCAAGTCTAGAGGGATCCTAAAGTCAATTCACCAACCAGAAACAGCTCCGTGTATTCCGAGTCATCTCGAACTGCGAGGTGATTTCCTGGCTTCAAATCAAGAGGAATGCCAACTGTTCACAAGCACCACAAGTGGAGGCTTCTGGCAGCTGTACGTCTGGTTGAGGGAGGTTGAATTTGCGGCCTCCAGTGGAAACGACCCTGAGATGCCCTGACTCGAAATCAGGCCGGAATTCCAGCCGTGACTTGAGTGCAAGCTGGATTTCATCTCACAAGATGAAGGAATGTCTGAAGCCCCTGGCGAGACACTAAAGAATGCCCTAGCACCCTGCCCTTTCTCGACAGGCGGCCTCCTATCCATTGGAGAGTTCGAGAGGAACACGGAGTTCAATGATTCCAAAGGAGACGATGCCTGACTCCTCTGGATAATGGACAGGAATCCCAGGATCCCAGTGACAACAGCAAAGGGAACCTGGGTCTGCAGCCTCACCTCGAGAGGTGTTCCTATGGCCCTTTCAAACCGAGAGGAGACTCTCGAGGGGTCCCTCGCAAGTAGACAGGAGTCCTGACGTCGCTGAACACACCCGTGTTTGGAAGGGCCATCCCTGCCGTAAATCAAGAATATACCCCAGGTTCCCTCCGCAACTCGAGAAGAACCATGAGACTCCCCCGTCTCCGCGAGATGAGGCCCGATTCTCGTCCACAGCATGCAGAGCAGTTGCGGGCTCCCCATCAAACCCGAAAGGAGCCTTGATTTCCTTGATGGCACTCCAGAGAAACCCCATTAACACTGTCTCAAGTCTAGAGGGATCCTGAAGTCACTTCACCAACCATAAACAGCTCCGTGTACTCCGAATCATCTCGAGCTGAGAGCTGATTTCCTGGCTTCAAATCAAGAGGAATGCCAACTGTCTACAAGGACCACAAGAGGAGGCTTCTCGCAGCTGTACGTTTGGTTTAGGGAGGTTGAATTTGAGGCGTCCATTGGAATCGACCCAAAGGTGCCTGACTCGGAATCAGGCTGGAATTCCTGCAGTGACTTGACTGCAAGCTGGATTTCATCTTACAAGATGAAGGGATGTCTGAAGCCCCTGGGGAGACACTAGAGAATGCCCTAGCACCCTGCCCTTTCTCGACAGGCGGCCTCCCATCCATTGGACAGCTCGAGAGGAACACGGAGTTCCATGATTCCAAAGGAGACGATGCCTGACTCCTCTGGAAAATGGACAGGAATCCCAGGATCCGAGTGGCAACAGGAACGGGAACCTGGGTCTGCAGCCTCACCTCGAGAGGTGTTCCTATGGCCCTTTCAAGCCGCGAGGAGACTCCCGAGTGGTCCCTCGCAACTAGACAGGAGTCTTGACGTCGCTGAACACACCCGTGTTTGGAAGGGCCATTTCCGCCGTAACTCGAGAATATACCCCAGCTTCCCGCCGCAACTCGAGAAAAACCATGAGACGCCCCCCTCGCCGCGAGATGAAGAACGATTCCCCTGCACTTCGTGCAGAGCAAATCCGTGATCCCTGTCAAACCTGAAAGGAGCCTTGATTTCCTTGATGGCACTCCAGAGAAACTCAAGGAACACTCTTTCAAGTCTAGAGGGATCCTGAGGTCACTGCAGGAACCAGAAAGATCTCCGTGTACCCCCAGTCATCTGGAGGTGAGAGCGAATTTCCTGGCTTCAAATCAAGAGGAATGCCAACTGTCCACAAGCACCACAAGAGGAGGCTTCTCGCAGCTGTATGTCTGGGAGAGGGACGTTGAGTTTATGGCCTCCACTGGAATCGACCCCGAGATGCCCTGACTCAAAATCAGGCTGGAATTCTTGCAGTGCCTTGAGTGCAAGCTGGATTTCATCTCACAAGATAAAGGGATGTCTGAAGCCCCTGGGGAGACACTAGAGGAAGCCTTAGCTTCCAGCCTTTTCCAGAGAGGCGGCCTTCGATCAATTGGACAGCTCAAGAGTAACACGGAGTTCAATGATTCCAAAGGAGATGATGCCTGACTCCCCTGGAAAATGGACAGGAATCCCCGGATCCCAGTGGCAACAGGAAAGGGACAACGGGTCTGCCGCCTCACCTCGACAGGTTGTCCTACGGCCCTTTCAAGCCGCGAGGAGACTCCCGAGGGGTCGCTCGCAACTAGACAGGAGTCCTGACGTCGCTAAACACACCCGTGTTTAGAAGGGCCATCCCCGCCGTAACTCGAGAATATACCCCAGGTTCCCGCTGCAACTCGAGAGAAACCATGAGACTCCCCCCACGCGGCGAGATGAGACCCGATTCCCCTGCACAGCATGCAGAGCAGTTGCGTGCTCCCCATCAAACCCGAAAGGAGCCTTGATTTCCTTAATGGCACTCCAGAGAAACCCCAGGAACACTGTCTCAAGTCTAGAGGGATCCTAAAGTCAATTCACCAACCAGAAACAGCTCCGTGTATTCCGAATCATCTCGAGCTGAGAGCTGATTTCCTGGCTTCAAATCAAGAGGAATGCCAACTGTTCACAAGCACCACAAGTGGAGGCTTCTGGCAGCTGTACGTCTGGTTGAGGGAGGTTGAATTTGCGGCCTCCAGTGGAAACGACCCTGAGATGCCCTGACTCGAAATCAGGCCGGAATTCCAGCCGTGACTTGAGTGCAAGCTGGATTTCATCTCACAAGATGAAGGAATGTCTGAAGCCCCTGGCGAGACACTAAAGAATGCCCTAGCACCCTGCCCTTTCTCGACAGGCGGCCTCCTATCCATTGGAGAGTTCGAGAGGAACACGGAGTTCAATGATTCCAAAGGAGACGATGCCTGACTCCTCTGGAAAATGGACAGGAATCCCAGGATCCCAGTGACAACAGCAAAGGGAACCTGGGTCTGCAGCCTCACCTCGAGAGGTGTTCCTATGGCCCTTTCAAACCGAGAGGAGACTCTCGAGGGGTCCCTCGCAAGTAGACAGGAGTCCTGACGTCGCTGAACACACCCGTGTTTGGAAGGGCCATCCCTGCCGTAAATCAAGAATATACCCCAGGTTCCCTCCGCAACTCGAGAAGAACCATGAGACTCCCCCGTCTCCGCGAGATGAGGCCCGATTCTCGTCCACAGCATGCAGAGCAGTTGCGGGCTCCCGATCAAACCCGAAAGGAGCCTTGATTTCCTTGATGGCACTCCAGAGAAACCCCATTAACACTGTCTCAAGTCTAGAGGGATCCTGAAGTCACTTCACCAACCATAAACAGCTCCGTGTACTCCGAATCATCTCGAGCTGAGAGCTGATTTCCTGGCTTCAAATCAAGAGGAATGCCAACTGTCTACAAGTACCACAAGAGGAGGCTTCTCGCAGCTGTACGTTTGGTTTAGGGAGGTTGAATTTGAGGCGTCCATTGGAATCGACCCCAAGGTGCCTGACTCGGAATCAGGCTGAAATTCCTGCAGTGACTTGACTGCAAGCTGGATTTCATCTTACAAGATGAAGGGATGTCTGAAGCCCCTGGGGAGACACTAGAGAATGCCCTAGCACCCTGCCCTTTCTCGACAGGCGGCCTCCCATCCATTGGACAGCTCGAGAGGAACACGGAGTTCCATGATTCCAAAGGAGACGATGCCTGACTCCTCTGGAAAATGGACAGGAATCCCAGGATCCGCGTGGCAACAGGAACGGGAACCTGGGTCTGCAGCCTCACCTCGAGAGGTGTTCCTATGGCCCTTTCAAGCCGCGAGGAGACTCCCGAGTGGTCCCTCACAACTAGACAGGAGTCTTGACGTCGCTGAACACACCCGTGTTTGGAAGGGCCATTTCCGCCGTAACTCGAGAATATACCCCAGCTTCCCGCCGCAACTCGAGAAAAACCATGAGACTCCCCCCTCGCCGCGAGATGAAGAACGATTCCCCTGCACTTCGTGCAGACCAAATCCGTGCTCCCTGTCAAACCTGAAAGGAGCCTTGATTTCCTTGATGGCACTCCAGAGAAACTCAAGGAACACTCTTTCAAGTCTAGAGGGATCCTGAGGTCACTGCAGGAACCAGAAAGATCTCCGTGTACCCCCAGTCATCTGGAGGTGAGAGCGAATTTCCTGGCTTCAAATCAAGAGGAATGCCAACTGTCCACAAGCACCACAAGAGGAGGCTTCTCGCAGCTGTATGTCTGGGAGAGGGACGTTGAGTTTATGGCCTCCACTGGAATCGACCCCGAGATGCCCTGACTCAAAATCAGACTGGAATTCTTGCAGTGCCTTGAGTGCAAGCTGGATTTCATCTCACAAGATAAAGGGATGTCTGAAGCCCCTGGGGAGACACTAGAGGAAGCCTTAGCTCCCAGCCTTTTCTAGAGAGGCGGCCTTCGATCAATTGGACAGCTCAAGAGTAACACGGAGTTCAATGATTCCAAAGGAGATGATGCCTGACTCCCCTGGAAAATGGACAGGAATCCCCGGATCCCAGTGGCAACAGGAAAGGGACAACGGGTCTGCCGCCTCACCTCGACAGGTTGTCCTACGGCCCTTTCAAGCCGCGAGGAGACTCCCGAGGGGTCGCTCGCAACTAGACAGGAGTCCTGACGTCGCTAAACACACCCGTGTTTAGAAGGGCCATCCCCGCCGTAACTCGAGAATATACCCCAGGTTCCCGCTGCAACTCGAGAGAAACCATGAGACTCCCCCCACGCGGCGAGATGAGACCCGATTCCCCTGCACAGCATGCAGAGCAGTTGCGTGCTCCCCATCAAACCCGAAAGGAGCCTTGATTTCCTTAATGGCACTCCAGAGAAACCCCAGGAACACTGTCTCAAGTCTAGAGGGATCCTAAAGTCAATTCACCAACCAGAAACAGCTCCGTGTATTCCGAATCATCTCGAGCTGCGAGGTGATTTCCTGGCTTCAAATCAAGAGGAATGCCAACTGTTCACAAGCACCACAAGTGGAGGCGTCTGGAAGCTGTACGTCTGGTTGAGGGAGGTTGAATTTGCAGCCTCCAGTGGAATCGACCCTGAGATGCCCTGACTCGAAATCAGGCCGGAATTCCAGCCGTGACTTGAGTGCAAGCTGGATTTCATCTCACAAGATGAAGGAATGTCTGAAGCCCCTGGCGAGACACTAAAGAATGCCCTAGCACCCTGCCCTTTCTCGACAGGCGGCCTCCTATCCATTGGAGAGTTCGAGAGGAACATGGAGTTCAATGATTCCAAAGGAGACGATGCCTGACTCCTCTGGATAATGGACAGGAATCCCAGGATCCCAGTGACAACAGCAAAGGGAACCTGGGTCTGCAGCCTCACCTCGAGAGGTGTTCCTATGGCCCTTTCAAACCGAGAGGAGACTCTCGAGGTGTCCCTCGCAAGTAGACAGGAGTCCTGACGTCGCTGAACACACCCGTGTTTGGAAGGGCCATCCCTGCCGTAAATCAAGAATATACCCCAGGTTCCCTCCGCAACTCGAGAAGAACCATGAGACTCCCCCGTCTCCGCGAGATGAGGCCCGATTCTCGTCCACAGCATGCAGAGCAGTTGCGGGCTCCCGATCAAACCCGAAAGGAGCCTTGATTTCCTTGATGGCACTCCAGAGAAACCCCATTAACACTGTCTCAAGTCTAGAGGGATCCTGAAGTCACTTCACCAACCATAAACAGCTCCGTGTACTCCGAATCATCTCGAGCTGAGAGCTGATTTCCTGGCTTCAAATCAAGAGGAATGCCAACTGTCTACAAGGACCACAAGAGGAGGCTTCTCGCAGCTGTACGTTTGGTTTAGGGAGGTTGAATTTGAGGCGTCCATTGGAATCGACCCCAAGGTGCCTGACTCGGAATCAGGCTGGAATTCCTGCAGTGACTTGACTGCAAGCTGGATTTCATCTTACAAGATGAAGGGATGTCTGAAGCCCCTGGGGAGACACTAGAGAATGCCCTAGCACCCTGCCCTTTCTCGACAGGCGGCCTCCCATCCATTGGACAGCTCGAGAGGAACACGGAGTTCCATGATTCCAAAGGAGACGATGCCTGACTCCTCTGGAAAATGGACAGGAATCCCAGGATCCGAGTGGCAACAGGAACGGGAACCTGGGTCTGCAGCCTCACCTCGAGAGGTGTTCCTATGGCCCTTTCAAGCCGCGAGGAGACTCCCGAGTGGTCCCTCGCAACTAGACAGGAGTCTTGACGTCGCTGAACACACCCGTGTTTGGAAGGGCCATTTCCGCCGTAACTCGAGAATATACCCCAGCTTCCCGCCGCAACTCGAGAAAAACCATGAGACTCCCCCCTCGCCGCGAGATGAAGAACGATTCCCCTGCACTTCGTGCAGACCAAATCCGTGCTCCCTGTCAAACCTGAAAGGAGCCTTGATTTCCTTGATGGCACTCCAGAGAAACTCAAGGAACACTCTTTCAAGTCTAGAGGGATCCTGAGGTCACTGCAGAAACCAGAAAGATCTCCGTGTACCCCCAGTCATCTGGAGGTGAGAGCGAATTTCCTGGCTTCAAATCAAGAGGAATGCCAACTGTCCACAAGCACCACAAGAGGAGGCTTCTCGCAGCTGTATGTCTGGGAGAGGGACGTTGAGTTTATGGCCTCCACTGGAATCGACCCCGAGATGCCCTGACTCAAAATCAGGCTGGAATTCTTGCAGTGCCTTGAGTGCAAGCTGGATTTCATCTCACAAGATAAAGGGATGTCTGAAGCCCCTGGGGAGACACTAGAGGAAGCCTTAGCTCCCAGCCTTTTCTAGAGAGGCGGCCTTCGATCAATTGGACAGCTCAAGAGTAACACGGAGTTCAATGATTCCAAAGGAGATGATGCCTGACTCCCCTGGAAAATGGACAGGAATCCCCGGATCCCAGTGGCAACAGGAAAGGGACAACGGGTCTGCCGCCTCACCTCGACAGGTTGTCCTACGGCCCTTTCAAGCCGCGAGGAGACTCCCGAGGGGTCGCTCGCAACTAGACAGGAGTCCTGACGTCGCTAAACACACCCGTGTTTAGAAGGGCCATCCCCGCCGTAACTCGAGAATATACCCCAGGTTCCCGCTGCAACTCGAGAGAAACCATGAGACTCCCCCCACGCGGCGAGATGAGACCCGATTCCCCTGCACAGCATGCAGAGCAGTTGCGTGCTCCCCATCAAACCCGAAAGGAGCCTTGATTTCCTTAATGGCACTCCAGAGAAACCCCAGGAACACTGTCTCAAGTCTAGAGGGATCCTAAAGTCAATTCACCAACCAGAAACAGCTCCGTGTATTCCGAATCATCTCGAGCTGCGAGGTGATTTCCTGGCTTCAAATCAAGAGGAATGCCAACTGTTCACAAGCACCACAAGTGGAGGCTTCTGGCAGCTGTACGTCTGGTTGAGGGAGGTTGAATTTGCGGCCTCCAGTGGAATCGACCCTGAGATGCCCTGACTCGAAATCAGGCCGGAATTCCAGCCGTGACTTGAGTGCAAGGTGGATTTCATCTCACAAGATGAAGGAATGTCTGAAGCCCCTGGCGAGACACTAAAGAATGCCCTAGCACCCTGCCCTTTCTCGACAGGCGGCCTCCTATCTATTGGAGAGTTCGAGAGGAACACGGAGTTCAATGATTCCAAAGGAGACGATGCCTGACTCCTCTGGATAATGGACAGGAATCCCAGGATCCCAGTGACAACAGCAAAGGGAACCTGGGTCTGCAGCCTCACCTCGAGAGGTGTTCCTATGGCCCTTTCAAACGGAGAGGAGACTCTCGAGGGGTCCCTCGCAAGTAGACAGGAGTCCTGACGTCGCTGAACACACCCGTGTTTGGAAGGGCCATCCCTGCCGTAAATCAAGAATATACCCCAGGTTCCCTCCGCAACTCGAGAAGAACCATGAGACTCCCCCGTCTCTGCGAGATGAGGCCCGATTCTCGTCCACAGCATGCAGAGCAGTTGCGGGCTCCCGATCAAACCCGAAAGGAGCCTTAATTTCCTTGATGGCACTCCAGAGAAACCCCATTAACACTGTCTCAAGTCTAGAGGGATCCTGAAGTCACTTCACCAACCATAAACAGCTCCGTGTACTCCGAATCATCTCGAGCTGAGAGCTGATTTCCTGGCTTCAAATCAAGAGGAATGCCAACTGTCTACAAGTACCACAAGAGGAGGCTTCTCGCAGCTGTACGTTTGGTTTAGGGAGGTTGAATTTGAGGCGTCCATTGGAATCGACCCCAAGGTGCCTGACTCGGAATCAGGCTGGAATTCCTGCAGTGACTTGACTGCAAGCTGGATTTCATCTTACAAGATGAAGGGATGTCTGAAGCCCCTGGGGAGACACTAGAGAATGCCCTAGCACCCTGCCCTTTCTCGACAGGCGGCCTCCCATCCATTGGACAGCTCGAGAGGAACACGGAGTTCCATGATTCCAAAGGAGACGATGCCTGACTCCTCTGGAAAATGGACAGGAATCCCAGGATCCGAGTGGCAACAGGAACGGGAACCTGGGTCTGCAGCCTCACCTCGAGAGGTGTTCCTATGGCCCTTTCAAGCCGCGAGGAGACTCCCGAGTGGTCCCTCGCAACTAGACAGGAGTCTTGACGTCGCTGAACACACCCGTGTTTGGAAGGGCCATTTCCGCCGTAACTCGAGAATATACCCCAGCTTCCCGCCGCAACTCGAGAAAAACCATGAGACTCCCCCCTCGCCGCGAGATGAAGAACGATTCCCCTGCACTTCGTGCAGAGCAAATCCGTGATCCCTGTCAAACCTGAAAGGAGCCTTGATTTCCTTGATGGCACTCCAGAGAAACTCAAGGAACACTCTTTCAAGTCTAGAGGGATCCTGAGGTCACTGCAGAAACCAGAAAGATCTCCGTGTACCCCCAGTCATCTGGAGGTGAGAGCGAATTTCCTGGCTTCAAATCAAGAGGAGTGCCAACTGTCCACAAGCACCACAAGAGGAGGCTTCTCGCAGCTGTATGTCTGGGAGAGGGACGTTGAGTTTATGGCCTCCACTGGAATCGACCCCGAGATGCCCTGACTCAAAATCAGGCTGGAATTCTTGCAGTGCCTTGAGTGCAAGCTGGATTTCATCTCACAAGATAAAGGGATGTCTGAAGCCCCTGGGGAGACACTAGAGGAAGCCTTAGCTCCCAGCCTTTTCTAGAGAGGCGGCCTTCGATCAATTGGACAGCTCAAGAGTAACACGGAGTTCAATGATTCCAAAGGAGATGATGCCTGACTCCCCTGGAAAATGGACAGGAATCCCCGGATCCCAGTGGCAACAGGAAAGGGACAACGGGTCTGCCGCCTCACCTCGACAGGTTGTCCTACGGCCCTTTCAAGCCGCGAGGAGACTCCCGAGGGGTCGCTCGCAACTAGACAGGAGTCCTGACGTCGCTAAACACACCCGTGTTTAGAAGGGCCATCCCCGCCGTAACTCGAGAATATACCCCAGGTTCCCGCTGCAACTCGAGAGAAACCATGAGACTCCCCCCACGCGGCGAGATGAGACCCGATTCCCCTGCACAGCATGCAGAGCAGTTGCGTGCTCCCCATCAAACCCGAAAGGAGCCTTGATTTCCTTAATGGCACTCCAGAGAAACCCCAGGAACACTGTCTCAAGTCTAGAGGGATCCTAAAGTCAATTCACCAACCAGAAACAGCTCCGTGTATTCCGAATCATCTCGAGCTGCAAGGTCATTTCCTGGCTTCAAATCAAGAGGAATGCCAACTGTTCACAAGCACCACAAGTGGAGGCTTCTGGCAGCTGTACGTCTGGTTGAGGGAGGTTGAATTTGCGGCCTCCAGTGGAATCGACCCTGAGATGCCCTGACTCGAAATCAGGCCGGAATTCCAGCCGTGACTTGAGTGCAAGCTGGATTTCATCTCACAAGATGAAGGAATGTCTGAAGCCCCTGGCGAGACACTAAAGAATGCCCTAGCACCCTGCCCTTTCTCGACAGGCGGCCTCCTATCCATTGGAGAGTTCGAGAGGAACACGGAGTTCAATGATTCCAAAGGAGACGATGCCTGACTCCTCTGGATAATGGACAGGAATCCCAGGATCCCAGTGACAACAGCAAAGGGAACCTGGGTCTGCAGCCTCACCTCGAGAGGTGTTCCTATGGACCTTTCAAACCGAGAGGAGACTCTCGAGGGGTCCCTCGCAAGTAGACAGGTGTCCTGACGTCACTGAACACACCCGTGTTTGGAAGGGCCATCCCTGCCGTAAATCAAGAATATACCCAGGTTCCCTCCGCAACTCGAGAAGAACCATGAGACTCCCCCGTCTCCGCGAGATGAGGCCCGATTGTCGTCCACAGCATGCAGAGCAGTTGCGGGCTCCCGATCAAACCCGAAAGGAGCCTTGATTTCTTTGATGGCACTCCAGAGAAAACCCATTAACACTGTCTCAAGTCTAGAGTGATCCTGAAGTCACTTCACCAACCATAAACAGCTCCGTGTATTCCGAATCATCTCGAGCTGAGAGCTGATTTCCTGGCTTCAAATCAAGAGGAATGCCAACTGTCTACAAGTACCACAAGAGGAGGCTTCTCGCAGCTGTACGTTTGGTTTAGGGAGGTTGAATTTGAGGCGTCCAGTGGAATCGACCCCAAGGTGCCTGACTCGGATTCAGGCTGGAATTCCTGCAGTGACTTGACTGCAAGCTGGATTTCATCTTACAAGATGAAGGGATGTTAGAATCCCCTGGGGAGACACTAGAGAATGCCCTAGCACCCTGCCCTTTCTCGTCAGGCGGCCTCCCATCCATTGGACAGCTCGAGAGGAACACGGAGTTCCATGATTCCAAAGGAGACGATGCCTGACTCCTCTGGATAAGGGACAGTAATCCCAGGATCACAGTGGCAACAGGAAAGGGAACCTGGGTCTGCGGCCTCACATCGAGAGGTGTTCCTATGGCCCTTTCAAGCCGCGAGGAGACTCCCGAGGCGTCCCTCGCAACTAGACAGGAGTCCTGACTTCGCTGAGCACACCCGTGTTTGGAAGTTGCATCCCCGTCATAACTCGAGTATATACCCCAGGTTCCCGCCGCAACCTGAGAAAAACCATGAGTCTCCCCCCTAGCGCGAGATGAAGCCCGATTCCCCTGGACTGCGTGCAGGACAATTCCGTGCTCCCCGTCAAACGCGAAAGGAGCCTTATTTCCTTGATGGCACTCCAGAGAAACTCAAGGAACACTTTCTCAAGTCTAGAGGGATCCTGAGGTCACTGCACGAACCAGAAAGAGCTCCGTGTATCCCCAATCATCTCGAGGTGAGAGCGAATTTCCTGGCTTCAAATCAAGAGGAATGACAACTGTCCACAAGCAGCACAAGAGGAGTCTTCTCGCCGCTCTACGTCTGGTTGAGGGAGGTTGAATTTGCGGCCTCCAGTGGAATCGACCCGGAGATACCTGACTCGAAATCAGGCCGGAATTCCTGCAGTGACTTGAGTGCAAGCTGGATTTCATCTCACAAGATGAAGGGATGTCTTAAGCCCCTCGGGAGACACTAGAGAATGCCCTAGCACCCTGCTCTTTCTCGACAGGCGGCCTCAAATCCATTGGACAGCTCGAGAGGAACATCGAGTTCAATGATTCCAATGGAGACGATGCCTGACTCCTCTGGAAAATGGACAGGAATCCCAGGATCCCAGTGGCAACAGGAAAGGGAAACTGTGTCTGCGGCCTTACCTCGTGAGATGTTCCTATGGCCCTTTCACGCCGCGAGGAGACTCCCGATGGGTCCCTCGCAACTAGACAGGAGTCCTGACGTCGCTGAACACACCTGTGTTTGGAAGGGCCATCCCCGTCGTAACTCGAGAGTATACCCCAGGTTCCCGCAGCAACTCGAGAAAAACCGTGAGACTCCCCCTCGCCGCGAGATGAGGCCCGATTCCCCTGCACAGCATGCAGAGCAGTTTCGGGCTCCCCATCAAACCCGAAAGGAGCCTTGATTTCCTTGATGGCACTCCAGTGAAACCCCATTAACAATGTCTCAAGTCTAGAGGGATCCTAAAGTCACTTCACCAACCAGAAACAGCTCCGTGTACTCCGAATCATCTCGAGCTGAGAGCTGATTTCCTGGCTTCAAATCAAGAGGAATGCCAACTCTCCACAAGGACCACAAGAGGAGGCTTCTCGCAGCTGTACGTTTGGTTGAGGGAGGTTGAATTTGAGGCCTCCAGTGGAAATCGACCCCAAGATGCCTGACTCGGAATCAGGCCGGAATTCCTGCAGTGACTTGACTGCAAGTTGGATTTCATCTCACAAGATGAAGGAATGTCTGAAGCCCCTGGGGAGACATTAGAGAATGCCCTAGCACCCTGCCCTTTCTCGACAGGCGGCCTCCCATCCATTGGACAGGTCGAGAGGAACCCGGAGTTCCATTCTTCCAAAGGAGACGATGCCTGACCCCTCCGGAAAATGGGCAGGAATCCCAGCATCCTAGTGGCAACAGGAAAGGGACACTGGATCTGCCGCCTCACCTTGAGAGGTGTTCCTCTGGCCCTTTTAAGCCGCAAGGAGACTCCCGAGGGGTCTCTCGCAACTAGACAGGAGTCCTGTCATCGTAGAACACACCCGTGGTTGGAAGGGCCATCCCTGTCATAACCCAAGAGTATACCCCAGGTTCCTGCCGCAACTCGAGAAAAACCATGAGACCTCCCCCTCTCCGCAAAATGAGGCCCTATTCCCCTGCACTGTGTGCAGAGCAATTCCTTGCTCCCCATCAAACACGAAAGAAGCCTTGATTTCCTGATGGCACTCCAGAGTAACCCCAGGAACACTGTCTCAAGTCTAGAGGGATCCTGAGTTCAGTGCAGCAACCAGAAAGAGCTCCGTGGTCCCCAAATCATCTCGAGGTGAGAGCCGATTTCCGGGCTTCAAATCAAGAGAAATGCCATCTGTCCACAAGCACCACAAGAGTAGGCTTCTCTCACCTGTACGCCTGTGAGAGGGACGTTGACCTTGCGGCGTCCAATGGATTCGAACCAGTGATGCCCTGACTCGAAATCAGGACAGAATTCGTGCAGTGACTTGAGTGCAACCTGAATTTCATTTCACAAGATGAAGGGATGTCTGAAGCCCCTGGGGAGACCCTAGAGAATGCCCTAGCTCCCTGACCCTTCTCGACAGGCGGACTCCCATGCATTGGACAGCTCGAGAGGAACACGGAGTTCAATGATTCCAAAGGAGACGATGCCTGACTCCTCTGGAAAATGGACAGGAAACCCAGGATCCCAGTGGCAACAGGAAAGGGACACTGGGTCTGCCGCCTCACCTCGAGAGGTGTTCCTATGGCCCTTTCAAGCCGCGAGGAGACTCCCGACGGGTCCCTCGCAACTAGACAGGAGTCCTGACATCTCTGAATACACCCGTGTTTGCAAGGTCCATCCCCGTCTTAAATCGAGAATATACCACAGGTTCCCGCCGCAACTCTAGAAGAATCATAAGACACCCCTTCGCCCCGACATGAGGCACGATTCCCCTGCACTGCGTGCATAGGAATTTCGTACTCCCCATCAAACCCAAAGGAGCCTTGATTTCCTTGATGGCATTCCAGAGAAACCCAAGGAACACTGTTTCAAGTTTAGAGGGATCCTGAGGTCAATGCAGCAACCAGAAAGAGCTCCATGTTCCCCAAATCGTCTTGAGGTGAGAGCTGATTTCCTAGCTTCAAATCAAGAGGAATATCCACTGTCCACAAGCTCCACAAGAGGAGTCTTCTCTCAGCTGTATCTCTGTGAGAGAGACGTTGACCTTGCGGCCTACAATGCAATCGACCCCGAGATGCCCTGACAAGAAATCAGGCCGGAATTCCTGCAGTGAATTGAGTGCAACCTGGATTTCATTTCACAAGATGAAGGTATGTCTGATGCCAATGGGGAGAAATTAGAGAAAGCCCAACTCCCTGCCCCTTCTCGACAGGTGACTTCCCATCCAGTGGACAGCTAGAGAGGAACACGGAGTTCAATGATTCCAAAGGGGACGATGCCTGACTCCTCTGGAAAATGGGCAGGAATCCCAGGATCCCAGTGGCAACAGGAAGGGGACCCTGGGTCTGCCGCCTCACTTCGAGAGGTGTTCCTATGGCCGTTTGAAGCAGAGAGGAGACTCCCAAGGGGTCCCTCGCAACTAGACAGGAGTCCTGAAGTCACAGAACACACCCGTGGTTGGAAGGGCCATCCCCGTCCTATCTCGAGAATATACCCCAGGTTCCTGCCGCAACTCGAGAAAAACCATGAGACACCCAACTCGCCGCAAGATGAGGCCCGATTCCCCTGCACTGCGTGCAGAGCAATTCTGTGCTCCCCATCAAACACGAAAGGAGCCTTGATCACTTAATGGCACTCCAGATTAACCCCAGGAACAATGTCTCAAGTCTAGAGGGATTATGAAGTAACTGCAGCAACCAGAAAAAGCTTCGTGTACCCAAAACCATCTCGAGGTGAGAGCTGATTTCCTGGCTTCAAATCAAGAGGAATGCCAACTCTCCAGAGGCACGAAAAAAGGAGGCTTCTCTCAGCTGTACGTCTGTGAGAGGGACGTTGAACTTGCGGCCTTCAATGGAATCGGTCCCCAGATGTCCTGACTCGAAATCAGGCCGGAATTCATGCAGTGACATGAGTGCAAGCTGGATTTCATCTCACAAAGTAAAGGGATGTCTGAAGCCCCTGGGGAGACACTAGAGAACGCCCTAGCTCCCCGCCCCTTCTCGACAGGCGGCCTCCTATCCACTGGACAGCTCCAGAGGAACACGGAGTTCAAGGATTCCAAAGGAGACGATGCCTGACTCCTCTGGAAAATGGACAGGAATCCCAGGATCCGAGTGGCAACAGGAAAGGGAACCTGGGTCTGCGGCCTCACCTCGAGAGGTGTTCCTATGGCCCTTTCAAGCCGCGAGTACACTCCCGAGGGGTCCCTCGCAACTAGACAGGAGTCCTGACTTCGCTGAGCACACCCGTGTTTGGAAGGGGCATCCCCGTCATAACTCGAGAATATACCCCAGGTTCCCGCTGCAACTCGAGAGAAACCATGAGACTCCCCCCAAGCGGCGAGATGAGACCCGATTCCCCTGCACAGCATGCAGAGCAGTTGCGTGCTCCCCATCAAACCCGAAAGGAGCCTTGATTTCCTTAATGGCACTCCAGAGAAACCCCAGGAACACTGTCTCAAGTCTAGAGGGATCCTAAAGTCAATTCACCAACCAGTAACATCTCCGTGTATTCCGAATAATCTTGAGCTGCGAGGTGATTTCCTGGCTTCAAATCAAGAGGAATGCCAACTGTTCACAAGCACCACAAGTGGAGGCTTCTGGCAGCTGTACGTCTGGTTGAGGGAGGTTGAATTTGCGGCCTCCAGTGGAATCGACCCTGAGATGCCCTGACTCGAAATCAGGCCGGAATTCCGGCCGTGACTTGAGTGCAAGCTGGATTTCATCTCACAAGATGAAGGAATATCTGAAGCCGCTGGCAAGACACTAAAGAATGCCCTAGCACCATGCCCTTTCTCGACAGGCGGCCTCCTATCCATTGGAGAGTTCGAGAGGAACACGGAGTTCAATGATTCCAAAGGAGACGATGCCTGACTCCTCTGGATAATGGACAGGAATCCCAGGATCCCATTGGCAACAGGAAAGGGAACCTGGGTCTGCGGACTCACCTCGAGAGGTGTTCCTATGGCCCTTTCAAGCCGCGAGTACACTCCCGAGGGGTCCCTCGCAACTAGACAGGAGTCCTGACTTCGCTGAGCACACCCGTGTTTGGAAGGGGCATCCCCGTCATAACTCGAGTATATACCCCAGGTTCCCGCCGCAACCTGAGAAAAACCATGAGACTCCCCCCTCGTTCGAGACGAAGCCCGATTCCCCTGCACTGCGTGCAGGACAATTCCGTGCTCCCCGTCAAACGCGAAAGGAGCCTTATTTCCTTGATGGCACTCCAGAGAAACTCAAGGAACCCTTTCTCAAGTCTAGAGGTATCCTGAGGTCACTGCACGAACCTGAAAGAGCTCCGTGTATCCCCAATCATCTCGAGGTGAGAGCGAATTTCCTGGCTTCAAATCAAGAGGAATGACAACTGTCCACAAGCACCACAAGAGGAGTCTTCTGGCCGCTCTACGTCTGGTTGAGGGAGGTTGAATTTGTGGCCTCCAGTGGAATCGACCCGGAGATACCTGACTCGAAATCAGGCCGGAATTCCTGCAGTGACTTGAGTGCAAGCTGGATTTCATCTCACAAGATGAAGGGATGTCTTAAGCCCCTCGGGAGACACTAGAGAATGCCCTAGCACCCTGCACTTTCTCGACAGGCGGCCTCAAATCCATTGGACAGCTCGAGAGGAACATCGAGTTCAATGATTCCAATGGAGACGATGCCTGACTCCTCTGGAAAATGGACAGGAATCCCAGGATCCCAGTGGCAACAGGAAAGGGAACCTGTGTCTGCGGCCTTACCTCGTGAGGTGTTCCTATGGCCCTTTCACGCCGCGAGGAGACTCCCGATGGGTCCCTCGCAACTAGACAGGAGTCCTGACGTCGCTGAACACACCTGTGTTTGGAAGGGCCATCCCCGTCGTAACTCGAGAGTATACCCCAGGTTCCCGCCGCAACTCGAGAAAAACCGTGAGACTCCTCCTCGCTGCGAGATGAGGCCCGATTCCCCTGCACAGCATGCAGAGCAGTTTCGGGCTCCCCATCAAACCCGAAAGGAGCCTTGATTTCCTTGATGGCACTCCAGTGAAACCCCATTAACACTGTCTCAAGTCTAGAGGGATCCTAAAGTCACTTCACCAACCAGAAACAGCTCCGTGTATTCTGAATCATCTCGAGCTGAGAGCTGATTTACTGGCTTCAAATCAAGAGGAATGCCAACTCTCCACAAGGACCACAAGAGGAGGCTTCTCGCAGCTGTACGTTTGGTTGAGGGAGGTTGAATTTGAGGCCTCCAGTGGAAATCGACCCCAAGATGCCTGACTCGGAATCAGGCCGGAATTCCAGCAGTGACTTGACTGCAAGTTGGGTTTCATCTCACAAGATGAAGGAATGTCTGAAGCCCCTGAGGAGACACTAGAGAATGCCCTAGCACCCTGCCCTTTCTCGACAGGCGGCCTCCCATCCATTGGACAGGTCGAGAGGAACCCGGAGTTCCATTATTCCAAAGGAGACGATGCCTGACCCCTCCGGAAAATGGGCAGGAATCCCAGCATCCTAGTGGCAACAGGAAAGGGACACTGGATCTGCCGCCTCACCTTGAGAGGTGTTCCTCTGGCCCTTTTAAGCCGCAAGGAGACTCCCGAGGGGTCTCTCGCAACTAGACAGGAGTCCTGTCATCGTAGAACACACCCGTGGTTGGAAGGGCCATCCCTGTCATAACCCAAGAGTATACCCCAGGTTCCTGCCGCAACTCGAGAAAAACCATGACACCTCCCCCTCTCCGCAAAATGAGGCCCTATTCCTCTGCACTGTGTGCAGAGCAATTCCTTGCTCCCCATCAAACACGAAAGAAGCCTTGATTTCCTGATGGCACTCCAGAGTAACCCCAGGAACACTGTCTCAAGTCTAGAGGGATCCTGAGTTCAGTGCAGCAACCAGAAAGAGCTCCGTGGTCCCCAAATCATCTCGAGGTGAGAGCCGATTTCCGGGCTTCAAATCAAGAGAAATGCCATCTGTCCACAAGCACCACAAGAGTAGGCTTCTCTCACCTGTACGCCTGTGAGAGGGACGTTGACCTTGCGGCGTCCAATGGATTCGAACCAGTGATGCCCTGACTCGAAATCAGGACAGAATTCGTGCAGTGACTTGAGCGCAACCTGAATTTCATTTCACAAGATGAAGGGATGTCTGAAGCCCCTGGGGAGACCCTAGAGAATGCCCTAGCTCCCTGACCCTTCTCGACAGGCGGACTCCCATGCATTGGACAGCTCGAGAGGAACACGGAGTTCAATGATTCCAAAGGAGACGATGCCTGACTCCTCTGGAAAATGGACAGGAAACCCAGGATCCCAGTGGCAACAGGAAAGGGACACTGGGTCTGCCGCCTCACCTCGAGAGGTGTTCCTATGGCCCTTTCAAGCCGCGAGGAGACTCCCGACGGGTCCCTCGCAACTAGACAGGAGTCCTGACATCTCTGAATACACCCGTGTTTGCAAGGTCCATCCCCGTCTTAAATCGAGAATATACCACAGGTTCCCGCCGCAACTCTAGAAAAATCATAAGACACCCCTTCGCCCCGACATGAGGCACGATTCCCCTGCACTGCGTGCATAGGAATTTCGTACTCCCCATCAAACCCAAAGGAGCCTTGATTTCCTTGATGGCATTCCAGAGAAACCCAAGGAACACTGTTTCAAGTTTAGAGGGATCCTGAGGTCAATGCAGCAACCAGAAAGAGCTCCATGTTCCCCAAATCGTCTTGAGGTGAGAGCTGATTTCCTAGCTTCAAATCAAGAGGAATATCCACTGTCCACAAGCTCCACAAGAGGAGTCTTCTCTCAGCTGTATCTCTGTGAGAGAGACGTTGACCTTGTGGCCTACAATGCAATCGACCCCGAGATGCCCTGACAAGAAATCAGGCCGGAATTCCTGCAGTGAATTGAGTGCAACCTGGATTTCATTTCACAAGATGAAGGTATGTCTGATGCCAATGGGGAGAAATTAGAGAAAGCCCAACTCCCTGCCCCTTCTCGACAGGCGACTTCCCATCCAGTGGACAGCTAGAGAGGAACACGGAGTTCAATGATTCCAAAGGGGACGATGCCTGACTCCTCTGGAAAATGGGCAGGAATCCCAGGATCCCAGTGGCAACAGGAAGGGGACCCTGGGTCTGCCGCCTCACTTCGAGAGGTGTTCCTATGGCCGTTTGAAGCAGAGAGGAGACTCCCAAGGGGTCCCTCGCAACTAGACAGGAGTCCTGAAGTCACAGAACACACCCGTGGTTGGAAGGGCCATCCCCGTCCTATCTCGAGAATATACCCCAGGTTCCTGCCGCAACTCGAGAAAAACCATGAGACACCCAACTCGCCGCAAGATGAGGCCCGATTCCCCTGCACTGCGTGCAGAGCAATTCTGTGCTCCCCATCAAACACGAAAGGAGCCTTGATCACTTGATGGCACTCCAGATTAACCCCAGGAACAATGTCTCAAGTCTAGAGGGATCATCAAGTAACTGCAGCTACCAGAAAAAGCTTCGTGTACCCAAAACCATCTCGAGGTGAGAGCTGATTTCCTGGCTTCAAATCAAGAGGAATGCCAACTCTCCAGAGGCACGACAAAAGGAGGCTTCTCTCAGCTGTACGTCTGTGAGAGGGACGTTGAACTTGCGGCCTTCAATGGAATCGGTCCCCAGATGTCCTGACTCGAAATCAGGCCGGAATTCATGCAGTGACATGAGTGCAAGCTGGATTTCATCTCACAAAGTAAAGGGATGTCTGAAGCCCCTGGGGAGACACTAGAGAACGCCCTAGCTCCCGGCCCCTTCTCGACAGGCGGCCTCCTATCCACTGGACAGCTCCGGAGGAACACGGAGTTCAATGATTCCAAAGGAGACGATGCCTGACTCCTCTGGAAAATGGACAGGAATCCCAGGATCCGAGTGGCAACAGGAAAGGGAACCTGGGTCTGCGGCCTCACCTCGAGAGGTGTTCTTATGGCCCTTTCAAGCCGCGAGTACACTCCCGAGGGGTCCCTTGCAACTAGACAGGAGTCCTGACTTCGCTGAGCACACCCGTGTTTGGAAGGGGCATCCCCGTCATAACTCGAGTATATACCCCAGGTTCCCGCCGCAACCTGTGAAAAACCATGAGACTCCCCCCTCGTCCGAGATGAAGCCCGATTCCCCTGCACTGCATGCAGAGCAATTCCGTGCTCCCCGTCAAACGCGAAAGGAGCGTTGATTTCCTTGATGGCACTCCAGAGAAACTCAAGGAACACTTTCTCATGTCTAGAGGGATCCTGAGGTCACTGCACGAACCAGAAAGAGCTCCGTGTATCCCCAATCATCTCGAGATGAGAGCGAATTTCTTGGCTTCAAATCAAGAGGAATGACAACTGTCCACCAGCACCACAAGAGGAGGCTTCTCGCAGCTGTACGTCTGGGAGAGGGACGTTGAATTTGCGGCCTCCAGTGGAATCGACCCCGAGATGGCCTGACACGAAATCAGGCCGGAATTTTTGCAGTGACTTGAATGCAAGCTGGATTTCATCTCACAAGATGAAGGAATGTCTGAAGCCCCTGGCGAGACACTAGAGAATGCCCTAGCACCCTGCCTTTCTCGACAGGCGGCCTCCCATCCATTGGAGAGCTCGAGAGGAACACTGAGTTCAATGATTCCAAAGGAGACGATGCCTGACTCCTCTGGAAAATGGACAGCAATCCCAGGATCCCAGTGACAACAGCAAAGGGAACCTGGGTCTGCAGCCTCACCTCGAGAGGTGTTCCTATGGCCCTTTCAAACCGAGAGGAGACTCTCGAGGGGTCCCTCGCAAGTAGACAGGAGTCCTGACGTCGCTGAACACACCCGTGTTTGGAAGGGTCATCCCCGCCGTAAATCAAGAATATACCCCAGGTTCCCTCCGCAACTCGAGAAGAACCATGAGACTCCCACGTCTCCGCGAGATGAGGCCCGATTCTCGTCCACAGCATGCAGAGCAGTTGCGGGCTCCCCATCAAACCTGAAAGGTGCCTTGATTTCCTTGATGGCACTCCAGAGAAACCCCATTAACACTGTCTCAAGTCTAGAGGGATCCTGAAGTCACTTCACCAACCATAAACAGCTCCGTGTACTCCGAATCATTTCGAGCTGAGAGTTGATTTCCTGGCTTCAAATCAAGAGGAATGCCAACTGTCTACAAGTACCACAAGAGGAGGCTTCTCGCAGCTGTACGTTTGGTTTAGGGAGGTTGAATTTGAGGCGTCCAGTGGAATCGACCCCAAGGTGCCTGACTCGGAATCAGGCTGGAATTCCTGCAGTGACTTGACTGCAAGCTGGATTTCATCTTACAAGATGAAGGGATGTCTGAAGCCCCTGGGGAGACACTAGAGAATGCCCTAGCACCCTGCCCTTTCTCGACAGGCGGCCTCCCATCCATTGGACAGCTCGAGAGGAACACGGAGTTCCATGATTCCAAAGGAGACGATGCCTGACTCCTCTGGAAAATGGACAGGAATCCCAGGATCCGCGTGGCAACAGGAACGGGAACCTGGGTCTGCAGCCTCACCTCGAGAGGTGTTCCTATGGCCCTTTCAAGCCGCGAGGAGACTCCCGAGTGGTCCCTCGCAACTAGAGAGGAGTCTTGACGTCGCTGAACACACCCGTGTTTGGAAGGGCCATTTCCGCCGTAACTCGAGAATATACCCCAGCTTCCCGCCGCAACCTGAGAAAAACCATGAGACTCCCCCCTCGCCGCGAGATGAAGAACGATTCCCCTGCACTTCGTGCAGACCAAATCCGTGCTCCCTGTCAAACCTGAAAGGAGCCTTGATTTCCTTGATGGCACTCCAGAGAAACTCAAGGAACACTCTTTCAAGTCTAGAGGGATCCTGAGGTCACTGCAGGAACCAGAAAGATCTCCGTGTACCCCCAATCATCTGGAGGTGAGAGCGAATTTCCTGGCTTCAAATCAAAAGGAATGCCAACTGTCCACAAGCACCACAAGAGGAGGCTTCTCGCAGCTGTATGTCTGGGAGAGGGACGTTGAGTTTATGGCCTCCACTGGAATCGACCCCGAGATGCCCTGACTCAAAATCAGGCTGGAATTCTTGCAGTGCCTTGAGTGCAAGCTGGATTTCATCTCACAAGATAAAGGGATGTCTGAAGCCCCTGGGGAGACATTAGAGGAAGCCTTAGCTCCCAGCCTTTTCTAGAGAGGCGGCCTTCGATCAATTGGACAGCTCAAGAGTAACACGGAGTTCAATGATTCCAAAGGAGATGATGCCTGACTCCCCTGGAAAATGGACAGGAATCCCCGGATCCCAGTGGCAACAGGAAAGGGACAACGGGTCTGCCGCCTCACCTCGACAGGTTGTCCTACGGCCCTTTCAAGCCGCGAGGAGACTCCCGAGGGGTCGCTCGCAACTAGACAGGAGTCCTGACGTCGCTAAACACACCCGTGTTTAGAAGGGCCATCCCCGCCGTAACTCGAGAATATACCCCAGGTTCCCGCTGCAACTCGAGAGGAACCATGAGACTCCCCCCACGCGGCGAGATGAGACCCGATTCCCCTGCACAGCATGCAGAGCAGTTGCGTGCTCCCCATCAAACCCGAAAGGAGCCTTGATTTCCTTAATGGCACTCCAGAGAAACCCCAGGAACACTGTCTCAAGTCTAGAGGGATTCTAAAGTCAATTCACCAACCAGAAACAGCTCCGTGTATTCCGAATCAACTCGAGCTGCGAGGTGATTTCCTGGCTTCAAATCAAGAGGAATGCCAACTGTTCACAAGCACCACAAGTGGAAGCTTCTGGCAGCTGTACGTCTGGTTGAGGGAGTTTGAATTTGCGGCCTCCAGTGGAATCGACCCTGAGATGCCCTGACTCGAAATCAGGCCGGAATTCCAGCCGTGACTTGAGTGCAAGCTGGATTTCATCTCACAAGATGAAGGAATGTCTGAGGCCCCTGGCGAGACACTAAAGAATGCCCTAGCACCCTGCCCTTTCTCGACAGGCGGCCTCCTATCCATTGGAGAGTTCGAGAGTAACATGGAGTTCAATGATTCCAAAGGAGACGATGCCTGACTCCTCTGGATAAGGGACAGTAATCCCAGGATCCCAGTGGCAACAGGAAAGGGAACCTGGGTCTGCGGCCTCACATCGAGAGGTGTTCCTATGGCCCTTTAAAGCCGCGAGGAGACTCCCGAGGGGTCGCTCGCAACTAGACAGGAGTCCTGACTTCGCTGAGCACACCCGTGTTTGGAAGGGGCATCCCCGTCATAACTCGAGTATATACCCCAGGTTCCCGCCGCAACCTGAGAAAACCATGAGACTCCCCCCTAGCGCGAGTTGAAGCCCAATTCCCCTGGACTGCGTGCAGGACAATTCCGTGCTCCCCGTCAAACGCGAAAGGAGCCTTATTTCCTTGATGGCACTCCAGAGAAACTCAAGGAACACTTTCTCAAGTCTAGAGGGATCCTGAGGTCACTGCACGAACCAGAAAGAGCTCCGTGTATCCCCAATCATCTCGAGGTGAGAGCGAATTTCCTGGCTTCAAATCAAGAGGAATGACAACTGTCCACAAGCACCACAAGAGAAGTCCTCTCGCCGCTCTACGTCTGGTTGAGGGAGGTTGAATTTGCGGCATCCAGTGGAATCGACCCGGAGATACCTGACTCGAAATCAGGCCGGAATTCCTGCAGTGACTTGAGTGCAAGCTGGATTTCATCTCACAAGATGAAGGGATGTCTTAAGCCCCTCAGGAGACACTAGAGAATGCCCTAGCACCCTGCTCTTTCTCGACAGGCGGCCTCACATCCATTGGACAGCTCGAGAGGAACATGGAGTTCAATGATTCCAATGGAGACGATGCCTGACTCCTCTGGAAAATGGACAGGAATCCCAGGATCCCAGTGGCAACAGGAAAGGGAACCTGTGTCTGCGGCCTTACCTCGTGAGATGTTCCTATGGCCCTTTCACGCCGCGAGGAGACTCCCGATGGGTCCCTCGCAACTAGACAGGAGTCCTGACGTCGCTGAACATACCTGTGTTTGGAAGGGCCATCCCCGTCGTAACTCGAGAGTATACCCCAGGTTCCCGCAGCAACTCGAGAAAAACCGTGAGACTCCCCCTCGCCGCGAGATGAGGCCCGATTCCCCTGCACAGCATGCAGAGCAGTTTCGGGCTCCCCATCAAACCCGAAAGGAGCCTTGATTTCCTTGATGGCACTCCAGTGAAACCCCATTAACACTGTCTCAAGTCTAGAGGGATCCTAAAGTCACTTCACCAACCAGAAACAGCTCCGTGTATTCTGAATCATCTCGAGCTGAGAGCTGATTTACTGGCTTCAAATCAAGAGGAATGCCAACTCTCCACAAGGACCACAAGAGGAGGCTTCTCGCAGCTGTACGTTTGGTTGAGGGAGGTTGAATTTGAGGCCTCCAGTGGAAATCGACCCCAAGATGCCTGACTCGGAATCAGGCCGGAATTCCAGCAGTGACTTGACTGCAAGTTGGATTTCATCTCACAAGATGAAGGAATGTCTGAAGCCCCTGGGGAGACAATAGAGAATGCCCTAGCACCCTGCCCTTTCTCGACAGGCGGCCTCCCATCCATTGGACAGGTCGAGAGGAACCCGGAGTTCCATTATTCCAAAGGAGACGATGCCTGACCCCTCCGGAAAATGGGCAGGAATCCCAGCATCCTAGTGGCAACAGGAAAGGGACACTGGATCTGCCGCCTCACCTTGAGAGGTGTTCCTCTGGCCCTTTTAAGCCGCAAGGAGACTCCCGAGGGGTCTCTCGCAACTAGACAGGAGTCCTGTCATCGTAGAACACACCCGTGGTTGGAAGGGCCATCCCTGTCATAACCCAAGAGTATACCCCAGGTTCCTGCCGCAACTCGAGAAAAACCATGACACCTCCCCCTCTCCGCAAAATGAGGCCCTATTCCCCTGCACTGTGTGCAGAGCAATTCCTTGCTCCCCATCAAACACGAAAGAAGCCTTGATTTCCTGATGGCACTCCAGAGTAACCCCAGGAACACTGTCTCAAGTCTAGAGGGATCCTGAGTTCAGTGCAGCAACCAGAAAGAGCTCCGTGGTCCCCAAATCATCTCGAGGTGAGAGCCGATTTCCGGGCTTCAAATCAAGAGAAATGCCATCTGTCCACAAGCACCACAAGAGTAGGCTTCTCTCACCTGTACGCCTGTGAGAGGGACGTTGACCTTGCGGCGTCCAATGGATTCGAACCAGTGATGCCCTGACTCGAAATCAGGACAGAATTCGTGCAGTGACTTGAGCGCAACCTGAATTTCATTTCACAAGATGAAGGGATGTCTGAAGCCCCTGGGGAGACCCTAGAGAATGCCCTAGCTCCCTGACCCTTCTCGACAGGCGGACTCCCATGCATTGGACAGCTCGAGAGGAACACGGAGTTCAATGATTCCAAAGGAGACGATGCCTGACTCCTCTGGAAAATGGACAGGAAACCAAGGATCCCAGTGGCAACAGGAAAGGGACACTGGGTCTGCCGCCTCACCTCGAGAGGTGTTCCTATGGCCCTTTCAAGCCGCGAGGAGACTCCCGACGGGTCCTTCGCAACTAGACAGGAGTCCTGACATCTCTGAATACACCCGTGTTTGCAAGGTCCATCCCCGTCTTAAATCGAGAATATACCACAGGTTCCCGCCGCAACTCTAGAAAAATCATAAGACACCCCTTCGCCCCGACATGAGGCACGATTCCCCTGCACTGCGTGCATAGGAATTTCGTACTCCCCATCAAACCCAAAGGAGCCTTGATTTCCTTGATGGCATTCCAGAGAAACCCAAGGAACACTGTTTCAAGTTTAGAGGGATCCTGAGGTCAATGCAGCAACCAGAAAGAGCTCCATGTTCCCCAAATCGTCTTGAGGTGAGAGCTGATTTCCTAGCTTCAAATCAAGAGGAATATCCACTGTCCACAAGCTCCACAAGAGGAGTCTTCTCTCAGCTGTATCTCTGTGAGAGAGACGTTGACCTTGCGGCCTACAATGCAATCGACCCCGAGATGCCCTGACAAGAAATCAGGCCGGAATTCCTGCAGTGAATTGAGTGCAACCTGGATTTCATTTCACAAGATGAAGGTATGTCTGATGCCAATGGGGAGAAATTAGAGAAAGCCCAACTCCCTGCCCCTTCTCGACAGGCGACTTCCCATCCAGTGGACAGCTAGAGAGGAACACGGAGTTCAATGATTCCAAAGGGGACGATGCCTGACTCCTCTGGAAAATGGGCAGGAATCCCAGGATCCCAGTGGCAACAGGAAGGGGACCCTGGGTCTGCCGCCTCACTTCGAGAGGTGTTCCTATGGCCGTTTGAAGCAGAGAGGAGACTCCCAAGGGGTCCCTCGCAACTAGACAGGAGTCCTGAAGTCACAGAACACACCCGTGGTTGGAAGGGCCATCCCCGTCCTATCTCGAGAATATACCCCAGGTTCCTGCCGCAACTCGAGAAAAACCATGAGACACCCAACTCGCCGCAAGATGAGGCCCGATTCCCCTGCACTGCGTGCAGAGCAATTCTGTGCTCCCCATCAAACACGAAAGGAGCCTTGATCACTTGATGGCACTCCAGATTAACCCCAGGAACAATGTCTCAAGTCTAGAGGGATCATCAAGTAACTGCAGCTACCAGAAAAAGCTTCGTGTACCCAAAACCATCTCGAGGTGAGAGCTGATTTCCTGGCTTCAAATCAAGAGGAATGCCAACTCTCCAGAGGCACGACAAAAGGAGGCTTCTCTCAGCTGTACGTCTGTGAGAGGGACGTTGAACTTGCGGCCTTCAATGGAATCGGTCCCCAGATGTCCTGACTCGAAATCAGGCCGGAATTCATGCAGTGACATGAGTGCAAGCTGGATTTCATCTCACAAAGTAAAGGGATGTCTGAAGCCCCTGGGGAGACACTAGAGAACGCCCTAGCTCCCCGCCCCTTCTCGACAGGCGGCCTCCTATCCACTGGACAGCTCCAGAGGAACACGGAGTTCAATGATTCCAAAGGAGACGATGCCTGACTCCTCTGGAAAATGGACAGGAATCCCAGGATCCGAGTGGCAACAAGAAAGGGAACCTGGGTCTGCGGCCTCACTTCGAGAGGTGTTCATATGGCCCTTTCAAGCCGCGAGTACACTCCCGAGGGGTCCCTCGCAACTAGACAGGAGTCCTGACTTCGCTGAGCACACCCGTGTTTGGAAGGGGCATCCCCGTCATAACTCGAGTATATACCCCAGGTTCCCGCCGCAACCTGAGAAAAACCATGAGACTCCCCCCTCGTCCGAGATGAAGCCCGATTCCCCTGCACTGCATGCAGAGCAATTCCGTGCTCCCCGTCAAACGCGAAAGGAGCGTTGATTTCCTTGATGGCACTCCAGAGAAACTCAAGGAACACTTTCTCATGTCTAGAGGGATCCTGAGGTCACTGCACGAACCAGAAAGAGCTCCGTGTATCCCCAATCATCTCGAGATGAGAGCGAATTTCTTGGCTTCAAATCAAGAGGAATGACAACTGTCCACAAGCACCACAAGAGGAGGCTTCTCGCAGCTGTACGTCTGGGAGAGGGACGTTGAATTTGCGGCCTCCAGTGGAATCGACCCCGAGATGCCCTGACACGAAATCAGGCCGGAATTTTTGCAGTGACTTGAATGCAAGCTGGATTTCATCTCACAAGATGAAGGAATGTCTGAAGCCCCTGGCGAGACACTAGAGAATGCCCTAGCACCCTGCCTTTCTCGACAGGCGGCCTCCCATCCATTGGAGAGCTCGAGAGGAACACTGAGTTCAATGATTCCAAAGGAGACGATGCCTGACTCCTCTGGAAAATGGACAGCAATCCCAGGATCCCAGTGACAACAGCAAAGGGAACCTGGGTCTGCAGCCTCACCTCGAGAGGTGTTCCTATGGCCCTTTCAAACCGAGAGGAGACTCTCGAGGGGTCCCTCGCAAGTAGACAGGAGTCCTGACGTCGCTGAACACACCCGTGTTTGGAAGGGTCATCCCCGCCGTAAATCAAGAATATACCCCAGGTTCCCTCCGCAACTCGAGAAGAACCATGAGACTCCCACGTCTCCGCGAGATGAGGCCCGATTCTCGTCCACAGCATGCAGAGCAGTTGCGGGCTCCCCATCAAACCTGAAAGGTGCCTTGATTTCCTTGATGGCACTCCAGAGAAACCCCATTAACACTGTCTCAAGTCTAGAGGGATCCTGAAGTCACTTCACCAACCATAAACAGCTCCGTGTACTCCGAATCATCTCGAGCTGAGAGTTGATTTCCTGGCTTCAAATCAAGAGGAATGCCAACTGTCTACAAGTACCACAAGAGGAGGCTTCTCGCAGCTGTACGTTTGGTTTAGGGAGGTTGAATTTGAGGCGTCCAGTGGAATCGACCCCAAGGTGCCTGACTCGGAATCAGGCTGGAATTCCTGCAGTGACTTGACTGCAAGCTGGATTTCATCTTACAAGATGAAGGGATGTCTGAAGCCCCTGGGGAGACACTAGAGAATGCCCTAGCACCCTGCCCTTTCTCGACAGGCGGCCTCCCATCCATTGGACAGCTCGAGAGGAACACGGAGTTCCATGATTCCAAAGGAGACGATGCCTGACTCCTCTGGAAAATGGACAGGAATCCCAGGATCCGAGTGGCAACAGGAACGGGAACCTGGGTCTGCAGCCTCACCTCGAGAGGTGTTCCTATGGCCCTTTCAAGCCGCGAGGAGACTCCCGAGTGGTCCCTCGCAACTAGACAGGAGTCTTGACGTCGCTGAACACACCCGTGTTTGGAAGGGCCATTTCCGCCGTAACTCGAGAATATACCCCAGCTTCCCGCCGCAACTCGAGAAAAACCATGAGACTCCCCCCTCGCCGCGAGATGAAGAACGATTCCCCTGCACTTTGTGCAGAGCAAATCCGTGCTCCCTATCAAACCTGAAAGGAGCCTTGATTTCCTTGATGGCACTCCAGAGAAACTCAAGGAACACTCTTTCAAGTCTAGAGGGATCCTGAGGTCACTGCAGGAACCAGAAAGATCTCCGTGTACCCCCAATCATCTGGAGGTGAGAGCGAATTTCCTGGCTTCAAATCAAAAGGAATGCCAACTGTCCACAAGCACCACAAGAGGAGGCTTCTCGCAGCTGTATGTCTGGGAGAGGGACGTTGAGTTTATGGCCTCCACTGGAATCGACCCCGAGAGGCCCTGACTCAAAATCAGGCTGGAATTCTTGCAGTGCCTTGAGTGCAAGCTGGATTTCATCTCACAAGATAAAGGGATGTCTGAAGCCCCTGGGGAGACATTAGAGGAAGCCTTAGCTCCCAGCCTTTTCTAGAGAGGCGGCCTTCGATCAATTGGACAGCTCAAGAGTAACACGGAGTTCAATGATTCCAAAGGAGATGATGCCTGACTCCCCTGGAAAATGGACAGGAATCCCCGGATCCCAGTGGCAACAGGAAAGGGACAACGGGTCTGCCGCCTCACCTCGACAGGTTGTCCTACGGCCCTTTCAAGCCGCGAGGAGACTCCCGAGGGGTCGCTCGCAACTAGACAGGAGTCCTGACGTCGCTAAACACACCCGTGTTTAGAAGGGCCATCCCCGCCGTAACTCGAGAATATACCCCAGGTTCCCGCTGCAACTCGAGAGGAACCATGAGACTCCCCCCACGCGGCGAGATGAGACCCGATTCCCCTGCACAGCATGCAGAGCAGTTGCGTGCTCCCCATCAAACCCGAAAGGAGCCTTGATTTCCTTAATGGCACTCCAGAGAAACCCCAGGAACACTGTCTCAAGTCTAGAGGGATTCTAAAGTCAATTCACCAACCAGAAACAGCTCCGTGTATTCCGAATCATCTCGAGCTGCGAGGTGATTTCCTGGCTTCAAATCAAGAGGAATGCCAACTGTTCACAAGCACCACAAGTGGAAGCTTCTGGCAGCTGTACGTCTGGTTGAGGGAGTTTGAATTTGCGGCCTCCAGTGGAATCGACCCTGAGATGCCCTGACTCGAAATCAGGCCGGAATTCCAGCCGTGACTTGAGTGCAAGCTGGATTTCATCTCACAAGATGAAGGAATGTCTGAAGCCCCTGGCGAGACACTAAAGAATGCCCTAGCACCCTGCCCTTTCTCGACAGGCGGCCTCCTATCCATTGGAGAGTTCGAGAGTAACATGGAGTTCAATGATTCCAAAGGAGACGATGCCTGACTCCTCTGGATAAGGGACAGTAATCCCAGGATCCCAGTGGCAACAGGAAAGGGAACCTGGGTCTGCGGCCTCACATCGAGAGGTGTTCCTATGGCCCTTTAAAGCCGCGAGGAGACTCCCGAGGGGTCGCTCACAACTAGACAGGAGTCCTGACTTCGCTGAGCACACCCGTGTTTGGAAGGGGCATCCCCGTCATAACTCGAGTATATACCCCAGGTTCCCGCCGCAACCTGAGAAAACCATGAGACTCCCCCCTAGCGCGAGTTGAAGCCCAATTCCCCTGGACTGCGTGCAGGACAATTCCGTGCTCCCCGTCAAACGCGAAAGGAGCCTTATTTCCTTGATGGCACTCCAGAGAAACTCAAGGAACACTTTCTCAAGTCTAGAGGGATCCTGAGGTCACTGCACGAACCAGAAAGAGCTCCGTGTATCCCCAATCATCTCGAGGTGAGAGCGAATTTCCTGGCTTCAAATCAAGAGGAATGACAACTGTCCACAAGCACCACAAGAGAAGTCCTCTCGCCGCTCTACGTCTGGTTGAGGGAGGTTGAATTTGCGGCATCCAGTGGAATCGACCCGGAGATACCTGACTCGAAATCAGGCCGGAATTCCTGCAGTGACTTGAGTGCAAGCTGGATTTCATCTCACAAGATGAAGGGATGTCTTAAGCCCCTCGGGAGACACTAGAGAATGCCCTAGCACCCTGCTCTTTCTCGACAGGCGGCCTCACATCCATTGGACAGCTCGAGAGGAACATGGAGTTCAATGATTCCAATGGAGACGATGCCTGACTCCTCTGGAAAATGGACAGGAATCCCAGGATCCCAGTGGCAACAGGAAAGGGAACCTGTGTCTGCGGCCTTACCTCGTGAGATGTTCCTATGGCCCTTTCACGCCGCGAGGAGACTCCCGATGGGTCCCTCGCAACTAGACAGGAGTCCTGACGTCGCTGAACATACCTGTGTTTGGAAGGGCCATCCCCGTCGTAACTCGAGAGTATACCCCAGGTTCCCGCAGCAACTCAAGAAAAACCGTGAGACTCCCCCTCGCCGCGAGATGAGGCCCGATTCCCCTGCACAGCATGCAGAGCAGTTTCGGGCTCCCCATCAAACCCGAAAGGAGCCTTGATTTCCTTGATGGCACTCCAGTGAAACCCCATTAACACTGTCTCAAGTCTAGAGGGATCCTAAAGTCACTTCACCAACCAGAAACAGCTCCGTGTATTCTGAATCATCTCGAGCTGAGAGGTGATTTCCTGGCTTCAAATCAAGAGGAATGCCAACTCTCCACAAGGACCACAAGAAGAGGCTTCTCGCAGCTGTACGTTTGGTTGAGGGAGGTTGAATTTGAGGCCTCCAGTGGAAATCGACCCCAAGATTCCTGACTCGGAATCAGGCCGGAATTCCTGCAGTGACTTGACTGCAAGTTGGATTTCATCTCACAAATGAAGGAATGTCTGAAGCCCCTGGGGAGACACTAGAGTATGCCCTAGCACCCTGCCCTTTCTCGACAGGCGGCCTCCCATCCATTGGACAGGTCGAGAGGAACCCGGAGTTCCATTCTTCCAAAGGAGACGATGCCTGACCCCTCCGGAAAATGGGCAGGAATCCCAGCATCCTAGTGGCAACAGGAAAGGGACACTGGATCTGCCGCCTCACCTTGAGAGGTGTTCCTCTGGCCCTTTTAAGCCGCAAGGAGACTCCCGAGGGGTCTCTCGCAACTAGACAGGAGTCCTGTCATCATAGAACACACCCGTCGTTGTAAGGGCCATCCCTGTCATAACCCAAGAGTATACCCCAGGTTCCTGCCGCAACTCGAGAAAAACCATGAGACCTCCCCCTCTCCGCAAAATGAGGCCCTATTCCCCTGCACTGTGTGCAGAGCAATTCCTTGCTCCCCATCAAACACGAAAGAAGCCTTGATTTCGTGATGGCACTCCAGAGTAACCCCAGGAACACTGTCTCAAGTCTAGAGGGATCCTGAGTTCAGTGCAGCAACCAGAAAGAGCTCCGTGGTCCCCAAATCATCTCGAGGTGAGAGCCGATTTCCGGGCTTCAAATCAAGAGAAATGCCATCTGTCCACAAGCACCACAAGAGTAGGCTTCTCTCACCTGTACGCCTGTGAGAGGGACGTTGACCTTGCGGCGTCCAATGGATTCGAACCAGTGATGCCCTGACTCGAAATCAGGACAGAATTCGTGCAGTGACTTGAGTGCAACCTGAATTTCATTTCACAAGATGAAGGGATGTCTGAAGCCCCTGGGGAGACCCTAGAGAATGCCCTAGCTCCCTGACCCTTCTCGACAGGCGGACTCCCATGCATTGGACAGCTCGAGAGGAACACGGAGTTCAATGATTCCAAAGGAGACGATGCCTGACTCCTCTGGATAAGGGACAGTAATCCCAGGATCCCAGTGGCAACAGGAAAGGGAAACTGGGTCTGCGGCCTCACATCGAGAGGTGTTCCTATGGCCCTTTAAAGCCGCGAGGAGACTCCCGAGGGGTCGCTCGCAACTAGACAGGAGTCCTGACTTCGCTGAGCACACCCGTGTTTGGAAGGGGCATCCCCGTCATAACTCGAGTATATACCCCAGGTTCCCGCCGCAACCTGAGAAAACCATGAGACTCCCCCCTAGCGCGAGTTGAAGCCCAATTCCCCTGGACTGCGTGCAGGACAATTCCGTGCTCCCCGTCAAACGCGAAAGGAGCCTTATTTCCTTGATGGCACTCCAGAGAAACTCAAGGAACACTTTCTCAAGTCTAGAGGGATCCTGAGGTCACTGCACGAACCAGAAAGAGCTCCGTGTATCCCCAATCATCTCGAGGTGAGAGCGAATTTCCTGGCTTCAAATCAAGAGGAATGACAACTGTCCACAAGCACCACAAGAGAAGTCCTCTCGCCGCTCTACGTCTGGTTGAGGGAGGTTGAATTTGCGGCATCCAGTGGAATCGACCCGGAGATACCTGACTCGAAATCAGGCCGGAATTCCTGCAGTGACTTGAGTGCAAGCTGGATTTCATCTCACAAGATGAAGGGATGTCTTAAGCCCCTCGGGAGACACTAGAGAATGCCCTAGCACCCTGCTCTTTCTCGACAGGCGGCCTCACATCCATTGGACAGCTCGAGAGGAACATGGAGTTCAATGATTCCAATGGAGACGATGCCTGACTCCTCTGGAAAATGGACAGGAATCCCAGGATCCCAGCGGCAACAGGAAAGGGAACCTGTGTCTGCGGCCTTACCTCGTGAGATGTTCCTATGGCCCTTTCACGCCGCGAGGAGACTCCCGATGGGTCCCTCGCAACTAGACAGGAGTCCTGACGTCGCTGAACATACCTGTGTTTGGAAGGGCCATCCCCGTCGTAACTCGAGAGTATACCACAGGTTCCCGCCGCAACTCTAGAAGAATCATAAGACACCCCTTCGCCCCGACATGAGGCACGATTCCCCTGCACTGCGTGCATAGGAATTTCGTACTCCCCATCAAACCCAAAGGAGCCTTGATTTCCTTGATGGCATTCCAGAGAAACCCAAGGAACACTGTTTCAAGTTTAGAGGGATCCTGAGGTCAATGCAGCAACCAGAAAGAGCTCCATGTTCCCCAAATCGTCTTGAGGTGAGAGCTGATTTCCTAGCTTCAAATCAAGAGGAATATCCACTGTCCACAAGCTCCACAAGAGGAGTCTTCTCTCAGCTGTATCTCTGTGAGAGAGACGTTGACCTTGCGGCCTACAATGCAATCGACCCCGAGATGCCCTGACAAGAAATCAGGCCGGAATTCCTGCAGTGAATTGAGTGCAACCTGGATTTCATTTCACAAGATGAAGGTATGTCTGATGCCAATGGGGAGAAATTAGAGAAAGCCCAACTCCCTGCCCCTTCTCGACAGGTGACTTCCCATCCAGTGGACAGCTAGAGAGGAACACGGAGTTCAATGATTCCAAAGGGGACGATGCCTGACTCCTCTGGAAAATGGGCAGGAATCCCAGGATCCCAGTGGCAACAGGAAGGGGACCCTGGGTCTGCCGCCTCACTTCGAGAGGTGTTCCTATGGCCGTTTGAAGCAGAGAGGAGACTCCCAAGGGGTCCCTCGCAACTAGACAGGAGTCCTGAAGTCACAGAACACACCCGTGGTTGGAAGGGCCATCCCCGTCCTATCTCGAGAATATACCCCAGGTTCCTGCCGCAACTCGTGAAAAACCATGAGACACCCAAATCGCCGCAAGATGAGGCCCGATTCCCCTGCACTGCGTGCAGAGCAATTCTGTGCTCCCCATCAAACACGAAAGGAGCCTTGATCACTTGATGGCACTCCAGATTAACCCCAGGAACAATGTCTCAAGTCTAGAGGGATCATGAAGTAACTGCAGCAACCAGAAAAAGCTTCGTGTACCCAAAACCATCTCGAGGTGAGAGCTGATTTCCTGGCTTCAAATCAAGAGGAATGCCAACTCTCCACAAGCACCACAAGAGGAGGCTTCTCGCAGCTGTACGTCTGGGAGAGGGACGTTGAATTTGCGGCCTCCAGTGGAATCGGTCCCCAGATGTCCTGACTCGAAATCAGGCCGGAATTCATGCAGTGACATGAGTGCAAGCTGGATTTCATCTCACAAAGTAAAGGGATGTCTGAAGCCCCTGGGGAGACCCCAGAGAATGCCCTAGCTCCCTGACCCTTCTCGACAGGCGGCCTCCCATCCACTGGACAGCTCGAGAGGAACACGGAGTTCAATGATTCCAAAGGAGACGATGCCTGACTCCTCTGGAAAATGGACAGGAATCCCAGGATCCGAGTGGCAACAGGAAAGGGAACCTGGGTCTGCGGCCTCACCTCGAGAGGTGTTCCTATGGCACTTTCAAACCGAGAGGAGACTCTCGAGGGGTCCCTCGCAAGTAGACAGGAGTCCTGACGTCGCTGAACACACCCGTTTTTGGAAGGGCCATCCCCGCCGTAAATCAAGAATATACCCAAGGTTCCCTCCGCAACTCGAGAAGAACCATGAGACTCCCCCGTCTCTGCGAGATGAGGCCCGATTCTCGTCCACAGCATGCAGAGCAGTTGCGGGCTCCCCATCAAACCCGAAAGGAGCCTTGATTTCCTTGATGGCACTCCAGAGAAACCCCATTAACACTGTCTCAAGTCTAGAGGGATCCTAAAGTCACTTCACCAACCATAAACAGCTCCGTGTACTCCGAATCATCTCGAGCTGAGAGCTGATTTCCTGGCTTCAAATCAAGAGGAATGCCAACTCTCTACAAGGACCACAAGAGGAGGCTTCTCGCAGCTGTACGTTTGGTTGAGGGAGGTTGAATTTGAGGCCTCCAGTGGAAATCGACCCCAAGATGCCTGACTCGGAATCAGGCCGGAATTCCTGCAGTGACTTGACTGCAAGTTGGATTTCATCTCACAAGATGAAGGAATGTCTGAAGCCCCTGGGGAGACACTAGAGAATGCCCTAGCACCCTGCCCTTTCTCGACAGGCGGCCTCCCATCCATTGGACAGCTCGAGAGGAACCCGGAGTTCCATTATTCCAAAGGAGACGATGCCTGACCCCTCTGGAAAATGGGCATGAATCCCAGCATCCTAGTGGCAACAGGAAAGGGACACTGGATCTGCCGCCTCACCTTGAGAGGTGTTCCTCTGGCCCTTTTAAGCCGCAAGGAGACTCCCGAGGGGTCTCTCGCAACTAGACAGGAGTCCTGTCATCGTAGAACACACCCGTGGTTTTAAGGGCCATCCCTGTCATAACCCAAGAGTATACCCCAGGTTCCTGCCGCAACTCGAGAAAAACCATGAGACCTCCCCCTCTCCGCAAAATGAGGCCCTATTCCCCTGCACTGTGTGCAGAGCAATTCCTTGCTCCCCATCAAACAAGAAAGAAGCCTTGATTTCGTGATGGCACTCCAGAGAAACCCCAGGAACACTGTCTCAAGTCTAGAGGGATCCTGAGTTCAGTGCAGCAACCAGAAAGAGCTCCGTGGTCCCCAAATCATCTCGAGGTGAGAGCCGATTTCCGGGCTTCAAATCAAGAGAAATGCCATCTGTCCACAAGCACCACAAGAGTAGGCTTCTCTCACCTGTACACCTGTGAGAGGGACGTTGACCTTGCGGCGTCCAATGGATTCGAACCAGTGATGCCCTGACTCGAAATCAGGACAGAATTCGTGCAGTGACTTGACTGCAACCTGAATTTCATTTCACAAGATGAAGGGATGTCTGAAGCCCCTGGGGAGACCCTAGAGAATGCCCTAGCTCCCTGACCCTTCTCGACAGGCGGACTCCCATCCATTGGACAGCTCGAGAGGAACACGGAGTTCAATGATTCCAAAGGAGACGATGCCTGACTCCTCTGGAAAATGGACAGGAAACCCAGGATCCCAGTGGCAACAGGAAAGGGACACTGGGTCTGCCGCCTCACCTCGAGAGGTGTTCCTATGGCCCTTTCAAGCCGCGAGGAGACTCCCGACGGGTCCCTCGCAACTAGACAGGAGTCCTGACATCTCTGAATACACCCGTGTTTGCAAGGTCCATCCCCGTCTTAAATCGAGAATATACCACAGGTTCCCGCCGCAACTCTAGAAAAATCATAAGACACCCCTTCGCCCCGACATGAGGCACGATTCCCCTGCACTGCGTGCATAGGAATTTCGTACTCCCCATCAAACCCAAAGGAGCCTTGATTTCCTTGATGGCATTCCAGAGAAACCCAAGGAACACTGTTTCAAGTTTAGAGGGATCCTGAGGTCAATGCAGCAACCAGAAAGAGCTCCATGTTCCCCAAATCGTCTTGAGGTGAGAGCTGATTTCCTAGCTTCAAATCAAGAGGAATATCCACTGTCCACAAGCTCCACAAGAGGAGTCTTCTCTCAGCTGTATCTCTGTGAGAGAGACGTTGACCTTGCGGCCTACAATGCAATCGACCCCGAGATGCCCTGACAAGAAATCAGGCCGGAATTCCTGCAGTGAATTGAGTGCAACCTGGATTTCATTTCACAAGATGAAGGTATGTCTGATGCCAATGGGGAGAAATTAGAGAAAGCCCAACTCCCTGCCCCTTCTCAACAGGCGACTTCCCATCCAGTGGACAGCTAGAGAGGAACACGGAGTTCAATGATTCCAAAGGGGACGATGCCTGACTCCTCTGGAAAATGGGCAGGAATCCCAGGATCCCAGTGGCAACAGGAAGGGGACTCTGGGTCTGCCGCCTCACTTCGAGAGGTGTTCCTATGGCCATTTGAAGCAGAGAGGAGACTCCCAAGGGGTCCCTCGCAACTAGACAGGAGTCCTGAAGTCACAGAACACACCCGTGGTTGGAAGGGCCATCCCCGTCCTATCTCGAGAATATACCCCAGGTTCCTGCCGCAACTCGAGAAAAACCATGAGACACCCAACTCGCCGCAAGATGAGGCCCGATTCCCCTGCACTGCGTGCAGAGCAATTCTGTGCTCCCCATCAAACACGAAAGGAGCCTTGATCACATGATGGCACTCCAGATTAACCCCAGGAACAATGTCTCAAGTCTAGAGGGATCATGAAGTAACTGCAGCAACCAGAAAAAGCTTCGTGTACCCAAAACCATCTCGAGGTGAGAGCTGATTTCCTGGCTTCAAATCAAGAGGAATGCCAACTCTCCAGAGGCACGACAAAAGGAGGCTTCTCTCAGCTGTACGTCTGTGAGAGGGACGTTGAACTTGCGGCCTTCAATGGAATCGGTCCCCAGATGTCCTGACTCGAAATCAGGCCGGAATTCATGCAGTGACATGAGTGCAAGCTGGATTTCATCTCACAAAGTAAAGGGATGTCTGAAGCCCCTGGGGAGACACTAGAGAACGCCCTAGCTCCCCGCCCCTTCCCGAAAGGCGGCCTCCTATCCACTGGACAGCTCGAGAGGAACACGGAGTTCAATGATTCCAAAGGAGACGATGCCTGACTCCTCTGGAAAATGGACAGGAATCCCAGGATCCGAGTGGCAACAGGAAAGGGACACTGGGTCTGCGGCCTCACCTCGAGAGGTGTTCCTATGGCCCTTTCAAGCCGCGAGTACACTCCCGAGGGGTCCCTCGCAACTAGACAGGAGTCCTGACTTCGCTGAGCACACCCGTGTTTGGAAGGGGCATCCCCGTCATAACTCGAGTATATACCCCAGGTTCCTGCCGCAACCTGAGAAAAACCATGAGACTCCCCCCTCGTCCGAGATGAAGCCCGATTCCCCTGCACTGCATGCAGAGCAATTCCGTGCTCCCCGTCAAACGCGAAAGGAGCGATGATTTCCTTGATGGCACTCCAGAGAAACTCAAGGAACACTTTCTCATGTCTAGAGGGATCCTGAGGTCCCTGCACGAACCAGAAAGAGCTCCGTGTATCCCCAATCATCTCGAGATGAGAGCGAGTTTCTTGGTTTCATATCAAGAGGAATGACAACTGTCCAAAAGCACCACAAGAGGAGGCTTCTCGCAGCTGTACGTCTGGGAGAGGGACGTTGAATTTGCGGCCTCCAGTGGAATCGACCCCGAGATGCCCTGACACGAAATCAGGCCGGAATTCTTGCAGTGACTTGAATGCAAGCTGGATTTCATCTCACAAGATGAAGGAATGTCTGAAGCCCCTGGCGAGACACTAGAGAATGCCCTAGCACCCTGCCTTTCTCGACAGGCGGCCTCCCATCCATTGGAGAGCTCGAGAGGAACACGGAGTTCAATGATTCCAAAGGAGACGATGCCTGACTCCTCTGGAAAATGGACAGGAATCCCAGGATCCCAGTGACAACAGCAAAGGGAACCTGAGTCTGCAGCCTCACATCGAGAGGTGTTCCTATGGCCCTTTCAAACCGAGAGGAGACTCTCGAGGGGTCCCTCGCAAGTAGACAGGAGTCCTGACGTCGCTGAACACACCCGTGTTTGGAAGGGCCATCCCCGCCGTAAATCAAGAATATACCCCAGGTTCCCTCCGCAACTCGAGAAGAACCATGAGACTCCCCCGTCTCTGCGAGATGAGGCCCGATTCTCGTCCACAGCATGCAGAGCTGTTGCGGGCTCCCCATCAAACCCGAAAGGAGCCTTGATTTCCTTGATGGCACTCCAGAGAAACCCCATTAACACTGTCTCAAGTCTAGAGGGATCCTGAAGTCACTTCACCAACCATAAACAGCTCCGTGTACTCCGAATCATCTCGAGCTGAGAGCTGATTTCCTGGCTTCAAATCAAGAGGAATGCCAACTGTCTACAAGGACCACAAGAGGAGGCTTCTCGCAGCTGTACGTTTGGTTTAGGGAGGTTGAATTTGAGGCGTCCATTGGAATCGACCCCAAGGTGCCTGACTCAGAATCAGGCTGGAATTCCTGCAGTGACTTGACTGCAAGCTGGATTTCATCTTACAAGATGAAGGGATGTCTGAAGCCCCTGGGGAGACACTAGAGAATGCCCTAGCACCCTGCCCTTTCTCGACAGGCGGCCTCCCATCCATTGGACAGCTCGAGAGGAACACGGAGTTCCATGATTCCAAAGGAGACGATGCCTGACTCCTCTGGAAAATGGACAGGAATCCCAGGATCCGAGTGGCAACAGGAACGGGAACCTGGGTCTGCAGCCTCACCTCGAGAGGTGTTCCTATGGCCCTTTCAAGCCGCGAGGAGACTCCCGAGTGGTCCCTCGCAACTAGACAGGAGTCTTGACGTCGCTGAACACACCCGTGTTTGGAAGGGCCATTTCCGCCGTAACTCGAGAATATACCCCAGCTTCCCGCCGCAACTCGAGAAAAACCATGAGACTCCCCCCTCGCCGCGAGATGAAGAACAATTCCCCTGCACTTCGTGCAGAGCAAATCCGTGCTCCCTGTCAAACCTGAAAGGAGCCTTGATTTCCTTGATGGCACTCCAGAGAAACTCAAGGAACACTCTTTCAAGTCTAGAGGGATCCGGAGGTCACTGCAGGAACCAGAAAGATCTCCGTGTACCCCCAGTCATCTGGAGGTGAGAGCGAATTTCCTGGCTTCAAATCAAGAGGAATGCCAACTGTCCACAAGCACCACAAGAGGAGGCTTCTCGCAGCTGTATATCTGGGACAGGGACGTTGAGTTTATGGCCTCCACTGGAATCGACCCCGAGATGCCCTGACTCAAAATCAGGCTGGAATTCTTGCAGTGCCTTGAGTGCAAGCTGGATTTCATCTCACAAGATAAAGGGATGTCTGAAGCCCCTGGGGAGACACTAGAGGAAGCCTTAGCTCCCAGCCTTTTCTAGAGAGGCGGCCATCGATCAATTGGACAGCTCAAGAGTAACACGGAGTTCAATGATTCCAAAGGAGATGATGCCTGACTCCCCTGGAAAATGGACAGGAATCCCCGGATCCCAGTGGCAACAGGAAAGGGACAACGGGTCTGCCGCCTCACCTCGACAGGTTGTCCTACGGCCCTTTCAAGCCGCGAGGAAACTCCCGAGGGGTCGCTCGCAACTAGACAGGAGTCCTGACGTCGCTAAACACACCCGTGTTTAGAAGGGCCATCCCTGCCGTAACTCGAGAATATACCCCAGGTTCCCACTGCAACTCGAGAGAAACCATGAGACTCCCCCCATGCGGCGAGATGAGACCCGATTCCCCTGCTCAGCATGCAGAGCAGTTGCGTGCTCCCCATCAAACCCGAAAGGAGCCTTGATTTCCTTAATGGCACTCCAGAGAAATCCCAGGAGCACTGTCTCAAGTCTAGAGGGATCCTAAAGTCAATTCACCAACCAGAAACAGCTCCGTGTATTCCGAATCATCTCGAGCTGCGAGGTGATTTCCTGGCTTCAAATCAAGAGGAATGCCAACTGTTCACAAGCACCACAAGTGGAAGCTTCTGGCAGCTGTACGTCTGGTTGAGGGAGGTTGAATTTGCGGCCTCCAGTGGAATCGACCCTGAGATGCCCTGACTCGAAATCAGGCCGGAATTCCAGCCGTGACTTGAGTGCAAGCTGGATTTCATCTCACAAGTTGAAGGAATGTCTGAAGCCCCTGGCGAGACACTAAAGAATGCCCTAGCACCCTGCCCTTTCTCGACAGGCGGCCTCCTATCCATTGGAGAGTTCGAGAAAAACACGGAGTTCAATGATTCCAAAGGAGACGATGCCTGACTCCTCTGGATAATGGACAGGAATCCCAGGATCCCAGTGGCAACAGGAAAGGGAACCTGGGTCTGCGGCCTCACATCGAGAGGTGTTCCTATGGCCCTTTCAAGCCGCGAGGAGACTCCCGAGGGGTCGCTCGCAACTAGACAGGAGTCCTGACTTCCCTGAGCACACCCGTGTTTGGAAGGGGCATCCCCGTCATAACTCGAGTATATACCCCAGGTTCCCGTCGCAACCTGAGAAAAACCATGAGACTCCCCCCTAGCGCGAGATGAAGCCCGATTCCCCTGGACTGCGTGCAGGACAATTCCGTGCTCCCCGTCAAACGCGAAAGGAGCCTTATTTCCTTGATGGCACTCCAGAGGAACTCAAGGAACACTTTCTCAAGTCTAGAGGGATCCTGAGGTCACTGCACGAACAAGAAAGAGCTCCGTGTATCCCCAATCATCTCGAGGTGAGAGCGAATTTCCTGGCTTCAAATCAAGAGGAATGACAACTGTCCACAAGCACCACAAGAGGCGTCTTCTCGCTGCTGTACGTCTGGTTGAGGGAGGTTGAATTTGCGGCCTACAGTGGAATCGACCCGGAGATACCTGACTCGAAATCAGGCCGGAATTCCTGCAGTGACTTGAGTGCAAGCTGGATTTCATCTCACAAGATGAAGGGATGTCTTAAGCCCCTCGGCAGACACTAGAGAATGCCCTAGCACCCTGCTCTTTCTCGACAGGCGGCCTCACATCCATTGGACAGCTCGAGAGGAACATGGAGTTCAATGATTCCAATGGAGACGATGCCTGACTCCTCTGGAAAATGGACAGGAATCCCAGGATCCCAGTGGCAACAGGAAAGGGAACCTGTGTCTGCGGCCTTACCTCGTGAGATGTTCCTATGGCCCTTTCACGCCGCGAGGAGACTCCCGATGGGTCCCTCGCAACTAGACAGGAGTCCTGACGTCGCTGAACACACCTGTGTTTGGAAGGGCCATCCCCGTCGTAACTCGAGAGTATACCCCAGGTTCCCGCCGCAACTCGAGAAAAACCGTGAGACTCCCACTCGCCGCGAGATGAGGCCCGATTCCCCTGCACAGCATGCAGAGCAGTTTCGGGCTCCCCATCAAACCCGAAAGGAGCCTTGATTTCCTTGATGGCACTCCAGTGAAACCCCATTAACACTGTCTCAAGTCAAGAGGGATCCTAAAGTCACTTCACCAACCAGAAACAGCTCCGTGTATTCTGAATCATCTCGAGCTGAGAGCTGATTTCCTGGCTTCAAATCAAGAGGAATGCCAACTCTCCACAAGGACCACAAGAGGAGGCTTCTCAGAGCTGTACGTTTGGTTGAGGGAGGTTGAATTTGAGGCCTCCAATGGAAATCGACCCCAAGATGGCTGACTCGGAATCAGGCCGGAATTCCTGCAGTGACTTGACTGCAAGTTGGATTTCATCTCACAAGATGAAGGAATGTCTAAAGCCCCTCGGGAGACACTAGAGAATGCCCTAGCACCCTGCCCTTTCTCGACAGGCGGCCTCCCATTCATTGGACAGGTCGAGAGGAACCCGGAGTTCCATTCTTCCAAAGGAGACGATGCCTGACCCCTCCGGAAAATGGGCAGGAATCCCAGCATCCTAGTGGCAACAGGAAAGGGACACTGGATCTGCCGCCTCACCTTGAGAGGTGTTCCTCTGGCCCTTTTAAGCCGCAAGGAGACTCCCGAGGGGTCTCTCGCAACTAGACAGGAGTCCTGTCATCGTAGAACACACCCGTGGTTGGAAGGGCCATCCCTGTCATAACCCAAGAGTATAACCCAGGTTCTTGCCGCAACTCGAGAAAAACCATGAGACCTCCCCCTCTCCGCAAAATGAGGCCCTATTCCCCTGCACTGTGTGCAGAGCAATTCCTTGCTCCTAATCAAACACGAAAGAAGCCTTGATTTCGTGATGGCACTCCAGAGTAACCCCAGGAACACTGTCTCAAGTCTAGAGGGATCCTGAGTTCAGTGCAGCAACCAGAAAGAGCTCCGTGGTCCCCAAATCATCTCGAGGTGAGAGCCGATTTCCGGGCTTCAAATCAAGAGAAATGCCATCTGTCCACAAGCACCACAAGAGTAGGCTTCTCTCACCTGTACGCCTGTGAGAGGGACGTTGACCTTGCGGCGTCCAATGGATTCGAACCAGTGATGCCCTGACTCGAAATCAGGACAGAATTCGTGCAGTGACTTGAGTGCAACCTGAATTTCATTTCACAAGATGAAGGGATGTCTGAAGCCCCTGGGGAGACCCTAGAGAATGCCCTAGCTCCCTGACCCTTCTCGACAGGCGGACTCCCATGCATTGGACAGCTCGAGAGGAACACGGAGTTCAATGATTCCAAAGGAGACGATGCCTGACTCCTCTGGAAAATGGACAGGAAACCCAGGATCCCAGTGGCAACAGGAAAGGGACACTGGGTCTGCCGCCTCACCTCGAGAGGTGTTCCTATGGCCCCTTCAAGCCGCGAGGAGACTCCCGACGGGTCCCTCGCAACTAGACAGGAGTCCTGACATCTCTGAATACACCCGTGTTTGCAAGGTCCATCCCCGTCTTAAATCGAGAATATACCACAGGTTCCCGCCGCAACTCTAGAAAAATCATAAGACACCCCTTCGCCCCGACATGAGGCACGATTCCCCTGCACTGCGTGCATAGGAATTTCGTACTCCCCATCAAACCCAAAGGAGCCTTGATTTCCTTGATGGCATTCCAGAGAAACCCAAGGAACACTGTTTCAAGTTTAGAGGGATCCTGAGGTCAATGCAGCAACCAGAAAGAGCTCCATGTTCCCCAAATCGTCTTGAGGTGAGAGCTGATTTCCTAGCTTCAAATCAAGAGGAATATCCACTGTCCACAAGCTCCACAAGAGGAGTCTTCTCTCAGCTGTATCTCTGTGAGAGAGACGTTGACCTTGCGGCCTACAATGCAATCGACCCCGAGATGCCCTGACAAGAAATCAGGCCGGAATTCCTGCAGTGAATTGAGTGCAACCTGGATTTCATTTCACAAGATGAAGGTATGTCTGATGCCAATGGGGAGAAATTAGAGAAAGCCCAACTCCCTGCCCCTTCTCGACAGGCGACTTCCCATCCAGTGGACAGCTAGAGAGGAACACGGAGTTCAATGATTCCAAAGGGGACGATGCCTGACTCCTCTGGAAAATGGGCAGGAATCCCAGGATCCCAGTGGCAACAGGAAGGGGACCCTGGGTCTGCCGCCTCACTTCGAGAGGTGTTCCTATGGCCGTTTGAAGCAGAGAGGAGACTCCCAAGGGGTCCCTCGCAACTAGACAGGAGTCCTGAAGTCACAGAACACACCCGTGGTTGGAAGGGCCATCCCCGTCCTATCTCGAGAATATACCCCAGGTTCCTGCCGCAACTCGAGAAAAACCATGAGACACCCAACTCGCCGCAAGATGAGGCCCGTTTCCCCTGCACTGCGTGCAGAGCAATTCTGTGCTCCCCATCAAACATGAAAGGAGCCTTGATCACTTGATGGCACTCCAGATTAACCCCAGGAACAATGTCTCAAGTCTAGAGGGATCATGAAGTAACTGCAGCAACCAGAAAAAGCTTCGTGTACCCAAAACCATCTCGAGGTGAGAGCTGATTTCCTGGCTTCAAATCAAGAGGAATGCCAACTCTCCAGAGGCACGACAAAAGGAGGCTTCTCTCAGCTGTACGTCTGTGAGAGGGACGTTGAACTTGCGGCCTTCAATGGAATCGGTCCCCAGATGTCCTGACTCGAAATCAGGCCGGAATTCATGCAGTGACATGAGTGCAAGCTGGATTTCATCTCACAAAGTAAAGGGATGTCTGAAGGCCCTGGGGAGACACTAGAGAACGCCCTAGCTCCCCGCCCCTTCCCGACAGGCGGCCTCCTATCCACTGGACAGCTCGAGAGGAACACGGAGTTCAATGATTCCAAAGGAGACGATGCCTGACTCCTCTGGAAAATGGACAGGAATCCCAGGATCCGAGTGGCAACAGGAAAGGGAACCTGGGTCTGCGGCCTCACCTCGAGAGGTGTTCCTATGGCCCTTTCAAGCCGCGAGTACACTCCCGAGGGGTCCCTCGCAACTAGACAGGAGTCCTGACTTCGCTGAGCACACCCGTGTTTGGAAGGGGCATCCCCGTCATAACTCGAGTATATATCCCAGGTTCCCGCCGCAACCTGAGAAAAACCATGAGACTCCCCCCTCGTCCGAGATGAAGCCCGATTCCCCTGCACTGCATGCAGAGCAATTCCGTGCTCCCCGTCAAACGCGAAAGGAGCGTTGATTTCCTTGATGGCACTCCAGAGAAACTCAAGGAACACTTTCTCATGTCTAGAGGGATCCTGAGGTCACTGCACGAACCAGAAAGAGCTCCGTGTATCCCCAATCATCTCGAGATGAGAGCGAGTTTCTTGGCTTCAAATCAAGAGTAATGACAACTGTCCACAAGCACCACAAGAGGAGGCTTCTCGCAGCTGTACGTCTGGGAGAGGGACGTTGAATTTGCGGCCTCCAGTGGAATCGACCCCGAGATGCCCTGACACGAAATCAGGCCGGAATTCTTGCAGTGACTTGAATGCAAGCTGGATTTCATCTCACAAGATGAAGGAATGTCTGAAGCCCCTGGCGAGACACTAGAGAATGCCCTAGCACCCTGCCTTTCTCGACAGGCGGCCTCCCATCCATTGGAGAGCTCGAGAGGAACACGGAGTTCAATGATTCCAAAGGAGACGATGCCTGACTCCTCTGGAAAATGGACAGGAATCCCAGGATCCCAGTGACAACAGCAAAGGGAACTTGGGTCTGCAGCCTCACCTCGAGAGGTGTTCCTATGGCCCTTTCAAACCGAGAGGAGACTCTCGAGGTGTCCCTCGCAAGTAGACAGGAGTCCTGACGTCGTTGAACACACCCGTGTTTGGAAGGGCCATCCCCGCCGTAAATCAAGAATATACCCCAGGTTCCCTCCGCAACTCGAGAAGAACCATGAGACTCCCCCGTCTCCGCGAGATGAGGCCCGATTCTCGTCCACAGCATGCAGAGCAGTTGCGGGCTCCCCATCAAACCCGAAAGAAGCCTTGATTTCCTTGATGGCACTCCAGAGAAACCCCATTAACACTGTCTCAAATCTAGAGGGATCCTGAAGTCACTTCACCAACCATAAACAGCTCCGTGTACTCCGAATCATCTCGAGCTGAGAGCTGATTTCCTGGCTTCAAATCAAGAGGAATGCCAACTGTCTACAAGTACCACAAGAGGAGGCTTCTCGCAGCTGTACGTTTGGTTTAGGGAGGTTGAATTTGAGGCGTCCAGTGGAATCGACCCCAAGATGCCTGACTCGGAATCAGGCTGGAATTCCTGCAGTGACTTGACTGCAAGCTGGATTTCATCTTACAAGATGAAGGGATGTCTGAAGCCCCTGGGGAGACACTAGAGAATGCCCTAGCACGCTGCCCTTTCTCGACAGGCGGCCTCCCATCCATTGGACAGCTCGAGAGGAACACGGAGTTCCATGATTCCAAAGGAGACGATGCCTGACTCCTCTGGAAAATGGACAGGAATCCCAGGATCCCGGTGGAAACAGGAAAGAGACTCTGCGTCGGCCGAGCATATCGAGAGGTGTTCCTATGGCCCTTTCAAGCCGCGAGTACACTCCCGAGGGGTCCCTCACAACTAGACTGGAATCCTTACGTCGCTGAACACACCCGTGTTTGGAAGGGCCATCCCCGTCATAATTTGAGAATATACCCCACGTTCCCGAAGAAACTCGAGAAAAACAATGAAACTCCCCCCTCGCCATGAGATGTGGCCCGATTCCCCTGCACTGCCTGCAGAACAATTCCGTGCTCCCCATCAAACCAGAAAGGAGCCTTGATTTCCTTGATGAAACCAGAGAAACCCCAGGAACACATAACAGTCTAGAGTGATCCTGAGGTCACTGCAGCAACCAGATAGAGCTCCGTGTACGCCAAGTCATCTCGAGGTGAGAGCTGATTTCCCGTCTTCAAATCAAGAGGAATTCCAACTGTCCTCATGCACCATTATAGGAGGCCTCTCAAAAGTCCGTCTGTGAGAGGGACGTTGAACTTGCGGCCTCCAATGGAATTGACCCTGAGATGCCCTGACTCGAAATCAGGCTGGAAATCCTGCAGTGAATTGAGTGCAAGCTGGATTTCATCTCACAAGATGAAGGGATGTCTGAAGCCCCTGGTGAGACTCTAGAGAAAGACCTAGCTTCCTGCCTCTTCTCGACAGGCGGCCTCCCATCAATTGGACAGCTCGAGAGGAACACGGAGTTCAATGATTCCAAAGGAGACGATGCCTGACTCTTCCGGAAAATGGACAGGAATCCAAGGATCACAGTGGCAACAGGAAAGGGACGCTGGGTCTGCCGCCTCACTTTGAGAGGTGTTCCTATGGCACTTTCAAGCCGTGAGGAGACACACGAGGGGTCCCTGGCAAGCAGACAGGAGTCCTGACGTCGCTGAACACACCCGTGTTTTGAAGGGTTATCCCCGTCATAACTCGAGAATATACCCCAAGATCCTGCCCCAACTCGAGAAAAACCATGAGACTCCCCTATCACCACGAGATGAGGCCCGATACCCATGCACTGCGTGGGGAGATATTCCGTGCTCCCCATCAACCCTGAAAGGAGCCTTGATTTCCTTGATGGAACTCCAGAGAAACCTCAGGAACACTGTCTAAAGTGTAGAGGGATTCAGAGGTCACAGCAGCAACCAGAAAGAGTTCTGTGTTCCCCAAATCATCTCGTGGTGAGAGCTGATTTCCTGGCTTCAAATCAAGAGGGATGCACACTGTCCACAAGCAACACAAGAGGAGGCTTCTCTCTACTGTATGTCTGTAAGAGGGACGTTGAACTTGCGGCCTCCAGTGGAATCGAACCCGAGATGCCCTGACTTGAAATCAGGTCGGAATTCCTGCAGTGACTTGAGTGCAAGCTGGACATCATCTCACAAGATGAAGGGATGTCTGAAGCCCCTGGGGAGACACTAGAGAAAGCCCTAGCTCCCTGCCCCTTCTCACCATGTGGCATCCCATCCATTGGACAGCATGAGAGGAACACGGAGTTCAATGATTCCAAATGAGATGATGCCTGACCCCTCTAGATAAAGGACAGGAATCCCAGGATCCCAGTGGCAACAGCAAAGGGGCCCTGGGTCTGCAGCCTCACCTCGAGAGGTGTTCCTATGGCCCTTTCAAGCCACGGCGAGACTCCCGCGGGGTCCCTCGCAACTAGACAGGAGTCCTGAGGTCGCTGAACACACCCGTGTTTGGAAGGGCCATCTCCGTCGTAACTCGAGAATATACCCCAGGTTCCCGCCGCAACTCGAGAGAAACCATGAGACTTCCCCCTCAGCGCGAGATGAGGCTCGATTCCCCTGCACTGCATACAGAGCAATTCCGTGCTCTCCATCAAACCCGAAAGGAGCCTTGATTTCCATGATGGCACTCCAGAGAAACCCCAGGAATACTGTCTCACGTCTAGAGGGATCCTAAGGTCACTGCAGCAACAAGATAGACCTCCGTGTACCACAAGCCATCTCGAGGTGAGAGCTGATATCCTGGCTTAAAATCAAGAGGAATGCCAACTGTCCACAAGCACCACAAGAGGAGGATTCTCTCAGCTGTACGTCTCTGAGAGGGAGGTTGTACTTGTGGCCTCCAGTGTAATTGATCCCGAGATGTCCTGCCTCGAAAACAGGCTGCAATTCCTGCAGTGACTTGAGTGCAAGCTGGATTTCATCTCACAATATGAAGGGATGTCAGAAGCCCCTGGGGAGACACTAGAGAAAGCCCTAGCTTCCTGCCCCTTCTCGAGAGCCGACCTCCCATCCATTGGACAGCTCTACATGAACACGGAGTTCAGTGATTCCAAAGAGAGGATGCCTGACTCTTCTGGAAAATTGACAGGAAACCCAGGATCCCAGTGGCAACAGGAAAGGGACCCTGGGTCTGCCACCTCATCTCGAGAAGTGTTCCTATGGCCCTTTCAAGCCGAAAGGAGACTACCGAGGGGTCCCTCACAGCTAGAGAGGGGTCCTGATGTCGTTGAACACACCCATGTTTGAAAGTGCTATCCTTTTCGTAATTCGAGAATATACCCCAGGTTCCAGCCTCACGTCGAGAAAAACCATGAGACTCTCCCCTCGCCGAGGAATGAGGCCCGATTCCTCTGCACTGCATGCTGAGCAATTCCATGCTCCACAGCAAACCCGAAAGGAGCCTTGATTTCCTTGATGGCAATCCAGAGAAACCCCAGGAAAACTGTCTCAAGTCTAGCAGGATCCTGAGGTCACAGCAGCAACCAGAAAGAGCTCCGTGTACCCCAAATCATCTCGAGTTGAGAGTTGATTTCCAGGCTTCAAATCAAGAGGAATGCCAACTGTCCACAAGCACCAGAGGAGGAGGCTTCTCTCAGCTGTACGACTGTGAGAGGGACGTTGAACTTGCGGCCTCCCATGGAATTGACCCCGAAATTCCCTGACTCAAAATCAGGCCGGAACTCATGCAATGACTTGAGTGCAAGCTGGATTTCATCTCACAAGATGAAGGGATGTCTGAAGCCCCTGGGGAGACAATAGAAAAACCCCTATCTCCCTGCCCCTTCTCGACAGGTGGCCTCGCATCCATTGGACACCTCGAGAGGAACACGGAGTTCAATGATTCCAAAGGAGACCATACCTGACTCATCTCGAAAATGGACAGGAATCCCAGGATGCCAGTGGCAACAGGAAAGGGACTCTGGGACTGCCGCCTCAAATCGAGTGGTTTTCCTATGGCCCTTTCAAGCCGTGAGGACTCTCCCGAGGGGTCCCTCACAACTAGACAGGAGTCCTGACATCACTGAACACACCCGTGTTTGGAAGGGCCATCCCTGTCGTAACTCGAGAATATACTTCAGGTTCCCGCCGCAACTCGAGCAAAACCATGAAACTCTCCCTCACCGCGAGATGAGGCCTGATTCCCTGGCTTTGCGTGCAGAGCAATTCCGTGCTCTTCATCAAACCCGAAAGGAGCCTTGATTTCCTGGATGGCACTACAGAGAAACCCAGGAATACTGTATCAAGTCTAGAGGCCTCCTGAGGTCACTGCAGCAATCAGAAAGAGCTCCGTGTACCCCAAATCATCTCGAGGTGAGAGCGGATTTCCTGGCTTCAAATCAAGAGGAATGCCAACTGTCCACAAGCTCCACAAGAGGAGGCTTCTCTAAGCTGTAAGTCTGTGAGAGGACAGTTGAACTTGCGGTCTCCAATTGAATCGACCCCGAGATGCCCTGACACGAAATCAGGACGGAATTCTTGCAGTGACTTGAGTACAAGGTGGATTTCATCTCACAAGATGAAGGGATGACTCAAGTCCCTGGGGAGACACTAGAGAAAGCCTTAGCTCCATGCCCCTTCTCGACAGGCGGCCTCCCATCCATTGGACAGCTCGAGAGGAACACGGAGTGCAATGATTCCAAAGGAGAAGATGCCTGACTCCTCTGGACAATGGACAGGAATCCCAGGATCCAAGTGTCAACAGAAAAGGGACACTGTGTCTTCCGACTCACCTCGAGAGGTGTTCCTATAGCTCTTTCAAGTAGCGAGGAGACTCACGAGGGGTCCCTCGAAACGAGACAGGGGTTCTGATGTCGCAGAACACACGCATGTTTGAAAGGACCATCCCCGTAGTAACTCGAGAATATACCCAGATTCCCACCGCAACTCGGGGAAACCCATGAGACACCCCGCTCGCCGCCTTTTGAGGCTCAATTCCCTGGCACTGCGTGCAGACCAATTCCGTGCTCCCTATCAAACCCGAAAGGAGCCTTGATTTCTTTGATGGCACTCCAGAGAAACCCCAGGAACACTGTCTCAAGGTTAAATGGATCCTGAGGTTACTGCACCAACCAGAAAGAGTTCTGTGTATCCCAAATCATTGCGAGGTGAGAGCTGATTTCCTGGCTTCAAGTCAAGAGGAATGCGAAATGTCCACAAGCACCACAAGAGGAGGCTTCTCCCAGCTGTACGTCTGGGTGAGGGAGGTTGAATTTGCGTCCTCCAGTGGAATCGACCCCGAGATGCCCTGACTCGAAATCAGGTCGGAATTCCTGCAGGGACTTGAGTGCAAGCTGGATTTCATCTCACAAGATGAAGGGATGTCTGAAGACCCTGTGCCGACAATAGAGAAAGCCCGAGCTCCCTGCATTTTCGCGACAGGCGGCCTCCCATTCATTGGACAGCTCGAGAGCAACACGGAGTTCAATGATTCCAAAGGAGACGACGCCTGACTCCTCTGGAAAATGGACAGGAATCCCAGGATCCCAGTTGCAACAAGAAAGGGACAGTAGGTCTGCCGCCTCACCTCGAGAGGTGTTCCTATGGCCCTTTCAAGCCGCGAGGAGAGTCCCGAGGAGTCCCTCGCAACTAGACAGAACTCCTGACGTCGCTGAACACACCCGTGTTTGGAAGGGCCATCCCCGTCGTAACTCGAGAATATACCCCAGGTTCCCGCCGCAACTCGAGAAAAACCATGAGACTCCCCCCTAGACACGAGTTGCGGCCCGATTCCCCTGCAGTCCGTGCAGAGCAATTCGTGCTCCCCATCAAACCCGAAAGGAGCGTTGATTTCCTTGATGGCACTCCAGAGAAACTCCAGGAACACTGTCTCAAGTCTAGAGGGATCCTGAGGTCACCGCAGGAACAAGAAAGAGCTCCGTGTACCCCCAATCATCTCGTGTGAGAGCTGATTTACTGGCTTCAAATCAAGAGGATGCCAACTGTCCAGAAGCATCACAAGAGGAGGCTTCTCGCAGCTGTACTTCTGGGAGAGGAATATTGAATTTGCGGCCTCCACTGGAATCAACCCCGAGATTCCCTGACTCGAAATCAGGCCGGAATTCTTGCAGTGACTTCAGTGCAAGCTGGACTTCATCTCACAAGATGAAGGGATGTCTGATGCCCCTGGATAGACACGAGAGAGAGGCCTAGCTGGCTGCCCCTTCTCAACAGGCGGCCTCCCATCCATTGGACAGCTCGAGAGGAACATGGAGTTCAATGATTCCAAAGGAGAAGATGCCTGACTCCTCTGGAAAATGGACAGGAATACCAGGATCCCAGTGGCAACAGGAAAGGGACTCTGGGTCTGCCGCCTCACCTCGAGAGGTGTTCCTATGGCCCTTTCAAGCCGGGAGGAGACTCCCTTCGAGTCCCTCGCAACTAGAGAGGAGTCCTGACGTCGCTGAACACACCCGTGTTTGGAAGGGCCATCCCCGTCGTAACTCGACAATATACCCCAGGTACCCGCCGCAACTCGAAAGAAACCATGAGACTGCCCCCTCGCCGCGAGATTAGGCCCGATTACCTGCACTGCGTGCAGAGCAATTCCGTGCTCCCCATCAAACCCGAAAGAAACCTTGATTTCCTTGATGAAACCAGAGAAACCCCAGGAGCACTGTCTCAATCTAGAGGGATCCTGAGGTCACTGCAGCAACCAGATAGAGCTCCGTATACCCCAAGTCATCTCGAGGTGAGAGTTGATTTCCTGTCTTCAAATCAAGAGGAATGCCCACTGTCCACAAGCACAACAAGAGGAGGCTTCTCGCATCTGTACGTCTGTGAGACGAACGTTGAATATGCGGCCTCCACTGGAATCGACCCCGAGATGCCCTGATTATAAATCAGGACGGAATTCTTGCAGTGACTTGAGTGCAAGCTGGATTTCATTTCACAAGATGAAGGGATCTCTGAAGCCCCTGGGGAGACAGGAGAGAAGCCCTAGCTCGCCTACCCTTCTCAACAGTCTGTCTCCCATCCATTGGACAGCTCGAGAGGAACACGGAGTTCATTGCTTCCAAAGGAGACGATGTCTGACTCCTCTGGAAAATGGACAGGAAACCCAGGATCCCAGTGGCAACAGGAAAGGGACCCTGGCGCTGGCGCCTCACGTCAAGAGGTGTTCCTATGGCCCTTTCAAGCCGTGAGGAGACTCCCGAGGAGTCCCTCGCAAGTAGACAGGAGTCCTGACGTTGCTGAACACACCCGTGTTTGGCAGGGCCATGCCCGTCGTAACTCGAGTATATACCCGAGGTTCCCGCTGCAACTCGAGAAAAACCGTGAGACTCGCCCCTCGCCATGAGATGAGTCCCCATTCCACTACACTGCATGCAGAGCAATTTCGTGCTCCCCATCAAATCCGAAATGTGCCTTGATTTCCTTGATGGCACTCCAGTGAAACTCCAGGAACACTGTCTCAAGTCCAGAGGGATCCTGAGGTCACTGCAGGAACCAGAAAGAGCTCCGCGTACCCCCAATCATCTCGAAGTGAGAGCTGATTTCCTGGCTTCAAATCTAGAGGAATGCCAACTGTCCACAAGCACCACAAGAGGAGACTTCTCTCAGCTGTACCTTTGAGAGAGGGACGTTGAATTGTGACCTCCAGTGGAATCGAACCCCAGATACCCTGACTTGAAATCAGGCCGGAATTCCTGCAGTGACTGAGTGCAAGCTGGATTTCATCTCACAAGATGAAGGGATGTCTGAAGCCCCTGGGGAGACCCTGTATAAAGCCCTAGTTCCTGGGCCATTCTCGACAGGTGTCCTCCCATCCATTGGGCAGCTCGACAGCAACACGGAGTTCAATGATTCCAAATGAGACGACGACTGACTCCTTTGGATAATGGACAGGAATCCCAGTCTCCCTGTGGCAACAGGAAAGGGACACTGGGTCTGCCGCCTCACCTCGAGAGGTGTTCCTATGGCCCTTTCAAGCCGCGAGCAGACTCCCGAGGAGTCGCTCGAACTAAACAGGAGTCCTGACCTCGCAGAACACACCCGATTTTGGAAGGGTCTTCCCCGACGTAACACGAGAATATACCCCAGGTTCCAGAGGCAACTCAAAAAAACCCATGTGACTCCCCCCCTCACCACGAGATGAGGCCCGATTCCCCTGCACTGCATGCAGGGAAATTCCGTGCTCCCCATCAACCTGAAAGAAGCCTTGATGTCCGTGATGGCAGTCAAGAGAAACTCCAGGAACACTGTCTCAAGTCTAGAGGGATCCTGAGGTCACTGCAGGAACCAGAAAGAGCTTCGTGTACCCCCAATTATCTCGAGGAGAGAGCTGATTCACTGGCTTCAAATCAAGAGAAATGCCAACTGTCCAGTAGCACCACAAAAGGAGGCTTCTCGCAACAGTACGCCTGGGAGAGGGACGTTAAATTTGCGGCCTCCACTGGATTCGACCCCGAGATGCCCTGACTCGAAATCAGGGCACAATTCTTGCGGTGACTTGAGCAAGCTGGATTTCATCTCACAAGATGAAGGGATGTGTGAAGCCCCTGGGGAGACACGAGAGAAAGCCCTAGCTCGCTGCCCCTTCTCAATAGACGGCCTCCCATCCATTGGACAGTTACAGAGGAACACGGAGTTCAATAATTCCAAAGGCGACAATGCGTGACTCCTCTGGAAAATGGACAGGAATCCCAGGATCCCAGTGGCAACAGAAAAGGGACACTGGGTCTGCCGCCTCACCTCGAGAGATATTCCTATGACCCTTTCAAGCCACGAGGAGACTCCCGAGGGGTCCCTCGCAACTAGACAGGTGTCCTGACTTCGCTGAACACACCCGTGTTTGGAAGGGCCATCCCCGTCGTAACTCGAGATTATACCCCAGGTTCCCTCCACAACTCGAGAAAAACCATGAGAATCCCCCGTCGCCGCGAGATGAGGCACGATTCCGCTGCAAGGTGTGGAGATCAATTCTGTGCTCCCCATCAAACCCGAAAGGAGCCTTGATTTCCTTGATGGCACTCCAGAGATTCCCCAGGAACACTGTCTCAAGTCAAGAGGGATCCTGAGGTCACTGAAGGAACCAAAAAGTGCTCCATGTACCCCCAATCATCTCGAGGTGAGAGCAGATTTCCTGGCTTGAAATCAAGAGGAATGCCAACTGTCCAGAAGCACCACGGGAGGAGGCTTATCTAAGCTGTACGACTGGGAGAGAGACTTTGAATTTGCGGCCTCCAGTGGAATCGAACCTGAGATGCCCTGACTCGAAATCAGGCCGGAATTCCTGCAGTGACTTTACTGCAAGCTGTATTTCATCTCACAAGATGAAGGGATGTCTGAAGACCCTGGGGAGACACTAGAGAATGCCCTAACTACCTGGCCATTCTCGACAGGCGTCCTCCCATCCATTGGGCAGCTCGACAGCAAACCGGAATTCAATTATTCCAAAGGCGACGATGCCTGACTCCTCTGGAAAATGGATAGGAATCCCAGGATCCCAGTGACAACAGGAAAGGGATCCTGGGTCTGCAGCCTCACCTCTACAGGGGTTCCTATGGTCCCTTCAAGCCCCGAGGAGACTCACGAGGACTCCCTCGAACTAGACAGGAGTCCTGACGTCGCTGAACACACCCGTGTTTTGAAGGACCATCCCCGTCGTACCTCGAGAATATACCCCAAGTTCCCGCCGCAACTCGAGAAAAATCATTAGACTACCCCCTTGCCACGAGATGAGGCCCGATTCCCCTGCACTGCGTGCCGAGCAATTCCGTGCTCCCCATCAAACCCGAAAGGACCCTTGATTTCCTTGATGGCACTCCAGAGAAACCCCAGGACCACTCTCTCAAGTCTAAAGGGATCCTAAAGTCACTGCCCCAACCAGAAACAGCTCCGTGTATCCCCAATCATCTCGAGGTGAGAGTGAATTTCCTGGCTTCAAATCAAGAGGAATGCCAACTGTCTACAAGCACCACAAGAGGAGACTTCTCGCAGCTGTACGTCTGAGGTAGGGATGTTGAATTTGCGGCCTCCAGTGGAATCGACCCCGAGATGCCCTGACTCGAAATCAGGCCGGAATTCCTGCAGTGACTTGAGTGCAAGCTGGATTTCATCTCACAAGATGAAGGGATGTCTGAAGACCCTGAGGAGACACTAGAGAATGCCCTAACTACCCGGCCGTTCTCGACAGGCGTCCTCCCATTCATTGGGCAGCTCGACAGCAACACGGAATTCAATTATTCCAAAGGCGACGATGCCTGACTCCTCTGGAAAATGGACAGGAATCCCAGGATCCCAGTGGCAACAGGAAAGGGATCCTGGGTCTGCAGCCTCACCTCTACAGGGGTCCTATGGTCCCTTCAAGCCCCGAGGAGACTCACGAGGACTCCCTCGAACTAGACAGGAGTCCTGACGTCGCTGAACACACCCGTGTTTTGAAGGACCATCCCCGTCGTACCTCGAGAATATACCCCAGGTTCCCGCCGCAACTCGAGAAAAATCATTAGACTACCCCCTTGCCACGAGATGAGGCCCGATTCCCCTGCACTGCGTGCCGAGCAATTCCGTGCTCCCCATCAAACCCGAAAGGACCCTTGATTTCCTTGATGGCACTCCAGAGAAACCCCAGGACCACTCTCTCAAGTCTAAAGGGATCCTAAAGTCACTGCCCCAAGCCGAAACAGCTCCGTGTATCCCCAATCATCTCGAGGTGAGAGTGAATTTCCTGGCTTCAAATCAAGAGGAATGCCAACTGTCTACAAGCACCACAAGAGGAGACTTCTCGCAGCTGTACGTCTGGGGTAGGGATGTTGAATTTGCGACCTCCAGTGGAATCGAACCCGAGATGCCCTGACTCGAAATCAGGTCGGAATTCTTGCAGTGACTAGAGTGCAAGCTGGATTTCATCTCACAATATGAAGGGATGTCTGAAGCCCCTGGGGAGACAAGAGAGATAGCCCTAGCTCGCTGCCCCTTCTCAACAGACGGTCTCCCATTCATTGGACATCAAGAGAGGAACACGTAATTCAAAGATTCCAAAGGTGATGACCTCTGACTCCTCTGGAAAATGGACAGGAATCCCAGGATCCCAGTGGCAATAGGAAACGGAACCTGGGTCTTCTGCCTCACCTCGAGAGGTGTTCCTATGGCCTTTCAAGCCGCGAGGAGACTTCCGAGGTGTCCTTCGCAACTAGACAGGAGTCCTGACGTCGCTGAACACACCCGTGTTTGGATGGGCCATCCCCGTCGGAACTCGAGAATATAACCCAGGTTCCCGCAGCAACTCGGGAAAAAACATGAGACTCCCCCCTCGCCGCGATATGAGGCCTGATTCCGCCACACTGCATGCAGAGCAATACCGTGCTCCCCATCAAACACAAAAGGAGCCTTGATTTCCTTGATGGCACTCCAGAGAAACCCAGGAACACTGTCACAAGTATAGAGGTATCCTAAAGTCACTGCACCAAACAGAAACAGCTCCGTGTATTCACAATCATCTCGGGGTGAGAGCTGATATCCCGGCTTCAAATCAAGAAGATTGGCAACTGTCTACAAGAACCACAAGAGGAGGCTTCTCTCAGCTGTACGTCTGTGAGAGGGACGTTGAATTTGAGGCTTCCATTGGAATAGACCCCGAGATGCCCTGATTCGAAATCAGGCCGTAAGTCCTGCAGTGACTTAAGTGCAAGCTGGATTTCTTGTCACAAGTTGAAGGGATGTCTGAAGACCCTGGGGAGACACGAGAGATAGGCCTAGCTCGCTGCCCCTTCTCAACAGGCGGCCTCCAAACAATTGCAGACCTCGAGAGGAACACGGAGTTCAATGATTCCAAAGGAGACGATGCCTGACTCCTCTGGAAAATGGACAAGAATCCCAGGATCTCAGTGGCAACAGGAAAGAGACCCTGTGTCTGCCGTATCAACTTGAGAGGTGTTCCTATGGCCCTTTCAAGGCACCAGGAGACTCCCGACGGGTCCCTCGCAGCAAGACAGGAGGCCTGACATGGCTGAACACACCCTGTTTCGAAGTGTATCCCCGTCGTTACTCGAGAAAATACCCCAGTTTCCCGCTGCAACTCGAGAAAAACCATGAGACTCCACCCTCGCCACGAGTTGTGGCCCTATTCCCCTGCACTGCGTGTAGTGCAATATTGTGCTCCCCATCAAACCCGAAAGGGGACTTGATTTCCTTGATGGCCCTCCAGAGAGACGCCAGGAACACTGTCTCAAGTCTAGAGGGATCCTGAGGTCACTGCTGCAACCAGAAATATCTGAGTACCCAATCATCTCGAGGTGAGAGCTGATTTCCTGGCTTCAAATCAAGAGGAATGCCAACTGTCCACAAGCACCACAAGAGGAGGCTTCTCTCAGGTGTACGTCTGTGACAGGGACCTTGAATTTGCGGCCTGCACTGGAATCGACCCCGAGATGCCCTTAGTCGAAATCAGGCAAGAATTCCTCCAGGGACTTGGGTGCAAGCTGGATTTCATCTCACAAGATGAAGGGATGTCTGAAGCCCCTGGGGAGACACCAGAGAAAGTCCTAGCTCACTGCCCCTTCTCGAGAGGCGGCCACCCATCCATTGGACAGCTCGAGAGGAACACGGAGTTCAACGATTCCAAAGGAGACGATGACTGACTCCTCTGGAAAATGGCCAGGTAACCCAGGATCACAGAGGCAACAGGAAAGGCACTCTGGCTCTGACGCCTCAACTCGAGAGGTGATCCTATGGCCCTTTCAAGCCGGGAGGAGACTCCCGAGGAGTCCCTCGCAACCAGACAGGAGTCCTGACGTCGTTGAACACACCTGTGTTTGGAAGGGCCATCCCGTCGTAACTCGAGAATATACACCTGTTTCCCTCCACAACTCGAGAAAAGCCATGAGACTCTCCCCTCGCCGCGAGATGAGGCCCGATTCGCCTGCACTGCGTGCAGAGCAATTCCGTGCTCCCCATCAAACCCGAAATTAGCCTTGATTTCCTTGATGGCAGTCCAGAGAAACTCCAGGAACACTGTCTCAAGTCTAGAGGGATCCTGAGGTAACTGCAGCAACCAGAAAGAGCTCTGTGTACCCCCATTCACCTCGAAGTGAGAACTGATTTCCTGGGTTCAAATCAAGAGGAATGCCAACTGTCCACAAGGACCACAAGAGGAGGGTTCTCTCAGCTGTACTTCTGTGAGAGGGACGTTGAATTTGCTGCCTCCAATGGAATCCACCCCGAGATGCCCTGACTCAAAATCAGGCTGCAATTCCTGCAGTAATTTGAGTGCAAGCCTGATTTCATCTCACAAGATGAAGGGATATCTGAAGCCCCAGGGAGACACTAGAGAAAGCCCTAGCTCCCTGCCCCTTCTCGACAGGCGGCCTCCCATTCATTGGCCAGCTCGAGAGAAACACGGAGTTCAAAGGTTCCAAAGGAGACGATGCCTGACTCCCCTGGAAAATGGACAGGAATCCCACGATCACAGTGGCAACAGGAAAGGGATCCTAGGTCTGACGCCTCACCTCGAGAGGTGTTTCTATGGCCATTTCAAGCCTCGAGGTGACTCCCGAGGAGTTCTACACAACTAGACAGGAGTACTGACGTCGCTGAACACACCCGTGTTTGGAAGGGCCATCCCCGTCGTAACTCGAGAATATACCACAGGTTCCCGCCGCAACTCTAGTAAAACCATGAGACTCCCACCTTACCACGAGATGAGGGCTGATTCCGCTGCACTGTGTGCAGAGCAATTCCATGCTCCCCATCAAACCCGAAATGAGCCTTGATTTCCTTCATGGCACTCCTGAGAAACTCCAGGAACACTGCCTCAAGTCTAGAGGGATCCTGAGGTCACTGCAGGAACAAGATAGAGCTCCGTGTACCCCCAATCATCTCGAGGTGAGAGCTGATTTCCTGGCTTCAAATCAAGAGGATTGCAAACTGTCCACAAGCACCACAAGAGGAGTCTTCTGGCAGCTGTACGTCTGGGAGAGGGCCTTTGATTTTGCGGACTCCACTGGAATCGACCTGGAGATGCCCTGAAGAGATATCAGGCTGGAATTCTTGGAGTGAGTTGAGTGCAAGCTGGATTTCATCTCACAAGTTGAAGGGATGTCTGAAGTCCCTGGGGAGACACGATAGAAAGCCCTAGCTCCCTACCCCTTCTCAACAGGCATCCTCCCATCCATTGGACAGATCAAAAGGAACACGGAGTTCAATGATTCCGAAGGAGACGATGTCTTACTTCTCTGGAAAATGGACAGGAATCCCAGGATCCCAGTGCCAACAGGAAAGGGAACCTGGGTCTGCTGCCTCAACTTGAAAGGTGTTCCTATGGCCCTTTCAAGCCCCAAGGAGACTCCCAAGGGGTCCCTCGCAACTAACAGGTGTCCAGACGTCACTGAACACACCCGTGTTTGGAAGGGCCATCCCCGTCGTAACTCGAGAATATACCACAGGTTCCCGCCGCAACACGAGAAAAACCATGAGACTCCCAACTCGCCGAGAGATGAGGTCCTGTTCACTGCACTGCGTGCAGAGCAATTCCGTGCTCCCCATCAAACCTGAAAGGAGCCTTGATTTCCTTGATGGCACTCCAGACAACCCCAATAACACTGTTTCAAGTCGAGAGGAATCCTGAGGTCACTGCAGCAAGCAGAAAGAGCTCCGTGTACCCCCAATCATCTCGAGGTGAGAGCTGATTTCCTGGCTTCAAATCAAGAGGAATGCCAACTGTCCACAAGCACCACAAGAGGAGGCTTCTGTCATCTGTACGTCTGTGAGAGGGCCGTTGAATTTCCGGACCCCAATGGAATCAACCCCGAGATACCCTGACAGGAAATCAGGCCGCATTTCCTGCAGTGACTTGAGTACAGGCTGGATTTCATCTCACAAGATGAAGGGATGTCTGAAGACCCTGGAGAGACTTTAGAGAAAGCCCTAGCTCCCTGCCATTCTTGACAGACTGCCTCCCATCCATTGGACAGTTCGAGAGGATCACGGAGTTCAATGACTCAAAGGAGACGATACCTGACTCTTCTGGAAAAAGGACAGGAATCCCAGGATCCCAGTGGAAACAGGAAAGGGACACTTGGTTTGCGGCCTCACATCGGGAGGTGTTCCTATGGCTCTTTCAAGCCGCGAGGAGACTCCCGAAGCGTCCCTCGCAACTAGACAGGAGTCCTGACGTCACTGAACACACCCATGTTTGGAAGGGCCATCCCCGTCGGAACTCGAGAATATACCCCAGGTTGCCGCAGCATTTCGAGAAAAACCATGAGACTCCACCCTCACCGCGAGATGAGGCCAGATTCGCCTGCACTGTGTGCAGAACAATTCTTTGCTTCCCATTAAACCAGAAAGGAGCCTTGATTTCCTTGATGTTACTCCAGAGAAACCCTAGGAACAGTGTCTCAAGTCTAGAGGGATCCTGAGGTAACTGAGGCAACCAGAAAGAGCTCTGTGTACCCCCATTCACATCGAAGTGAGAGCTGATTTCCTGGGTTCAAATCAAGAGGAATGCCAACTGTCCACAAGGACCACAAGAGGAGGCTTCTATCAGGTGTACGTCTGTGAGAGGGACGTTGAATTTGCTGCCTCCAATGGAATCGACCCCGAGATGCCCTGACTTGAAATCAGGCCGGAATTCCTGCAGTGATTTGAGTGAAAGCCTGATTTCATCTCACAAGATGAAGGGATGTCTGAAGCCCCTGGGAGACACTAGAGAAAGCCCTAGCTCCATGCCCCTTCTCGACAGGCGGCCTCCAATTCATTGGCCAGCTCGCGAGTAACACGGAGTTCAATGATGCCAAAGGAGACGATGCCTGACCCCTCTAGAAAATGGACAGGAATCACAGGATCACAGTCGCAACTGGAAAAGAACCCTGGGTCTGCCGCCTCACCTCGAGAGGTGTTCCTATGGCGCTTTCAAGGCGCGAGGAGACCCCTGAGTGGTCCCTCGCATCTAGACAGTAGTCCTGAAGTCGCTGAAGACACCAGTGTTGGGAAGGGCCATCCCCGTCTTAACACGAGAATATACCCCAGATTCCCGCCGCAACTCGAGAAAAACCATTAGACCCCCCCCCCCGGCCGAGAGATGAAGCCCAATTCCCCTGCAGTGCACGAAGAGCAATTCCGTGCTCCCCATGAAACCCGAAAGGATCCTTGATTTCCTTGATGGCACTCCAGAAAATCCCCAGAAACACTGTCTGAATTCTAGAGGGATCCTGAAGTCACTGAAGAAAAACAGAAAGAGTTCCAAGTACCCCCAATCATCTCGAGGTGAGAGGTGATTTCCTGGCTTCAAATCAAGAGGAATGCCAAATATCCACAAGCACCACAAGAGGAGGCTTGTCACAGCTGTACGTCTGGGAGAGGGACGTTGAAATTGCGGCCTCCACTGGAATCGACCCTGAGATGCCCTGACTCGAAATCAGGCCGGAATTCTTGCAGTGACTTGAGTGCAAGCTGGATTTCATCTCACAAGATGAAGGGATGTCTGAAGCCCCTAGGGAGACACGAGAGAAAGCCCTAGCTCGCTGCTGCTTCTCAACAGGCGTCCTCCAATCCATTGGAGAGCTCTAGAGGAAAACGCAGTTCAATGATTCCAAAGGAGACGATGGCTGACTCCTCTGGAAAATGGACAGGAATCTCAGGATCACATTGGCAACAGGAAAGGGACACTGGGTCTGCCGCCTCACCTCGATAGGTGTTCCTATGGCCCTTTCAAGCCGCGAGGAGACTCCCGACGGGTCCCTCGCAACTAGACAGGAGTCCTGACGTCGCTGAACACACCCGTATTTGGAAGGGCCATCTGCGTCGTAACTCGAGAATATACCCCAAGTTCCCGCCCCAACTCGAGAAAAACAATGAGATTCCCCCGTCACCGCGAGATGAGGCCTGATTCCCCTGCACTGCATGCAGAGCAACTCCGTGCTCCCCATCAAACCCGAAAGGAGCCTTGATTTCCTTGACGGCACTCCAGAGAAACCCCAGGAACACTGTCTCAAGTCAAGAGGGATCCTAAGGTCACTGCAGGAACAAGAAAGAGCTCCGTGTACCCCCAATCATCTCGAGGTGAGAGCTGTTTTCCTGGCTTCAAATCAAGAGAATTGCCAACTCTCCACAAGCACCACATGAGGAGGTTTCTAGCAGCTGTACGTCTGGGAGAGGGACGTTGAATTTGCGGCCTCCACTGGAATCGACCTCGAGATACCCTGAAGCGAAATCAGGCCGGAATTCTTGGAGTGACTTAGTTCAAGCTGGATTTCATCTCACAAGTTGAAGGGATGTCTGAAGCCCCTGGGGAGACACGATAGAAAGCCCTAGCTCCCTGCCGCTTCTCAACAGGCGTCCTCCCGTCCATTGGACAGATCGAAAGGAACACGGAGTTCAATGATACTGAAGGAGACGATTTCTGACTCTTCTGGAAAATGGACAGGAATCCCAGGATCCCAATGGCAACAGTAAAGGAAACCTGGGTCTGCTGCCTCACTTTGAAAGGTGTTTCTATGGACCTTTCAAGCCGCGAGGAGACTCCCAAGGGGTCCCTCGCAACTAGACAGGAGACCTGACGTCGCTGAACACACTCGTGTTTGGAAGGGCCATCCCCGTCGGAACTCGAGAATATACCACAGGATCCTGATGCAACACGAGAAAAACCATGAGACTCCGCTCTCGCCGTGAGATGAGGCCCGATTCCCTGCAATGCATGCAGAGCAATTCCGTGCTCCCCATCAAACCTGAAAGGAGCCTTGATTTCCCTGATGGAACTCCAGACAAACCCAAGAACACTGTTTCAAGTCTAGAAGAATCCTGATGTCACTGCAGCAAGCAGAAAGAGCTCTGTGTACCCCCAATCATCTGGAGGTGAGATCTGATTTCCTGGCTTCAAATCAAGAGGAATGCCAACTGTCCTCAAGCACCACAAGAGGAGGCATCTCGCAGCTGTACGTCTGGGAGAGGGACATTGAATTTGCGGCATCCAATCGAATCAACCCCGAGATGCCCTGACACGAAATCAGGCCGCAATTCCTGCAATGACCTGAGTGCAGGCTGGATTTTCTCTCACAAGATGAAGGGATGTCTGAAGCCCCTGGGGAGACACTAGAGAAAGCCCTAGTTCCCTGCTCCTTCTCGACAGGCGGCCTCCCATCCATTGGACAGCTCGAGGGAAAACGGAGTTCAATGACTCCAAAGGAGACGATACCTGACACCTCTGGAAAATGAACTGGAAACCCAGGATCCCAGTGGCAACAGGAAAGGGACACTTGGTTTGCGGCCTTACATCGGGAGGTATTCCTATGGCCCTTTCAGCCGCGAGGAGACTCCCGAGGGGTCCCTCGCAACTAGACAGGAGTCCTGACGTTGCTGAACACACCCGTGTTTGGAAGGGCCATCCCTGCCATAACACGAGAATATACCCCAGGTTCCCGCCGCAAATCGAGAAAAACCATGAGATTCCACCCTCGCCACGAGATGAGGCCCGATTTGCCTGCACTGCATGCAGAGAAATTCCGTGCTCCCCAACAAACCAGAAAGGAGTCTTGATTTCCTCGATGTTACTCCAGAGAAAACCTAGGAACAGTGTCTCAAGTCTAGAGCGATCCTGAGGTAACTGCAGCAACCAGAAAGAGCTCTGTGTAACCCCACTCACCTCGAGGTGAGAGCTGATTTCCTGGGTTCAAATCAAGAGGAATGCCAACTGTCCACAAGCACCACAAGCGGAGGCTTCTCACAGCTCTACGTCTGTGAGAGGGACTTTGAATTTGCTGCCTCGAATGGATTCGACCCCGAGATGCCCTGACTAGAAATCAGGCCGGAATTCCTGCAGTGATTTGAGTGCAAGCCTGATTTCGTCTCACAAGATGAAGGGATGTCTGAATCCCCAGGGAGACAATAGAGAAAGCCCGAGATCCCTGTCTCTTCTAGACGGGCGGCCTCCCATTCAATGGCCAGCTCGAGAGGAATACGGAGTTCAATGATTCCAAAGGAGACGATGCCTGACTCCTCTGGAAAATGGACAGGAATCACAGGATCACATTGGCAACAGGAAAAGGACCCTGGGTCTGCCGCCTCACCTCGAGAGGTGTTGCTATGGCCCTTTCAAGTGGCGAGGAGACTCCCGAGGGGTCCCTCGTAACTAGACAGGAGTTCTGACGTCCCTGAACACACCCGTGTTTGGAAGGGCCATCCACGCCGTAACTCGAGAATATATCCCAGGTTCCCGCCGCAACTCGAGAAAAACCATGAGACTCCCCCCTCGCGTGAGATGAGGCTCTGTTCCCCTTCACTGAATGCAGAGCAATTCCGTACTCCCGTCAAACACAAAAGGAGCCTTAATTTCCTTGATGGCACTCCAGAGAAACTCAAGGAAGACTCTCTCAAGTCTACAGGGATCCTGAGGTCACTGCAGGAACCAGAAAGAGCTCAGTGTACCCCCAATCATCTCGAGGTGAGAGTGAATTTCCTGGCTTCAAATCAAGAGGAATGCCAACTGACCTCAAGCACCACAAGAGGAGGCTTCTCGCAGCTGTACGTCTGGGAGAGGGACGCTGAACTTATGGCCTCCACTGGAATCGACCCCAAGATGCCCTGACTCTAATCAAGGCCGGAATTCGTGCAGTGACTTGAGTGCAAGCTGGATTTCATCTCACAAGTAAAGGGATGTCTGAAGCCCCTGGGGACACACTAGTGAAAGCCCTAGCTCCCTACCTTTTCTAGAGAGGCGGCCTCCCATCCATTGGACAGCTCGAGAGGAACACGGAGTTCAATGATTCCAAAGGAGACGATGCCTGTCTCTTCTGGAAAATGGAAAGGAATCCCAGGATCACAGTGGCAACAAGAAAGCGACAATGGGTTTGCCGCCTCACCTCGAGAGGTTTTCCTATGGCCCTTTCAAGCCGCGAGGAGACTTCCGAGGGGTCCCTCGCAACTATACAGCAGTCTTGACGTGGCTGAACATACCCGTTTTGGAAGGGCCATCCCCGCCGTTACTCGAGAATATACCCCAGGTTCCCGGCGCAACTCGAGAAAAACCATGAGCCTCCCCACTCACTGCGAGATGAAGCCCGATTCCCCTGCACTGTGTGGAGAGCAATTCCGTGCTCCACGTCAAACACGAAAGGAGCCTTCATTTCCTTGATGGCAGTCCAGGGAAACTCAGGGAACACTCTCTCAAGTTTTGAGGGATCCTGATGTCACTGCAGGCACCAGAAAAAGCTCCGTGTACCACCAATCTTCTAGAGGTGAGCGTGAATTTCCTGGCTTAAAATCAAGAGGAATGCCAACTGTCCACAAGCACCACAAGAGGAGGCTTCTCTCAGCTGTACGTCTGGGACTGGGACGCTGAATTTATGGCCTCCACTGGAATCGACCCCGAGATGCCCTGACACGAAATCAGGCCGGAATTCCTGCAGTGACTTGAGTGCAAGCTTGATTTCGTCTCACAAGATGAAGGCATGTCTGAAGCCCCTGGGGAGACACTAGAGAATGCCCTAGCACCCTGTCTTTTTCGACAGGCGGCCTCCCATCCATTGGACAGGTCGAGAGGAACACGGAGTTCAATGATTCCAAAGGAGATGATGCCTGACTCCTCTGGCAAATGTACAGGAATCCCAGGATCCCAGTGGCAACAGGAAAGAGAACCTGGGTGTTCGGCCTCACCTCGAGAGGTGTTCCTATGGCCCTTTGAAGCCGAGAGGAGACTCGCGAGGGGTCCCTCGCAACTAGACAGGAGTCCTGACGTCGCTGAACACACCCGTGTTTGGAAGGGCCATCCAAGCCTTAACTCGAGAATATACCCCAGGTTCCCACCGCAACTCGAGAAAACCCATGAGACTCCCCCCTCGACACGAGATGAAGCCCGATTCCCCTGCACTGTGTGCAGAGCAATTCCGTGCTCCCCATCAAACCCGAAAGGAGCCTTGATTTCCTTGATTGGCCTCCAGAGAAACTCAAGGAACACTCTCTCAAGTCTAAGGGTATCATGCGGTCCATGCAGGAAACAGAAAGAGCTCCGTGTACCCCCAATCATCTCGAGGTGAGAGCGAATTTCCTGGCTTCAAATCAAGAGGAATGCCAACTGTCCACAAGCACCACAAGAGGAGGCTTCTCGCACCTGTACGTCTGGGAGAGGGACGCTGAATTTATGGCCTCCACTGGAATCGACCCCGAGATGCCCTGACACTAAATCAGGCTGGAATTCTTGCAGTGACTTGAGTGCAAGGTGGATTTCATCTCACAAGATAAAGGGATGACTAAAGCCCCTGGGGAGACAATGGAGAAAGCCCTAGCTCCCTGCCTTTTCAAGAGAGGCGGCCTCACATCCATTGGACAGCTCGAGAGGAACTCAGAGTTCAATGTTTCCAAAGGAGACGATGCCTGACTGCTCTGGAAAATGGACAGGAATCCCAGAATCCCAGTGGCAACAGGAAAGGGACAATGGGTCTGCTGCCTCATCTCGTGAGGTTTTCCTATGGCACTTTCAAGCCACGAAGAGACTCCCGAGGGGTCCCTCGAAACTAGACAGAAGTTTTGACTTCGCTGAACACACCCGTGTTTGGAAGGGCCATCCCCGTCGTAACTCGAGAATATACCCCAGGTTCCCTCCGAAACTCGAGAAAAACCAAGAGACTCCCCCCTCGCCGTGAGTTGAGGCCCGATTCCCCTGTGCAGCATGCAGAGCAATTGTGTGCTCCCCATCAAACCTGAAAGGAACCTTGATTTCCTTTATGGCACTCCAGAGAAACCTCAGGAACACTGTCTCAAGTCTAGAGGGATCCTAAAGTCACTTCACCAACCAGAAACAGCTCCGTGTATTCCGAATCATCCCGAGCTGAGAGCTGATTTCCTGGCTTCAAATCAAGAGGAATGTCAACTGTCCAGAAGCACCACAAGAGGAGGCTTCTGGCAGCTGTACGTCTGGTTGAGGGAGGTTGAATTTGCTGCCTCCAGTGGAATCGAAGCCGAGATGCCATAACTCGAAATCAGGCCGGAATTCCTGCAGTGACTTGAGTGCAAGATAGATTTCATCTCACAAGATGAAGGGTTGTCTGAAGCCCCTGGGGAGACACTAGAGAATGCCCTAGCAAGCTGCCCTTTCTCGACAGGCTGCCTCCTGTCCATTGGACAGCTCGAGAGGAACACGGTGTTCAATGATTCCAAAGGAGACGATGCCTGACTCCTCTGGAAAAAGGACAGGAATCCCAGATTCCCTTGGCAACAGGAAAGGGAACCTGGGTCTGCGGCTTCACCTCGAGAGGTGTTCCTATGGCCCTTTCAAGCCGCTAGGAGTCTCACGAGGGGTCCCTCGCAACGAGACAGGAGTACTGACGTCGCTGAACACACCCGTGTTTGGAAGGGCCATTCCCCACGTAACTCGAGAATATACCCCAGGTTCCCGCCGCAACTCGAGAAAAACGATGAGACTCCCCCTTCGCCGCGAGATGAGGCCCGATTCCCCTGCACAGCATGCAGAGCAATTGCGTGCTCCCCATGAAACCCGAAAGGAGCCTTGATTTCCTTGATGGAACTCCAGAGCATCCCCAGGACACTGTCTCAAGTCTAGAGGGCACCTAAAGTCACTTCAGCAACCAGAAAAAGAATCGTGTATTCCGAATCATCTCGAGCTGAAAGCTGATTTCCTGGCTTCAAATCAAGAGGAATGCCAACTGTCCACAAGCACCACAAGAGGAGGCTTCTGGCAGCTGTACATCTAGTTGAGGTAGGTTGAATTTGCGGCCTCCAGTGGAATCGACCCCGAGATGCCCTGACCCGAAATCAGGCCGGAATTCCTGCAGTGACTTGAGTGCAGCTGGATTTCATCTCACAAGATGAAGGGATGTCTGAAGCCCCTGGGGAGACACTAGAGAATGCCCTAGCACCATGCCCTTTCTCGACAGGCGGCTTCCCATCCATTGGACAGATCGAGAGGAACACGGAGTTCAATGATTCCAAAGGAGACGATGCCTGACTCCTCTGGAAAATGGACAGGAATCCCAGGATCCCAGTGGTCACAGGAAAGGGAACCTGGGACGGCGGCCTCAACTCGAGAGGTGTTCCTATGACTCTTTCAAGCCACGAGGAGAAACCCCAGGGATCCCTCGCAACTACACAGGAGTCCTGACGTTGCTGAACCCACCCGTGTTTGGAAGTGGCATCCCCGCCGTAACTCGAGAATATACCCCACCTTCCCGCCGAACTGGAGTAAAAACATGAGACTCCCCCCTCGCTGCGAGATGAAGCACGATTCCCGTGCACTGCGTGCAGAGAAATTCCGTGCTCCCCGTCAAACAAAAAAGGAGCCTTGATTTCCTTGATGGCACTCCAGAGAAGCTCAAGGAACACTCTCTCAAGTCTAGAGGGATCCTGCGGTCACTGCAGGAACCAGAAAGAGCTCCGTGTACCCCCAATCATCTCGAGGTGAGAGCGAATTTCCTGGTTTCAAATCAAGAGGAATGCCAACTGTCCACAAGCACCACAAGAGGAGGCTTCTCGCAGCTCTACGTCTGGGAGAGGGAAGTTGAATTTATGGCCTCCACTGGAATTGACCCCGAGATTCCCTGACTCGAAATCAGGTCGGAATTCTTGCAGTGACTTGAGTGCAAACTAGACTTCATCTCACAAGATAAAGGGATGTCTGAAGCCCCTGTGGAGACACTAGAGAAAGCCCTAGCTCCCTTCCTTTTATAGAGAAGTGGCCTCCCATCAAATGGACAGCTCGAGAGGAACACGGAGTTCAATGATTCCAAAGGAGACGATGCCTGACTCCTCTGAAAACTGGACAGGAATCTCAGGATCCCAATAGCAACAGGAACGGGAGAATGGGTCTGCCGCCTCACCTCGAGAGGTTTTCCTATGGCCCTTTCTAACCGAGAGGAGATTCCCGAGGGGTCCATCGCAGCTAGACAGGAGTCCTGACGTCTCTGAACACACCCGTGTTTGGAAGTGCCATCCCCGACGTAACTCGAGAATATACACCAGGTTCCCGCCGCAACTCGAGAAAAACCATGAGACTCCACCCTCGCCGCGAGATAAGGCCCAATTCCCCTGCACAGCATGCAGAGCAATTGCGTGCTCCACATCAAACCCGAAACGAGCCTTGATTTCCTTGATGGCACACCAGAGAAACAACAGGATGACTGTCTCAAGTCTAGAGGGATCCTAAAGTCACTTCACCAACCAGAAACAGTTCCGTGTATTCCGAATCATCTCGAGCTGAGAGCTGATTTCCTGGCATCAAATCAAGAGGAATGCCAACTGTCCACAAGCACCACAAGAGTACGCTTCTCGCAGCTGTACGTCTGGTTGAGGGAGGTTGAATTTGCGGTCTACAGTGGAATCGACCCCGAGATGCCCGGACACAAAATCAGGCCGGAATTCCTGCAGTGACATGAGTGCAAGCTGGATTTCATCTCACAAGATGAAGGGATGTCTGAAGCCCCTTGGGAGACACTAGAGAATGCCCTAGCACCCTGCCCTTTCTCGACAGGCGGCCTCCCATCCAATGGACAGCTCGAGAGGAACACGGAGTTCAATGATTCCGAAGGAGAGTATGCCTGACTCCTCTGGAAAATGGACAGGAATCCCAAGATCCCAGTGGCAACAGGAAACGGACCCTGGGTCTGCGGCCTCAGCTCGAGAGGTGTTCTTATGGCCCTTTCAAGCCACGAGAGAGTCCCGAGCGGTCCCTCGCAACTAGACAGGTGTCCTGACGTCACTGAACACACCCGTGTTTGGAAGGGCCATCCTCGCCGTAACTCGAGAATATACCTCAGGTTCCTGCCGCAACACGAGAAAAACCATGAGACTTCCCCATTCCGCGAGATGATGCCCGATTCCCCTGCACTGCGTGCAGAGCAATTCCGTGCTACCCGTCAAACCCGAAAGGAGCCTTGATTTCCTTGATGGCACTCCAGAGAAACTCAAGGAACACTCTCTCAAGTCTAGAGGGATACTGAGGTAACTGCAGGAACCAGAAAGAGCTCCGTGTACCCCCAATTTTCTCGAGGTGAAAGCGAATTTCCTGGCTTCTAATCAAGAGGAATGCCAACTGTCCACAAGCACCACAAGAGGAGGCTTCTCCCAGTTGTACGTCTGGTTGAAGGAGGTTGAATTTGCGGCCTCCAGTGGAATTGACTCCGAGATGCCCTGACTCGAAATCAGGCCGGAATTCTTGCAGTGACTTGAGTGGAACCTGAATTTCATCTCACAAATAAAGGGATGTCTGAAGCCCCTGGGGAGACACTAGAGAAAGCCCGAGCTCCCTGCCTTTTCTAGAGAGGCAGCCTCCCATCCATTGCACAGCTCGAGAGGAACACGGAGTTCAGTGATTCCAAAGGAGATGATGCCTGACTCCTCTGGAAAAAGGACAGAAATTCCAGGATCCCAGTGGCAACAGGAAAGGGACAATGGGTCTGCCGCCTCACCTCGAGAGGTTTTCCTATGGCCCTTTCAAGCCGCGAGGAGACTCCCGAGGGCTCCCTCGCAACTAGACAGGAGTCCTGACGTCGCTGAACACACCCGTGTTTGGAAAGGCCATCCCGTCGTAATTCGAGAATATACCCCAGGTTCCCGCCGCAATTCGAGAAAAACCAGAAGCCTTCCCCCTTGCCGCGAGATGAGGCCCGAATCCCCTGCACGGCATGCAAAGCAATTGCGAGCTCCCCATCAAACCCAAAATGAGCCTTGATTTCCTTGATGGCACTTCAGAGAAACCCCAGGAACACTGTCTCAAGTTTAGAGGGATCCTAAAGTCACTTCACCAACCAGAAACAGTTCCGTGTATTCCGAATCATCTCGAGCTGAGAGCTGATTTCCTGGCTTCAAATCAAGTGGAATGCCAACTGTCCACAAGCACCACAAGAGGACGCTTCTCACAGCTGTATGTCTGGTTGAGGGAGGTTGAATTTGTGGCATCCATTGGAATCGACCCCGAGATGCCCTGACTCGAAATCAGGCCGGAATTCCTGCAGTGACTTGAGTGCAAGATGGATTTCATCTCACAAGATGAAGGGATGTCTGAAGCCCCTGGGGAGACACTAGAGAATGCCCTAGCACCCTGCCCTTTCTCGACAGCCTGCCTCACATCCATTGCACAGCTCGAGAGGAACACGGAGTTCAATGATTCCAAAGGAGACGATGCCTGACTCCTCTGGAAAATGGACAGGAACCCCAGGATCCCAGTGGCAACAGGAAATGGAACCTGGGTCTGCAGCATCACATCGAAATGTGTTCCTATGGCCCTGTCAAGCCGCAAGGAGTCTCCCGAGGGGTCCCTCGCAACTAAACAGGAGTCCTGACGTCGCTGAACACACTCGTGTTTGGAAGGGCCATACCCGCCGTAACTCGAGAATATATCCCAGGTTCCCGCCACAACTCGAGAAAAACCATGACACTCCCCCCCGCAGCGAGATGAAGCCAGATTCTCCTGCACTGCATGCAGAGCAATTCCGAGCTCCCCGTCAAACCCGAAAGGAACCTTGATTTCCTTGATGGCACTCCAGAGAAACACAAGGAACACTCTCTCAAGTGTAGAGGGATCCGGATTCACTGCAGGAACCAGAAAGAGCTCCATGTACCCACATTCATCTCGAGGTGAGAACGAATTTCCTGGCTTCAAATCAAGAGAAATGCCAACTGTCCACAAGAACCACAAGAAGAGGCTTCTCGCAGCTGTACGTCTGGTAGAGGGACGTTGAATTTATGGCCTCCACTGGAATCGAGCCTGAGATGCCCTGACTCGAAATCAGGCCGGAATTCTTGCAGTGAATTGAGTGCAAGCTGGATTTCATCTCACAAGATTAAGGGATGAATGAAGCCCCTGGGGAGATACTAGAGAAAGCCCTAGCTCCCTGCCTTTTCTAGATAGGCGGCCTCCCATCCATTGGACAGCTCGAGAGGAACAGGGAGTTCAATGATTCCAAAGGAGATGATGCCTAACTCCTCTGGAAAATGACAGGAATCCCAGGATCCCAGTGGCAACAGTAATGGGACAATGGGTCTGCTGCCTCACTTCGAGAGGTTTTCCTATGGCCCTTTAAAGCCGCGAGGAGACTCCCGAGGGGTCCCTCGAAACTAGACAGGAGTCCTGACGTCACTGAACACACCCGTCTTTGGAAGGGCCATCCCCGTCTTAACTCGAGGATATACATCAGGGTCCCACCGCAACTCGAGAAAAACCATGAGACTCCCCCCTTGCCGTGTGCTGAGGCCCGATTCCCCTGCACAGCAAGCAGAGCAATTGGGTGCTCCCCATCAAACCCGAAAGGAGTCTTGATTTCCTTGATGGCACTCCACAGAAACCCCAGGAACACTGTCTCAAGTCTAGAGGGATCCTAAAGTCACATCACCAACCAGAAACAGCTCCGTGTATTCCGAATCATCTCGAGCTGAGAGCTGATTTCCTGGCTTCAAATCAAGAGGAATGCCAACTGTCCACAAGCACCACAAGAGGAGGCTTCTCGCAGCTGTACGTCTGGTTGAGGGAGGTTGAATTTGCCCATCCAGTGGAATCGACCCCGAGATGCCCTGACTCGAAATCAGGCCAGAATTCCTGCAGTGACTTGAGTGCAAGCTGGATTTCATCTCACAAGATGAAATGATGTCTGAAGCCCCTGGGGAGACACTAGAGAATGCCATAGCTCCCTGCCCTTTCTTGACAGGTGGTCTCCCATCCATTGGACAGCTCGAGAGAAACACGGAATTCACTGATTCCAAAGGAGACGATGCCTGACTCCTCTGGAAAATGGACAGGAATCCCAGGATCCCTGTGGCAACAGGAAAGGGACAATGGGTCTGCCGCCTCATCTCGAGAGGTTTTTAATGGCCCTTTCAAACCGCGAGGAGACTCCCGAGGGGTCCCTCGCAACTAGACAGGAGTCCTGACGTCGCTGAACACACCCGTGTTTGGAAAGGCGATCCCCGTTGGACTCGAGAATATACCGCAGGTTCCAGCCTCAACTAGAGTAAAACCATGAGACTCCCCCCTCGCCGCGAGATGTGGCCCGATTCCCCTGCTCAGCTTGCAGAGCAATTGAATGCTCCCCATCAAACCCGAAAGGAACCTTGATTTCCTTGATGGCACTCCAGAGAAACCCCAGGAACACTGTCTCAAGTCTAGAGGGATCCTAAAGTCACTTCAACAACCAGAAACAGCTCCATGTATTCCGAATCATCTCGAGCTGAGAGCTGATTTCCTGGCTTCAAATAAAGAGAAATGCCAACTGTCCACAAGCACCACAAGAGGAGACTTCTCGCAGCTGTACGTCTGGTTGAGGGAGGTTGAATTTGCGGCCTCCAGTGGAATCGACCCCGACATGCCCTGACTCGAAATCAGGCCGGTATTCCGGCAGTGACTTGAGTGCAAGCTGGATTTGATCTCACAAGATGAAGGGATGTCTGAAGCCCCTGGGTAGACACTAGAGAAGGGCCTAGCACCCTGCACTTTCTCGACAGCCGGTCTCCCATCCATTGGACAGCTCGAGAGCAACATGGAGTTCAATGATTCCAAAGGAGACGATGCCTGACTCCTCTGGAAAATGGACAGGAATCCCAGGATCCCAGTGGCAACAGGAAAGGGACAATGGGTCTGCCGCCTCAACTCGAGAGGTTTTCCTATGGCCCTTTGAAGCCGCGAGGAGACTCCCGAGGGGTCCCTCGCAACTAGACAGGAGTCTTGACGTCGCTGAACACACCCGTGTTTGGAAGGGCCATCCCCATCGTAACTCGAGAATATATCCCAGGTTCCCGCCGCAACTCGAGAAAAACCATGAGACTCCACTCTCGCCGCGAGATAAGGCCCAATTCCCCTGCACAGCATGCAGAGCAATTGCGTGCTCCACATCAAACCCGAAACGAGCCTTGATTTCCTTGATGGCACACCAGAGAAACAACAGGATGACTGTCTCAAGTCTAGAGGGATCCTAAAGTCACTTCACCAACCAGAAACAGTTCCGTGTATTCCGAATCATCTCGAGCTGAGAGCTGATTTCCTGGCATCAAATCAAGAGGAATGCCAACTGTCCACAAGCACCACAAGAGTACGCTTCTCGCAGCTGCACGTCTGGTTGAGGGAGGTTGAATTTGCGGTCTACAGTGGAATCGACCCCGAGATGCCCGGACACAAAATCAGGCCGGAATTCCTGCAGTGACATGAGTGCAAGCTGGATTTCATCTCACAAGATGAAGGGATGTCTGAAGCCCCTTGGGAGACACTAGAGAATGCCCTAGCACCCTGCCCTTTCTCGACAGGCGGCCTCCCATCCAATGGACAGCTCGAGAGGAACACGGAGTTCAATGATTCCGAAGGAGAGTATGCCTGACTCCTCTGGAAAATGGACAGGAATCCCAAGATCCCAGTGGCAACAGGAAACGGACCCTGGGTCTGCGGCCTCAGCTCGAGAGGTGTTCTTATGGCCCTTTCAAGCCACGAGAGAGTCCCGAGCGGTCCCTCGCAACTAGACAGGTGTCCTGACGTCACTGAACACACCCGTGTTTGGAAGGGCCATCCTCGCCGTAACTCGAGAATATACCTCAGGTTCCTGCCGCAACACGAGAAAAACCATGAGACTTCCCCATTCCGCGAGATGATGCCCGATTCCCCTGCACTGCGTGCAGAGCAATTCCGTGCTACCCGTCAAACCCGAAAGGAGCCTTGATTTCCTTGATGGCACTCCAGAGAAACTCAAGGAACACTCTCTCAAGTCTAGAGGGATACTGAGGTAACTGCAGGAACCAGAAAGAGCTCCGTGTACCCCCAATTTTCTCGAGGTGAAAGCGAATTTCCTGGCTTCTAATCAAGAGGAATGCCAACTGTCCACAAGCACCACAAGAGGAGGCTTCTCCCAGTTGTACGTCTGGTTGAAGGAGGTTGAATTTGCGGCCTCCAGTGGAATTGACTCCGAGATGCCCTGACTCGAAATCAGGCCGGAATTCTTGCAGTGACTTGAGTGGAACCTGAATTTCATCTCACAAATAAAGGGATGTCTGAAGCCCCTGGGGAGACACTAGAGAAAGCCCGAGCTCCCTGCCTTTTCTAGAGAGGCAGCCTCCCATCCATTGCACAGCTCGAGAGGAACACGGAGTTCAGTGATTCCAAAGGAGATGATGCCTGACTCCTCTGGAAAAAGGACAGAAATTCCAGGATCCCAGTGGCAACAGGAAAGGGACAATGGGTCTGCCGCCTCACCTCGAGAGGTTTTCCTATGGCCCTTTCAAGCCGCGAGGAGACTCCCGAGGGCTCCCTCGCAACTAGACAGGAGTCCTGACGTCGCTGAACACACCCGTGTTTGGAAAGGCCATCCCGTCGTAATTCGAGAATATACCCCAGGTTCCCGCCGCAATTCGAGAAAAACCAGAAGCCTTCCCCCTTGCCGCGAGATGAGGCCCGAATCCCCTGCACGGCATGCAAAGCAATTGCGAGCTCCCCATCAAACCCAAAATGAGCCTTGATTTCCTTGATGGCACTTCAGAGAAACCCCAGGAACACTGTCTCAAGTTTAGAGGGATCCTAAAGTCACTTCACCAACCAGAAACAGTTCCGTGTATTCCGAATCATCTCGAGCTGAGAGCTGATTTCCTGGCTTCAAATCAAGTGGAATGCCAACTGTCCACAAGCACCACAAGAGGACGCTTCTCACAGCTGTATGTCTGGTTGAGGGAGGTTGAATTTGTGGCATCCATTGGAATCGACCCCGAGATGCCCTGACTCGAAATCAGGCCGGAATTCCTGCAGTGACTTGAGTGCAAGATGGATTTCATCTCACAAGATGAAGGGATGTCTGAAGCCCCTGGGGAGACACTAGAGAATGCCCTAGCACCCTGCCCTTTCTCGACAGCCTGCCTCACATCCATTGCACAGCTCGAGAGGAACACGGAGTTCAATGATTCCAAAGGAAACGATGCCTGACTCCTCTGGAAAATGGACAGGAACCCCAGGATCCCAGTGGCAACAGGAAATGGAACCTGGGTCTGCAGCATCACATCGAAATGTGTTCCTATGGCCCTGTCAAGCCGCAAGGAGTCTCCCGAGGGGTCCCTCGCAACTAAACAGGAGTCCTGACGTCGCTGAACACACTCGTGTTTGGAAGGGCCATACCCGCCGTAACTCGAGAATATATCCCAGGTTCCCGCCACAACTCGAGAAAAACCATGACACTCCCCCCCGCAGCGAGATGAAGCCAGATTCTCCTGCACTGCATGCAGAGCAATTCCGAGCTCCCCGTCAAACCCGAAAGGAACCTTGATTTCCTTGATGGCACTCCAGAGAAACACAAGGAACACTCTCTCAAGTGTAGAGGGATCCGGATTCACTGCAGGAACCAGAAAGAGCTCCATGTACCCACATTCATCTCGAGGTGAGAACGAATTTCCTGGCTTCAAATCAAGAGAAATGCCAACTGTCCACAAGAACCACAAGAAGAGGCTTCTCGCAGCTGTACGTCTGGTAGAGGGACGTTGAATTTATGGCCTCCACTGGAATCGAGCCTGAGATGCCCTGACTCGAAATCAGGCCGGAATTCTTGCAGTGAATTGAGTGCAAGCTGGATTTCATCTCACAAGATTAAGGGATGAATGAAGCCCCTGGGGAGATACTAGAGAAAGCCCTAGCTCCCTGCCTTTTCTAGATAGGCGGCCTCCCATCCATTGGACAGCTCGAGAGGAACAGGGAGTTCAATGATTCCAAAGGAGATGATGCCTAACTCCTCTGGAAAATGACAGGAATCCCAGGATCCCAGTGGCAACAGTAATGGGACAATGGGTCTGCTGCCTCACTTCGAGAGGTTTTCCTATGGCCCTTTAAAGCCGCGAGGAGACTCCCGAGGGGTCCCTCGCAACTAGACAGGAGTCCTGACGTCGCTGAACACACCCGTGTTTGGAAAGGCGATCCCCGTTGGACTCGAGAATATACCGCAGGTTCCAGCCTCAACTAGAGTAAAACCATGAGACTCCCCCCTCGCCGCGAGATGTGGCCCGATTCCCCTGCTCAGCTTGCAGAGCAATTGAATGCTCCCCATCAAACCCGAAAGGAACCTTGATTTCCTTGATGGCACTCCAGAGAAACCCCAGGAACACTGTCTCAAGTCTAGAGGGATCCTAAAGTCACTTCAACAACCAGAAACAGCTCCATGTATTCCGAATCATCTCGAGCTGAGAGCTGATTTCCTGGCTTCAAATAAAGAGAAATGCCAACTGTCCACAAGCACCACAAGAGGAGACTTCTCGCAGCTGTACGTCTGGTTGAGGGAGGTTGAATTTGCGGCCTCCAGTGGAATCGACCCCGACCCCGACATGCCCTGACTCGAAATCAGGCCGGTATTCCGGCAGTGACTTGAGTGCAAGCTGGATTTGATCTCACAAGATGAAGGGATGTCTGAAGCCCCTGGGTAGACACTAGAGAAGGGCCTAGCACCCTGCACTTTCTCGACAGCCGGTCTCCCATCCATTGGACAGCTCGAGAGCAACATGGAGTTCAATGATTCCAAAGGAGACGATGCCTGACTCCTCTGGAAAATGGACAGGAATCCCAGGATCCCAGTGGCAACAGGAAAGGGACAATGGGTCTGCCGCCTCAACTCGAGAGGTTTTCCTATGGCCCTTTGAAGCCGCGAGGAGACTCCCGAGGGGTCCCTCGCAACTAGACAGGAGTCTTGACGTCGCTGAACACACCCGTGTTTGGAAGGGCCATCCCCATCGTAACTCGAGAATATATCCCAGGTTCCCGCCGCAACTCGAGAAAAACCATGAGACTCCACTCTCGCCGCGAGATAAGGCCCAATTCCCCTGCACAGCATGCAGAGCAATTGCGTGCTCCACATCAAACCCGAAACGAGCCTTGATTTCCTTGATGGCACACCAGAGAAACAACAGGATGACTGTCTCAAGTCTAGAGGGATCCTAAAGTCACTTCACCAACCAGAAACAGTTCCGTGTATTCCGAATCATCTCGAGCTGAGAGCTGATTTCCTGGCATCAAATCAAGAGGAATGCCAACTGTCCACAAGCACCACAAGAGTACGCTTCTCGCAGCTGTACGTCTGGTTGAGGGAGGTTGAATTTGCGGTCTACAGTGGAATCGACCCCGAGATGCCCGGACACAAAATCAGGCCGGAATTCCTGCAGTGACATGAGTGCAAGCTGGATTTCATCTCACAAGATGAAGGGATGTCTGAAGCCCCTTGGGAGACACTAGAGAATGCCCTAGCACCCTGCCCTTTCTCGACAGGCGGCCTCCCATCCAATGGACAGCTCGAGAGGAACACGGAGTTCAATGATTCCGAAGGAGAGTATGCCTGACTCCTCTGGAAAATGGACAGGAATCCCAAGATCCCAGTGGCAACAGGAAACGGACCCTGGGTCTGCGGCCTCAGCTCGAGAGGTGTTCTTATGGCCCTTTCAAGCCACGAGAGAGTCCCGAGCGGTCCCTCGCAACTAGACAGGTGTCCTGACGTCACTGAACACACCCGTGTTTGGAAGGGCCATCCTCGCCGTAACTCGAGAATATACCTCAGGTTCCTGCCGCAACACGAGAAAAACCATGAGACTTCCCCATTCCGCGAGATGATGCCCGATTCCCCTGCACTGCGTGCAGAGCAATTCCGTGCTACCCGTCAAACCCGAAAGGAGCCTTGATTTCCTTGATGGCACTCCAGAGAAACTCAAGGAACACTCTCTCAAGTCTAGAGGGATACTGAGGTAACTGCAGGAACCAGAAAGAGCTCCGTGTACCCCCAATTTTCTCGAGGTGAAAGCGAATTTCCTGGCTTCTAATCAAGAGGAATGCCAACTGTCCACAAGCACCACAAGAGGAGGCTTCTCCCAGTTGTACGTCTGGTTGAAGGAGGTTGAATTTGCGGCCTCCAGTGGAATTGACTCCGAGATGCCCTGACTCGAAATCAGGCCGGAATTCTTGCAGTGACTTGAGTGGAACCTGAATTTCATCTCACAAATAAAGGGATGTCTGAAGCCCCTGGGGAGACACTAGAGAAAGCCCGAGCTCCCTGCCTTTTCTAGAGAGGCAGCCTCCCATCCATTGCACAGCTCGAGAGGAACACGGAGTTCAGTGATTCCAAAGGAGATGATGCCTGACTCCTCTGGAAAAAGGACAGAAATTCCAGGATCCCAGTGGCAACAGGAAAGGGACAATGGGTCTGCCGCCTCACCTCGAGAGGTTTTCCTATGGCCCTTTCAAGCCGCGAGGAGACTCCCGAGGGCTCCCTCGCAACTAGACAGGAGTCCTGACGTCGCTGAACACACCCGTGTTTGGAAAGGCCATCCCGTCGTAATTCGAGAATATACCCCAGGTTCCCGCCGCAATTCGAGAAAAACCAGAAGCCTTCCCCCTTGCCGCGAGATGAGGCCCGAATCCCCTGCACGGCATGCAAAGCAATTGCGAGCTCCCCATCAAACCCAAAATGAGCCTTGATTTCCTTGATGGCACTTCAGAGAAACCCCAGGAACACTGTCTCAAGTTTAGAGGGATCCTAAAGTCACTTCACCAACCAGAAACAGTTCCGTGTATTCCGAATCATCTCGAGCTGAGAGCTGATTTCCTGGCTTCAAATCAAGTGGAATGCCAACTGTCCACAAGCACCACAAGAGGACGCTTCTCACAGCTGTATGTCTGGTTGAGGGAGGTTGAATTTGTGGCATCCATTGGAATCGACCCCGAGATGCCCTGACTCGAAATCAGGCCGGAATTCCTGCAGTGACTTGAGTGCAAGATGGATTTCATCTCACAAGATGAAGGGATGTCTGAAGCCCCTGGGGAGACACTAGAGAATGCCCTAGCACCCTGCCCTTTCTCGACAGCCTGCCTCACATCCATTGCACAGCTCGAGAGGAACACGGAGTTCAATGATTCCAAAGGAGACGATGCCTGACTCCTCTGGAAAATGGACAGGAACCCCAGGATCCCAGTGGCAACAGGAAATGGAACCTGGGTCTGCAGCATCACATCGAAATGTGTTCCTATGGCCCTGTCAAGCCGCAAGGAGTCTCCCGAGGGGTCCCTCGCAACTAAACAGGAGTCCTGACGTCGCTGAACACACTCGTGTTTGGAAGGGCCATACCCGCCGTAACTCGAGAATATATCCCAGGTTCCCGCCACAACTCGAGAAAAACCATGACACTCCCCCCCGCAGCGAGATGAAGCCAGATTCTCCTGCACTGCATGCAGAGCAATTCCGAGCTCCCCGTCAAACCCGAAAGGAACCTTGATTTCCTTGATGGCACTCCAGAGAAACACAAGGAACACTCTCTCAAGTGTAGAGGGATCCGGATTCACTGCAGGAACCAGAAAGAGCTCCATGTACCCACATTCATCTCGAGGTGAGAACGAATTTCCTGGCTTCAAATCAAGAGAAATGCCAACTGTCCACAAGAACCACAAGAAGAGGCTTCTCGCAGCTGTACGTCTGGTAGAGGGACGTTGAATTTATGGCCTCCACTGGAATCGAGCCTGAGATGCCCTGACTCGAAATCAGGCCGGAATTCTTGCAGTGAATTGAGTGCAAGCTGGATTTCATCTCACAAGATTAAGGGATGAATGAAGCCCCTGGGGAGATACTAGAGAAAGCCCTAGCTCCCTGCCTTTTCTAGATAGGCGGCCTCCCATCCATTGGACAGCTCGAGAGGAACAGGGAGTTCAATGATTCCAAAGGAGATGATGCCTAACTCCTCTGGAAAATGACAGGAATCCCAGGATCCCAGTGGCAACAGTAATGGGACAATGGGTCTGCTGCCTCACTTCGAGAGGTTTTCCTATGGCCCTTTAAAGCCGCGAGGAGACTCCCGAGGGGTCCCTCGCAACTAGACAGGAGTCCTGACGTCACTGAACACACCCGTCTTTGGAAGGGCCATCCCCGTCTTAACTCGAGGATATACATCAGGGTCCCACCGCAACTCGAGAAAAACCATGAGACTCCCCCCTTGCCGTGTGCTGAGGCCCGATTCCCCTGCACAGCAAGCAGAGCAATTGGGTGCTCCCCATCAAACCCGAAAGGAGTCTTGATTTCCTTGATGGCACTCCACAGAAACCCCAGGAACACTGTCTCAAGTCTAGAGGGATCCTAAAGTCACATCACCAACCAGAAACAGCTCCGTGTATTCCGAATCATCTCGAGCTGAGAGCTGATTTCCTGGCTTCAAATCAAGAGGAATGCCAACTGTCCACAAGCACCACAAGAGGAGGCTTCTCGCAGCTGTACGTCTGGTTGAGGGAGGTTGAATTTGCCCATCCAGTGGAATCGACCCCGAGATGCCCTGACTCGAAATCAGGCCAGAATTCCTGCAGTGACTTGAGTGCAAGCTGGATTTCATCTCACAAGATGAAATGATGTCTGAAGCCCCTGGGGAGACACTAGAGAATGCCATAGCTCCCTGCCCTTTCTTGACAGGTGGTCTCCCATCCATTGGACAGCTCGAGAGAAACACGGAATTCACTGATTCCAAAGGAGACGATGCCTGACTCCTCTGGAAAATGGACAGGAATCCCAGGATCCCTGTGGCAACAGGAAAGGGACAATGGGTCTGCCGCCTCATCTCGAGAGGTTTTTAATGGCCCTTTCAAACCGCGAGGAGACTCCCGAGGGGTCCCTCGCAACTAGACAGGAGTCCTGACGTCGCTGAACACACCCGTGTTTGGAAAGGCGATCCCCGTTGGACTCGAGAATATACCGCAGGTTCCAGCCTCAACTAGAGTAAAACCATGAGACTCCCCCCTCGCCGCGAGATGTGGCCCGATTCCCCTGCTCAGCTTGCAGAGCAATTGAATGCTCCCCATCAAACCCGAAAGGAACCTTGATTTCCTTGATGGCACTCCAGAGAAACCCCAGGAACACTGTCTCAAGTCTAGAGGGATCCTAAAGTCACTTCAACAACCAGAAACAGCTCCATGTATTCCGAATCATCTCGAGCTGAGAGCTGATTTCCTGGCTTCAAATAAAGAGAAATGCCAACTGTCCACAAGCACCACAAGAGGAGACTTCTCGCAGCTGTACGTCTGGTTGAGGGAGGTTGAATTTGCGGCCTCCAGTGGAATCGACCCCGACCCCGACATGCCCTGACTCGAAATCAGGCCGGTATTCCGGCAGTGACTTGAGTGCAAGCTGGATTTGATCTCACAAGATGAAGGGATGTCTGAAGCCCCTGGGTAGACACTAGAGAAGGGCCTAGCACCCTGCACTTTCTCGACAGCCGGTCTCCCATCCATTGGACAGCTCGAGAGCAACATGGAGTTCAATGATTCCAAAGGAGACGATGCCTGACTCCTCTGGAAAATGGACAGGAATCCCAGGATCCCAGTGGCAACAGGAAAGGGACAATGGGTCTGCCGCCTCAACTCGAGAGGTTTTCCTATGGCCCTTTGAAGCCGCGAGGAGACTCCCGAGGGGTCCCTCGCAACTAGACAGGAGTCTTGACGTCGCTGAACACACCCGTGTTTGGAAGGGCCATCCCCATCGTAACTCGAGAATATATCCCAGGTTCCCGCCGCAACTCGAGAAAAACCATGAGACTCCACTCTCGCCGCGAGATAAGGCCCAATTCCCCTGCACAGCATGCAGAGCAATTGCGTGCTCCACATCAAACCCGAAACGAGCCTTGATTTCCTTGATGGCACACCAGAGAAACAACAGGATGACTGTCTCAAGTCTAGAGGGATCCTAAAGTCACTTCACCAACCAGAAACAGTTCCGTGTATTCCGAATCATCTCGAGCTGAGAGCTGATTTCCTGGCATCAAATCAAGAGGAATGCCAACTGTCCACAAGCACCACAAGAGTACGCTTCTCGCAGCTGTACGTCTGGTTGAGGGAGGTTGAATTTGCGGTCTACAGTGGAATCGACCCCGAGATGCCCGGACACAAAATCAGGCCGGAATTCCTGCAGTGACATGAGTGCAAGCTGGATTTCATCTCACAAGATGAAGGGATGTCTGAAGCCCCTTGGGAGACACTAGAGAATGCCCTAGCACCCTGCCCTTTCTCGACAGGCGGCCTCCCATCCAATGGACAGCTCGAGAGGAACACGGAGTTCAATGATTCCGAAGGAGAGTATGCCTGACTCCTCTGGAAAATGGACAGGAATCCCAAGATCCCAGTGGCAACAGGAAACGGACCCTGGGTCTGCGGCCTCAGCTCGAGAGGTGTTCTTATGGCCCTTTCAAGCCACGAGAGAGTCCCGAGCGGTCCCTCGCAACTAGACAGGTGTCCTGACGTCACTGAACACACCCGTGTTTGGAAGGGCCATCCTCGCCGTAACTCGAGAATATACCTCAGGTTCCTGCCGCAACACGAGAAAAACCATGAGACTTCCCCATTCCGCGAGATGATGCCCGATTCCCCTGCACTGCGTGCAGAGCAATTCCGTGCTACCCATCAAACCCGAAAGGAGCCTTGATTTCCTTGATGGCACTCCAGAGAAACTCAAGGAACACTCTCTCAAGTCTAGAGGGATACTGAGGTAACTGCAGGAACCAGAAAGAGCTCCGTGTACCCCCAATTTTCTCGAGGTGAAAGCGAATTTCCTGGCTTCTAATCAAGAGGAATGCCAACTGTCCACAAGCACCACAAGAGGAGGCTTCTCCCAGTTGTACGTCTGGTTGAGGGAGGTTGAATTTGCGGCCTCCAGTGGAATTGACTCCGAGATGCCCTGACTCGAAATCAGGCCGGAATTCTTGCAGTGACTTGAGTGCAACCTGAATTTCATCTCACAAATAAAGGGATGTCTGAAGCCCCTGGGGAGACACTAGAGAAAGCCCGAGCTCCCTGCCTTTTCTAGAGAGGCGGCCTCCCATCCATTGCACAGCTCGAGAGGAACACGGAGTTCAATGATTCCAAAGGAGATGATGCCTGAATCCTCTGGAAAAAGGACAGAAATTCCAGGATCCCAGTGGCAACAGGAAAGGGACAATGGGTCTGCCGCCTCACCTCGAGAGGTTTTCCTATGGCCCTTTCAAGCCGCGAGGAGACTCCCGAGGGCTCCCTCGCAACTAGACAGGAGTCCTGACGTCGCTGAACACACCCGTGTTTGGAAAAGCTATCCCGTCGTAATTCGAGAATATACCCCAGGTTCCCGCCGCAATTCGAGAAAAACCATAAGCCTTCCCCCTTGCCGCGAGATGAGGCCCGAATCCCCTGCACGGCATGCAAAGCAATTGCGAGCTCCCCATCAAACCCAAAATGAGCCTTGATTTCCTTGATGGCACTTCAGAGAAACCCCAGGAACACTGTCTCAAGTTTAGAGGGATCCTAAAGTCACTTCACCAACCAGAAACAGTTCCGTGTATTCCGAATCATCTCGAGCTGAGAGCTGATTTCCTGGCTTCAAATCAAGTGGAATGCCAACTGTCCACAAGCACCACAAGAGGACGCTTCTCACAGCTGTATGTCTGGTTGAGGGAGATTGAATTTGCGGCATCCATTGGAATCGACCCCGTGATGCCCTGACTCGAAATCAGGCCGGAATTCCTGCAGTGACTTGAGTGCAAGATGGATTTCATCTCACAAGATGAAGGGATGTCTGAAGCCCCTGGGGAGACACTAGAGAATGCCCTAGCACCCTGCCCTTTCTCGACAGCCTGCCTCACATCCATTGCACAGCTCGAGAGGAACACGGAGTTCAATGATTCCAAAGGAAACGATGCCTGACTCCTCTGGAAAATGGACAGGAAACCCAGGATCCCAGTGGCAACAGGAAATGGAACCTGGGTCTGCAGCATCACATCGAAATGTGTTCCTATGGCCCTGTCAAGCCGCAAGGAGTCTCCCGAGGGGTCCATCGCAACTAAACAGGAGTCCTGACGTCGCTGAACACACCCGTGTTTGGAAGGGCCATACCCGCCGTAACTCGAGAATATATCCCAGGTTCCCGCCACAACTCGAGAAAAACCATGACACTCCCCCCCGCAGCGAGATGAAGCCCGATTCCCCTGCACTGCATGCAGAGCAATTCCGAGCTCCCCGTCAAACCCGAAAGGAGCCTTGATTTCCTTGATGGCACTCCAGAAAAATCCAGGAACACTCTCTCAAGTCTAGAGGGATCCTGACGTCACTGCAGGAGCCAGAAAGAGCTCCATGTACCCCCAATCATCTCGAGGTGAGAACTGATATCCTGGCTTCACATCATGAGGAATGCCAACTGCCCACAAGCACCAGAAGAGAATGCTTCTCTCATCTGTACATCTAGGAGAGGGATATTGATTTTGCGGTCTGCAGTGCAATAGACCACGAGACTCCATGACTCGAAATCAGGCCGTTATCCCTGCAGTGACTTGAGTGCAATCTGGATTTCATCTCACAAGATGAAGGAATGTCTGAAGCTCCTGGGGAGACACGAGAGAAAGCACTAGCTTGCTGCCCCTTCTCAACAGGCGTCCTTACATCCATTGGACAGTTCGAGAGGAACACGGTGTTCAAAGATTCTAAATCACATGGAAATTACGTGGAATCACGTGGGAATCACGTGGTAATCACGTGGGAATCACTTGTCAATCACGTGGGAATCACGTGGGAATCTCGCGGGAATCACGTGGGAATCATGTGGGAATCACGTGTCAATCACGTGGAAATCACATGGAATCACGTGGTAATCAAGTGTCAATCACGTTGGAAACACGTGGGCATCACGTGTCAATCAGGTGGGAATCACATGGGAATCACGTATCAATCACGTGGGAATCACGTGGGAATCACGTGGGAATCACGTGGGAATCTCATGGGAATCACGTGGAAATCACGTGTCAATCACGTGCGAATCAGGTTTGAAGCACGAGTGACTCACGTGGAAATCATGAGGGAATCAAGTGGGAATCACGTGGGAATCACGTGTCAATCACGTGGGAATCATGAGTCAATCACGTTGGAAAGACATGGGAGACACGTGGGAATCACTTGGGAATCACGTGTCAATCACGTGGGAATCACGTGGGAATCACGTTTGAATCACGTGTCATTCACGTGGGAATCACGTGTCATTCACATGGGAATGACGTGGGAATCACGTTTCAATCACGTGGGAGTCACGTGGGAATCACGTGGTTATCACGTGGGAATCACGTGTCAATCACATGGGAATCACGTGTGAATCACGTTGGAATCACGGGTCAATCACGTAGTAATCACGTGGGAATCACGTGTCATTCACATGGGAATTACGAGGGAATCACGTGGGAATCACGTGTCAATCACGTGGGAGTCACGTGGGAATTACGTGGGAATCACGTGGAAATCACGTGTCAATCACGTGGGAATAATGTGGAATCATGTGGGGATCACGTGTCAATCACATGGTATTCACATGTTAATCACGTGGGAATCACGTGTCAATCACGTGGGAAACACGTGGGAATCACGTGTCATTCACGTGGGAATCACGTGGGAATCACGTGTCATTCACATGGGAATCACGTGAGAATCACGTGGGAATCACGTGTCAATCACATGGGAATAATGTGGAATCACGTGGGAATCACGTGGGAATCATTGTCAACCACGTGGGAATCACGTGGGAATCACGTGGGAATCACTTGTCAAACACGTGGGAATCACCTGGGAGTCACGTGTCAATCACGTGGGAAACACGTGGGAGTCACGTGATAATCACATGGGAATCACGTGTCAATCACGTGGGAATCACGTGGTAATCACTTGTTAATCACGTGAGCATCACGTGGGAATAACCTGGGAATCACAGTGGAATCACCTGTCAATCACGTGGGAATCACGTGGGAATCATGTGAGAATCACGTGGGAATCACTTGTCAATCACAGGGGATTCACTTGGGAATCAGGTGGGAATCACGTGGGAATCACGTGGGTATCACGTGGGTATCACGTGGGAATCACGTGTCAATCACATGGGATTCACGTGGGAATCAGGTGGAAATCACGTGGGAATCACGTGTAAATCACGTGGGAATCATGTGGGAATCACGTAGCAATCTGTGGGAATCACGTGTCAATCACGTGGAAATCACGTGGGAATCACGTGGGAGTCATGCGTCAATCACATGGGAATCACGTGGGAGTCACGTGGCCATCACGTTGGAATCACGTGGGAATCACGTGAGAATCACGTGTCATTCACATGGGAATCACGTAAGAATCACGTGTCAATTACATGGGAATCACATGGGAATCAAATGGGAATCACGTGTCAATCACGCGGGAATCATGTGGGAATCACGTGTCAATCACGAGGGAATAACGTGGGAATCACGTGGGAATCACTGGTCAATCACGTGGAATCACTAGGGAATCACGTGTCAATCATGTGGGAATCACGTGGGAATCACGTGCGAATCACGTCTCAATCACGTGGGAATCTCATGGGAATCACGTGGTAAACACGTGTCAATCAGGTGGGAATCACATGGGAATCACGTGTGACTCACATGGAAATCATGAGGGAATCATGTGTGAATCACGTGGGAATCACGTGTCAATCACGTGGGAATCACGTGTCAATAACGTGGGAATCATTCGTCAATCACGTGGGAATCACGTGGGAGTCACGATTCAATCACGTGGGAATCATGTTGGAATCGCATGTCAATCACGAGGGAATCACGTGGAAGTCCCGTGGGAATCACGTGTCAATCACATGGGAATCCCGTGGGAATCACGTGTCCATCACGTGGGAATTATGTGGAAATCAGGTCGGAATCACGTGTCAATCACGTGGGAATCACGTGGGCATCACGTGGGTTTCATTTGGAAATCACGTGGAATGACGTGTCAATCACGTGAGAATCTCGTGGGAATAACGTGTCAATCACTTGGGAATCACGTGGGAATCTCGTGTCAATCACGTGGGCATCACGTGGGCATCACGTGGGTATCATTTGGGAATCACGTGGGAATCACGTGGGTATCACGTGGGAATCACGAGGGAATAACTTGTCAATCACGTGGGAATCATGTGGGAATCACGTTGGAATCACATGTCAATCACGTGGGAATCACGGGGGAATGACGTGGGAATCAAGTGGGAATCACGTGTCAATCACGTGTTAATCACGTGGCAATCACGTGGGAATCAAGTGGGAATCACGTGTCAATCACGTGTTAATCACGTGGGGATCACGTGGGAATCACGTGGGAATCACGTGGGAATCACGTGGTAATCACGTGGTAATCACGAGGGAATCACGTGGGAATCACGTGTCAATAACGTGGGTATCACGTGGGAATCACGTGGTAATCATGTGTCAATCACGTGGGAATCACGTGGGAATCATGTAGGAATCACGTGTCAATCACGTGTAAATCACGTGGGAATCATTTGGGAATTACGGGGGAATCACGTGAGAATCACGTGGGAATCACGAGTCAGTCACGTGGGTATCATGTGGGAATCACGTGGGAATCACGGGGAATCATGTGTCAATCACGTGGGTATCACGTGTGAATGACATGTCAATCACGTGGTAATCACGTTGGAATCACCTGGGAATCACATGGTAATCACCTGTAAATCACGTGGGAATCACGTGGGAATCACGTGGGAATCACCTGTCAATCATGTGGGAATCACGTGTGAATCACATGGGAATCATGTGGGAATCACGTGGGAATCACGTGTCAAACACGTGGGAATCTCGTGGGAATCACGTTTCATTCACGTGGGAATCACGTGGGAATCTCGTGGGAATCACATGTCAATCACGTGGGAATCACTTGGGAATCACGTGGGAATCACGTGAGAATCACGTGGGAATCACGTGTCAATCACATGTCAATCACGTGGGTATCACGTGGGAATCACATGTCAATCACGTTGGAATCACGTGGGAGTCACGTGGTTATCACATGGGAATCTCGTATCAATCACGAGGGAATGACGGAATCATGTCAATCTCGTCGGAATCATGTGGGAATCACGTGTCAATCACGAGGGAATCACGTGGCAATCACGTGAGAATCACGAGGGAATCAAGTGGGAATCAAGTGTCAATCACGTGGGAATCACGTGGGAATCAAGTGGGAATCACGTGTCAATCACGTGGAAATCACGTGGGAATCACATCTCAATCATTTGGAAATCACGTGGGAATCACGTGGAAATCACGAGTCAGTCACCTGGGTATCAAGTTGGAATCACGTGGGAATCACGTGGGAATCACGTGAGAATCACGTGGGCACCACGAGTCAGTCACGTGGGTATCACGTGGGAATCACGTGGGAATCACGTGGAATCACGTGTCAATCACTTGGGAATCACTTGGAAATCACGTGGGAATCACTTGTCAATCACGTGAGCATCACGTGGGAATCACCTGGGTATCACATTGGAATCACATGTCAATCACGAGGGAATCACGTTGGAATCATGTGAGAATCACGTGGGAATCACGTGTCAGTCACGTGTGAATCACGTGGGAATCACGTGTCAATTACGTGGAAATCACGTGGGAATCACGTGTCAATTACGTGGGAATCACGTGGGAATCAAATGGGAATCACGTGTCAATCACGCGGGAATCATGTGGGAATCACGTGTCAATCACGAGGGAATAACGTGGGAGTCACGTGGGAATCAATGGTCAATCACGTGGGAATCACTAGGGAATCACGTGTCAATCATGTGGGAATCTCATGGGAATCACGTGGTAATCACGTGTCAATCAGGTTGGAATCACATGGGAATCACGTGTGACTCACATGGAAATAATGAGGGAATCATGTGTGAATCACGTGGGAATCACGTGTCAATCACGTGGGAATCACGTGTCAATAAAGTGGGAATCATTCGTCAATCACGTGGGAATCACGTGGGAATCACGATTCAATCACGAGGGAATCATGTTGGAATCGCGTGTCAATCACGAGGGAATCACGTGGAAGTCCCGTGGGAATCACGTGTCAATCACATGGGAATCCCATGGGAATCACGTGTCAATCACGTGGGAATCATGTGGAAATCAGGTCGGAATCACGTGTCAATCACGTGGGAATCACGTGTGCATCACGTGGGAATCATTTGGAAATCACGTGGAATCACGTGTCAATCACGTGGGAATCTCGTGGGAATAACGTGTCAATCACGTGTCAATCACTTGGGAATCACGTGGGAATCACGTGTCAATCACGTGGGCATCACGTGGGTATCATTGGGGAATCACGTGGGAATCACGTGGGTATCACGTGGGAATCACGTGGGAATAACTTGTCAATCACGTGGGAATCATGTGGGAATCACGTTGGAATCACATGTCAATCACGTGGGAATCACGGGGGAATCACGTGGGAATCACTTGTCAACTACGTGTGAATCACGTGGGAATCAGGTGTCATTCACTTCGGAATGACGTGGTAATCACGTGGGAATCACGTGGTAATCACGTGTCTATCACGTGGGAATCATGTGGGAACCACGTGTCAACCACGTGGGAATCACGTGGGAATCACGTGTCAATCACGTGGGAATCATGTGGGAACCACGTGTCAATCACGTGGGAATCATGTGGGAACCACGTGTCAATCACGTGGGAATCACGTGGGAATCACGTGTCAATCATGTGGAAATCACGTGGGAATCACGTGAGAATCACGTGTGAATCACCAGTCAGTCACGTGGGAATCACGTGGGAATCTCGTGGGAATCACGTGTCCATCACGTCGGAATCACGTTGGAATCACGTGGGAATCACTTGTCAATCACGTGCGAATCATCTGGGAATCACCTTGGAATCACATTGTAATCACCTATCGATCACTTGGGAATCACGTGGGAATCATGTGAGAATCACGTGGGAATCACGTGTCAGTCACGTGGGTATCACGTGGAAATCACGTGGAAATCAAGTGGGAATCATGTGTCAATCACTTGGGAATCACGAGGGATTCACTTGTCAATCACGTGTTAATCACGTGGCAATCACGTGGGAGTCAAGTGGGAATCACGTGTCAATCACGTGTCAATCACGAGGGGATCACGTGGGAATCACGTGGGAATCAGGTGGGAATCACGTGGGAATCACGTGGGTATCACGTGGGAATCACGAGGGAATCACGTGGGAATCACGTGTCAATAACGTGGTAATCACGTGGGAATCACGTGGGAATCACGTGGTAATCATGTGTCAATCACGTGGGAATCACATGGAAATCAAGTAGGAATCACGTGTCAATCACGTGTAAATCACGTGGGAATCACTTGGGAATCACGGGGGAATCACGTGAGAATCACGTGGGAATCACGAGTCAGTCACGTGGGTATCATGTGGGAATCACCTGGGAATCACGGGGAATCACGTGTCAATCACGTGGGTATCACGTTGGAATGACATGTCAATCACGTGGTAATCACCTGGGAATCACATGGGAATCACCTGTAAATCACGTGGGAATCACGTGGGAATCACGTGGGAATCACCTGTCAATCAGGTGGGAATCACGTGTGAATCACGTGGGAATCATGTGGGAATCACGTGGGAATCACGTGTCAAACACGTCGGAATCTCGTGGGAATCACGTTTCATTCACGTGGGAATCACGTGGGAATCTCGTGGGAATCACATGTCAATCACGTGGGAATCACTTGGGAATCACGTGGGAATCACGTGAGAATCACGTGGGAATCACGTGTCAATCACGTGTCAATCACGTGGTTATCACATGGGAATCTATTGTCAATCACGAGGGAATGACGTTGGAACCATGTCAATCTCGTCGGAATCATGTGGGAATCACATGTCAATCACGAGGGAATCACGTTGGAATCATGTCAATCTTCTCGGAATCATGTGGGAATCACGTGTCAATCACGAGGGAATCACGTGGGAATCACGTGAGAATCACGTGGGAATCAAGTGGGAATCAAGTGTCAATCACGTGGGAATCACGTGGGAATCAAGTGGGAATCACTTGTCAATCACGTGGAAATCACGTGGGAATCACATCTCAATCATTTGGAAATCACGTGGGAATCACGTGGGCATCACGTGGAAATCACGTGGAAATCACGTGGGAATCACGTGGGAATCACGTGGGAATCACGTGTGAGTCACCTGGGTATCAAGTGGGAATCACGTGGGAATCACGTGGGAATCACGTGAGAATCACGTGGGAATCACGAGTCAGTCACGTGGGTATCACGTGGGAATCACGTGGGAATCACGTGGTAATCACATGGGAATGACATATCAATCACATGGGAATCACGTGGGAATCACGTGTCAATCACGTGTCAGTCATGTGAGAATCAAGTGGGAATCACGTGGAAATCACGTGTCAATCACATGGGAATCACATGGGCATCACGTGTCAATCACGTTGAAATCACGTGGGAATCATATGGGAATCACGTGTCAATCACGTGGGAATCACGTGTCAATCCCGTATGAATCACGTGGGAATCACGTGGGAATCACGTGGGAATCATGCATCAATCACGTGGGAATCACATGGGAGTCACGTGGGAATAACGTGTGAATCACGTGGTAATCACGAAGGAATCACGTGGGAATAACGTGTCAATCACGTGGGAAACACGTTTCAATCCCGTGGGAATCAGGAGGGAATCACGTGTGAGTCATGTGGGAATCACGTGGGAATCACGTGGGAATCACGTGTCAATCACGTGGGAATCACGTGTCAATCACTTGGGAATAACGTGGGAATCACGTGGGTTTCATTTGGAAATCACGTGGAATCACGTGGTCATCCCGTGGGCATCACGTGGGTTTCATTTGGGAATCACGTGGGAATCACTTGGGTATCACGTGGGAATCACGTGGGAATCACGTGTCAATCACGTGGGAATCACGTGGGTATCACGTGGGAATCACGTGGGAATCACGTGTCAATCAGGTGGTAATCATGTGGGAATCACGTGGGATTCACGTGTCATTCACGAGGGAATCACATGGGAATCACGTGTCAATCACGTGGGAATCAAGGGGGAATCCTGTGTCAATCAGGAGGGAATCTCGTGGGGATTCACGTGGGAATCACGTGGGAATCACGTGGGAATCACGTGTCATTCACGGGGGAATCACGTGGGAATCACTTGGGAATCACGTGGAATCACGTGGGAATCACGTGGGAATCACGTGTCAATTACGTGGGAATCAAGGGGGAATCACGTGGGAATCACTTGTCAATGACGTGTGAATCACGTGGGACTCAGGTGTCAATCACGTGGGAATCACGTGGGAAACACGTGGGAATCACTTGGGAATCACGTGTCAATCACGTGAGAATCACGTGTCAATCACGTGGGAATCACGTGGGAATCACCTGGGAATCACGTGGGAATCACGTGAGAATCACGTGGGAATCACGTGGGAATCACGTGTCAATCAGATGGGAATCATGTGGGAATCATATGGGAATCACGTGGGAATCATGATTCAATCACGTGGAAATCATGTTGGAATCGCGTGTCAATCACGAGGAAATCACGTGGGAGTCACGTGGGAATCACGTGTCAATCACATGGGAATCACGTGGGAATCACGAGTCAATCACGTGGGAATCATGTGGAAATCAGGTCGGAATCACGTGTAAATCACGTGGGAATCACGTGGGCATCACGTGGGAATCATTTTCAAATCACGTGGAATCACGTGTCAATCACGTGGGCATCACGTGTGCATCACGTGGGTATCATATGGGAATCACGTGGGAATCACGTGGGTATCACGTGGGAATCACGTGGGAATCACGTGTCAATCACGTGGGAATCACGTGGGTATCACGTGGGAATCACGTGGGAATCACGTGTCAATCAGGTGGGAATCATGTGGGAATCACATGGTAATCACGTGTCATTCACGAGGGAATCACATGGGAATCACGTGTCAATCACGTGGGAATCAACTGGTAAACACGTGGAAATCACGTGTCAATCACGTGGGAATCAAGGGGGAATCATATGTCAATCACGAGGGAATCTCGTTGGGAATCACGTGGGAATCACTTGGGAATCACGTGGGAATCACGTGTCATTCACGGGGGAATCACATGGGAATCACTTTCGAATCACGTGGAATCACGTGGGAATCACGTGGGAATCACGTGAGAGTCACATCTCAATCACGTGGGAATCATGTGGGAATCATGTGTCAATCACGAGGGAATCTCGTGGGGAATCACATGGGAATCAAGTGGGAATCACGTGGGAATCACGTGTCATTCACAGGGGAATCACGTGGTAATCACTTGGGAATCACGTGGAATCACGTGGGAATCACGTGAGAGTCACATCTCAATCACGTGGGAATCATGTGGGAATCATGTGTCAATCACGAGGGAATCTCGTGGGGAATCACGTGGGAATCACGTTGGAATCAGGTGTCTATCACGAGGGAATCAGCTGGGAATCACATCGCAATCACGTGGGAATCACGTGGGTATCACGTGTCAATCACGTGGGAATCACGTCAGAATCACGTGGGAATCACGTGGGAATCAGGTGTCTATCACGAGGGAATCAGGTGGGAATCACGTGGGAATCACATGTCCATCACGTGTGAATCACGTGGTATTCACGTTGGAATCACATGGGAATCACGTGTCAATCACGTGGGCTTCACGTGGGCATCACTAGGGAATCACGTGTGAATCACGTGTCAATCACGTGGGAATCACGTGGTATTGACGTGGGAATCACGTGTCAATCATGTGGGCATCACATAGCCATCACGTGGGAATCACGTGTCAAACATGTGGGAATAACGTGGGAATCACGTTTCAATCACGTGGGAGTCACATGTCAATCATGTGGGAATCGTGTGTGAATCAGGTGGGAATCACGTGTCAATCACGTGGGAATCACGTTTGAATCACTTGGGAATCCCGTGTCAATTACGTGAGAATCACGTATCAATCAAGTGGGAATCACGTTTGAATCACGTGGGAATCACGTGTCAATCACGAGGGAATCACGTGTGAATCACGTTGGAATCACGTGTCAATCACTTAGGAATCACGTGGGAATCACGTGAGGATCACGTGTCAATCACGTGTCATTCACTTTGGATTCACGTGGGAATCACGTGGGAATCACCTGTCAGTCACTTGGGAATCATGTGGCAATCACGAGGGAATCATGTGGGAATCAAGTGGGAATCACATGTCATTCATGTGGGTATCACATGGGAATCACGTGTCAATCACGTGGAAATCACGTGGGAATAACGTGAGGATCACGTGGAAATCACGTGTCAATTACGTGTCAATCACGTTGGATTCACGTGGGAATCACGTGAGAATCACCTGTCAATCACATGGGAATCACGTGTCAATCACATGGGAATCACTTGGGAATCATGTGGCAATCACGAGGGAATCATGTGTCAATCACGTGGGCATCAGGTGGGCATCATGTGGGAAACACGTGGAAATCACTTGTCAATCACGTGTCAATCACGTTGGATTCACATGGGAATCACGTGGGAATCACCTGTCAATCACTTGGGAATCATGTGGCAATCACGAGGGAATCATGTGGGAATCAAGTGGGAATCACATGTCATTCACGTGGGAATCACATGGGAATCACGTGTCAATGACGTAGGAATCACATGGGAATCAGGTGGGAATCGCGAGTCAATCACGCGGGAATCACGTGGGAAAGACGTGTCAATCACGTGGGAATCATTTGGAAATCACGTGGAATCACGTGTCAATCACGTGGGCATCCCGTGGGCATCACGTGGGTTTCATTTGGGAATGACGTGGGAATCACTTGGGTATCACATGGGAATCACGTGGGAATCACGTGTCAATCACGTGGGAATCACGAGGGTATCACGTGGGAATCACGTGGGAATCACGTGTCAATCAGGTGGTAATCATGTGGGAATCACGTGGGAATCACGTGTCATTCACGAGGGAATCACATGCGAATCACATGTCAATCACGTGGGAATCAAGGGGGAATCCTGTGTCAATCACGAGGAAATCTCGTGGGGAATCACGTGGGAATCACGTGGGAATCACGTGGGATTCACGTGTCATTCACGGGGGAATCACGTGGGAATCATTTGGGAATCACGTGGAATCACGTGGGAATCACGTGGGAATCACGTGTCAATTACGTGGGAATCAAGGGGGAATCACGTGGGAATCACGTGTCCATCGCGTGGGAATCACGTGGGAATAACGTGGGAATCACGTGGGAATCACATGTCAATCATGTGGGAATCACATGGAATCACGTGGGAATCAAGTGTCAATCACGTTGGAAACACGTGGGCATCACGTGTGAATCACGTGGGAATCACAAGGGAATCACGTGTCAATCATGTGGGAATCACGTGGAAATCACGTGCGAATCACGTCTCAATCACGTAAGAATCTCATGGGAATCACGTGGTAATCACATGTCAATCTTGTAGGAATCACGGGGGAATCACGTGTGACTCACATGGAAATCATGTGAGAATCATTTGTGAATCACTTGGGAATCACGTGTCAGTCACGTGGGAATCACGTGTCAATCACGTGGGAATCATTCGTCAATCACGTGGGAATCACGTGGGAGTCACGTGGGAATCACATAGGAATCAGGTGGTAATCACGTCGGAATCACGTGTAAATCACGTGGGAATCACGTGGGCATCACGTGGGAATCATTTGGAAATCACGTGGAAATCACGTGTCAATCACGTGGGAGTCACGTGGGAATCACATGGGAATCAGGTGGTAATCAGGTCGGAATCACGTGTAACTCACTTCGGAATCACGTGGGCATCACGTGGGAATCATTTGGAAATCACGTGGAAATCACGTGTCAATCACGTGGGAATCACTTGGGAATCACGTGGAATCACGTGTCAATCACGTGGGCATCATGTGGGCATCACGTGGGTATCATTTGGGAATCACGTGGGAATCCCGTGGGTATCAGGTGGGAATCACTTGGGAATCACCTGTCAATCACGTAGGAATTACGTGGGAATCACGTGGGAATCACTTGAAATCACGTGGGAATCATCTGGGAGTCACGTGTCAATCACGTGGGATTCACTTGGGAATCCCGTGGGAATCACGTGTCAATCACGTGGGAATCAGATGGGAATCACGTGGAATCACGTGTTAATCACGTGGGAATCACGTGGGAATCACGTGGGAATCACGTGTCAGTCACGTGGGAATCAGGTGGGAATCACGTGGAATCACGTGTCAATCACGTGGGAATCACGTGGGAATCACGTGTCAATCACGTGGGAATCAGGTGGGAGTCACGTGGGATTCACATGTGGGAATCACGTGGGTATCAGGTGGGAATCACTTGGGAATCCCGTGGGAATCACGTGTCAATCACGTGGGAATCAGATGGGAATCACGTGGAATCACGTGTCAATCACGTGGGAATCACGTGGGAATCACGTGGGAATCACGTGTCAATCACGTGGGAATCAGGTGGGAGTCACGTGGGAATCACATGTCAATCACGTGGCAATCACGTGAGATTCACGTGGGAATCACGTGACAATCATTTGGGAATAATGTGGCAATATCGTGTCAATCACGTGGTAATCACGTGTCAATCACGTGGGAATCACGTGTCAATCACGTGGGATTCACGTGGGATTCACGTGGGAATCATGTGGGAATCAAGTGGGAATCACGTGTCAATCACGTGGGAATCAAGTGGGAATCACGTGGGAATCACCTGTCAATCATGTGGGAATCATGTGGGAATCACGTGGTAATCACGTGGGAATCACGTGTCCATCACGTGGGAATCACGTGGGAATAACGTGGGAATCACGTGGGAATCACATGTCAATCACGTGGGAATCACATGGAATCACGTGGGAATCAAGTGTCAATCACGTTGGAAACACGTGGGCATCACGTGTGAATCACGTGGGAATCACAAGGGAATCACGTGTCAATCATGTGGGAATCACGTGGGAATCACGTGCGAATCACGTCTCAATCACGTGGGAATCTCATGGGAATCACGTGGGAATCACTTGGGAATCACGTGGGAATCATGCGTCAATAACGTGGGCGTCACGTGGGAATCACGTGGGAATCACAAGGGAATCACGTGTCAATCACGTTGGAATCACTTGGGAATCACGTGTCAATCACATGTGAATCACATGGGAATCACGTGTCAATCACGTGGGAATCACTTGGGAATCACGTATCAATCACGTTGGAATCACGTGGGAATCACATTTAATCACGTGGAAATCACATGGGAATCTCGTTTCAATCAAGTTGGAACCACGTGGGAATGACGTGTCAATCACGTGGGCATCACGTGGGAATCATTTGGGAATCACGTGTCAATCACCTTGGAATCATATGGGAATCACGTGGGAATCACGTGGGAATAACGTGTCAATCACGTGGGAATCACGTGGGAATCACGTGGGAATCACCTGGGAATCTCGTGTCAATCACGTGGGAATCACGTGTCAATCACGAGGGAATCACGTGGGAATCACGTGGGAATCACCTGGGAATCTCGTGTCAATCACGTGGGAAACACGTGTCAATCACGTGGTAATCACGTGGGAATCACCTTGGAATCACATGGGAATCACCTGTAAATCACGTGGGAATCACGTGGGAATCACCTGTCAATCATGTGGGAATCACGTGTGAATCACGTGGGAATCACGTGGGAATTACGTAGGAATCACGTGTCAAACACGTGGGAATCTCGTGGGAATCACGTGTCATTCACGTGGGAATCACGTGGGAATCTCGTGGGAATCACATGTTAATCACGTGGGAATAACTTGGGAATCACGTGGGAATTACGTGAGAATCAAGTGGGAATCACGTGTCAATCACATGTCAATCACGTGGGTATCACGTGGGAATCACATGTCAATCACGTTTGAATCACGTGGGAATCACGTGGTTATCACGTGGGAATCACGTGTCAATCACGAGGGAATCACGTTGGAATCATGTCAATCTCGTCGGAATCATGTGGGAATCACGTGTCAATCACGAGGGAATCACGTGGGAATCAAGTGGGAATCAAGTGTCAATCACGTGGGAATCACGTGGGAATCAAGTGGGAATCACTTGTCAATCACGTGGAAATCACGTGGGAATCACATCTCAATCATTTGGAAATCACGTGGGAATCACGTGGGCATCACGTGGAATTCACGTGGAAATCACGTGGGAATCACGTGGGATTCACGTGGGAATCACGCGTGAGTCACCTGGGTATCAAGTGGGAATCACGTGGGAATCACGTGGGAATCACGTGGAATCACGTGTCAATCATTTGGGAATCACTTGGGAATCACGTGGTAATCACTTGTCAATCATGTGAGCATCACGTGGGAATCACCTGGGAATCACATTGGAATCACATGTCAATCACGTGGGAATCACGTTGGAATCATGTGAGAATCACGTGGGAATCACGTGTCAGTCACGTGGGAATTACGTGGGAATCACGTGTCAATGACGAGGGAATCACGTGGGAATCACGTGTCAATCACGTGGGAATTACGTGGGAATCACGTGGGAATCACTTGAAATCACGTGGGAATCATCTGGGAATCATGTGTCAATCACGTGGGAAACACGTGCGAGTCACTTGGGAATCCCGTGGGAATCACGTGTCAATCACGTGGGAATTAGGTGGGTGTCACGTGGGAATCACATGTCAATCACGTGGCAATCACGTGGGATTCACATGGGAATCACGTGACAATCATTTGGGAATAATGTGGGAATCACGTGTCAATCACGTGGTAATCACGTGTCAATCACGTGGGAATCACGTGTCAATCACGTGGGATTCACGTGAGATTCACGTGGGAATCATGTGGGAATCAAGTGGGAATCACGTGTCAATCACGTGGGAATCAAGTGGGAATCACGTGGGAATCACCTGTCAATCATGTTGGAATCACGTGGGAATCACGTGGGAATCACGTGGTAATCACGTGGGAATCACGTGTCCATTGCGTGGGAATCACGTGGGAATAACGTGGGAATCACGTGGGAATCACATGTCAATCACGTTGGAATCACGTGGGAATCACGTGTCAATCACGTGGTAATCACCTGGTAATCACTTGTACATCACGTGGGAATCACGTGGGAATAACGTGGAAATCACGTGGGAATCACATGTCAATCATGTGGGAATCACATGGAATCACGTGGGAATCAAGTGTCAATCACGTTGGAAACACGTGGGCATCACGTGTGAATACGTGGGAATCACAAGGGAATCACGTGTCAATCATGTGGGAATCACGTGGGAATCACGTGCAAACCATGTCTCAATCACGTGAGAATCTCATGGGAATCACGTGGTAATCACATGTCAATCTGGTAGGAATCACGGGGGAATCACGTGTGACTCACATGGAAATCATGTGAGAATCATGTGTGAATCACTTGAGAATCAGGTGTCAGTCACGTGGGAATCACGTGTCAATCACGTGGGAATCATACATCAATCACGTGGGAATCACGTGGGAGTCACGTGGGAATCACATAGGAATCAGGTGGTAATCACGTCGGAATCACGTGTAAATCACGTGGGAATCACGTGGGCATCACGTGGGAATCATTTGGAAATCACGTGGAAATCACGTGTCAATCACGTGGGAGTCACGTGGGAATCACATGGGAATCAGGTGGTAATCAGGTCGGAATAACGTGTAAATCACGTGGGAATCACGTGGGCATCACGTGGGAATCATTTGGAAATCACGTGGAATTCACGTGTCAATCACGTGGGAATCACTTGGGAATCACGTGGAATCACGTGTCAATCACGTGGGCATCATGTGGGCATCACGTGGGTATCATTTGGGAATCACGTGGGAATCACGTGGGAATCACGTGGGAATCACTTGAAATCACGTGGGAATCATCTGGGAGTCACGTGTCAATCACGTGGGAAACACGTGCGAGTCACTTGGGAATCACGTGGGAATCACGTGTCAATCACGTGGGATTCACTTGGGAATCCCGTAGGAATCACGTGTCAATCATGTGGGAATCAGATGGGAATCACGTGGAATCACATGTCAATCACGTGTGAATCACGTGGGAATCACGTGGGAATCACGTGTCAATCACGTGGGAATCAGGTGGGAGTCACGTGGGAATCACATTTCAATCACGTGGCAATCACGTGGGATTCACGTGGGAATCACGTGACAATCATTTGGGAATAATGTGGGAATATCGTGTCAATCACGTGGGAATCACATGTCAATCACGTGGCAATCACGTGGGATTCACGTGGGAATCACGTGACAATCATTTGGGAATAATGTGGGAATATCGTGTCAATCACGTGGTAATCACGTGTGAATCACGTGTGAATCACGTGGGAATCACGTGTCAATCACGTGGGATTCACGTGGGATTCACGTGGGAATCATGTGGGAATCAAGTGGGAATCACGTGTCAATCACGTGGGAATCAAGTGGGAATCACGTGGGAATCACCTGTCAATCATCTGGGAATCACGTGGTAATCACTTGGGAATCACGTGTCCATCACGTGGGAATCATGTGGGAATAACGTGGGAATCACGTGGGAATCACATGTCAATCACGTTGGAATCACGTGGGAATCACGTGTCAATCACTTGGTAATCACCTGGTAATCACTTGTCCATCACGTGGGAATCACGTGGGAATAACGTGGGAATCACGAGGGAATCAAATGTCAATCACGAGGGAATCACATGGAATCACGTGGGAATCAAGTGTCAATCACGTTGGAAACACGTGGGCATCACGTGTGAATCACGTGGGAATCACAAGGGAAACACGTGTCAATCATGTGGGAATCACGTGGGAATCACGTGCGAATCACGTCTCAATCACGTGGGAATCTCATGGGAATCACGTGGTAATCACATGTCAATCAGGTAGGAATCACGTGGGAATCACGTGTGACTCACATGGAAATCATGTGAGAATCATGTGTGAATCACGTGGGAATCATTCGTCAATCACGTTGGAATCACGTGGGAGTCATGTGGGAATCACATTGGAATCACGTGGTAATCATGTGGGAATCACGTGGGAATCACGATTCAATCACGTGGGAATCATGTTGTAATCGCGTGTCAATCACGAGGGAATCACGTGGGAGTCACGTGGGAATCACGTGTCAATCACATGGGAATCACGCGGGAATCACGAGTCAATCACGTGGGAATCATGTGGAAATCAGGTCGGAATCACGTGTAAATCACGTGGAAATCACGTGGGCATCACGTGGGAATCATTTGGAAATCACGTGGAATCACGTATCAATCACGTGGGCATCCCATGGGCATCACGTGGGTTTCATTTGGGAATCACGTGGGAATCACTTGGGTATCACGTGGGAATCACGTGGGAATCACGTGGGAATCACGTGGGTATCACGTGGGAATCACGTGGGAATCACGTGTCAATCAGGTGGTAATCATGTGGGAATCACGTGGGAATCACGTGTCATTCACGAGGGAATCACATGCGAATCACATGTCAATCACGTGGGAATCAAGGGGGAATCCTGTGTCAATCACGAGGAAATCTCGTGGGGAATCACGTGGGAATCACGTGGGAATCACGTGGGAATCACGTGTCATTCACAGGGGAATCACGTGGGAATCATTTGGGAATCACGTGGAATCACGTGGGAATCACGTGTCAATTACGTGGGAATCAAGGGGGAATCACGTGGGAATCACGTGTCCATCGCGTGGGAATCACGTGGGAATAACGTGGGAATCATGTGGGAATCACATGTCAATCATGTGGGAATCACATGGAATCACGTGGGAATCAAGTGTCAATCACGTAGGAAACACGTGGGCATCACGTGTGAATCACGTGGGAATCACAAGGGAATCACGTGTCAATCATGTGGGAATCACGTGGAAATCACGTGCGAATCACGTCTCAATCACGTGAGAATCTCATGGGAATCACGTGGTAATCACATGTCAATCTGGTAGGAATCACGTGGGCATCACGTGTGAATCACGTGGGAATCACAAGGGAATCACGTGTCAATCACGTGGGAATCACTTGGGAATCACGTGGAATCACGTGTCAATCACGTGGGCATCATGTGGGCATCACGTGGGTATCATTTCGGAATCACGTGGGAATCACGTGGGTATCAGGTGGGAATCACTTGGGAATCACGTGTCAATCACGTAGGAATTACGTGGGAATCACGTGGGAATCACTTGAAATCACGTGGGAATCATCTGGGAGTCACGTGTCAATCACGTGGGAAACACGTGCGAGTCACTTGGGAATCACGTGGGAATCACGTGTCAATCACGTGGGATTCACTTGGGAATCCCGTGGGAATCACGTGTCAATCACGTGGGAATCAGATGGGAATCACGTGGAATCACATGTCAATCACGTGGGAATCACGTGGGAATCACGTGGAAATCACGTGTCAATCAAGTGGGAATCAGGTGGGAGTCACGTGGGAATCACATGTCAATCACGTGGCAATCACGTGGGATTCACGTGGGAATCACGTGACAATCATTTGGGAATAATGTGGGAATATCGTGTCAATCACGTGGGAATCACATGTCAATCACGTGGCAATCACGTGGGATTCACGTGGGAATCACGTGACAATCATTTGGGAATAATGTGGGAATATAGTGTCAATCACGTGGTAATCACGTGTCAATCACGTGGGTATCACGTGGGAATCACGTGTCAATCACGTGGGATTCATGTGGGATTCACGTGGGAATTATGTGGGAATCAAGTGGGAATCACGTGTCAATCACGTGGGAATCAAGTGGGAATCACGTGGGAATCACCTGTCAATCATGTGGGAATATCGTGGGAATCACGTGGTAATCACTTGGGAATCACGTGGGTATCACGTGGGAATCACGTGACAATCATTTGGGAATAATGTGGGAATATCGTGTCAATCACGTGGGAATCACATGTCAATCACGTGGCAATCACGTGGGATTCACGTGGGAATCACGTGACAATCATTTGGGAATAATGTGGGAATATCGTGTCAATCACGTGGGAATCACATGTCAATCACGTGGCAATCACGTGGGATTCACGTGGGAATCACGTGGGAATCACGTGTCAATCAGATGGGAATCATGTGGGAATCATATGGGAATCACGTGGGAATCATGATTCAATCACGTGGAAATCATGTTGGAATCGCGTGTCAATCACGAGGAAATCACGTGGGAGTCACGTGGGAATCACGTGTCAATCACATGGGAATCACGTGGGAATCACGAGTCAATCACGTGGGAATCATGTGGAAATCAGGTCGGAATCACGTGTAAATCACGTGGGAATCACGTGGGCATCACGTGGGAATCATTTTCAAATCACGTGGAATCACGTGTCAATCACGTGGGCATCACGTGTGCATCACGTGGGTATCATATGGGAATCACGTGGGAATCACGTGGGTATCACGTGGGAATCACGTGGGAATCACGTGTCAATCACGTGGGAATCACGTGGGTATCACGTGGGAATCACGTGGGAATCACGTGTCAATCAGGTGGGAATCATGTGGGAATCACATGGGAATCACGTGTCATTCACGAGGGAATCACATGGGAATCACGTGTCAATCACGTGGGAATCAACTGGTAAACACGTGGAAATCACGTGTCAATCACGTGGGAATCAAGGGGGAATCATATGTCAATCACGAGGGAATCTCGTTGGGAATCACGTGGGAATCACTTGGGAATCACGTGGGAATCACGTGTCATTCACGGGGGAATCACATGGGAATCACTTTCGAATCACGTGGAATCACGTGGGAATCACGTGGGAATCAGGTGAGAGTCACATCTCAATCACGTGGGAATCATGTGGGAATCATGTGTCAATCACGAGGGAATCTCGTGGGGAATCACATGGGAATCAAGTGGGAATCACGTGGGAATCACGTGTCATTCACAGGGGAATCACGTGGTAATCACTTGGGAATCACGTGGAATCACGTGGGAATCACGTGAGAGTCACATCTCAATCACGTGGGAATCATGTGGGAATCATGTGTCAATCACGAGGGAATCTCGTGGGGAATCACGTGGGAATCACGTTGGAATCAGGTGTCTATCACGAGGGAATCAGCTGGGAATCACATCGCAATCACGTGGGAATCACGTGGGTATCACGTGTCAATCACGTGGGAATCACGTCAGAATCACGTGGGAATCACGTGGGAATCAGGTGTCTATCACGAGGGAATCAGGTGGGAATCACGTGGGAATCACATGTCCATCACGTGTGAATCACGTGGTATTCACGTTGGAATCACATGGGAATCACGTGTCAATCACGTGGGCTTCACGTGGGCATCACTAGGGAATCACGTGTGAATCACGTGTCAATCACGTGGGAATCACGTGGTATTGACGTGGGAATCACGTGTCAATCATGTGGGCATCACATAGCCATCACGTGGGAATCACGTGTCAAACATGTGGGAATAACGTGGGAATCACGTTTCAATCACGTGGGAGTCACATGTCAATCATGTGGGAATCGTGTGTGAATCAGGTGGGAATCACGTGTCAATCACGTGGGAATCACGTTTGAATCACTTGGGAATCCCGTGTCAATTACGTGAGAATCACGTATCAATCAAGTGGGAATCACGTTTGAATCACGTGGGAATCACGTGTCAATCACGAGGGAATCACGTGTGAATCACGTTGGAATCACGTGTCAATCACTTAGGAATCACGTGGGAATCACGTGAGGATCACGTGTCAATCACGTGTCATTCACTTTGGATTCACGTGGGAATCACGTGGGAATCACCTGTCAGTCACTTGGGAATCATGTGGCAATCACGAGGGAATCATGTGGGAATCAAGTGGGAATCACATGTCATTCATGTGGGTATCACATGGGAATCACGTGTCAATCACGTGGAAATCACGTGGGAATAACGTGAGGATCACGTGGAAATCACGTGTCAATTACGTGTCAATCACGTTGGATTCACGTGGGAATCACGTGAGAATCACCTGTCAATCACATGGGAATCACGTGTCAATCACATGGGAATCACTTGGGAATCATGTGGCAATCACGAGGGAATCATGTGTCAATCACGTGGGCATCAGGTGGGCATCATGTGGGAAACACGTGGAAATCACTTGTCAATCACGTGTCAATCACGTTGGATTCACATGGGAATCACGTGGGAATCACCTGTCAATCACTTGGGAATCATGTGGCAATCACGAGGGAATCATGTGGGAATCAAGTGGGAATCACATGTCATTCACGTGGGAATCACATGGGAATCACGTGTCAATGACGTAGGAATCACATGGGAATCAGGTGGGAATCGCGAGTCAATCACGCGGGAATCACGTGGGAAAGACGTGTCAATCACGTGGGAATCATTTGGAAATCACGTGGAATCACGTGTCAATCACGTGGGCATCCCGTGGGCATCACGTGGGTTTCATTTGGGAATGACGTGGGAATCACTTGGGTATCACATGGGAATCACGTGGGAATCACGTGTCAATCACGTGGGAATCACGAGGGTATCACGTGGGAATCACGTGGGAATCACGTGTCAATCAGGTGGTAATCATGTGGGAATCACGTGGGAATCACGTGTCATTCACGAGGGAATCACATGCGAATCACATGTCAATCACGTGGGAATCAAGGGGGAATCCTGTGTCAATCACGAGGAAATCTCGTGGGGAATCACGTGGGAATCACGTGGGAATCACGTGGGATTCACGTGTCATTCACGGGGGAATCACGTGGGAATCATTTGGGAATCACGTGGAATCACGTGGGAATCACGTGGGAATCACGTGTCAATTACGTGGGAATCAAGGGGGAATCACGTGGGAATCACGTGTCCATCGCGTGGGAATCACGTGGGAATAACGTGGGAATCACGTGGGAATCACATGTCAATCATGTGGGAATCACATGGAATCACGTGGGAATCAAGTGTCAATCACGTTGGAAACACGTGGGCATCACGTGTGAATCACGTGGGAATCACAAGGGAATCACGTGTCAATCATGTGGGAATCACGTGGAAATCACGTGCGAATCACGTCTCAATCACGTAAGAATCTCATGGGAATCACGTGGTAATCACATGTCAATCTTGTAGGAATCACGGGGGAATCACGTGTGACTCACATGGAAATCATGTGAGAATCATTTGTGAATCACTTGGGAATCACGTGTCAGTCACGTGGGAATCACGTGTCAATCACGTGGGAATCATTCGTCAATCACGTGGGAATCACGTGGGAGTCACGTGGGAATCACATAGGAATCAGGTGGTAATCACGTCGGAATCACGTGTAAATCACGTGGGAATCACGTGGGCATCACGTGGGAATCATTTGGAAATCACGTGGAAATCACGTGTCAATCACGTGGGAGTCACGTGGGAATCACATGGGAATCAGGTGGTAATCAGGTCGGAATCACGTGTAACTCACTTCGGAATCACGTGGGCATCACGTGGGAATCATTTGGAAATCACGTGGAAATCACGTGTCAATCACGTGGGAATCACTTGGGAATCACGTGGAATCACGTGTCAATCACGTGGGCATCATGTGGGCATCACGTGGGTATCATTTGGGAATCACGTGGGAATCCCGTGGGTATCAGGTGGGAATCACTTGGGAATCACCTGTCAATCACGTAGGAATTACGTGGGAATCACGTGGGAATCACTTGAAATCACGTGGGAATCATCTGGGAGTCACGTGTCAATCACGTGGGATTCACTTGGGAATCCCGTGGGAATCACGTGTCAATCACGTGGGAATCAGATGGGAATCACGTGGAATCACGTGTTAATCACGTGGGAATCACGTGGGAATCACGTGGGAATCACGTGTCAGTCACGTGGGAATCATGTGGGAATCACGTGGAATCACGTGTCAATCACGTGGGAATCACGTGGGAATCACGTGGGAATCACGTGTCAATCACGTGGGAATCAGGTGGGAGTCACGTGGGATTCACATGTGGGAATCACGTGGGTATCAGGTGGGAATCACTTGGGAATCCCGTGGGAATCACGTGTCAATCACGTGGGAATCAGATGGGAATCACGTGGAATCACGTGTCAATCACGTGGGAATCACGTGGGAATCACGTGGGAATCACGTGTCAATCACGTGGGAATCAGGTGGGAGTCACGTGGGAATCACATGTCAATCACGTGGCAATCACGTGAGATTCACGTGGGAATCACGTGACAATCATTTGGGAATAATGTGGCAATATCGTGTCAATCACGTGGTAATCACGTGTCAATCACGTGGGAATCACGTGTCAATCACGTGGGATTCACGTGGGATTCACGTGGGAATCATGTGGGAATCAAGTGGGAATCACGTGTCAATCACGTGGGAATCAAGTGGGAATCACGTGGGAATCACCTGTCAATCATGTGGGAATCATGTGGGAATCACGTGGTAATCACTTGGGAATCACGTGTCCATCACGTGGGAATCACGTGGGAATAACGTGGGAATCACGTGGGAATCACATGTCAATCACGTGGGAATCACATGGAATCACGTGGGAATCAAGTGTCAATCACGTTGGAAACACGTGGGCATCACGTGTGAATCACGTGGGAATCACAAGGGAATCACGTGTCAATCATGTGGGAATCACGTGGGAATCACGTGCGAATCACGTCTCAATCACGTGGGAATCTCATGGGAATCACGTGGGAATCACTTGGGAATCACGTGGGAATCATGCGTCAATAACGTGGGCGTCACGTGGGAATCACGTGGGAATCACAAGGGAATCACGTGTCAATCACGTTGGAATCACTTGGGAATCACGTGTCAATCACATGTGAATCACATGGGAATCACGTGTCAATCACGTGGGAATCACTTGGGAATCACGTATCAATCACGTTGGAATCACGTGGGAATCACATTTAATCACGTGGAAATCACATGGGAATCTCGTTTCAATCAAGTTGGAACCACGTGGGAATGACGTGTCAATCACGTGGGCATCACGTGGGAATCATTTGGGAATCACGTGTCAATCACCTTGGAATCATATGGGAATCACGTGGGAATCACGTGGGAATAACGTGTCAATCACGTGGGAATCACGTGGGAATCACGTGGGAATCACCTGGGAATCTCGTGTCAATCACGTGGGAATCACGTGTCAATCACGAGGGAATCACGTGGGAATCACGTGGGAATCACCTGGGAATCTCGTGTCAATCACGTGGGAAACACGTGTCAATCACGTGGTAATCACGTGGGAATCACCTTGGAATCACATGGGAATCACCTGTAAATCACGTGGGAATCACGTGGGAATCACCTGTCAATCATGTGGGAATCACGTGTGAATCACGTGGGAATCACGTGGGAATTACGTAGGAATCACGTGTCAAACACGTGGGAATCTCGTGGGAATCACGTGTCATTCACGTGGGAATCACGTGGGAATCTCGTGGGAATCACATGTTAATCACGTGGGAATAACTTGGGAATCACGTGGGAATTACGTGAGAATCAAGTGGGAATCACGTGTCAATCACATGTCAATCACGTGGGTATCACGTGGGAATCACATGTCAATCACGTTTGAATCACGTGGGAATCACGTGGTTATCACGTGGGAATCACGTGTCAATCACGAGGGAATCACGTTGGAATCATGTCAATCTCGTCGGAATCATGTGGGAATCACGTGTCAATCACGAGGGAATCACGTGGGAATCAAGTGGGAATCAAGTGTCAATCACGTGGGAATCACGTGGGAATCAAGTGGGAATCACTTGTCAATCACGTGGAAATCACGTGGGAATCACATCTCAATCATTTGGAAATCACGTGGGAATCACGTGGGCATCACGTGGAATTCACGTGGAAATCACGTGGGAATCACGTGGGATTCACGTGGGAATCACGCGTGAGTCACCTGGGTATCAAGTGGGAATCACGTGGGAATCACGTGGGAATCACGTGGAATCACGTGTCAATCATTTGGGAATCACTTGGGAATCACGTGGTAATCACTTGTCAATCATGTGAGCATCACGTGGGAATCACCTGGGAATCACATTGGAATCACATGTCAATCACGTGGGAATCACGTTGGAATCATGTGAGAATCACGTGGGAATCACGTGTCAGTCACGTGGGAATTACGTGGGAATCACGTGTCAATGACGAGGGAATCACGTGGGAATCACGTGTCAATCACGTGGGAATTACGTGGGAATCACGTGGGAATCACTTGAAATCACGTGGGAATCATCTGGGAATCATGTGTCAATCACGTGGGAAACACGTGCGAGTCACTTGGGAATCCCGTGGGAATCACGTGTCAATCACGTGGGAATTAGGTGGGTGTCACGTGGGAATCACATGTCAATCACGTGGCAATCACGTGGGATTCACATGGGAATCACGTGACAATCATTTGGGAATAATGTGGGAATCACGTGTCAATCACGTGGTAATCACGTGTCAATCACGTGGGAATCACGTGTCAATCACGTGGGATTCACGTGAGATTCACGTGGGAATCATGTGGGAATCAAGTGGGAATCACGTGTCAATCACGTGGGAATCAAGTGGGAATCACGTGGGAATCACCTGTCAATCATGTTGGAATCACGTGGGAATCACGTGGGAATCACGTGGTAATCACGTGGGAATCACGTGTCCATTGCGTGGGAATCACGTGGGAATAACGTGGGAATCACGTGGGAATCACATGTCAATCACGTTGGAATCACGTGGGAATCACGTGTCAATCACGTGGTAATCACCTGGTAATCACTTGTACATCACGTGGGAATCACGTGGGAATAACGTGGAAATCACGTGGGAATCACATGTCAATCATGTGGGAATCACATGGAATCACGTGGGAATCAAGTGTCAATCACGTTGGAAACACGTGGGCATCACGTGTGAATACGTGGGAATCACAAGGGAATCACGTGTCAATCATGTGGGAATCACGTGGGAATCACGTGCAAACCATGTCTCAATCACGTGAGAATCTCATGGGAATCACGTGGTAATCACATGTCAATCTGGTAGGAATCACGGGGGAATCACGTGTGACTCACATGGAAATCATGTGAGAATCATGTGTGAATCACTTGAGAATCAGGTGTCAGTCACGTGGGAATCACGTGTCAATCACGTGGGAATCATACATCAATCACGTGGGAATCACGTGGGAGTCACGTGGGAATCACATAGGAATCAGGTGGTAATCACGTCGGAATCACGTGTAAATCACGTGGGAATCACGTGGGCATCACGTGGGAATCATTTGGAAATCACGTGGAAATCACGTGTCAATCACGTGGGAGTCACGTGGGAATCACATGGGAATCAGGTGGTAATCAGGTCGGAATAACGTGTAAATCACGTGGGAATCACGTGGGCATCACGTGGGAATCATTTGGAAATCACGTGGAATTCACGTGTCAATCACGTGGGAATCACTTGGGAATCACGTGGAATCACGTGTCAATCACGTGGGCATCATGTGGGCATCACGTGGGTATCATTTGGGAATCACGTGGGAATCACGTGGGAATCACGTGGGAATCACTTGAAATCACGTGGGAATCATCTGGGAGTCACGTGTCAATCACGTGGGAAACACGTGCGAGTCACTTGGGAATCACGTGGGAATCACGTGTCAATCACGTGGGATTCACTTGGGAATCCCGTAGGAATCACGTGTCAATCATGTGGGAATCAGATGGGAATCACGTGGAATCACATGTCAATCACGTGTGAATCACGTGGGAATCACGTGGGAATCACGTGTCAATCACGTGGGAATCAGGTGGGAGTCACGTGGGAATCACATTTCAATCACGTGGCAATCACGTGGGATTCACGTGGGAATCACGTGACAATCATTTGGGAATAATGTGGGAATATCGTGTCAATCACGTGGGAATCACATGTCAATCACGTGGCAATCACGTGGGATTCACGTGGGAATCACGTGACAATCATTTGGGAATAATGTGGGAATATCGTGTCAATCACGTGGTAATCACGTGTGAATCACGTGTGAATCACGTGGGAATCACGTGTCAATCACGTGGGATTCACGTGGGATTCACGTGGGAATCATGTGGGAATCAAGTGGGAATCACGTGTCAATCACGTGGGAATCAAGTGGGAATCACGTGGGAATCACCTGTCAATCATCTGGGAATCACGTGGTAATCACTTGGGAATCACGTGTCCATCACGTGGGAATCATGTGGGAATAACGTGGGAATCACGTGGGAATCACATGTCAATCACGTTGGAATCACGTGGGAATCACGTGTCAATCACTTGGTAATCACCTGGTAATCACTTGTCCATCACGTGGGAATCACGTGGGAATAACGTGGGAATCACGAGGGAATCAAATGTCAATCACGAGGGAATCACATGGAATCACGTGGGAATCAAGTGTCAATCACGTTGGAAACACGTGGGCATCACGTGTGAATCACGTGGGAATCACAAGGGAAACACGTGTCAATCATGTGGGAATCACGTGGGAATCACGTGCGAATCACGTCTCAATCACGTGGGAATCTCATGGGAATCACGTGGTAATCACATGTCAATCAGGTAGGAATCACGTGGGAATCACGTGTGACTCACATGGAAATCATGTGAGAATCATGTGTGAATCACGTGGGAATCATTCGTCAATCACGTTGGAATCACGTGGGAGTCATGTGGGAATCACATTGGAATCACGTGGTAATCATGTGGGAATCACGTGGGAATCACGATTCAATCACGTGGGAATCATGTTGTAATCGCGTGTCAATCACGAGGGAATCACGTGGGAGTCACGTGGGAATCACGTGTCAATCACATGGGAATCACGCGGGAATCACGAGTCAATCACGTGGGAATCATGTGGAAATCAGGTCGGAATCACGTGTAAATCACGTGGAAATCACGTGGGCATCACGTGGGAATCATTTGGAAATCACGTGGAATCACGTATCAATCACGTGGGCATCCCATGGGCATCACGTGGGTTTCATTTGGGAATCACGTGGGAATCACTTGGGTATCACGTGGGAATCACGTGGGAATCACGTGTCAATCACGTGGGAATCACGTGGGTATCACGTGGGAATCACGTGGGAATCACGTGTCAATCAGGTGGTAATCATGTGGGAATCACGTGGGAATCACGTGTCATTCACGAGGGAATCACATGCGAATCACATGTCAATCACGTGGGAATCAAGGGGGAATCCTGTGTCAATCACGAGGAAATCTCGTGGGGAATCACGTGGGAATCACGTGGGAATCACGTGGGAATCACGTGTCATTCACAGGGGAATCACGTGGGAATCATTTGGGAATCACGTGGAATCACGTGGGAATCACGTGTCAATTACGTGGGAATCAAGGGGGAATCACGTGGGAATCACGTGTCCATCGCGTGGGAATCACGTGGGAATAACGTGGGAATCATGTGGGAATCACATGTCAATCATGTGGGAATCACATGGAATCACGTGGGAATCAAGTGTCAATCACGTAGGAAACACGTGGGCATCACGTGTGAATCACGTGGGAATCACAAGGGAATCACGTGTCAATCATGTGGGAATCACGTGGAAATCACGTGCGAATCACGTCTCAATCACGTGAGAATCTCATGGGAATCACGTGGTAATCACATGTCAATCTGGTAGGAATCACGTGGGCATCACGTGTGAATCACGTGGGAATCACAAGGGAATCACGTGTCAATCACGTGGGAATCACTTGGGAATCACGTGGAATCACGTGTCAATCACGTGGGCATCATGTGGGCATCACGTGGGTATCATTTCGGAATCACGTGGGAATCACGTGGGTATCAGGTGGGAATCACTTGGGAATCACGTGTCAATCACGTAGGAATTACGTGGGAATCACGTGGGAATCACTTGAAATCACGTGGGAATCATCTGGGAGTCACGTGTCAATCACGTGGGAAACACGTGCGAGTCACTTGAGAATCACGTGGGAATCACGTGTCAATCACGTGGGATTCACTTGGGAATCCCGTGGGAATCACGTGTCAATCACGTGGGAATCAGATGGGAATCACGTGGAATCACATGTCAATCACGTGGGAATCACGTGGGAATCACGTGGAAATCACGTGTCAATCAAGTGGGAATCAGGTGGGAGTCACGTGGGAATCACATGTCAATCACGTGGCAATCACGTGGGATTCACGTGGGAATCACGTGACAATCATTTGGGAATAATGTGGGAATATCGTGTCAATCACGTGGGAATCACATGTCAATCACGTGGCAATCACGTGGGATTCACGTGGGAATCACGTGACAATCATTTGGGAATAATGTGGGAATATAGTGTCAATCACGTGGTAATCACGTGTCAATCACGTGGGTATCACGTGGGAATCACGTGTCAATCACGTGGGATTCATGTGGGATTCACGTGGGAATTATGTGGGAATCAAGTGGGAATCACGTGTCAATCACGTGGGAATCAAGTGGGAATCACGTGGGAATCACCTGTCAATCATGTGGGAATATCGTGGGAATCACGTGGTAATCACTTGGGAATCACGTGGGTATCACGTGGGAATCACGTGACAATCATTTGGGAATAATGTGGGAATATCGTGTCAATCACGTGGGAATCACATGTCAATCACGTGGCAATCACGTGGGATTCACGTGGGAATCACGTGACAATCATTTGGGAATAATGTGGGAATATCGTGTCAATCACGTGGGAATCACATGTCAATCACGTGGCAATCACGTGGGATTCACGTGGGAATCACGTGACAATCATTTGGGAATAATGTGGGAATATAGTGTCAATCACGTGGTAATCACGTGTCAATCACGTGGGTATCACGTGGGAATCACGTGTCAATCACGTGGGATTCATGTGGGATTCACGTGGGAATTATGTGGGAATCAAGTGGGAATCACGTGTCAATCACGTGGGAATCAAGTGGGAATCACGTGGGAATCACCTGTCAATCATGTGGGAATATCGTGGGAATCACGTGGTAATCACTTGGGAATCACGTGGGTATCACGTGGGAATCACGTGTCAATCACGTGGGATTCATGTGGGAATCACGTGTCAATTACGTGGGAATCACGGGGGAATCACGTGTGACTCACATGGAAATCATGTGAGAATCATGTGTGAATCACTTGGGAATCACGTGTCAGTCACGTGGGAATCACGTGTCAATCACGTGGGAATCATTCGTCAATCACGTGGGAATCACGTGGGAGTCACGTGGGAATCACATAGGAATCAGGTTGTAATCACGTCGGAATCACGTGTAAATCATGTGGGAATCACGTGGGCATCACGTGGGAATCATTTGGAAATCACGTGGAAATCACGTGTCAATCACGTGGGAGTCACGTGGGAATCACTTGGGAATCACGTGGAATCACATGTCAATCACGTGGGCATCATGTGGGCATCACGTGGGTATCATTTAGGAATCACGTGGGAATCACGTGGGTATCAGGTGGGAATCACTTGGGAATCACCTGTCAATCACGTAGGAATTACGTGGGAATCACGTGGGAATCACTTGAAATCACGTGGGAATCATCTGGGAGTCACGTGTCAATCACGTGGGAAACACGTGCGAGTCACTTGGGAATCATGTGGGAATCACGTGTCAATCACGTGGGATTCACTTGGGAATCCCGTGGGAATCACGTGTCAATCACGTGGGAATCAGATGGGAATCACGTGGAATCACGTGTCAATCACGTGGGAATCACGTGGGAATCACGTGGGAATCACATGTCAATCACGTTGGAATCACGTGGGAATCACGTGTCAATCACTTGGTAATCACCTGGTAATCACTTGTCCATCACGTGGGAATCACGTGGGAATCACGTGGGAATCACGAGGGAATCAAATGTCAATCACGAGGGAATCACATGGAATCACGTGGGAATCAAGTGTCAATCACGTTCGAAACACGTGGGCATCACGTGTGAATCACGTGGGAATCACAAGGGAAACACGTGTCAATCATGTGGGAATCACGTGGGAATCACGTGCAAATCACGTCTCAATCACGTGAGAATCTCATGGGAATCACGTGGTAATCACATGTCAATCTGGTAGGAATCACGGGGGAATCACGTGTGACTCACATGGAAATCATGTGAGAATCATGTGTGAATCACTTGAGAATCACGTGTCAGTCAAGTGGGAATCACGTGTCAATCACGTGGGAATCATTCATCAATCACGTGGGAATCACGTGGGAGTCACGTGGGAATCACATAGGAATCAGGTGGTAATCACGTCGGAATCACGTGTAAATCACGTGGGAATCACGTGGGCATCACGTGGGAATCATTTGGAAATCACGTGGAAATCACGTGTCAATCACGTGGGAGACACGTGGGAATCACATGGGAATCAGGTGGTAATCAGGTCGGAATCACGTGTAAATCACGTGGGAATCACGTGGGCATCACGTGGGAATCATTTGGAAATCACGTGGAATTCACGTGTCAATCACGTGGGAATCACTTGGGAATCACGTGGAATCACGTGTCAATCACGTGGGCATCATGTGGGCATCACGTGGGTATCATTTGGGAATCACGTGGGAATCACGTGGGTATCAGGTGGGAATCACTTGGGAATCACGTGTCAATCACGTAGGAATTACGTGGGAATCACGTGGGAATCACTTGAAATCACGTGGGAATCATCTGAGAGTCACGTGTCAATCAAGTGGGAAACACGTGCGAGTCACTTGGGAATCACGTGGGAATCAAGTGTCAATCACGTGGGATTCACTTGGGAATCCCGTGGGAATCACGTGTCAATCACGTGGGAATCAGATGGGAATCACGTGGAATCACGTGGGAATCACGTGGGAATCACGTGGGAATCACGTGGGAATCACGTGTCAATCAAGTGGGAATCAGGTGGGAGTCACGTGGGAATCACATGTCAATCACGTGGCAATCACGTGGGATTCACGTGGGAATCACGTGACAATCATTTGGGAATAATGTGGGAATATCGTGTCAATCACGTGGGAATCACATGTCAATCACGTGGCAATCACGTGGGATTCACGTGGGAATCACGTGACAATCATTTGGGAATAATGTGGGAATATCGTGTCAATCACGTGGGAATCACATGTCAATCACGTGGCAATCACGTGGGATTCACGTGGGAATCACGTGACAATCATTTGGGAATAATGTGGGAATATCGTGTCAATCACGTGGTAATCACGTGTCAATCACGTGGGAATCACGTGGGAATCACGTGTCAATCACGTGGGATTCACGTGGGATTCACGTGGGAATTATGTGGGAATCAAGTGGGAATCACGTGTCAATCACGTGGGAATCAAGTGGGAATCACGTGGGAATCACCTGTCAATCATGTGGGAATCACGTGGGAATCACGTGGTAATCACTTGGGAATCACGTGTCCATCACGTGGGAATCACGTGGGAATCACGTGGGAATCACGAGGGAATCAAATGTCAATCACGAGGGAATCACATGGAATCACGTGGGAATCAAGTGTCAATCACGTTGGAAACACGTGGGCATCACGTGTGAATCACGTGGGAATCACAAGGGAAACACGTGTCAATCATGTGGGAATCACGTGGGAATCACGTGCGAATCACGTCTCAATCACGTGGGAATCTCATGGGAATCACGTGGTAATCACATGTCAATCAGGTAGGAATCACGTGGGAATCACGTGTGACTCACATGGAAATCATGTGAGAATCATGTGTGAATCACGTGGGAATCATTCGTCAATCACGTTGGAATCACGTGGGAGTCATGTGGGAATCACATTGGAATCACGTGGTAATCATGTGGGAATCACGTGGGAATCACGATTCAATCACGTGGGAATCATGTTGTAATCGCGTGTCAATCACGAGGGAATCACGTGGGAGTCACGTGGGAATCACGTGTCAATCACATGGGAATCACGCGGGAATCACGAGTCAATCACGTGGGAATCATGTGGAAATCAGGTCGGAATCACGTGTAAATCACGTGGAAATCACGTGGGCATCACGTGGGAATCATTTGGAAATCACGTGGAATCACGTATCAATCACGTGGGCATCCCATGGGCATCACGTGGGTTTCATTTGGGAATCACGTGGGAATCACTTGGGTATCACGTGGGAATCACGTGGGAATCACGTGTCAATCACGTGGGAATCACGTGGGTATCACGTGGGAATCACGTGGGAATCACGTGTCAATCAGGTGGTAATCATGTGGGAATCACGTGGGAATCACGTGTCATTCACGAGGGAATCACATGCGAATCACATGTCAATCACGTGGGAATCAAGGGGGAATCCTGTGTCAATCACGAGGAAATCTCGTGGGGAATCACGTGGGAATCACGTGGGAATCACGTGGGAATCACGTGTCATTCACAGGGGAATCACGTGGGAATCATTTGGGAATCACGTGGAATCACGTGGGAATCACGTGTCAATTACGTGGGAATCAAGGGGGAATCACGTGGGAATCACGTGTCCATCGCGTGGGAATCACGTGGGAATAACGTGGGAATCATGTGGGAATCACATGTCAATCATGTGGGAATCACATGGAATCACGTGGGAATCAAGTGTCAATCACGTAGGAAACACGTGGGCATCACGTGTGAATCACGTGGGAATCACAAGGGAATCACGTGTCAATCATGTGGGAATCACGTGGAAATCACGTGCGAATCACGTCTCAATCACGTGAGAATCTCATGGGAATCACGTGGTAATCACATGTCAATCTGGTAGGAATCACGTGGGCATCACGTGTGAATCACGTGGGAATCACAAGGGAATCACGTGTCAATCACGTGGGAATCACTTGGGAATCACGTGGAATCACGTGTCAATCACGTGGGCATCATGTGGGCATCACGTGGGTATCATTTCGGAATCACGTGGGAATCACGTGGGTATCAGGTGGGAATCACTTGGGAATCACGTGTCAATCACGTAGGAATTATGTGGGAATCACGTGGGAATCACTTGAAATCACGTGGGAATCATCTGGGAGTCACGTGTCAATCACGTGGGAAACACGTGCGAGTCACTTGGGAATCACGTGGGAATCACGTGTCAATCACGTGGGATTCACTTGGGAATCCCGTGGGAATCACGTGTCAATCACGTGGGAATCAGATGGGAATCACGTGGAATCACATGTCAATCACGTGGGAATCACGTGGGAATCACGTGGAAATCACGTGTCAATCAAGTGGGAATCAGGTGGGAGTCACGTGGGAATCACATGTCAATCACGTGGCAATCACGTGGGATTCACGTGGGAATCACGTGACAATCATTTGGGAATAATGTGGGAATATCGTGTCAATCACGTGGGAATCACATGTCAATCACGTGGCAATCACGTGGGATTCACGTGGGAATCACGTGACAATCATTTGGGAATAATGTGGGAATATAGTGTCAATCACGTGGTAATCACGTGTCAATCACGTGGGTATCACGTGGGAATCACGTGTCAATCACGTGGGATTCATGTGGGATTCACGTGGGAATTATGTGGGAATCAAGTGGGAATCACGTGTCAATCACGTGGGAATCAAGTGGGAATCACGTGGGAATCACCTGTCAATCATGTGGGAATATCGTGGGAATCACGTGGTAATCACTTGGGAATCACGTGGGTATCACGTGGGAATCACGTGACAATCATTTGGAAATAATGTGGGAATATCGTGTCAATCACGTGGGAATCACATGTCAATCACGTGGCAATCACGTGGGATTCACGTGGGAATCACGTGACAATCATTTGGGAATAATGTGGGAATATCGTGTCAATCACGTGGGAATCACATGTCAATCACGTGGCAATCACGTGGGATTCACGTGGGAATCACGTGACAATCATTTGGGAATAATGTGGGAATATAGTGTCAATCACGTGGTAATCACGTGTCAATCACGTGGCTATCACGTGGGAATCACGTGTCAATCACGTGGGATTCATGTGGGATTCACGTGGGAATTATGTGGGAATCAAGTGGGAATCACGTGTCAATCACGTGGGAATCAAGTGGGAATCACGTGGGAATCACCTGTCAATCATGTGGGAATATCGTGGGAATCACGTGGTAATCACTTGGGAATCACGTGGGTATCACGTGGGAATCACGTGTCAATCACGTGGGATTCATGTGGGAATCACGTGTCAATTACGTGGGAATCACGGGGGAATCACGTGTGACTCACATGGAAATCATGTGAGAATCATGTGTGAATCACTTGGGAATCACGTGTCAGTCACGTGGGAATCACGTGTCAATCACGTGGGAATCATTCGTCAATCACGTGGGAATCACGTGGGAGTCACGTGGGAATCACATAGGAATCAGGTTGTAATCACGTCGGAATCACGTGTAAATCATGTGGGAATCACGTGGGCATCACGTGGGAATCATTTGGAAATCACGTGGAAATCACGTGTCAATCACGTGGGAGTCACGTGGGAATCACTTGGGAATCACGTGGAATCACATGTCAATCACGTGGGCATCATGTGGGCATCACGTGGGTATCATTTAGGAATCACGTGGGAATCACGTGGGTATCAGGTGGGAATCACTTGGGAATCACCTGTCAATCACGTAGGAATTACGTGGGAATCACGTGGGAATCACTTGAAATCACGTGGGAATCATCTGGGAGTCACGTGTCAATCACGTGGGAAACACGTGCGAGTCACTTGGGAATCATGTGGGAATCACGTGTCAATCACGTGGGATTCACTTGGGAATCCCGTGGGAATCACGTGTCAATCACGTGGGAATCAGATGGGAATCACGTGGAATCACGTGTCAATCACGTGGGAATCACGTGGGAATCACGTGGGAATCACATGTCAATCACGTTGGAATCACGTGGGAATCACGTGTCAATCACTTGGTAATCACCTGGTAATCACTTGTCCATCACGTGGGAATCACGTGGGAATCACGTGGGAATCACGAGGGAATCAAATGTCAATCACGAGGGAATCACATGGAATCACGTGGGAATCAAGTGTCAATCACGTTCGAAACACGTGGGCATCACGTGTGAATCACGTGGGAATCACAAGGGAAACACGTGTCAATCATGTGGGAATCACGTGGGAATCACGTGCAAATCACGTCTCAATCACGTGAGAATCTCATGGGAATCACGTGGTAATCACATGTCAATCTGGTAGGAATCACGGGGGAATCACGTGTGACTCACATGGAAATCATGTGAGAATCATGTGTGAATCACTTGAGAATCACGTGTCAGTCAAGTGGGAATCACGTGTCAATCACGTGGGAATCATTCATCAATCACGTGGGAATCACGTGGGAGTCACGTGGGAATCACATAGGAATCAGGTGGTAATCACGTCGGAATCACGTGTAAATCACGTGGGAATCACGTGGGCATCACGTGGGAATCATTTGGAAATCACGTGGAAATCACGTGTCAATCACGTGGGAGACACGTGGGAATCACATGGGAATCAGGTGGTAATCAGGTCGGAATCACGTGTAAATCACGTGGGAATCACGTGGGCATCACGTGGGAATCATTTGGAAATCACGTGGAATTCACGTGTCAATCACGTGGGAATCACTTGGGAATCACGTGGAATCACGTGTCAATCACGTGGGCATCATGTGGGCATCACGTGGGTATCATTTGGGAATCACGTGGGAATCACGTGGGTATCAGGTGGGAATCACTTGGGAATCACGTGTCAATCACGTAGGAATTACGTGGGAATCACGTGGGAATCACTTGAAATCACGTGGGAATCATCTGAGAGTCACGTGTCAATCAAGTGGGAAACACGTGCGAGTCACTTGGGAATCACGTGGGAATCAAGTGTCAATCACGTGGGATTCACTTGGGAATCCCGTGGGAATCACGTGTCAATCACGTGGGAATCAGATGGGAATCACGTGGAATCACATGTCAATCACGTGGGAATCACGTGGGAATCACGTGGGAATCACGTGTCAATCAAGTGGGAATCAGGTGGGAGTCACGTGGGAATCACATGTCAATCACGTGGCAATCACGTGGGATTCACGTGGGAATCACGTGACAATCATTTGGGAATAATGTGGGAATATCGTGTCAATCACGTGGGAATCACATGTCAATCACGTGGCAATCACGTGGGATTCACGTGGGAATCACGTGACAATCATTTGGGAATAATGTGGGAATATCGTGTCAATCACGTGGGAATCACATGTCAATCACGTGGCAATCACGTGGGATTCACGTGGGAATCACGTGACAATCATTTGGGAATAATGTGGGAATATCGTGTCAATCACGTGGTAATCACGTGTCAATCACGTGGGAATCACGTGGGAATCACGTGTCAATCACGTGGGATTCACGTGGGATTCACGTGGGAATTATGTGGGAATCAAGTGGGAATCACGTGTCAATCACGTGGGAATCAAGTGGGAATCACGTGGGAATCACCTGTCAATCATGTGGGAATCACGTGGGAATCACGTGGTAATCACTTGGGAATCACGTGTCCATCACGTGGGAATCACGTGGGAATCACGTGGGAATCACGAGGGAATCAAATGTCAATCACGAGGGAATCACATGGAATCACGTGGGAATCAAGTGTCAATCACGTTGGAAACACGTGGGCATCACGTGTGAATCACGTGGGAATCACAAGGGAAACACGTGTCAATCATGTGGGAATCACGTGGGAATCACGTGCGAATCACGTCTCAATCACGTGGGAATCTCATGGGAATCACGTGGTAATCACATGTCAATCAGGTAGGAATCACGTGGGAATCACGTGTGACTCACATGGAAATCATGTGAGAATCATGTGTGAATCACGTGGGAATCATTCGTCAATCACGTTGGAATCACTTGGGAGTCATGTGGGAATCACATTGGAATCACGTGGTAATCATGTGGGAATCACGTGGGAATCACGATTCAATCACGTGGGAATCATGTAATCGCGTGTCAATCACGAGGGAATCACGTGGGAGTCACGTGGGAATCACGTGTCAATCACATGGGAATCACGCGGGAATCACGAGACAATCACGTGGGAATCATGTGGAAATCAGGTCGGAATCACGTGTAAATCACGTGGAAATCACGTGGGCATCACGTGGGAATCATTTGGAAATCACGTGGAATCACGTGTCAATCACGTGGGCATCCCGTGGGCATCACGTGGGTTTCATTTGGGAATCACGTGGGAATCACTTGGGTATCACGTGGGAATCACGTGGGAATCACGTGTCAATCACGTGGGAATCACGTGGGTATCACGTGGGAATCACGTGGGAATCACGTGTCAATCAGGTGGTAATCATGTGGGAATCACGTGGGAATCACGTGTCAATCACGTGGGAATCAAGGGGGAACCCTGTGTCAATCACGAGGAAATCTCCTGGGGAATCACGTGGGAATCACGTGGGAATCACGTGGGAATCACGTGTCATTCACGGGGGAATCACGTGGGAATCATTTGGGAAACACGTGGAATCACGTGGGAATCACGTGGGAATCACGTGTCAATTACGTGGGAATCAAGGGGGAATCACGTGGGAATCACGTGTCCATCGCGTGGGAATCACGTGGGAATAACGTGGGAATCACGTGGGAATCACATGTCAATCATGTGGGAATCACATGGAATCACGTGGGAATCAAGTGTCAATCACGTTGGAAACCCGTGGGCATCACGTGTGAATCACGTGGGAATCACAAGGGAATCACGTGTCAATCATGTGGGAATCACGTGGAAATCACGTGCGAATCACGTCTCAATCACGTGAGAATCTCATGGGAATCACGTGGTAATCACATGTCAATCTGGTAGGAATCACGGGGGAATCACGTGTGACTCACATGGAAATCATGTGAGAATCATGTGTGAATCACTTGGGAATCACGTGTCAGTCACGTGGGAATCACGTGTCAATCACGTGGGAATCATTCGTCAATCACGTGGGAATCACGTGGGAGTCACGTGGGAATCACATAGGAATCAGGTGGTAATCACGTCGGAATCACGTGTAAATCATGTGGGAATCACGTGGGCATCACGTGGGAATCATTTGGAAATCACGTGGAAATCACGTGTCAATCACGTGGGAGTCACGTGGGAATCACTTGGGAATCACGTGGAATCACGTGTCAATCACGTGGGCATCATGTGGGCATCACGTGGGTATCATTTAGGAATCACGTGGGAATCACGTGGGTATCAGGTGGGAATCACTTGGGAATCACCTGTCAATCACGTAGGAATTACGTGGGAATCACGTGGGAATCACTTGAAATCACGTGGGAATCATCTGGGAGTCACGTGTCAATCACGTGGGAAACACGTGCGAGTCACTTGGGAATCACGTGGGAATCACGTGTCAATCACGGGGATTCACTTGGGAATCCCGTGGGAATCACGTGTCAATCACGTGGGAATCAGATGGGAATCACGTGGAATCACGTGTCAATCACGTGGGAATCACGTGGGAATCACGTGGGAATCACTTGTCAATCACGTGGGAATCATGTGGGAACCACCTGTCAATCACGTGGGAATCACGTGGGAATCACGTGTCAATCACGTGGGAATCATGTGGGAACCACGTGTCAATCACATGGGAATCATGTGGGAACCACGTGTCAACCACGTGGGAATCACGTGGGAATCACGTGTAAATCATGTGGAAATTAGGTGGGAATCACGTGAGAATCACATGTGAATCACCAGTCAGTCACCTAGGTATCACGTGGGAATCACGTGTCAATCACGTGGGAATCACGTTGGAATCACGTGGAAATCACTTGTCAATCACGTGGGCATCATCTGGGAATCACCCTGGAATCACATTGTAATCACCTGTCAATCACTTGCGAATCACGTGGGAATCATGTGAGAATCACGTGGGAATCACGTGTCAGTCACGTGGGTATCACGTGGAAATCACGTGGAAATCACGTGGGAGTCACGTGTCAATCACTTGGGAATTACGAGGGATTCATTTGTCAATCACGTGTTAATCACGTGGCAATCACGTGGGAATCACGTGGAATCACGCGGTAATCACGAGGGAATCACGTGGGAATCATGTGTCAATCACGTGGTAATCACGTGGGAATCACGTGTGAATCACGTGGTAATCATGTGTCAATCACGTGGGAATCACGTGGGAATCACGTAGGAATCACGTGTCTATCACGTGGAAATCACGTGGGAATCACTTGGGAATCACGGGGGAATCACGTGAGAATCACGTAGGAATCACGAGTCAGTCACGTGGGTATCATGTGGGAATCACGTGGGAATCACGGGGAATCACGTGTCAGTCACGTGGGTATCACGTGGGAATGACATGCCAATCACGTGGTAATCACGAGGGAATCACCTGGGAATCACATGGGAATCACCTGTAAATCACGTGGGAATCACGTGGGAATCACCTGTCAATCATGTGGGAATCACGTGTGAATCAGGTGGGAATCATGTGGGAATTACGTGGGAATCACGTGTCAAACACGTGGGAATCTCGTGGGAATCACGTGTCATTCACGTGGGAATCACGTGGGAATCTCGTGGGAATCACATGTCAATCACGTGGGAATAACTTGGGAATCACGTGGGAATTACATGAGAATCACGTGGGAATCACGTGTCATTCACGGGGGAATCACGTGGGAATCATTTGGGAATCACGTGGAATCACGTGGGAATCACGTGGGAATCACGTGTCAATTACGTGGGAATCAAGGGGGAATCACGTGGGAATCACGTGTCCATCGCGTGGGAATCACGTGGGAATAACGTGGGAATCACGTGGGAATCACATGTCAATCATGTGGGAATCACATGGAATCACGTGGGAATCAAGTGTCAATCACGTTGGAAACACGTGGGCATCACGTGTGAATCACGTGGGAATCACAAGGGAATCACGTGTCAATCATGTGGGAATCACGTGGAAATCACGTGCGAATCACGTCTCAATCACGTGAGAATCTCATGGGAATCACGTGGTAATCACATGTCAATCTGGTAGGAATCACGTGGGCATCACGTGTGAATCACGTGGGAATCACAAGGGAATCACGTGTCAATCATGTGGGAATCACGTGGGAATCACGTGCAAATCACGTCTCAATCACGTGAGAATCTCATGGGAATCACGTGGTAATCACATGTCAATCTGGTAGGAATCACGGGGGAATCACGTGTGACTCACATGGAAATCATGTGAGAATCATGTGTGAATCACTTGAGAATCACGTGTCAGTCACGTGGGAATCACGTGTCAATCAAATGGGAATCATTCATCAATCACGTGGGAATCACGTGGGAGTCACGTGGGAATCACATAGGAATCAGGTGGTAATCACGTCGGAATCACGTGTAAATCACGTGGGAATCACGTGGGCATCACGTGGGAATCATTTGGAAATCACGTGGAAATCACGTGTCAATCACGTGGGAGACACGTGGGAATCACATGGGAATCAGGTGGTAATCAGGTCGGAATCACGTGTAAATCACGTGGGAATCACGTGGGCATCACCTGGGAATCATTTGGAAATCACGTGGAATTCACGTGTCAATCACGTGGGAATCACTTGGGAATCACGTGGAATCACGTGTCAATCACGTGGGCATCATGTGGGCATCACGTGGGTATCATTTGGGAATCACGTGGGAATCACGTGGGTATCAGGTGGGAATCACTTGGGAATCACGTGTCAATCACGTAGGAATTACGTGGGAATCACGTGGGAATCACTTGAAATCACGTGGGAATCATCTGGGAGTCACGTGTCAATCACGTGGGAAACACGTGCGAGTTCACTTGGGAATCACGTGGGAATCACGTGTCAATCACGTGGGATTCACTTGGGAATCCCGTGGGAATCACGTGTCAATCACGTGGGAATCAGATGGGAATCACGTGGAATCACATGTCAATCACGTGGGAATCACGTGGGAATCCCGTGGGAATCACGTGTCAATCACGTGGGAATCAGATGGGAATCACGTGGAATCACATGTCAATCACGTGGCAATCACGTGGGATTCACGTGGGAATCACGTGACAATCATTTGGGAATAATGTGGGAATATCGTGTCAATCACGTGGGAATCACATGTCAATCACGTGGCAATCACGTGGGATTCACGTGGGAATCACGTGACAATCATTTGGGAATAATGTGGGAATATCGTGTCAATCACGTGGTAATCACGTGTCAATCACGTGGGAATCACGTGGGAATCACGTGTCAATCACGTGGGATTCACGTGGGATTCACGTGGGAATTATGTGGGAATCAAGTGGGAATCACGTGTCAATCACGTGGGAATCAAGTGGGAATCACGTGGGAATCACCTGTCAATCATGTGGGAATCACGTGGGAATCACGTGGTAATCACTTGGGAATCACGTGTCCATCACGTGGGAATCACGTGGGAATCACGTGGGAATCACGAGGGAATCAAATGTCAATCACGAGGGAATCACATGGAATCACGTGGGAATCAAGTGTCAATCACGTTGGAAACACGTGGGCATCACGTGTGAATCACGTGGGAATCACAAGGGAAACACGTGTCAATCATGTGGGAATCACGTGGGAATCACGTGCGAATCACGTCTCAATCACGTGGGAATCTCATGGGAATCACGTGGTAATCACATGTCAATCAGGTAGGAATCACGTGGGAATCACGTGTGACTCACATGGAAATCATGTGAGAATCATGTGTGAATCACGTGGGAATCATTCGTCAATCACGTTGGAATCACTTGGGAGTCATGTGGGAATCACATTGGAATCACGTGGTAATCATGTGGGAATCACGTGGGAATCACGATTCAATCACGTGGGAATCATGTAATCGCGTGTCAATCACGAGGGAATCACGTGGGAGTCACGTGGGAATCACGTGTCAATCACATGGGAATCACGCGGGAATCACGAGACAATCACGTGGGAATCATGTGGAAATCAGGTCGGAATCACGTGTAAATCACGTGGAAATCACGTGGGCATCACGTGGGAATCATTTGGAAATCACGTGGAATCACGTGTCAATCACGTGGGCATCCCGTGGGCATCACGTGGGTTTCATTTGGGAATCACGTGGGAATCACTTGGGTATCACGTGGGAATCACGTGGGAATCACGTGTCAATCACGTGGGAATCACGTGGGTATCACGTGGGAATCACGTGGGAATCACTTGTCAATCAGGTGGTAATCATGTGGGAATCACGTGGGAATCACGTGTCATTCACGAGGGAATCACATGGGAATCACATGTCAATCACGTGGGAATCAAGGGGGAATCCTGTGTCAATCACGAGGAAATCTCCTGGGGAATCACGTGGGAATCACGTGGGAATCACGTGGGAATCACGTGTCATTCACGGGGGAATCACGTGGGAATCATTTGGGAATCACGTGGAATCACGTGGGAATCACGTGGGAATCACGTGTCAATTACGTGGGAATCAAGGGGGAATCACGTGGGAATCACGTGTCCATCGCGTGGGAATCACGTGGGAATAACGTGGGAATCACGTGGGAATCACATGTCAATCATGTGGGAATCACATGGAATCACGTGGGAATCAAGTGTCAATCACGTTGGAAACACGTGGGCATCACGTGTGAATCACGTGGGAATCACAAGGGAATCACGTGTCAATCATGTGGGAATCACGTGGAAATCACGTGCGAATCACGTCTCAATCACGTGAGAATCTCATGGGAATCACATGGTAATCACATGTCAATCTGGTAGGAATCACGTGGGCATCACGTGTGAATCACGTGGGAATCACAAGGGAATCACGTGTCAATCATGTGGGAATCACGTGGGAATCACGTGCAAATCACGTCTCAATCACGTGAGAATCTCATGGGAATCACGTGGTAATCACATGTCAATCTGGTAGGAATCACGGGGGAATCACGTGTGACTCACATGGAAATCATGTGAGAATCATGTGTGAATCACTTGAGAATCACGTGTCAGTCACGTGGGAATCACGTGTCAATCACGTGGGAATCATTCATCAATCACGTGGGAATCACGTGGGAGTCACGTGGGAATCACATAGGAATCAGGTGGTAATCACGTCGGAATCACGTGTAAATCACGTGGGAATCACGTGGGCATCACGTGGGAATCATTTGGAAATCACGTGGAAATCACGTGTCAATCACGTGGGAGACACGTGGGAATCACATGGGAATCAGGTGGTAATCAGGTCGGAATCACGTGTAAATCACGTGGGAATCACGTGGGCATCACGTGGGAATCATTTGGAAATCAGGTGGAATTCACGTGTCAATCACGTGGGAATCACTTGGGAATCACGTGGAATCACGTGTCAATCACGTGGGCATCATGTGGGCATCACGTGGGTATCATTTGGGAATCACGTGGGAATCACGTGGGTATCAGGTGGGAATCACTTGGGAATCACGTGTCAATCACGTAGGAATTACGTGGGAATCACGTGGGAATCACTTGAAATCACGTGGGAATCATCTGAGAGTCACGTGTCAATCAAGTGGGAAACACGTGCGAGTCACTTGGGAATCACGTGGGAATCAAGTGTCAATCACGTGGGATTCACTTGGGAATCCCGTGGGAATCACGTGTCAATCACGTGGGAATCAGATGGGAATCACGTGGAATCACATGTCAATCACGTGGGAATCACGTGGGAATCACGTGGGAATCACGTGTCAATCAAGTGGGAATCAGGTGGGAGTCACGTGGGAATCACATGTCAATCACGTGGCAATCACGTGGGATTCACGTGGGAATCACGTGACAATCATTTGGGAATAATGTGGGAATATCGTGTCAATCACGTGGGAATCACATGTCAATCACGTGGCAATCACGTGGGATTCACGTGGGAATCACGTGACAATCATTTGGGAATAATGTGGGAATATCGTGTCAATCACGTGGGAATCACATGTCAATCACGTGGCAATCACGTGGGATTCACGTGGGAATCACGTGACAATCATTTGGGAATAATGTGGGAATATCGTGTCAATCACGTGGTAATCACGTGTCAATCACGTGGGAATCACGTGGGAATCACGTGTCAATCACGTGGGATTCACGTGGGATTCACGTGGGAATTATGTGGGAATCAAGTGGGAATCACGTGTCAATCACGTGGGAATCAAGTGGGAATCACGTGGGAATCACCTGTCAATCATGTGGGAATCACGTGGGAATCACGTGGTAATCACTTGGGAATCACGTGTCCATCACGTGGGAATCACGTGGGAATCACGTGGGAATCACGAGGGAATCAAATGTCAATCACGAGGGAATCACATGGAATCACGTGGGAATCAAGTGTCAATCACGTTGGAAACACGTGGGCATCACGTGTGAATCACGTGGGAATCACAAGGGAAACACGTGTCAATCATGTGGGAATCACGTGGGAATCACGTGCGAATCACGTCTCAATCACGTGGGAATCTCATGGGAATCACGTGGTAATCACATGTCAATCAGGTAGGAATCACGTGGGAATCACGTGTGACTCACATGGAAATCATGTGAGAATCATGTGTGAATCACGTGGGAATCATTCGTCAATCACGTTGGAATCACTTGGGAGTCATGTGGGAATCACATTGGAATCACGTGGTAATCATGTGGGAATCACGTGGGAATCACGATTCAATCACGTGGGAATCATGTAATCGCGTGTCAATCACGAGGGAATCACGTGGGAGTCACGTGGGAATCACGTGTCAAACACATGGGAATCACGCGGGAATCACGAGACAATCACGTGGGAATCATGTGGAAATCAGGTCAGAATCACGTGTAAATCACGTGGAAATCACGTGGGCATCAAGTGGGAATCATTTGGAAATCACGTGGAATCACGTGTCAATCACGTGGGCATCCCGTGGGCATCACGTGGGTTTCATTTGGGAATCACGTGGGAATCACTTGGGTATCACGTGGGAATCACGTGGGAATCACGTGTCAATCACGTGGGAATCACGTGGGTATCACGTGGGAATCACGTGGGAATCACGTGTCAATCAGGTGGTAATCATGTGGGAATCACGTGGGAATCACGTGTCATTCACGAGGGAATCACATGGGAATCACATGTCAATCACGTGGGAATCAAGGGGAAATCCTGTGTCAATCACGAGGAAATCTCCTGGGGAATCACGTGGGAATCACGTGGGAATCACGTGGGAATCACGTGTCATTCACGGGGGAATCACGTGGGAATCATTTGGGAAACACGTGGAATCACGTGGGAATCACGTGGGAATCACGTGTCAATTACGTGGGAATCAAGGGGGAATCACGTGGGAATCACGTGTCCATCGCGTGGGAATCACGTGGGAATAACGTGGGAATCACGTGGGAATCACATGTCAATCATGTGGGAATCACATGGAATCACGTGGGAATCAAGTGTCAATCACGTTGGAAACACGTGGGCATCACGTGTGAATCACGTGGGAATCACAAGGGAATCACGTGTCAATCATGTGGGAATCACGTGGAAATCACGTGCGAATCACGTCTCAATCACGTGAGAATCTCATGGGAATCACGTGGTAATCACATGTCAATCTGGTAGGAATCACGGGGGAATCACGTGTGACTCACATGGAAATCATGTGAGAATCATGTGTGAATCACTTGGGAATCACGTGTCAGTCACGTGGGAATCACGTGTCAATCACGTGGGAATCATTCGTCAATCACGTGGGAATCACGTGGGAGTCACGTGGGAATCACATAGGAATCAGGTGGTAATCACGTCGGAATCACGTGTAAATCATGTGGGAATCACGTGGGCATCACGTGGGAATCATTTGGAAATCACGTGGAAATCACGTGTCAATCACGTGGGAGTCACGTGGGAATCACTTGGGAATCACGTGGAATCACGTGTCAATCACGTGGGCATCATGTGGGCATCACGTGCGTATCATTTAGGAATCACGTGGGAATCACGTGGGTATCAGGTGGGAATCACTTGGGAATCACCTGTCAATCACGTAGGAATTACGTGGGAATCACGTGGGAATCACTTGAAATCACGTGGGAATCATCTGGGAGTCACGTGTCAATCACGTGGGAAACACGTGCGAGTCACTTGGGAATCACGTGGGAATCACGTGTCAATCACGGGGATTCACTTGGGAATCCCGTGGGAATCACGTGTCAATCACGTGGGAATCAGATGGGAATCACGTGGAATCACGTGTCAATCACGTGGGAATCACGTGGGAATCACGTGGGAATCACGTGTCAATCACGTGGGAATCAGGTGGGAGTCACGTGGGAATCACATGTTAATCACGTGGCAATCACGTGGGATTCACGTGGGAATCACGTGACAATCATTTGGGAATAATGTGGCAATATCGTGTCAATCACGTGGTAATCACCTGTCAATCACGTGGGAATCACGTGTCAATCACGTGGGATTCACGTGGGATTCACGTGGCAATCATGTGGGAATCAAGTGGGAATCACGTGTCAATCACGTGGGAATCAAGTGGGAATCACGTGGGAATCACCTGTCAATCATGTGGGAATCACGTGGGAATCACGTGGTAATCACTTGGGAATCACGTGTCCATCACGTGGGAATCACGTGGGAATAACGTGGGAATCACGTGGGAATCACATGTCAGTCACGTGGGAATCACATGGAATCACGTGGGAATCAGGTGTCAATCACGTTGGAAACATGTGGGCATCACGTGTGAATCATGTGGGAATCACAAGGGAATCACGTGTCAATCATGTGGGAATCACGTGGGAATCACGTGCGAATCACGTCTCAATCACGTGGGAATCTCATGGGAATCACGTGGGAATCACTTGGCAATCACGTGGGAATCATGCGTCAATAACGTGGGCGTCACGTGGGAATCATGCGTCAATCACGTTGGAATCACGTGGGAATCACGTGTCAATCCCGGGGGAATCACGTGGGAATCATGCGTCAATCACGTGGGAATCACATGGGAGTCACGTGGGAATAAATTGGGAATCACGTGGTAATCACGTAGGAATCACGTGGGAATAACGGGTCAATCTCGAGGGAATCACGAAGGAATCATGTGTCAATCACGTGGGCATCACATGGGTATCACACGGGAATCATTTGGGAATCACTTGTCAATCACGTGGGAATCACGTGTCAATCACGTGGGAATCACGTGGGAATCACGTGTCAATCACTTGGGAATCACATGGGAATCACGTGATAATCACGTGGGAATGACGTGTCAATCACGTGAGAATCACGTGTGAATCATGCGTCAATCACGTGGGAATCACATGGGAGTCACGTGGGAATAAATTGGGAATCACGTGGTAATCACGTAGGAATCACGTGGGAATGACGTGTCAATCACTTGGGAATCACGTGGGAATCACGTGTCAATCACGTGGGATTCACTTGGGAATCCCGTGGGAATCACGTGTCAATCACGTGGGAATCAGATGGGAATCACGTGGAATCACATGTCAATCACGTGGGAATCACGTGGGAATCACGTGGGAATCACGTGTCAATCAAGTGGGAATCAGGTGGGAGTCACGTGGGAATCACATGTCAATCACGTGGCAATCACGTGGGATTCACGTGGGAATCACGTGACAATCATTTGGGAATAATGTGGGAGGGAATATCGTGTCAATCACGTGGGAATCACATGTCAATCACGTGGCAATCACGTGGGATTCACGTGGGAATCACGTGACAATCATTTGGGAATAATGTGGGAATATCGTGTCAATCACGTGGGAATCACATGTCAATCACGTGGCAATCACGTGGGATTCACGTGGGAATCACGTGACAATCATTTGGGAATAATGTGGGAATATCGTGTCAATCACGTGGTAATCACGTGTCAATCACGTGGGAATCACGTGGGAATCACGTGTCAATCACGTGGGATTCACGTGGGATTCACGTGGGAATTATGTGGGAATCAAGTGGGAATCACGTGTCAATCACGTGGGAATCAAGTGGGAATCACGTGGGAATCACCTGTCAATCATGTGGGAATCACGTGGGAATCACGTGGTAATCACTTGGGAATCACGTGTCCATCACGTGGGAATCACGTGGGAATCACGTGGGAATCACGAGGGAATCAAATGTCAATCACGAGGGAATCACATGGAATCACGTGGGAATCAAGTGTCAATCACGTTGGAAACACGTGGGCATCACGTGTGAATCACGTGGGAATCACAAGGGAAACACGTGTCAATCATGTGGGAATCACGTGGGAATCACGTGCGAATCACGTCTCAATCACGTGGGAATCTCATGGGAATCACGTGGTAATCACATGTCAATCAGGTAGGAATCACGTGGGAATCACGTGTGACTCACATGGAAATCATGTGAGAATCATGTGTGAATCACGTGAGAATCATTCGTCAATCACGTTGGAATCACTTGGGAGTCATGTGGGAATCACATTGGAATCACGTGGTAATCATGTGGGAATCACGTGGGAATCACGATTCAATCACGTGGGAATCATGTAATCGCGTGTCAATCACGAGGGAATCACGTGGGAGTCACGTGGGAATCACGTGTCAATCACATGGGAATCACGCGGGAATCACGAGACAATCACGTGGGAATCATGTGGAAATCAGGTCGGAATCACGTGTAAATCACGTGGAAATCACGTGGGCATCACGTGGGAATCATTTGGAAATCACGTGGAATCACGTGTCAATCACGTGGGCATCCCGTGGGCATCACGTGGGTTTCATTTGGGAATCACGTGGGAATCACTTGGGTATCACGTGGGAATCACGTGGGAATCACGTGTCAATCACGTGGGAATCACGTGGGTATCACGTGGGAATCACGTGGGAATCACGTGTCAATCAGGTGGTAATCATGTGGGAATCACGTGGGAATCACGTGTCATTCACGAGGGAATCACATGGGAATCACATGTCAATCACGTGGGAATCAAGGGGGAATCCTGTGTCAATCACGAGGAAATCTCCTGGGGAATCACGTGGGAATCACGTGGGAATCACGTGTCATTCACGGGGGAATCACGTGGGAATCATTTGGGAATCACGTGGAATCACGTGGGAATCACGTGGGAATCACGTGTCAATTACGTGGGAATCAAGGGGGAATCACGTGGGAATCACGTGTCCATCGCGTGGGAATCACGTGGGAATAACGTGGGAATCACATGTCAATCATGTGGGAATCACATGGAATCACGTGGGAATCAAGTGTCAATCACGTTGGAAACACGTGGGCATCACGTGTGAATCACGTGGGAATCACAAGGGAATCACGTGTCAATCATGTGGGAATCACGTGGAAATCACGTGCGAATCACGTCTCAATCACGTGAGAATCTCATGGGAATCACGTGGTAATCACATGTCAATCTGGTAGGAATCACGGGGGAATCACGTGTGACTCACATGGAAATCATGTGAGAATCATGTGTGAATCACTTGGGAATCACGTGTCAGTCACGTGGGAATCACGTGTCAATCACGTGGGAATCATTCGTCAATCACGTGGGAATCACGTGGGAGTCACGTGGGAATCACATAGGAATCAGGTGGTAATCACGTCGGAATCACGTGTAAATCATGTGGGAATCACGTGGGCATCACGTGGGAATCATTTGGAAATCACGTGGAAATCACGTGTCAATCACGTGGGATTCACGTGGGAATCACTTGGGAATCACGTGGAATCACGTGTCAATCACGTGGGCATCATGTGGGCATCACGTGGGTATCATTTAGGAATCACGTGGGAATCACGTGGGTATCAGGTGGGAATCACTTGGGAATCACCTGTCAATCACGTAGGAATTACGTGGGAATCACGTGGGAATCACTTGAAATCACGTGGGAATCATCTGGGAGTCACGTGTCAATCACGTGGGAAACACGTGCGAGTCACTTGGGAATCACGTGGGAATCACGTGTCAATCACGGGGATTCACTTGGGAATCCCGTGGGAATCACGTGTCAATCACGTGGGAATCAGATGGGAATCACGTGGAATCACGTGTCAATCACGTGGGAATCACGTGGGAATCACGTGGGAATCACTTGTCAATCACGTGGGAATCATGTGGGAACCACCTGTCAATCACGTGGGAATCACGTGGGAATCACGTGTCAATCACGTGGGAATCAGGTGGGAGTCACGTGGGAATCACATGTTAATCACGTGGCAATCACGTGGGATTCACGTGGGAATCACGTGACAATCATTTGGGAATAATGTGGCAATATCGTGTCAATCACGTGGTAATCACCTGTCAATCACGTGGGAATCACGTGTCAATCACGTGGGATTCACGTGGGATTCACGTGGCAATCATGTGGGAATCAAGTGGGAATCACGTGTCAATCACGTGGGAATCAAGTGGGAATCACGTGGGAATCACCTGTCAATCATGTGGGAATCACGTGGGAATCACGTGGTAATCACTTGGGAATCACGTGTCCATCACGTGGGAATCACGTGGGAATAACGTGGGAATCACGTGGGAATCACATGTCAGTCACGTGGGAATCACATGGAATCACGTGGGAATCAGGTGTCAATCACGTTGGAAACATGTGGGCATCACGTGTGAATCACGTGGGAATCACAAGGGAATCACGTGTCAATCATGTGGGAATCACGTGGGAATCACATGCGAATCACGTCTCAATCACGTGGGAATCTCATGGGAATCACGTGGGAATCACTTGGCAATCACGTGGGAATCATGCGTCAATAACGTGGGCGTCACGTGGGAATCATGCGTCAATCACGTTGGAATCACGTGGGAATCACGTGTCAATCCCGGGGGAATCACGTGGGAATCATGCGTCAATCACGTGGGAATCACATGGGAGTCACGTGGGAATAAATTGGGAATCACGTGGTAATCACGTAGGAATCACGTGGGAATAACGTGTCAATCTCGATGGAATCACGAAGGAATCATGTGTCAATCACGTGGGCATCACATGGGTATCACACGGGAATCATTTGGGAATCACTTGTCAATCACGTGGGAATCACGTGTCAATCACGTGGGAATCACGTGGGAATCACGTGTCAATCACTTGGGAATCACATGGGAATCACGTGATAATCACGTGGGAATGACGTGTCAATCACGTGAGAATCACGTGTGAATCGTGCGTCAATCATGTGGGAATCACGTGGGAGTCACGTGGGAATCACTTGTCAATCACGTGGGAATCATGTGGGAATCACGTGTCAATCACGAGGGAATCACGTGCTAATCACGTTTGAATCACGTGTCAATCAGTTGGGAATCAGTTGGGAATCACGTAGGAATCAAGTATCATTCACGTGGGAATCACGTGGGAATCACGTATCAATCACGTTGGAATCACGTGGGAATCACGTGGGAATTACCTGTCAATCACGTGGGAATGACGTGTCAATCAAGTTGGAATCACGTATCAATCACGTGTGAATCACGTGGGAAACACTTGGGAATCACGTGTCAATCACGTGGAAATCATGTGGGAATCATGTGAGAAATACGTGGGAATCACGTGTCAATCACGTGGGAATCACGTGGGAATCACGTGTCAATCACGGGGGAATCACGTGGGAATCACGTGAGAATCTCGTGTCATTGACGTGAGATTCACGTGTCAATAACGTTGAAATCACTTGGGAATCACGTGGGTATCACGGGTCAATCACGTGGAAACACGTGGGAATCACGTGGGAATCACGTGGGAATCACGTGTCAATCACGTGGAAATCACTTGGGAATCACGTATCAATCACGGGGGAATCACGTGGGAATCACGTGAGAATCTCGTGTCATTCACGTGAGATTCACGTGTCAATCACGTTGAAAAAACTTGGGAATCACGTGGGTATCACGGGTCAATCACGTGGGAATCACGTGGGAATCACGTGTCAATCACATGTGAATCACGTGGGAATCACGTGTCAATCACGTGGGAATCACTTGGGAATCACGTATCAATCACGTGGGAATCACGTGGGAATCACGTGTCAATCACTTGGGAATCATGTGGGAATCACGTGTCAATCACGTGGGAATCACGTGGGAATCACGTGTCAATCACATGTGAATCACGTGGGAATCACTTGGGAATCACGTATCAATCACGTGGGAATCACGTGGGAATCACATTTAATCACGTGGAAATCACATGGGAATCTCGTGTCAATCAAGTTGGAACCACGTGGGAATGACGTGTCAATCACGGGGGCATCACGTGGGAATCATTTGGGAATCATGTGTCAATCACGTTGGAATCATATGGGAATCACGTGGGAATCACGTGGGAATAACGTGTCAATCACATGGGAATCACGTGGGAATCACGTGGGAATCACGTGTCAATCACGTGGGAATCACGTGGGAATAACGTGGGAATCACGTGTCAATCCTATAGGAATCCCGTGGGAATCACGTGTCAATCACGTAGGAATCACGTGGGAATCACGTGGGAATCACGTGGGAATCACGTGTCAATCACGTGGGAATCATGTGGGAATCACGTGGGAATCACGTGGGAATCACGTGACAATCATTTGGGAATCACCTGGGAATCATGTGTTAATCACGTGGGAATCACGTGGGAATCACGTATGAATCATGTGGGAATCAGGTGGGAATGACGTGTCAATCACGTGGGAATCACGTGGGAATCACGTGGGAATCACGTGTCAATGCCATAGGAATCATGTGGGATTCACATGGGAATCACATGTCAATCACGTAGGAATCACGTGTAAATCACGTGGGAATCACGTGGGAATCACGTGTCAATCACGTGGGAATCACGTGGGAATCATGCGCCAATCACGTGGGAATCACGTGGGAGTCACGTGAGAATCACATGGTAATCACGTGGGGATCACGTGACAATCACGTGGGAGTCATGTGGGAATCACGTGTCAATCATGATGGAATCACGTGGGAATCAAGTGGTAATCATGCGTTAACCACGTGGGAATCACATGGGAATCACGTGCTAATCACGTGGGAATCACGCTGGAATCACGTGTCAATATCGTGGGAATCATGTGGGAATCGAGTGTCAATCACGATGGAATGACGTGTGAATCACGTGGGAATCACGTGTCAATCACGTCGGAATCACGTGGGATTCACGTGGGATTCACGTGGGAATCACGTGTCAATCACGTGTCAATCATGTGAGAATCAAGTGGGAATCACGTGGAAATCACGTGTCAATCACGTGGGAATAACATGGGCATCATGTGTCAATCACGTTAGAATCAAGTGGTAATCATATGGGAATCACGTGTCAATCACGTGGGAATCACGTGGGAATCACATGTCAATTACATGGGAATCACGTTAGAGTCACATGGGAATCACGTGGGAGTCACGTGTCAATCACGTGGGTATCACGTGGGAATCACGTGCCAATCCCGTATGAATCACGTGTGAATCAGGTGGGAATCACGTGGGAATCACGTGGGAATCATGCGTCAATCACGTGGGAATCACATGGGAGTCACATGGGAATAACGTGGGAATCACGTGGTAATCACATAGGAATCACGTGGGAATAACGTGTCAATCACGTGGAATTACGTGAGAATCACGTGGGAATCACGTGGGAATCACGTGTCAATCACGTGGGAATCACATGGGAATCATGCATCAATCACGTGGGAATCATGTGGGAGTCACGTGGGAATCACGTGGGAATCAAGTGGGAATCACGTGGGTATATCGTGTCAATCACGTGGGAGTCATTTGGGAGTCACGTGTCAATCACGATGGAATCACTTGGTAATCAAGTGATGATCATGCGTTTATCACGTGGGAATCAAGTGTCAATCACGAGGGAATCACGTGGGAATCACGTGTTAATCACGTGGGAATCACTTGGGAATCACGTATCAATCACGTGGGAATTTCGTGGGAATCACATTTAATCACGTGGAAATCACATGGGAATCTCGTGTCAATCAAGTTGGAATCACGTGGGAATGACGTGTCAATCACGTTGGCATCACGTGGGAATCATTTGGGAATCACGTGTCATTCACATTGGAATCATATGGGAATCACGTGGGAATCACATGGGAATCACGTGTCAATCACGTGGGAATCACGTGGGAATAACGTGGGAATCACGTGTCAATCCTATAGGAATCCCGTGGGAATCACGTGGGAATCACGTAGGAATCACGTGTAAATCACGTGGGAATCACGTGGGAATCACGTGTCAATCACGTGGGAATCATGTGGGAATCACGTGGGAATCACGTGGGAATCACGTGACAATCATTTGGGAATCACCTGGGAATCATGTGCTAATCACGTGGGAATCACCTGGGAGTCACGTATGAATCACGTGGGAATCAGGTGGGAATGACGTGTCAATCACGTGGGAATCACGTGGGAATCACGTGGGAATCACGTGTCAATCCCATAGGAATCACGTGGGAATCACATGTCAATCACGTAGGAATCACGTGTCATTCACGTGGGAATCACGTGGGAATCTCGTGGGAATCACATGTCAATCACGTGGGAATAACTTGGGAATCACGTGGGAATTACGTGAGAATCACGTGGGAATCACGTGTCAATCACGTGGGTATTACGTGGGAATCATATGTCAATCACGTTGGAATCACGTGTGAATCACGTGTCAATCACGTGGGAATCACGTGGTATTCACGTGGGAATCACGTGTCAATCACGTGGGCATCACATAGCCATCACGTGGGAATCACGTGTCAATCAAGTGGGAATCATGTGGGAATCTCGTGTAAATCACGTGTCAATCACGTGGGAATCACGTGGGAATCAGGTGGGAATCACGAGTCAATCACGTGGGAATCACGTGGAAATCACGAGGGAATCAAATGTCAATCACGAGGGAATCACATGGAATCACGTGGGAATCAAGTGTCAATCACGTTGGAAACACGTGGGCATCACGTGTGAATCACGTGGGAATCACAAGGGAAACACGTGTCAATCATGTGGGATTCACTTGGGAATCCCGTGGGAATCACGTGTCAATCACGTGGGAATCAGATGGGAATCACGTGGAATCACATGTCAATCACGTGGGAATCAGATGGGAATCACGTGGAATCACATGTCAATCACGTGGGAATCACGTGGGAATCACGTGGGAATCACGTGTCAATCAAGTGGGAATCAGGTGGGAGTCACGTGGGAATCACATGTCAATCACGTGGCAATCACGTGGGATTCACGTGGGAATCACGTGACAATCATTTGGGAATAATGTGGGAATATCGTGTCAATCACGTGGGAATCACATGTCAATCACGTGGCAATCACGTGGGATTCACGTGGGAATCACGTGACAATCATTTGGGAATAATGTGGGAATATCGTGTCAATCACGTGGTAATCACGTGTCAATCACGTGGGAATCACGTGGGAATCACGTGTCAATCACGTGGGATTCACGTGGGATTCACGTGGGAATTATGTGGGAATCAAGTGGGAATCACGTGTCAATCACGTGGGAATCAAGTGGGAATCACGTGGGAATCACCTGTCAATCATGTGGGAATCATGTGGGAATCACGTGGTAATCACTTGGGAATCACGTGTCCATCACGTGGGAATCACGTGGGAATCACGTGGTAATCACTTGGGAATCACGTGTCCATCACGTGGGAATCACGTGGGAATAACGTGGGAATCACGAGGGAATCAAATGTCAATCACGAGGGAATCACATGGAATCACGTGGGAATCAAGTGTCAATCACGTTGGAAACACGTGGGCATCACGTGTGAATCACGTGGGAATCACAAGGGAAACACGTGTCAATCATGTGGGAATCACGTGGGAATCACGTGCGAATCACGTCTCAATCACGTGGGAATCTCATGGGAATCACGTGGTAATCACATGTCAATCAGGTAGGAATCACGTGGGAATCACGTGTGACTCACATGGAAATCATGTGAGAATCATGTGTGAATCACGTGGGAATCATTCGTCAATCACGTTGGAATCACTTGGGAGTCATGTGGGAATCACATTGGAATCACGTGGTAATCATGTGGGAATCACGTGGGAATCACGATTCAATCACGTGGGAATCATGTAATCGCGTGTCAATCACGAGGGAATCACGTGGGAGTCACGTGGGAATCACGTATCAATCACATGGGAATCACGCGGGAATCACGAGACAATCACGTGGGAATCATGTGGAAATCAGGTCGGAATCACGTGTAAATCACGTGTAAATCACGTGGGCATCACGTGGGAATCATTTGGAAATCACGTGGAATCACGTGTCAATCACGTGGGCATCCCGTGGGCATCACGTGGGTTTCATTTGGGAATCACGTGGGAATCACTTGGGTATCACGTGGGAATCACGTGGGAATCACGTGTCAAACACGTGGGAATCACGTGGGTATCACGTGGGAATCACGTGGGAATCACGTGTCAATCAGGTGGTAATCATGTGGGAATCACGTGGGAATCACGTGTCATTCACGAGGGAATCACATGGGAATCACATGTCAATCACGTGGGAATCAAGGGGGAATCCTGTGTCAATCACGAGGAAATCTCCTGGGGAATCACGTGGGAATCACGTGGGAATCACGTGTCATTCACGGGGGAATCACGTGGGAATCATTTGGGAATCACGTGGAATCACGTGGGAATCACGTGGGAATCACGTGTCAATTACGTGGGAATCAAGGGGGAATCACGTGGGAATCACGTGTCCATCGCGTGGGAATCACGTGGGAATAACGTGGGAATCACGTGGGAATCACATGTCAATCATGTGGGAATCACATGGAATCACGTGGGAATCAGGTGTCAATCACGTTGGAAACACGTGGGCATCACGTGTGAATCACGTGGGAATCACAAGGGAATCACGTGTCAATCATGTGGGAATCACGTGGAAATCACGTGCGAATCACGTCTCAATCACGTGAGAATCTCATGGGAATCACGTGGTAATCACATGTCAATCTGGTAGGAATCACGGGGGAATCACGTGTGACTCACATGGAAATCATGTGAGAATCATGTGTGAATCACTTGGGAATCACGTGTCAGTCACGTGGGAATCACGTGTCAATCACGTGGGAATCATTCGTCAATCACGTGGGAATCACGTGGGAGTCACGTGGGAATCACATAGGAATCAGGTGGTAATCACGTCGGAATCACGTGTAAATCATGTGGGAATCACGTGGGCATCACGTGGGAATCATTTGGAAATCACGTGGAAATCACGTGTCAATCACGTGGGCATCATGTGGGCATCACGTGGGTATCATTTAGGAATCACGTGGGAATCACGTGGGTATCTGGTGGGAATCACTTGGGAATCACCTGTCAATCACGTAGGAATTACGTGGGAATCACGTGGGAATCACTTGAAATCACGTGGGAATCATCTGGGAGTCACGTGTCAATCACGTGGGAAACACGTGCGAGTCACTTGGGAATCACGTGGGAATCACGTGTCAATCACGTGGGATTCACTTGGGAATCCCGTGGGAATCACGTGTCAATCACGTGGGAATTAGATGGGAATCACGTGGAATCACGTGTCAATCACGTGGGAATCACGTGGGAATCACGTGGGAATCACGTGTCAATCACTTGGGAATCAGGTGGGAGTCACGTGGGAATCACATGTTAATCACGTGGCAATCACGTGGGATTCACGTGGGAATCACGTGACAATCATTTGGGAATAATGTGGCAATATCGTGTCAATCACGTGGTAATCACCTGTCAATCACGTGGGAATCACGTGTCAATCACGTGGGATTCACGTGGGATTCACGTGGGAATCATGTGGGAATCAAGTGGGAATCACGTGTCAATCACGTGGGAATCAAGTGGGAATCACGTGGGAATCACCTGTCAATCCTGTGGGAATCACGTGGGAATCACGTGGTAATCACTTGGGAATCACGTGTCCATCACGTGGGAATCACGTGGGAATAACGTGGGAATCACGTGGGAATCACATGTCAGTCACGTGGGAATCACATGGAATCACGTGGGAATCAAGTGTCAATCACGTTGGAAACATGTGGGCATCACGTGTGAATCACGTGGGAATCACAAGGGAATCACGTGTCAATCATGTGGGAATCACGTGGGAATCACGTGCGAATCACGTCTCAATCACGTGGGAATCTCATGGGAATCACGTGGAAATCACTTGGCAATCACGTGGGAATCATGCGTCAATAACGTGGGCGTCACGTGGGAATCAAGCGTCAATCACGTTGGAATCACGTGGGAATCACGTGTCAATGCCGGGGGAATCACGTGGGAATCATGCGTCAATCACGTGGGAATCACATGGGAGTCACGTGGGAATAAATTGGGAATCACGTGGTAATCACGTAGGAATCACGTGGGAATAACGTGTCAATCTCGAGGGAATCACGAAGGAATCATGTGTCAATCACGTGGGCATCACATGGGTATCACACGGGAATCATTTGGGAATCACTTGTCAATCACGTGGGAATCACGTGTCAATCACGTGGGAATCACGTGGGAATCACGTGTCAATCACTTTGGAATCACATGGGAATCACGTGATAATCACGTGGGAATGACGTTTCAATCACGTGAGAATCACGTGTGAATCATGCGTCAATCATGTGGGAATCACGTGGGAGTCACGTGGGAATCACTTGTCAATCACGTGGGAATCATGTGGGAATCACGTGTCAATCACGAGGGAATCACGTGCTAATCACGTTTGAATCACGTGTCAATCAGTTGGGAATCAGTTGGGAATCACGTAGGAATCAAGTATCATTCACGTGGGAATCACGTGGGAATCACGTATCAATCACGTTGGAATCACGTGTCAATCACGTGGGAATCACGTGGGAAACACTTGGGAATCACGTGTCAATCACGTGGAAATCATGTGGGAATCATGTGAGAAATACGTGGGAATCACGTGTCAATCACGTGGGAATCACGTGGGAATCACGTGTCAATCACGGGGGAATCACGTGGGAATCACGTGAGAATCTCGTGTCATTGACGTGAGATTCAAGTGTCAATCACGTTGAAATCACTTGGGAATCACGTGGGTATCACGGGTCAATCACGTGGAAACACGTGGGAATCACGTGGGAATCACGTGGGAATCACGTGTCAATCACGTGGAAATCACTTGGGAATCACGTATCAATCACGGGGGAATCACGTGGGAATCACGTGAGAATCTCGTGTCATTCACGTGAGATTCACGTGTCAATCACGTTGAAATCACTTGGGAATCACGTGGGTATCACGGGTCAATCACGTGGGAATCACGTGGAATCACGTGTCAATCACATGTGAATCACGTGGGAATCACGTGTCAATCACGTGGGAATCACGTGGGAATCAGGTATCAATCACGTGGGAATCACGTGGGAATCACGTGTCAATCACTTGGGAATCACGTGGGAATCACGTGTCAATCACGTGGGAATCACGTGGGAATCACGTGTCAATTACATGTGAATCACGTGGGAATCACGTGTCAATCACGTGGGAATCACTTGGGAATCACGTATCAATCACGTGGGAATCACGTGGGAATCACATTTAATCACGTGGAAATCACATGGGAATCTCGTGTCAATCAAGTTGGAACCACGTGGGAATGACGTGTCAATCACGTGGGCATCACGTGGGAATCATTTGGGAATCATGTGTCAATCACGTTGGAATCATATGGGAATCACGTGGGAATCACGTGGGAATAACGTGTCAATCACGTGGGAATCACGTGGGAATCACGTGGGAATCACGTGTCAATCACGTGGGAATCACGTGGGAATAACGTGGGAATCACGTGTCAATCCTATAGGAATCCCGTGGGAATCACGTGTCAATCACGTAGGAATCACGTGGGAATCACGTGGGAATCACGTGTCAATCACGTGGGAATCATGTGGGAATCACGTGGGAATCACGTGGGAATCACGTGACAATCATTTGGGAATCACCTGGGAATCATGTGTTAATCACGTGGGAATCACGTGGGAATCACGTATGAATCATGTGGGAATCAGGTGGGAATGACGTGTCAATCACGTGGGAATCACGTTGGAATCACGTGGGAATCACGTGTCAATGCCATAGGAATCACGTGGGATTCACATGGGAATCACATGTCAATCACGTAGGAATCACGTGTTAATCACGTGGGAATCACGTGTCAATCACGTGGGAATCACGTGGGAATCATGCGCCAATCACGTGGGAATCACGTGGGAGTCACGTGAGAATCACATGGTAATCACGTGGGGATCACGTGACAATCACGTGGGAGTCATGTGGGAATCACGTGTCAATCATGATGGAATCACGTGGGAATCAAGTGGTAATCATGCGTTAACCACGTGGGAATCACATGGGAATCACGTGCTAATCACGTGGGAATCACGCTGGAATCACGTGTCAATATCGTGGGAATCATGTGGGAATCGAGTGTCAATCACGATGGAATGACGTGTGAATCACGTGGGAATCACGTGTCAATCACGTCGGAATCACGTGGGATTCACGTGGGATTCACGTGGGAATCACGTGTCAATCACGTGTCAATCATGTGAGAATCAAGTGGGAATCACGTGGAAATCACGTGTCAATCACGTGGGAATAACATGGGCATCATGTGTCAATCAAGTTAGAATCAAGTGGTAATCATATGGGAATCACGTGTCAATCACGTGGGAATCACGTGGAAATCACATGTCAATTACATGGGAATCACGTTAGAGTCACATGGGAATCACGTGGGAGTCACGTGTCAATCACGTGGGAATCACGTGGGAATCACGTGCCAATCCCGTATGAATCACGTGTGAATCAGGTGGGAATCACGTGGGAATCACGTGGGAATCATGCGTCAATCACGTGGGAATCACATGGGAGTCACATGGGAATAACGTGGGAATCACGTGGTAATCACATAGGAATCACGTGGGAATAACGTGTCAATCACGTGGAATTACGTGAGAATCACGTGGGAATCACGTGGGAATCACGTGTCAATCACGTGGGAATCACATGGGAATCATGCATCAATCACGTGGGAATCATGTGGGAGTCACGTGGGAATCACGTGGGAATCAAGTGGGAATCACGTGGGTATATCGTGTCAATCACGTGGGAGTCATTTGGGAGTCACGTGTCAATCACGATGGAATCACTTGGTAATCAAGTGATGATCATGCGTTTATCACGTGGGAATCAAGTGTCAATCACGAGGGAATCACGTGGGAATCACGTGTTAATCACGTGGGAATCACTTGGGAATCACGTATCAATCACGTGGGAATTTCGTGGGAATCACATTTAATCACGTGGAAATCACATGGGAATCTCGTGTCAATCAAGTTGGAATCACGTGGGAATGACGTGTCAATCACGTTGGCATCACGTGGGAATCATTTGGGAATCACGTGTCATTCACGTTGGAATCATATGGGAATCACGTGGGAATCACATGGGAATCACGTGTCAATCACGTGGGAATCACGTGGGAACAACGTGGGAATCACGTGTCAATCCTATAGGAATCACGTGGGAATCACGTGTCAATCACGTGGGAATCATGTGGGAATCACGTGGGAATCACGTGGGAATCACGTGACAATCATTTGGGAATCACCTGGGAATCATGTGCTAATCACGTGGGAATCACGTGGGAGTCACGTATGAATCACGTGGGAATCAGGTGGGAATGACGTGTCAATCACGTGGGAATCACGTGGGAATCACGTGGGAATCACGTGTCAATCCCATAGGAATCACGTGGGAATCACATGTCAATCACGTAGGAATCACGTGTAAATCACGTGGGAATCACGTGGGAATCACGTGTCAATCACGTGGGAATCACGTGGGAATCATGCGCCAATCACGTGGGAATCACGTGGGAGTCACGTGAGAATCACGTGGTAATCACGTGGGGATCACGTGACAATCACGTGGGAGTCATGTGGGAATCACGTGTCAATCATGATGGAATCACGTGGGAATCAAGTGGTAATCATGCGTTAACCACGTGGGAATCACATGGGAATCACGTGCTAATCACGTGGGAATCACGCTGGAATCACGTGTCAATATCGTGGGAATCATGTGGGAATCGAGTGTCAATCACGATAGAATGACGTGTGAATCACGTGGGAATCACGTGTCAATCACGTGGGAATCACGTGGGAATCACGTGGGATTCACGTGGGAATCACGTGTCAATCACGTGTCAATCATGTGAGAATCAAGTGGGAATCACGTGGAAATCACGTGTCAATCACGTGGGAATAACATGGGCATCATGTGTCAATCACGTTAGAATCACGTGGTAATCATATGGGAATCACGTGTCAATCACGTGGGAATCTGGTGGGAATCACATGTCAATTACATGGGAATCACGTTGGAGTCACGTGGGAATCACTTGGGAGTCACGTGTCAATCACGTGGGAATCACGTGGGAATCACGTGTCAATCCCGTATGAATCACGTGTGAATCAAGTGGGAATCACGTGGGAATCACGTGGGAATCATGCGTCAATCACGTGGGAATCACATGGGAGTCACATGGGAATAACGTGGGAATCACGTGGTAATCACATAGGAATCACGTGGGAATAACGTGTCAATCACGTGGGAATCATGTGGGAATCACACGGGAATTATTTGGGAATCACGTGTCAATCACATTGAAATCACTTGGGAATCACTTTTGAATCACGTGGGAATCAGGTGTCAATCACGTTGGAAAAACGTTTCAATCCCGTGGGAATCAGGTGGGAATCACGTGGGAATCACGTGGGAATCACGTGTGAATCACGTGGGAATCACGTGTCAATCACGTGGGAATCACGTGTCAATCATGTGGGAATCACTTGGGTATCACGTGGGAATCGCGTGTCAATCACCTGGGAATCACGTGGGAATCTCGTGGGAATCACGTGTCAATCACGATGGAATCACGTGGGAATCAAGTGGTAATCATGCGTCAATCACGTGGGAATCACGTGGGAGTCACGTGGGAATCACATGTGAATCACGTGGTAATCACGTGGGAATCAGGTTGGAATCACGTGTCAATAACGTGGGAATCATGTGGGAATCACGTGTCAATCACGATGGAATTACGTGTGAATCACGTGGGAATCACGTGAAAATCGTTTGGGAATCACCTGGGAATCACGTTTTAATCACGTGGGAATCACATGGGAATCACGTGGGAATGACCTGTCAATCACGTGGGAATCACGTGGGAATCACGTGGGAATCACGTGTCAATCACGAGGAATTACGTTTCAATCACGTGGGAATCACGTGTCAATCATGTGGGAATCACTTGGGAATCACGTTGGAATCATGTGTCAATCACTTGGGAATCACATGGGAATCACGTGATAATCACATGGGAATCACGTGTCAATCACGTGTGAATCACGTGAGAATCACGTGGGAATCACGTGGGAATCACGTGTCAATCACTTGGGAATCACGTGGGAATCACGTGTCAATCCCGTAGGAATCACGTGGGAATCATGCGTCAATCACGTGGGAATCACATGGGATTCACGTGGGAATAACTTGGGAATCACGAGGGAATCACGAAGGAATCACGTGTCAATCACGTGGGCATCACATGTGTATCACACGGGAATCATTTGGGAATCACTTGTCAATCACGTTGGAATCACGTGGGAATCACTTTTGAATCACGGGGGAATTACGTGTCAATCACGTGGGAATCACGTGGGAATCATGCGTCAATCACGTGGGAATCACGTGGGAGCCACGTGGGAATCACGTGGGAATCAAGTGGTATCACGTGGGTATCACGTGTCAATCACGTGGGAGTCATGTGGGAGTCACGTGTCAATCACGATGGAATCACGTGGGAATCAAGTGGTGATCATGCGTCAATCACGTGGGAATCACGTGTCAATCACGAGGGAATCACGTGGGAATCACGTGTCAATCACGTGGGAATCACGTGGGAATCACGTGGGAATCATGCATCAGTCACGTGTGAATCACATGGGAGTCACGTGGGAATAACGTGGTAATCACGTGGGAATCAAGTGGGAATCACGTGTCAATCATGTGGGAATCATGTGGGAATCACGTGTCAATCACGAGGGAATCACGTGATAATCACGTTTGAATCACGTGTCAATCACTTGGGAATCAGTTGGGAATCACGTAGGAATCAAATATCATTCACGTGGGAATCACGTGGGAATTACATGTCAATCACGTGGGAATCACGTGTCAATCACGTGGGAATCACGTGTCAATCACGTGGGAATCACGTGGGAAACACTTGGGAATCACGTGTCAATCACGTGGAAATCATGTGGGAAACACGAGGGAATCACGTGTCAACCACGTGGGAATCATGCGTCAATCATGTGGGAATCACGTTGCAGTCACGTGGGAATCTCGTGGAAATCAGGTGATAATCACATGGGAATCACGTGGGAATCACGTGTCAGTCACGGGGGAATCACGTGGGAATCACGTGAGAATCTCGTGTCATTCACGTGAGATTCACGTGTCAATCACGTTGAAATCACTTGGGAATCACGTGGGTATCATGGGTCAATCACGTGGAAACACGTGGGAATCACGTGGGAATCACGTGTCAATCACATGGGAATCATGTGGGAATCACGTGTCAATCACGTGGGAATCACTTGGGAATCACATATCAATCACGTGGGAATCACGTGGGAATCACATTTAATCACGTGGAAATCACATGGGAATCTCGTGTCAATCAAGTTGGAACCACGTGGGAATAACGTGTCAATCACGTGGGCATCACGTGGGAATCATTTGGGAATCACGTGTCAATCACGTTGGAATCATATGGGAATCACGTGGGAATCACGTGGGAATAACGTGTCAATCACGTGGGAATCACGTGGGAATCACATGTCAATCATGTGAGCATCACGTGGGAATCACCTGGGAATCACATTGGAATCACATGTCAATCACGTGGGAATCACGTAGGAATCATGTGAGAATCACGTGTCAGTCACGTGGTAATCACGTGGGAATCACATGTCAATGACGTGGTAATCACGTGGGAATCACGTGTCAATCACGTGGGAATTACGTGGGAATCACTTGAAATCACGTGAGAATCATCTGGTAGTCACGTGTCAATCACGTGGGAAACACGTGCGAGTCACTTGGGAATCACGTGGGAATCACGTGTCAATCACGTGGGATTCACTTGGAAATCCCGTGGGAATCACGTGTCAATCACGTGGGAATCAGATGGGAATCCCGTGGGAATCACGTGTCAATCACGTGGGAATCACGTGGGAATCACCTGGGAATCACGTGGGAATCACGAGGGAATCACATTTAATCACGTGGAAATCACATGGGAATCTCGTGTCAATCAAGTTGGAACCACGTGGGAATGACGTGTCAATCACGTGGGCATCACGTGGGAATCATTTGGGAATCATGTGTCAATCACGTTGGAATCATATGGGAATCACGTGGGAATCACGTGGGAATAACGTGTCAATCACGTGGGAATCACGTGGGAATCACGTGGGAATCACGTGTCAATCACGTGGGAATCACGTGGGAATAACGTGGGACTCACGTGTCAATCCTATAGGAATCCCGTGGGAATCACGTGTCAATCACGTAGGAATCACGTGGGAATCACATGGGAATCACGTGTCAATCACGTGGGAATCATGTGGGAATCACGTGGGAATCACGTGACAATCATTTGGGAATCACCTGGGAATCATGTGTTAATCACGTGGGAATCACGTGGGAATCACGTATGAATCATGTGGGAATCAGGTGGGAATGACGTGTCAATCACGTGGGAATCACGTGGGAATCACGTGGGAATCACGTGTCAATGCCATAGGAATCACGTGGGATTCACATGGGAATCACATGTCAATCACGTAGGAATCACGTGTTAATCACGTGGGAATCACGTGGGAATCACGTGTCAATCACGTGGGAATCACGTGGGAATCATGCGCCAATCACGTGGGAATCACGTGGGAGTCACGTGAGAATCACATGGTAATCACGTGGGGATCACGTGACAATCACGTGGGAGTCATGTGGGAATCACGTGTCAATCATGATGGAATCACGTGGGAATCAAGTGGTAATCATGCGTTAACCACGTGGGAATCACATGGGAATCACGTGCTAATCACGTGGGAATCACGCTGGAATCACGTGTCAATATCGTGGGAATCATGTGGGAATCGAGTGTCAATCACGATGGAATGACGTGTGAATCACGTGGGAATCACGTGTCAATCACGTCGGAATCACGTGGGATTCACGTGGGATTCACGTGGGAATCACGTGTCAATCACGTGTCAATCATGTGAGAATCAAGAGGGAATCACGTGGAAATCACGTGTCAATCACGTGGGAATAACATGGGCATCATGTGTCAATCACGTTAGAATCAAGTGGTAATCATATGGGAATCACGTGTCAATCACGTGGGAATCACGTGGGAATCACATGTCAATTACATGGGAATCACGTTAGAGTCACATGGGAATCACGTGGGAGTCACGTGTCAATCACGTGGGAATCACGTGGGAATCACGTGCCAATCCCGTATGAATCACGTGTGAATCAGGTGGGAATCACGTGGGAATCACGTGGGAATCATGCGTCAATCACGTGGGAATCACATGGGAGTCACATGGGAATAACGTGGGAATCACGTGGTAATCACATAGGAATCACGTGGGAATAACGTGTCAATCACGTGGAATTACGTGAGAATCACGTGGGAATCACGTGGGAATCACGTGTCAATCACGTGGGAATCACATGGGAGTCATGCATCAATCACGTGGGAATCATGTGGGAGTCACGTGGGAATCACGTGGGAATCAAGTGGGAATCACGTGGGTATATCGTGTCAATCACGTGGGAGTCATTTGGGAGTCACGTGTCAATCACGATGGAATCACTTGGTAATCAAGTGATGATCATGCGTTTATCACGTGGGAATCAAGTGTCAATCACGAGGGAATCACGTGGGAATCACGTGTTAATCACGTGGGAATCACGTGGGAGTCACGTATGAATCACATGGGAATCAGGTGGGAATGACGTGTCAATCACGTGGGAATCACGTGGGAATCACGTGGGAATCACGTGTCAATCCCATAGGAATCACGTGGGAATCACATGTCAATCACGTAGGAATCACGTGTAAATCACGTGGGAATCACGTGGGAATCACGTGTCAATCACATGGGAATCACGTGGGAATCATGCGCCAATCACGTGGGAATCACGTGGGAGTCACGTGAGAATCACGTGGTAATCACGTGGGGATCACGTGACAATCACGTGGGAGTCATGTGGGAATCACGTGTCAATCATGATGGAATCACGTGGGAATCAAGTGGTAATCATGCGTTAACCACGTGGGAATCACATGGGAATCACGTGCTAATCACGTGGGAATCACGCTGGAATCACGTGTCAACATCGTGGGAATCATGTGGGAATCGAGTGTCAATCACGATAGAATGACGTGTGAATCACGTGGGAATCACGTGTCAATCACGTGGGAATCACGTGGGAATCACGTGGGATTCACGTGGGAATCACGTGTCAATCACGTGTCAATCATGTGAGAATCAAGTGGGAATCACGTGGAAATCACGTGTCAATCACGTGGGAATAACATGGGCATCATGTGTCAATCACGTTAGAATCACGTGGTAATCATATGGGAATCACGTGTCAATCACGTGGGAATCTGGTGGGAATCACATGTCAATTACGTGGGAATCACGTTGGAGTCACGTGGGAATCACTTGGGAGTCACGTGTCAATCACGTGGGAATCACGTGGGAATCACGTGTCAATCCCGTATGAATCACGTGTGAATCAAGTGGGAATCACGTGGGAATCACGTGGGAATCATGCGTCAATCACGTGGGAATCACATGGGAGTCACATGGGAATAACGTGGGAATCACGTGGTAATCACATAGGAATCACGTGGGAATAACGTGTCAATCACGTGGGAATCATGTGGGAATCACACGGGAATTATTTGGGAATCACGTGTCAATCACATTGAAATCACTTGGGAATCACTTTTGAATCACGTGGGAATCAGGTGTCAATCACGTTGGAAAAACGTTTCAATCCCGTGGGAATCAGGTGGGAATCACGTGGGAATCACGTGGGAATCACGTGTGAATCACGTGGGAATCACGTGTCAATCACGTGGGAATCACGTGTCAATCATGTGGGAATCACTTGGGTATCACGTGGGAATCGCGTGTCAATCACCTGGGAATCACGTGGGAATCTCGTGGGAATCACGTGTCAATCACGATGGAATCACGTGGGAATCAAGTGGTAATCATGCGTCAATCCCGTGGGAATCACGTGGGAGTCACGTGGGAATCACATGTGAATCACGTGGTAATCACGTGGGAATCAGGTTGGAATCACGTGTCAATAACGTGGGAATCATGTGGGAATCACGTGTCAATCACGATGGAATTACGTGTGAATCACGTGGGAATCACGTGAAAATCGTTTGGGAATCACCTGGGAATCACGTGTTAATCACGTGGGAATCACATGGGAATCACGTGGGAATGACCTGTCAATCACGTGGGAATCACGTGGGAATCACGTGGGAATCACGTGTCAATCACGTGGGAATTACGTTTCAATCACGTGGGAATCACGTGTCAATCATGTGGGAATCACTTGGGAATCACGTTGGAATCATGTGTCAATCACTTGGGAATCACATGGGAATCACGTGATAATCACATGGGAATCACGTGTCAATCACGTGTGAATCACGTGAGAATCACGTGGGAATCACGTGGGAATCACGTGTCAATCACTTGGGAATCACGTGGGAATCACGTGTCAATCCCGTAGGAATCACGTGGGAATCATGCGTCAATCACGTGGGAATCACATGGGATTCACGTGGGAATAACTTGGGAATCACGAGGGAATCACGAAGGAATCACGTGTCAATCACGTGGGCATCACATGTGTATCACACGGGAATCATTTGGGAATCACTTGTCAATCACGTTGGAATCACGTGGGAATCACTTTTGAATCACGGGGGAATTACGTGTCAATCACGTGGGAATCACGTGGGAATCATGCGTCAATCACGTGGGAATCACGTGGGAGCCACGTGGGAATCACGTGGGAATCAAGTGGTATCACGTGGGTATCACGTGTCAATCACGTGGGAGTCATGTGGGAGTCACGTGTCAATCACGATGGAATCACGTGGGAATCAAGTGGTGATCATGCGTCAATCACGTGGGAATCACGTGTCAATCACGAGGGAATCACGTGGGAATCACGTGTCAATCACGTGGGAATCACGTGGGAATCACGTGGGAATCATGCATCAGTCACGTGTGAATCACATGGGAGTCACGTGGGAATAACGTGGTAATCACGTGGGAATCAAGTGGGAATCACGTGTCAATCATGTGGGAATCATGTGGGAATCACGTGTCAATCACGAGGGAATCATGTGATAATCACGTTTGAATCACGTGTCAATCACTTGGGAATCAGTTGGGAATCACGTAGGAATCAAATATCATTCACGTGGGAATCACGTGGGAATTACATGTCAATCACGTGGGAATCACGTGTCAATCACGTGGGAATCACGTGGGAAACACTTGGGAATCACGTGTCAATCACGTGGAAATCATGTGGGAAACACGAGGGAATCACGTGTCAACCACGTGGGAATCATGCGTCAATCATGTGGGAATCACGTTGCAGTCACGTGGGAATCTCGTGGAAATCAGGGGATAATCACATGGGAATCACGTGGGAATCACGTGTCAGTCACGGGGGAATCACGTGGGAATCACGTGAGAATCTCGTGTCATTCACGTGAGATTCACGTGTCAATCACGTTGAAATCACTTGGGAATCACGTGGGTATCATGGGTCAATCACGTGGAAACACGTGGGAATCACGTGGGAATCACGTGTCAATCACATGGGAATCATGTGGGAATCACGTGTCAATCACGTGGGAATCACTTGGGAATCACATATCAATCACGTGGGAATCACGTGGGAATCACATTTAATCACGTGGAAATCACATGGGAATCTCGTGTCAATCAAGTTGGAACCACGTGGGAATAACGTGTCAATTACGTGGGCATCACGTGGGAATCATTTGGGAATCACGTGTCAATCACGTTGGAATCATATGGGAATCACGTGGGAATCACGTGGGAATAACGTGTCAATCACGTGGGAATCACGTGGGAATCACATGTCAATCATGTGAGCATCACGTGGGAATCACCTGGGAATCACATTGGAATCACATGTCAATCACGTGGGAATCACGTAGGAATCATGTGAGAATCACGTGTCAGTCACGTGGTAATCACGTGGGAATCACATGTCAATGACGTGGTAATCACGTGGGAATCACGTGTCAATCACGTGGGAATTACGTGGGAATCACTTGAAATCACGTGAGAATCATCTGGTAGTCACGTGTCAATCACGTGGGAAACACGTGCGAGTCACTTGGGAATCACGTGGGAATCACGTGTCAATCACGTGGGATTCACTTGGAAATCCCGTGGGAATCACGTGTCAATCACGTGGGAATCAGATGGGAATCCCGTGGGAATCACGTGTCAATCACGTGGGAATCACGTGGGAATCACCTGGGAATCACGTGGGAATCACGAGGGAATCACGTGGGAATCACCTGGGAATCACGTGGGAATCACGTGGGAATCACGTGGGAATCACGTGGGAATCACGTGGGAATCACGTGTCAATCAGGTGGGAATCATGTGGGAATCACGTGGGAATCACGTGTCATTCACGTGCGAATCACATGGAAATCACGTGTCAATAACGTGGGAATCACATGGGAATCAGGTGGGAATCACGAGTCAATCACGTGGGAATCACGTGGGAATGACGTGTCAATCACGTGGGAATCACGTGGGAATCACGTGGGAATCACCTGGGAATCTCGTGTCAATCACGTGGGAATCACGTGGAAATCACGTGTCAATCAAGTGGGAATCATGTGGGAATCACGTGTAAATCACGTGTCAATCACGTGGGATTCACATGGGAATCAGGTGGGAATCACGAGTCAATCACGTGGGAATCACGTGGGAATAACGTGTCAATCACGTGGGAATCACGTGGGAATCACGTGGGAATCACCTGGGAATCTCGTTTCAATCACGTGGGAATCACGTGGGAATCACGTGTCAATCACGTGGGAATCATGTGGGAATCACGTGGAAATCACGTGTCAATCACGTGGGAATCACCTGGGAATCTCATGTCAATCACGGGGGAGTCACGTGGGAATCACATGTCCATAACGTGGGAATCACGTGTCAATCACATGGGAATCACGTGGGAATCACGTGGGAATCACGTGTCACTCACGTGGGAGTCACGTGGGAATCATGTGGGAATCACGTGGGAATCAAGTGGGAATCACGTGTAAATCACGTGGGAATCATTTGGGAATCACGTGTCAATCACGTGGGAATCACATGGGAATCTAGTGGGAATCACGTGGGAATCACTTGGGAATTATGTGGGAATAACGTGTCATTCACGTGGGAATCACGTGGGAATCACGTGGGAATCACATGGGAATCAGTGGGAATCACATCTCAATCACGTGGGAATCACGTGGGAATCATGTGGGTATCATGTGTCAATCATGAGGGAATCACGTGAGAATCACGTGTCAGTCACGTGGGAATCACGTTTGAATCACGTGGGAATCACATGTCAATGACGTGAGAATCACGGGTCAATCACGTGGGAAACACGTTTGAATCACGTGGGAATCACGTGTCAATCACGTGGGTATCACGTTTGAATCACGTGGGAATCACGTGTCAATCACGTGAGAATCACGTGTCAATCACGTGGGAATCACGTTTGAATCACGTGGGAATCACGTGTCAATCACGAGGGAATCACGAGTGAATCAGGTTGATATCACGTGTCAATCACTTAGGAATCACGCGTGAATCACGTGAGAATCACGTGGAAATCACGTGTAAATCACGTGTCAATCACGTTGGATTTACGTGGGAATCACCTGTCAATCACGTGGGAATCACGTGTCAATCACGTGGGAATCACTTGGGAATCATGTGGCAATCACGAGGGAATCACGTGGGAATCACGAGGGAATCATGTGTCAATCACGTGGGCATCAGGTGGGCATCACGTGGGAAACACGTGGCAATCACGTGTCATTCACGTGGGAATCACGTGTCAATCACGTGGGAATCAGTTGGGAATCATGTGGCAATCACGAGGGAATCATGTGGGAATTACGTGGGAATCACATGTCATTCACGTGGGAATCACTTGGGAATCACGTGGCAATCACCTGGTAATATTGTGTCAATGACGTGGGAATCACGTGGAAATCACGTGTCAATCACGTGGGAATCACGTTTGAATCACGTGGGAATCCCGTGTCAATTACGTGAGAATCACGTGTCAATCAAGTGGGAATCACGTTTGAATCACGTGGGAATCACGTGTCAATCACGAGGGAATCACGTGTGAATCAGGTTGGAATCACGTGTCAATCACTTAGGAATCACGTGGGAATCACGTGAGGATCACGTGTCAATCACGTGTCAATCACTTTGGATTCACGTGGGAATCACGTGGGAATCACCTGTCAATCACTTGGGAATCATGTGGCAATCACGAGGGAATCATGTGGGAATCAAGTGGGAATCACATGTCATTCATGTGGGAATCACATGGGAATCACGTGTCAATCACGTGGAAATCACGTGGGAATAACGTGAGGATCACGTGGAAATCACGTGTCAATCACGTGTCAATCACGTTGGATTCACGTGGGAATCACGTGGGAATCACCTGTCAATCACGTGGGAATCACGTGTCAATCACATGGGAATCTCTTGGGAATCATGTGGCAATCACGAGGGAACCATGTGTCAATTACGTGGGCATCAGGTGGGCATCATGTGGGAAACACGTGGAAATCACGTGTCAATCACGTGTCAATCACGTTGGATTCACGTGGGAATCACGTGGGAATCACCTGTCAATCACTTGAGAAACATGTGGCAATCAAGTGGGAATCAAGTGGGAATCACATGTCATTCACGTGGGAATCACATGGGAATCACGTGTCAATGACGTAGGAATCACATGGGAATCAGGTGGGAATCACGAGTCAATCACGCGGGAATCACGTGGGAAAGACGTGTCTATCACGTGGGAAACACGTGAGAATCACGTGGGAATCACCTGGGAATCTCGTGTCAATCACGTGGGAATCACGTGTCAATCACGAGGGAATCACGTGGGAATCACGTGGGAATCACGTGTCAATCACGAGGGAACCACGTGGGAATCACGTGGGAATCACATATCAATCACGTGGGAATCACGTGGGAATCACGTGGGAATCACCTGGGAATCACCTGGGAATCACGTGGGAATCACGTGGGAATCACGTGTCAATCAGGTGGGAATCATGTGGGAATCACGTGGGAATCACGTGTCATTCACGTGCGAATCACATGGAAATCACGTGTCAATCACGTGGGAATCACATGGGAATCAGGTGGGAATCACGAGTCAATCACGTGGGAATCACGTGGGAATGACGTGTCAATCACGTGGGAATCACGTGGGAATCACGTGGGAATCACCTGGGAATCTCGTGTCAATCACGTCGGAATCACGTGGGAATCACGTGTCAATCAAGTGGGAATCATGTGGGAATCATGTGTAAATCACGTGTCAATCACGTGGGAATCACATGGGAATCAGGTGGGAATCACGAGTCAATCACGTGGGAATCATGTGGGAATCACGTGTAAATCACGTGTCAATCACGTGGGAATCACATGGGAATCAGGTGGGAATAACGTGTCATTCACGTGGGAATCACGTGGGAATCACCTGGGAATCTCGTTTCAATCACGTGGGAATCACGTGGGAATCACGTGTCAATCACGTGGGAATCATGTGGGAATCACGTGGAAATCACGTGTCAATCACGTGGGAATCACCTGGGAATCTCATGTCAATCACGGGGGAATCATGTGGGAATCACATGTCCACAACGTGGGAATCACGTGTCAATCACATGGGAATCACGTGGGAATCACGTGGGAATCACGTGTCACTCACGTGGGAGTCACGTGGGAATCATGTGGGAATCACGTGGGAATCAAGTGTAAATCACGTGGGAATCATTTGGGAATCACGTGTCAATCACGTGGGAATCACATGGGAATCAAGTGGGAATCACGTGGGAATCACTTGGGAATTATGTGGGAATAACGTGTCATTCACGTGGGAATCACGTGGGAATCACGTGGGAATCACATGGGAAGCAGTGGGAATCACATCTCAATCACGTGGGAATCACGTGGGAATCATGTGGGTATCATGTGTCAATCACGAGGGAATCACGTGAGAATCACGTGTCAATCACGTTGGAATCACGTTTGAATCACGTGGGAATCACGTGTCAATCACGTGGGAATCATGTGTGAATCAGGTGGGAATCACGTGGCAATCACGTTTGAATCACTTGGGAATCACGTGTCAATGATGTGAGAATCACGGGTCAATCACGTGGGAAACACGTTTGAATCACGTGGGAATCACGTGTCAATAACGTGGGTATCACGTTTGAATCACGTGGGAATCACGTGTCAATCATGTGAGAATCACGTGTCAATCACGTGGGAATCACGTTTGAATCACGTGGGAATCACGTGTCAATCACGAGGGAATCACGAGGGAATCAGGTTGGAATCACGTGTCAATCACTTAGGAATCACGCGTGAATCACGTGAGAATCACGTGGAAATCACGTGGGAAACACTTGGGAATCATGTGGCAATCACGAGGGAATCACGTGGGAAACACTTGGGAATCATGTGGCAATCACGTTGGATTCACGTGGGAATCACCTGTCAATAACGTGGGAATCACGTGTCAATCACGTGGGAAACACTTGGGAATCATGTGGCAATCACGTTGGATTCACGTGGGAATCACCTGTCAATAACGTGGGAATCACGTGTCAATCACGTGGGAATCACTTGGGAATCATGTGGCAATCACGAGGGAATCATGTGGGAATCACGTGGGAATCACATGTCATTCACGTGGGAATCACGTGGGAATCACGTGGCAATCACCTGGTAATCTTGTGTCAATCACCTGGGAATCACGTGGAAATCACGTGTCAATCACGTGGGAATCATGTTTGAATCACGTGGGAATCCCGTGTCAATTACGTGAGAATCACGTGTCAATCAAGTGGGAATCACGTTTGAATCACGTGGTAATCACGTGTCAATCACGAGGGAATCACGTGTGAATCAGGTTGGAATCACGTGTCAATCACTTAGGAATCACGTGGGAATCATGTGAGGATCACGTGTCATTCACGTGTCAATCACTTTGGATTCACGTGGGAATCACGTGGGAATCACCTGTCAATCACTTGGGAATCATGTCGCAATCACGAGGGAATCATGTGGGAATCAAGTGGCAATCACATGTCATTCATGTGGGAATCACATGGGAATCACGTGTCAATCACTTGGAAATCACGTGGGAATAACGTGAGGATCACGTGGAAATCACGTGTCAATCACGTGTCAATCACGTTGGATTCACGTGGGAATCACGTGGGAATCACGTGTCAATGACGTAGGAATCACATGGGAATCAGGTGGGTATCACGAGTCAATCACGTGGGAATCACGTGGGAAAGACGTGTCAATCACGTGTGCATCACGTGGGCATAACGTGGGAATCACGTGGGAATCACATGGGAATCACGTGTCAATGACGTAGGAATCACATGGGAATCAGGTGGGTATCACGAGTCAATCACGTGGGAATCACGTGGGAAAGACGTGTCAATCACGTGGGAAACACGTGGGAATCACGTGGGAATCACCTGGGAATCTCGTGTCAATCACGTGGGAATCACGTGGGAATCACGTGTCAATCACGTGGGCATCAGGTGGGCATCACGTGGGAATCACGTGGGAATCACGTGTCAATCACGTGGGAATCACTTGGGAATCATGTGGCAATCACGAGGGAATCATGTGGGAATCACGTGGGAATCACATGTCATTCACGTGGGAATCACGTGGGAATCACGTGGCAATCACCTGGTAATCTTGTGTCAATCACGTGGGAATCACGTGGAAATCACGTGTCAATCACGAGGGAATCACGTGGGAATCACGTGGGAATCACGTGTCAATCACGAGAGAATCACGTGGGAATCACGTGGGAATCACATGTCAATCACGTGGGAATCACGTGGGAATAACGTGTCAATCTCGTGTGCATCACGTGGGCATCTCGTTTGAATCACGTGGGAATCACATGGGAATCACGTGGGAATCACTTGGAAATCACGTGTCAATCACGTGGGAATCACGTGTGAATCACGTGGGAATCACGTGGCAATCACGTGGGAATCACGTGGCAATCACGAGGGAATCACGTGGGAATCACGAGGGAATCATGTGTCAATCACGTGGGCATCAGGTGGGCATCACATGGGAAACACGTGGGAATCACGTGTCATTCACCTGGGAATCACGTGGGAATCACGTGTCAATCACGAGGGAATCACGTGTCAATCACTTGGGAATCACATGAAAATCATGTGTCAATCACGAGGGAATCACATGGGAATCAGGTGGGAATCACGTGTCTATCACGTGTGCATCACGTGGGCATAACGTGGGAATCACGTGGGAATCACGTGGGAATCACGTGTCAATCAGGTGGGAATCATGTGGGAATCACGTGGGAATCAAGTGTCATTCACGTGGGCATCACATGGGAATCAGGAGTCAATCACGTTGGAATCACATGGGAATCAGGTGGGAATCACGAGTCAATCACATGCGAATGACGTGTCAATCACGTGAGAATCACCTGGGAATCTCGTGTCAATCACGTGGGAATCACATAGGAATCACGTGTCAATCACATGGGAATCACGTGGGAATCACGTGGAAATCACGTGTCAATCACGTGCAAATCACGTGGGAATCAGGTGTCAATCACGAGGGAATCACGTGGGAATCACGTGGGAATCACGTGTCAATCAGGTGGGAATCATGTGGGAATCACGTGGGAATGAAGTGTCGTTCACGTGGGCATCACATGGGAGTCACGTGGGAATCACGTGGGAATCACGTGGGAATAACGTGTCAATCACGAGGGAATAACGTGGGAATCACCTGGGAATCACGTGGGAATCACGTGCCAATCACGAGGGAATCACGTGTCAATTACGTGGGAATCACATGGGAATCACGTGCCAATCACGAGGGAATCACGTGGGAATCACGTGGGAATCACGTGTCAGTCCCGTGGGAGTCATGTGGGAATCACATGGGAATCATGTGGGAATCACGTGTCATTCACGTGGGAATCACCTGGGAATCACATGGGAATCACGTGGGAATAATGTGGGAATCACGTGGGAATCACGTGTCAATCACGTGGGCATCACGTAGCCATCAGGTGGGAATCACGTGGGAATCACTTGGGAGTCACGTGGTAATCACGTGGGAATCACGTGTCAATCGCGTGGGCATCACGTGGGAATCACGTGAGAATCACATTTCATTCACATGGGAATGACGTGGGAATCACGTGTCAATCACGTGGGAATCAAGTGTCAATCACGAGGGAATCACGTGGGAATCAGGTGGGAATCACTTGTCAATCACGTGGGAATCATGTGGGAATCACGTGGAAATCACGTGTCAATCACGTGGGAATCACCTGGGAATCTCATGTCAATCACGGGGTAATCACGTGGTAATCACATGTCCACAACGTGGGAATCACGTGTCAATCACATGGGAATCACGTGGGAATCACGTGGGATTCACGTGTCACTCACGTGGGAGTCACGTGGGAATCATGTGGGAATCACGTGGGAATCAAGTGGGAATCACGTGTAAATCACGTGGGAATCATTTGGGAATCACGTGTCAATCACGTGGGAATCACATGGGAATCAAGTGGGAATCACGTGGGAATCACTTGGGAATTATGTGGGAATAACGTGTCATTCACGTGGGAATCACGTGGGAATCACGTGGGAATCACATGGGAATCAGTGGGAATCACATCTCAATCACGTGGGAATCACGTGGGAATCATGTGGTTATCATGTGTCAATCACGAGGGAATCACGTGAGAGTCACGTGTCAATCACGTGGGAATCACGTTTGAATCACGTGGGAATAACGTGTCAATCACGTGGGAATCATGTGTGAATCAGGTGGGAATCACGTGGCAATCACGTTTGAATCACTTGGGAATCACGTGTCAATGACGTGAGAATCACGGGTCAATCACGTGGGAAACACGTTTGAATCACGGGGGAATCACGTGTCAATCACGTGGGTATCACGTTTGAATCACGTGGGAATCACGTGTCAATCACGTGAGAATCACGTGTCAATCACGTGGGAATGACATTTGAATCACGTGGGAAACACGTGTCAATCACGAGGGAATAACGAGTGAATCAGGTTGGAATCACGTGTCAACCACTTAGGAATCACGCGTGAATCACGTGAGAATCACGTGGAAATCACGTGTAAATCTCGTGTCTATCACGTTGGATTCACGTGGGAATCACCTGTCAATCACGTGGGAATCAAGTGTCAATCACGTGGGAATCACTTGGGAATCATGTGGCAATCACGAGGGAATCACGTGGGAATCACGAGGGAATCATGTGTCAATCACGTGGGCATCAGGTGGGCATCACGTGGGAAACACGTGGCAATCACTTTTCATTCACGTGGGAATCACGTGTCAATCACGTGGGAATCACTTGGGAATCATGTGGCAATCACGAGGGAATCATGTGGGAATCACGTGGGAATCACATGTCATTCACGTGGGAATCACGTGGGAGTCACGTGAGAATCACGTGGTAATCACGTGGGGATCACGTGACAATCACGTGGGAGTCATGTGGGAATCACGTGTCAATCATGATGGAATCACGTGGGAATCAAGTGGTAATCATGCGTTAACAACGTGGGAATCACATGGGAATCACGTGCTAATCACGTGGGAATCACGCTGGAATCACGTGTCAATATCGTGGGAATCATGTGGGAATCGAGTGTCAATCACGATGGAATGACGTGTGAATCACGTGGGAATCACGTGTCAATCACGTGGGAATCACGTGGGATTCACGTGGGATTCACGTGGGAATCACGTGTCAATCACGTGTCAATCATGTGAGAATCAAGTGGGAATCACGTGGAAATCACGTGTCAATCACGTGGGAATAACATGGGCATCATGTGTCAATCACGTTAGAATCACGTGGTAATCATATGGGAATCACGTGTCAATCACGTGGGAATCACATGGGAATCACATGTCAATTACGTGGGAATCACGTTAGAGTCACGTGGGAATCACGTGGGAGTCACGTGTCAATCACGTGGGAATCACGTGTCAATCCCGTATGAATCACGTGTGAATCAGGTGGGAATCACGTGGGAATCATGTGGGAATCATGCGTCAATCACGTGGGAATCACATGGGAGTCACATGGGAATAACGTGGGAATCACGTGGTAATCACG